>NC_045701.1:80704142-81304142 GCF_009834535.1 Camelus ferus | reverse complement strand
CAAGCAGCACATCTCATCTGGTGCGACGACAATTGGGAGGCAGTGGGGGTCCACTGGGGGCAGTAGCAGTGATCAGGAGACCAAGGGGCTGAATGGAGACAGAGGCCACGGGGATGGAGAGGAAGGCAGCGCCAGGTTTAAGAACAATTTCTGAGGCTGACTCTATAGAATTAGGCAAATGAGTGCAGAGCAGGAGGGAAGAGTGTGTGAAGGATAATTCTGAGGATTCTGGGTCCTGAACATAGGGATATGGAAAGAGGTTTAGAGCGGGAAGGGAAGTGATTCAGACCGGCACACAGTGAATCTGAATTTGAGGTGACAGCAATGTTCCCAGGTGGAGTGGTCTGGGAGCTGACTGGAGACAGAGATTTGGAATTCAGCAGGGAGCTGGGTGCTGGTTACTAGTTACTGGTGATCGTTCCAAGGCACAGAAATGGATGTGGTCACTGAGCCAGAGCAAGTGGGAAGAACAGAACCAATGCTAGGAGACCAGCATCAGGCAGCAGGCAGAGGAGGAGCCAGTGAGACAAACTGGGAAGGACTGGCCAGAAACGTAGGTGGAAAACCAGAACAAAGCAGAGCTCCAGGAAAGGAAGAGTTCCCGGACAATGAAAGTAGCAGCTTCACACAGCACAGGTGGGGAGAGTAAGCAGGAGGGGACTCCTTAGTGAGAGCCATCACTGGAAGGCATGGGAGGAAGGGAGGTGGAAACCACGCCCCGGTTCTCTGCAGCACTGTGGCGGGATGGTCACCTTCCTCCCCGAGAACCAGCCTCTGGACAACTGAATGCAAAGGAATTTAACGTGAAAGGCAGGAGGCGATGCCTTTCACTGAGACCACCACTCCCATTCTCTTCAGTCCACCCGGCTTTCATTTGAGACCCACGCATTCGTTCCTGGGCTTATTTTCATGGCTGCTCAAAGTAAGTGCAAGTGAAAGGCTTAATGATCTTTTTGCCTCCTCGTTTTGTAAGAAATGATTCCACATCCATGTTTAACTTGCTGGGAGGAGAATATGAAAGACTTGCATTCCTGGTTTTCATCAGGGGAAATTCATATTTTCTCAGTCTTTTAAGGAATCAATTCTTTGCTCTTTGAGACAAAATGATCCAATCTCACATTGAAAGTTTCTTATTGCCAAGTTCAATGTCATCAAGAAGAGTCAGCGGATGAATTACAAGTATGCACCACAATGCGATTTCTACAAGACAAAGAGAGAGGCTGAATAAGGAAGATGAACGGAATATTGAAACTGAAACTGTTTCTTCTCTATTTAGAAAAAAAAGTGTTTCTCTGTCACGAGGAAGGTTTGTTTTGTTTCATTTTTCGCTTTTGGCCAAGCCCTAATATATTAATTGCATTCTTTAGTGTCGTAAAAAAAAGACAACCCTGCCTATAGTACCAGAAACATGTATACAATACAAGCCTCGTTTTATCCATTCAGAAATGGATCTGAGATTAAATTTGCTTGCATTTCTGGTTGATTTGCTTAGCACCGACAGCCAAAGTAACTAGTTCAATCCCTCATGGGAGCAAGTGGCTTATGCCGTGACCACAGCCGGCCTCATACCTAAGTGTGTGTTATTATAAGGGGTCTGGCGAGAGGGTGAGGAATCAGTGCAAACCCAATGCTGTGGCTTGAAAAACAATGGCTGGTTGGCTCAACTGGTGTCCATGAGGGAGACTATGGGGCAAGACTCTCGTGTCAGTCAACAGAGGCTGACTCCAGACGGTCTAAGCAGAAAGGGCTTTTCTTCTCAGCATGCTAGGTGGCCCACAAAAGTCCTCAGAAGGGCTGGAGGACCAGCAATGAGGTGATGCAGCCTGGTTCAAAGCCCAAAGTCTTGCTGGAGACTGGAGTCTGGTGATAACTCTGCTGTGGACCCCAAGGATACTGCACTCTGCCCTCGGGGTTGCCATTTCCTCCTCCCCCCCACCCCAGTGGCCGCTGTAGATACACTGTCCCCTACTTCGTGTCACCAGCTGCAGGGAGAGCCTAGGTCAGGCCCCTCCGCCACCAACTGCAAGAAGGGCTGGGAAGTTTGTCTCCGGCATTTCCAGTCTTTGGCGGGGAGGTGCCTTTGCCTTCTGAGGTTGGGGATTCCCCAGGCACAGGAAGGAGGTCACATCCTGGGCAACTAAAAAAAGTGACAAATGTCATTCTTGCACTTGAGAACCGAGACCATGTCTTCATGTACTTTATGAGCCCAGACCCAGCACAATGCCCTGCACAGAGTAGGCACCACCAGCACGTTTGGTTATGAGATGTTCTGCTGACACACATTCAGCTGTGAGTTACACTTCACAGATTCCCAATGGCCCAGAGAGCTGGGCAACCTGGTGACACAGAGAGCCTTTTTAAAGCAGTGGCTCTTTTGCTGAACCTGTTGTAATGCGGCCACACATTCCCTGGTGGGATCTACGTCAAAGCCATACAGAGCTCACCACCCACCCTTCTGACCACCGTGAGGATGTCACAGTTTGCATGGTACAAGAAATAAGGAAATCAAAGTATTTGAAGCCTCTCTCCTTTAAGTGAGAGAGAGAAAAGTCTCCTTTTCAGCATTTTAAGATGAACATTGCAAAAACTATACTCAGAGTGGCAAGCGGTATAATCTACGGTGTTATTTGACAAGATTGTTCTAGTCACTGCCCACCAGAAGGGAAAGCATGGAGCTGATTGACTGGCGAGCCATCCATTTTCTTGGAAATAAGAGAAGCAGTAGGGACTCAAATGGTAAAGTCATCAAATATCTAACATTCAAACAGCTACCTTCAAATGACTTCCACGCAGGCCACATTTTCTTCCTGACAGTAAGGTTTGCTATTTTAATATACAACATGGTGCCTTGCAGACACTGGAAACTCAATGAATTTTTTCTAGGTTGTGAGAACAGCTAGAGATAACATAAATCACCTCTTACTTTGTTTACAAAAAACCTTGGCATTTTTGGAGGTATTTTAATATAGTATACCAAAAGTATGGGTGAAGTGTTAGACTTGCTGTGTAAGCATTACTGATTTTGATGCATTTTAAGAAGATTATTGTTGTTAGATGAGCATGTGCTGCAAAGAAAGAAGAGTTCTAATGCACCGTCCACCCAACTTCCGGTAATGTCAGCGTTGTAAGTAACCGTGATACATCCATCAAAGACGCTAAGACACTGAAAATGGCATGAGCTGTCAACAAAACTACAGACATTATTTGGCGTCCCCCACCTTGCCTTGTCAATGAGAAACTTTGGTGCTAATTTGAGATAAAGTGTCCACACAGCTAGAGAATGGCATTAATTCAGATGGACTGGGATTAGGTCTAGAGATGGTTCAGAAAGACCACAAAATATGCCATTTTCTGTGGCATAAATCTGTTTTAAATTTTGGCCCCAGATATTTTACATGCATGATCTGATTTCATCCTCCCCAGAAGCCAAGGAGGGGTTGGTGGCGGTGGGGGATATTATCATATCCACTTTACCGCTAAGACAGTGGGATTTAGGATTCTAAGCAATGTTTGCAAGACAGTCTGGCTGGGAAGTGGCAGACCCGGGATGTGGACTGAGGCCTCTCTGATCCCAAAGCCCATGACCATGACTGTCACCACAACAGCAGAGACTGAAGGGCATTCATCACAGGTGTGATTCAGATACTGTCTCTCGATCAGTCTTGCCCAGGACGTCACCTTTCCAAGGTTGTCTGCATCCGTCTGTGGCAGGTGACCCTGAGCTGGGAGGTTGTCCTGTGATGCTGACATGACTTTAAGTGGATGGGATTTCTATGATGTGTGGAAAGGGTTCAGCCTCTACATCCCAACGCTGTACGCTCTAACCGGCTCCTTCCTCCTCAGGGTGAGTGCGAGCTGCCCACTGCTGGCCTGCTCCCCAGCCAGAGTAGGAGCTCCACCCCCCTCCCCCAGAGGTGCACCACGTGCCTTTTGCTTTTCTTTCCTGAGTGTTTCAAGGCTTAATTAACGTGTGTAAAGTGATCTGAAAGGAGGCGATAAAAAGAACTGGGGAACGGCAGAGTGTCGATGATTACCTGAGGCGAGACAGCTGAAAGAGGGAGGCCCAGGGAGACAAAGGGGATATGGGGAGACACCGAGAGCCTTTAGCTCAGCAGCCAGCTGCTTGGCCCGGAGCCAGCTCGGACTGTTTCTGGCAGCGCTCTGCCCCCGGCTTCCCTCTCAAGGCCGACATCGCAGCTCTGCTTCATAGTCAGACCCCAGGATAAATCACTCCTAAAGGGCTGAGCCAGAGCTGAGGCAAATGGGTCTGAGGACACAGATCGCAGCCAGTCCTGTAACTGGCCCTACAGGGAAGAGGATGCCACTGGCTTCCCCTATTGCCCACACAGGACCATCTGCAAGTGAGCGGATTTGGTCCGTGAAGGAGTCAATGTGTTAAACACCAAAGGTATGAATGAAGTACAGTGAGGTGTGTTCCTTCCTTTCGACAAGCATGGGTTCATAGTAGTGATTTAGTGCTGTCACCTGTGGGAGGCATTAAATCCCTTAGAAAGTGGTGGGTAAAAATAATGAAGTCTGAGTCACATGCCAGTTCACTGTCTCTTAAGAGTGTGTTCCTACAAGGGCGAGGTCATTGGTTTCACAGGCAATGTGAAGGCTTGTGACCTCATAGGGTAAAGGCGAGTGGCATTTATCGCAATCAAAAGCATCTGAAAAAGCAAGTGGAAAACTCTTTCTTTCAACCTCACTTGGTACCACCTGTATCTAGAAAGTTCAAATTATGATGTGATTTCCAATTGAGTGAGGATTTCTGCACATCTCTGTGTGTATCTAAACGGTGGCTGCATGTACAGCCTATTCTAAACTGTTTATGATGATGGAGGGGGAAAAGTTTTGTTTGGGTAATCCAAAGTTTATATTACTCTTCTGTAATTTTCGGTGTCTTACTTGGGCTAATAGTTGGGTTGTTACCCTATCTCTTGAGCCCACAGACTAAGGTTATGACTGCTGGCAGCACCCTACAGCTTGGCAACCAGAGGAGGGGCCCACTTCCCCTAGCTTTATTTAGAGAATTCCAGAAGACTCCAATCAGCCTCGCATGGGGTCAAGGGCCCAGCCCGGGGCCGATCCTGTGGTCAGAGAGGGAGGGTCACACTATAAGATGCCTGCTCTGATTCCACGCCAGGACCATCAAATGAAATGGAAAATCCCCAAATGGAAAGCCAAGTCACCACTCCTACTCGTGTCTACTCCAACTGAGCTGTTCATTGGCCAGAAGACGCTGTGGTCCTCAGCCAGCAGCAAAGGGACTTCTCAATAGCCAGTAGCCACCATAGTCTTCTAGTTTGTTCTTTTCTGGATGGTGTACTTCTGACTGATCCTTCCTGGAGTTGTGTCTGTGTGATACCTTTGGCATATGTAACATCATGTGTCATCCATGGGTCACAGAAGGGTCATCTGAAGCTTCCAACGATGGCTTCCTTCAGGTCTGCATCCATTCTTGTGTGAACAGGTATAACAATAACCTCCTCATTAGTCTCCCTGCCTTTGTCTTGCTCCCTTCTAAATCATTGTCCATACAAGCTTTAGAATTTGTAAAATGCGGAGCCCCTTTCAATACTGTGAGGATGAATTTTATGTATCAACTTGACTGGGCCATGGGGTGCCTAGGTATTTGGTCAGACAACTAGTTACATCCGTGGTGGTGTTTTGGGTGAAACTGATATTTGAATCAGCAGACTGAATGAAGCAGATTACCCTCTCTAATGTGGGTGGGCCTTGTATAATCAGCTGAAGGCCTGAATATGAAAAAAGTTGAGTAAGGAGGAACACCTCTTGCCTGATTGCCTTGAACTGGGACATCAGTTCTTTCCTGCCTTCAGACTCCTGCTGAAACAGCTGCACTTCCTGGGTCTTGAGCCTGCCGTTGTTCAGGCTGAAACCTCACCATCAGTGCTCCTGGGCCCCCAGCTTGCTGACTGCCGATCTTGGGACTTAGCCTCTATACTCATGTGAGCCAATTCCCTATAATAAATTACTTTCTATATATCTCTATAACCTATTGGTTCTGTTTCTTTGGGGTATCCTGGCTGATACAAATATCTTATTTACTAACTTTATTCATTCATTCATTTTAAAAAATTACTGAGCACTTACTATGGGCCAGACACTATTTCATGTTCTTGGGAATTATCACTGAACAAAACAGATGCCTTGCCCTGTGGAACTTTATTTGTGTGGAAACTGGTGGTAGAGGGAGACCGACAACGAACAGTAAGTAAACTAGTACGGGGGGAAAAGGAAAAAAGTGGAGCAGGATGGGAAGGCTCGAGAGATGTTGAGAAGGGGACATCTGAGCAAAGGCTGAAGGGAGATAAAGGGGTTGGCCATGTGGACGTCAAGATAAAGTGTAAAGCTGGGGGGACACTGGCCCCTGCTTGCATCTCCAGAGGGGCCTACAGGGACTTCCTCGTTTGAAAATTTGTTTGAGCCTCACTGCTGCTCTCCATGCAGCCCTCTGACCTGCCTCACCGTCTCATCCTTCCGTGCCTTTGCCCACACCTAGGATGTCCCCCTGGTGAAGTCCTTCTTCTCCGGACTCTTACTTACATCTTAACCTCTACTTGTCCTTGAAGACTCAATGTCCTGGCTTCTCCCAAGGCTGCCTAGCCTGGTGACTTGTTGGCCCTCTTTTGTTGTCCTATAGGCTTGTCTTTGAGCTGTAATTCTTCCCCTAAATATCTATGCAGTTTGGGGCAAGTGTGTTCATCTGTAAAATGGGAATAAAAATAGAACCTTGCTTAGAAGGGTCTAGAAATGAGAAAATGCAAGTAAAATGACTCAGGGACTTGCTATTATCATCGTTCTTCTCTTTCCCTCATGCCCCTCCTCCCCTCTTCCTCTTCTCTTTGGGTTCCCGGAGCCTGGGGCCAGCCCCGCCCCCGCCCCCACCCCCATAGTCTTTCAAGCAGCCTCCCTCCTCAGCCATCGCCCTGGACCCTGGCTCCACACCCCGGCTGGTGGGCTGGGTTTCCTCACCCACAGCCACCTCCAGCCTCTCGTGATTCTTATCCAGACCACATTCTGGCTTCAGATTTAAGTTTTTTCCTGGCTCCCCAGAGAAGCTTGATCCCCTGCTGGGCTGTTTCTTGAGGTCTTGGCCATTAAACCCACTGCTCCAGTTCCTTCTAAAAAAAAAAAACAAACCCCAGACCTGCTAGATTGGGTCTAGCCCCTGCTTCGGAGGGGAGGTAGTGGGGTTTCCATAGCAGGGAAACAAAACCAGTTCAAATGTTTACCACGGAAGGATTTTTTTAAAAATATACACTTTATTTTTTTTGTAACAGTTTTCAATTTACAGAAAAATTGAGATGATAGTACAGATAGTTCCCACCTACCTCATACCCACTTTCCCCATTACTAACTTTTTACATGTTAATGTATGTTACATTTATTATAATTAATTAACCAATATTGATACACTATTACCAGCTAAAATCCATACTTTATTTAAATTTTCTTAGTTTTTACCTGATGTCCTTTTTCTGTCCCACTGTCCCATCCAGCATATTATTAATATGTTTAAGTGTCATGTCTCCTTAAAGCTCGTCTTTGCTGTAACAGTTTCTCAGCATTTTCTGGTTTTTGATCACTTTGATACTTTTGAGGAGTACTGCTCAGGTATCTTGTAAGTTGCCCTTCCATTGGGATTTGCTGATGTGCACAGAAGGAATTGAATGCAGGGGATTGCTCCATAGGTGAGGGAGGATCTGAGATGCAAACAGGAAGATAAATTTACCCATCAGCTAATTTTAGCAGAAAGCCATTAACATCCCAAAGCTGGAGAGTTAACAGGAAATGGCAATGTTACCTGAACCAGGGGCTGCGGTCACCTGGCAGCCTGATGCTGGAGATGACATCAGAGGCAAGAGGGAAGCGAAGAAATTCTCTGGCCTCTCCTTTTCTTTCACCCTCCACTTTCCCTCCAATGCCTCTCATGGGCCATATCCAGCCATTAGCCAACTGTTCCAGGATTCTGTAAAGCTCGGCCCCTGAGAGTCAGCTCCTAGCAACGCTGAGTGAGGGCAAGGCTGAGAATGGCTCTGAAGACAAACTGGCCTGGACCCTTGGCGTTTGGACACACAGTGCCTGTGACACGGTTTTACTGCAGCACTTACATCACTGCTCTGCAACTGTTTGCCTGTTTAAGGGCTCCACTGCATTATTTATTTTTTATACCCAGAGCCTAGAATAGTACCTTGCTTACATTAAATTTTCAATGCTTGAGGTATACAGAATGAATGAATGAATGATGGTTTCTTTTGACCAGTCCCTCTCGGGTGCGCTCTAGCTTTGGGGAATTGCTCACCACCAGCTTTTCTTTTCAGTTTCTCATCACCTCCTTTTGGTACTAGGATTACTTTCAGCCTAGCATTTGCAACATTTGAAGGCCACGTGGATAGTGTGACTATAATTAGATAGGTTTTCAACAAAGGAGTCAGATGAATTCACCAAGTAAGTTTGGCATTAATGCTTCCAAGTGGTTCCCCAGGAAGGCTGTCCACGTCTTCTGAGGATGCCGCCACGTGTAGCCTCTTCCTTAGTTGCTGCACAAGAAAGGGAATGAATCATTTTTAAGAATAAAATATTTATCTTTTCAGTTATATGTCACCCAGCCCTCACCTGGCTGGTATTTAGGTGGTTTGGGACACATCATCAGAGAAGTCACATTTCCTTTCAGCAGAGGGGAGGAGGAAGTGGAATGCCACAAACAGAACTGACTGGTGACTTTCCCATGGGTGCAGGAGTGCTGAGAACTAACACCCCGGTTGTCACAAGGTCTGGGCAGGGACACCCTGGATCTCATGAATCGGCTGCCTGGTATCTGAAATGTCCGAGTTTCCAGGGTTCTCAAGGACTTTCAGTGCTGAGACGACACATAGAAAACCAAGTTCCACTTGATAAAACCTCACTTCTCTATGTGTCTGGTGGGGTCAGTACATAGTCTCTGACAGAGAGCCAAAAAATGTATAGGTGACAGGGGCATTGCTCAGCCCCCGAGTTTTGTTTTCTGTCTGCCAGGGTGCCCTGGACAGCCATGGGACAGAAATCTGACCAGTCAGCTTTTTCATTTAGCAGAGACTGAAACACTTGCAACCAGCTCCTTACTTCCATTCTGGTAAATTGCTGCTCCAAAACAGGTAAGAAATTGTTACCAATACAAGTTTGTGTGCCTGCAGGACCATGAAGCCAAACAAACTGAAACATCAGAGTTTGGGGGAGAGAAAGGTTTATTGCAGGGCCAACCAAGGAAGATGGGGTGACTTATGCCCAAGAAAACCTCAAACTACTTGAAGGGTTTCAGCAAAACATATTTAAAGGCCAGATAAGGGAAGGCGTTGCAGGGTACACGATTAGCTCATGCACAATTCTCTGGCTGATGTCGAGGTAACAGGGCAGTCAACATTACTGACCCCCAGGCTCCAGAAGGTCTGGAGGCCACGTGCTCTCGATTATCAAGTAGTTCATTTCTTCCCTTTGGTGGTGGTTTTAAGCATCTGAAAAACTCAGGAAATGTACATGAGATACTATTATCTGGGGACTTCAAAGAGGAGCTACAGGAGAAGATATGGGGGAGGGGTCTGACCCTGAAAGGCCCCTCAGGGTCCTGCTTGGTTACAAAATGATGACTATAGAAACATACCTGCGTTTTTGTTTTGGATACCTCATTTTCCACAATATTCCACAAGTAGTTGGGAGGCCAAGTGGTGCACTTGAAAAAGCAGAAGTCTGTTGGAAATGTCAGAGACTGAGGTTGGGATCCCAGCTCCTCTGAGGACCAGCTGTTGTGATTTTGGACAAGTCACCATACCCTTCGCGGCGTCCACTTCCTCATTTGAGAATCGGGGATTATAGTGTCTGTTTTATCACAGAAGTATGGTAAAGATCACAGGAGATGCCTGTGTGAGGACTTTGAAGAACGACAAGTGTAACATATTACAACTCGTTCTATGCGTGGACATAAGACAGCAGAAAAGGTACCTTTGATGTTTAATTAATACTAAAAATCTCCCATTACATTTATTTAGCTATAATTGGGAAGGAGGAGGGCACGAATAATTTTCAAAGGGACTTTTTTGAGCTCCAAAAATAGAGCTCAGAAAACACATATTTGATTTTCCTTTTGGTGTCAAACCACAGTGCCATTGTTATTAGCAGTTTTACAGAATTGTGACCTTCAAACTTGGCGATATCAAAGACTGAAAGAAAGCTCTCAGTCTTGAAGCCTTTCAAATAAGCTTTTTAAACTAAAGCACTTTTATTTTGAATTAAGGGCTAATAGAATTGTCCTCTTAAATGAGCACTTGCAAGTTTAAAAGTTGCCTTCCAGGTGGGCTATGGTAAATGAATGTTCTGAGAGGTCGCTGGAAGCCCTTTTGGGGGCAAATGAGGGGACTCTGTCATGGGGTTTCTGTAACACACTTTCTGCAGTTAGAAGAGAAATCTAGAACTTAAATTTTCCCTAACTGTACACAAGCTGCTTTGTGTACACATCTAGGATCATAATTTACTTTCACTTTACTGAATTTGTGAATTTTTGCATTTGTTTTAATTTGTAATTAAGTTTTCTCCATGAAGCACACCATATGCCACCATTAATTCTTTCTCGTTGATTTCTTGGGAGATACATGAGTGCATATTCTGATGCAATTTTTGAGGTCTTTTGAAAATCAAATGACTACGTGTTTAGCCATATGGGCCATTGTTATTTAAAATAGCATATGATAAAGTAAGAGAAAGCAAAATGCAAAAGGACGTGTTAGGGGAAAAATCATTGGAAAACTCTTTAAAACATTGTTTTAAACACACAATTTTCAACTTTTTTTTTTTTTTTGGCGTTAAATTTTTGAAACCTCTCTTTACAGACCCCGCACGCTCTCTTCCCCTCTGTGAACGTACAGTATCACAAGTGCTCCAGGCGAACCTACGGAAATCAGTTACTGCCCCACGTTGTACACTGGGGCTGCAGATATTAGTTGTCGCCAGTGTTTCTCTTTTAACATCTGAGGCCGGGATTTGACTTTAAGCTCCAGCTCATCCGCAAGTACGGTGTCTGGTTTTGAAAGGGGCCGACGGGTTTTTCGGTTCTCCCGGGGACGCACGGTGCTCCCGAGCCGCCTGCCGTACGTGCGGGCTGCAGACTGAGCCGCCGGCGGGCGCGCGGCGCGCACTAGGACCCAGCAGGGCTCCGGGCCCGGGTGGGAGCCGCGCCGCCGACCCCGGGCGGGCGCCGGGGCTGGAGCCGGGGTTCCGGCCGCGATCGGCTGCAGCTCGGCCGGGAGACTGCGCGACCCGGCGGCGGGGCCACCCGCGAGTCCAGCGCCGCCGCAGCCCCCCAATGCGGCCGCGAGAAGCAGCGGGGGGGGCAGGCGATCGAAGGTAACGAAAATGGGGCTCATTTCCTGCCTCCTGCCTGATCTTCTGCTCTGGTTCAGCATTGTCACGAGAAGCCCTCACTGTTCAGGCTGCTGCATTTTGGGGCACCCTTTGGTTTTTTAAGGTTTCTGCCCCCGAATTTCTACCTGGTTTCAGATTGATTTATAGCATGCAGTCCAAATGGGGAAGATCCAGGCATGGCAAGTTGCATATTTTCATTAGTTTTGTCTCAAAAGTAAGTTCATTTTAAAAAAAAAGTTTCTCAGGAATTTGTGGATAGTCGTTAAATTTTTTTTTTCATTTTTAAATAGCAGACAAATGGATAATTTTTAAAAAGTCCAATAATTGATGTAATTGTGTTAATTACTTCCTAGGTCTTTACTTCTGTGGGCATTACTTTTATTTTCAAGGAACTAACGTGTTAAATGTGGAGTTTGGCTCGGGCAGAGTTTACAGCATTGCTGTCGCAACTGTTTTGCTATCAATTATAAACAGAGTGTCGAATCTGTGGGCAGTTTAAACCTCTCTTCAAATACTGTATCTGGTTACCCTGATATGACATATGCTGATGAGAGTTTCCTTTGAGAGCAGGAAGAATTTTTCTCTTTTTGGAGAAACATTGTTTTGAGGAGAAAACCGTGATTACTGGCTGGGGAGGCTGAAGAGACTATTTTTCATGCTTTGTTTGTACTCCCGGGTTGACATTTGGGGAAGGGACATGCAGTCTTTCTGGGCAGCTTTTAATTGTGGGATTATTAATTTCTTTCATTTATTAGTTTCAATTGGTTGGGCTCGGGGAGCCCTCTGTCACAGGATGTGCTTAAGGTGACACATTTGCCAGCAGTTGGGACACATGATTGCAAATGTAAAATGTGCTTCAGCAGAAGGGGCTGGTCTGCTGGGAGCTCCCGTGTGGAGCTGTGGTAGGCAGGGTGCGACCGGCTCATTGAGGGAAAAAAAAGGGAAGCATTTTCCTTAGCTAAGGAAGACGTCCTGTTATATTCCTTTTGTTCCCTGTTTTTCATTGATCGCCAGCTCTGCCTCGGAGAAGGGAGAGCAGCTCGGAGAGCGCAGAGCTCGGAAGACTGCTCAAATGACTACAGCCCGCTGTCCTCTCACGCTGATTGGTCAGTGCGACGGAGACTTAGGAAAACAGTCACCCCAAACCTTCGTTTAAAAGCACGCTGTAATCCCAGCGTAGCCTTCTCGTGCACAGATTTCTGCTAGCCTGACTTTTAATTCGGGTGCAGTTTGCTTGAGATACCTTTGTGTTTAATTTTTTTGTTGTTGCTTCTATCCAGATAAAGTAGGCCATTTTGGTGACAAATTTCTTTGCGGACGTCAGCTACTAGCTTACATTTATAGACGTATCACTTTACAATATATTCTCGATGATTTCTCCTCAGGAGTTGTAGAATGCGAAGTTGTTCAACTTAGAATATTTTTTTGTAACTTTTTTTTTCTTTTAGATCATAGCACCATCAGTAGATGAATGCTTGACAGTTATCTTTGATAATTTAAGTGTCTGGTGCATTATTAGCATGTATCACGCACTAAAATTTAAGTCTGTGACGGGGAGAGAAAAAGGCAATGAAGAGCAAACAATCAAAAAAGTATGAGTTAGTGGATACAGTGAAATGTTCTCTCCATAAGATGAAAAATACAAGGCCGGTGGCCACCTCCATTTGAGCCTTAAAACACCCTAATTAAAGAATCACGGTCCCAGAAGTTGTTAAATGTATAAACACTTTTCTGATTGGCTGAAAAATTTAGATACAGGAAGTGGATGGTATCTTATAACTGATGAGTAGAGACATGGTTGTCATGGAAACTGAGAAGTGTAACCCCCTACCCCCACCCCAACACACATACACTACCATAACCACCACTTAAAAAAAAAAAAAAGAAAAAAAAACCCTGCATGTCATCACAGATGCCTGGAGAACATGTTGGCTTCTGTAAGCTTTCCCACAGCATCTGTTGAAACCTGAACCGGTGCCTGTCAAATCAAGGTCATTTTACAACAACAACCAAAAATGCAGTCTCCTGGATTTCATAACTGTATTTTGATTGAAACTATGTGAGGAAAAGGGCTTCAAGCAAGGATGAGCACACATGCTTACTTAGCATTTTGCTACCTCTGAGTTGCACCAGGAAAGGCTAAGAAGAATGTATCTGATCACCTAATTGTGGAAGCAAACTGATTCCTGCGTCTGCTGTTAGAACCAAACTCTTTGTGGGGCTGTAAAGACAAGACAGTCACCTGTGGATGAAGTTGTCTGGGGATGGTGTAATGAAGAGTTTCTGTTTGCAATAGGTGTCCAACTTGAACTGTAGCAATTGAATTTCAAGAGCTGTGGCATTTTGGATTTTGCTCTAAGGCTGCATGTGCAGGGATAAATGAAAACTCTGCCTGGTGCTTTGGGAAGGAAGGGTGTTCTCAGTAGCTCAGCAGGGAAAGGACAGTCCTAAACAGAAATAAGAGCTGTTTCAAAACTATAGTTATTACTCGGTTCACTGAGAAAAGTTTCCTCTTCTTCTGTGGATGGAGAAGTGTGCTATCCTAGTTTTTAGGAGAATTGAGACGTTCCCCAAATCAAGACTGAATATTTTCAATGTCTTGGTAGTGCTTTATTGAGAGTAAAGAAAGGAGGAAAGTTTGGAGATCTCCCCCTTTCACTTTGCTAAGTGAAAAATAACCGAGGGGGCTTAATGTTGACTTTGGGGATCAACACTGAAGCCTGTAAATATAAAGCCATTGCATTTCTTATATTTTTCTCATCTTGACAGTGGGAGTCATTAAATTTTAAGTGCTTGGTATTCATTTAGAAATATCCTTCTTACAGTCATGATGATTTATAGCACTGTATTGCTTAATCATAATTGAAAATGGTCAGTTTTAAATCTCATTTAACTAACACTTTGAGCTTTTGAAAAAGCAGAAAATTCCCCTTGTTTTCATCAACTAATTGCATGGGATGGGGGAGAGGAGGTGGAAAGAATCCTAACTACATTGTAATATTTATTTAATATCCTGCATCGATGTCATAGGAAATACAGACTTCAGAAGCAATATAGCATCACTGGGGGTGATTTAGCATATATTTCATGACCCCATGTTGTCAGATATTTAACTGATTGAGATTTGGTAAAAAATGGTTAAATTTAATAGCACAACTGTTCTCTTTTAGCAAAGGATTTCCTGTTGGGAACTTTCTTATCTTCAACTGTGTTCATTGGCAGGAAACATGTCAGTTGCTTGTTTTTACAAACTGAAGGAAATGAATGGGATTTGTTAGTTTCTAGAATCTGCCTTCATGCTCCATTGTCTGTCAAATAGTTTGCTCAGAACAGTTCATTTTTAAATGAACCTTTGAGGAGTCCAATTAAATGACTCCAAATGTTTGGCATTTCTGTTGATTTTTGACTTTGAGATTAGAAAAATTGATCATTATACTGCTATGTGCAACTTATTTTACCAATTTACGTTAACAAGATGTTCAATAAAATTCCAATTCACTTTCAGTTGTCAGATATATAGACATTCACTGAAGTTGGCATTTTTTGATGACTATGCCAAATTTCTAATAATTAGCTCAGAATACCAACCACATGCCAGGAAAGGAAAATGAGTAGTACCTAAACCTCTATTTGAAGGGGACCGCCTGGGAAGGCGGGTAGGAGGGCCTGAGGGAGGCAATGGTTTTCATGCATTTTTGAAGACGTCCTTTTGGTTTTATATTTAGCACCAAATGGAATCTTATGCAAGACCCTAATGTATGAGTGGAATAAAAACAGAGCTGCTCTGGTGGAACCAAGACCCAGGAAGCCCAGAGTCTGCTCTCTTCTCCTGGGCCGTGCCTGTGGCGTACCCTAGAACTCCAGAGTTCCAGTACCTGTGAACTGTTTGAAAACCACCGCTTTGAAAGTGTCCCAAATATTCTCTAAAGAAGGCCCAAGGGAATTACCTGTAGCGTCCTGGAACCTCTGAGCTGAAGAGGGGACTTTTGCCTTGACAGTTTAAGAGGGTTCTTTGCTCAGAGTGGCAAGGAGGAATGGCAGACCATAGGTTCTAGTAAGCCATTCTGGACACAGCACAAGAGTGGATGGCCCATAGGTATGGAAGAGCCCTGGGCCAGTCTGTCATGGGGGAAGGGGAAATAATGTTTTCAAAGGGCCCTTACATGTTATAGGAACGCCGCATGGAGGCGTTTGAAGTTAGTTGGTTATCATTGTCCTGGAATGCATGGATTTATTCTAGTACCACCACAAGATCTGTTATATCAGTTATTCTGTTTGTCAGTGAAAATTATTTCATATTAAGTGTCATTCATGAAATGAAAGTTTGCCAAGCTATATAATCTGCTTGGCAGACACAGTCATGTTTTGAGTGTTGAGTAAAATGATAACACACAGATGATATTTGAATGTCATCAAATATATTCACATTATCTCCTGTTATGAGACTTACTGAAATGGCAGTATTGAGATTGAGCTCAGTTCTCCTTTTGTACCTCCCAGAAGCCATAAATATTAAGATTTCTAGGGGTGGTGGATAGAGGGACCCCCTTCACTTCCACTCTTAACTTTCACAACCACTAGATTCACACATGCTGGGTAAGGAGTAATCAGCAGAGACTTCAGGCAAACTGTAGTTGCATTGTGTTTGTCATGGCCACAGCCAACCTCCCTGTGTTCTTTCTTGGAGGCTGCCCAGTTGGGGAGCTCATGGAATTAGAAAGGACAGCCCCCTGTCTGCTTTCTCCTGTTACTTCCACTATGCTCATTAGCGTGTTACCATTACCTGCACAGTGTCTCAGATGGCGATGAAAATAGTCAATATTCCGGGAAGCCACAGATCTTCCAACAATTTGTGCTGGGACTTTTTTAAGAAAATATTTCCTCTTCAAAGATGAAACTAGTATAAGCACAAAATAGTTGGCTGTGGTAGTGGATGAAAATGACTGTGGTTAACTTCTGTTTGTTGAATTGTGCTGAATAAAGCTTTTCATGTATAGGCTGTTTAAAGCTATCTTACTCCTCGCACCTGCATGAGTGTACAGCCATAGGAAACTGATGGAGCCTTGTTCTTGGTAGTTGACCAGGGGTTCTCCCTGAGTGAGCACTTACACTCCGATGTTCTCGGGGACTTTGTTTTGAAACTGAAGGATGCATTTCAGTTACCAGGAAATTGCTGACGTTGTTAATGGAGGACTCCAAATATTTATACAGAGTGTGTCCGCCACCTTTGCAGATAACACAGTTTCTGAAGATTCAGAAAGTAGCAAGTCCTACTTGAAGAGGTGACTTTAGTATGTTTCACAAGTTCAGATTTTAGATAACTTCAACTATCTCTCTTCAAACTCAGCACTTTTGCAGCCTTTAAAATGAAAACTGTTACCGTTTAACAACTAGTTAATAATGTCTCTAAATTAAGGCAGTCATATTGTTTCATGGGACTGGATTTAGCATTTCATATGGTCTCTTGGAAAATAAGTAAGTTGCTCATGGTAAGTTTGGCAATACTGGGTAATACAGAAAAATCGCATCAAACTGATAAGGGGTTTCCGCTGGCCAGGTGCTCCCTCTGTTGATTTTTATAATAATCTAGTATTAATGTGCTACTACTGTTGTAGGAAAACGGGGCACGAAAAAATGGCTATGACCTAGGTCTCAGCCAAGTCCCTGTGACGTGCCCTGCCAAGTGAGGGTCTTTGGCTTCGAGTAGGAGAGAATTCAAGAACAAGCATAGTCAAGTGAAAGTAGATTTATTCCGGGAGATGCATACTCCATAGACAGTGCGGGCGTCTCAGAAGGCAAGGGAGGCCCCAGGAGACGGGATCTTCTTGGAAAGTGCGAGCAGCCCTAGGAGATACTCATTCCATAGGCAGAATGTGTTAGTCTCAGAAAGGAGAGTGGCCCCAGGGCATAGGGGCAGATGCCCCAAGGTGGGGATGTTTTGTTTTTGTAGGCTGGGTAGTTTCATATGCTAACAAGTGGGAGGATTATTCCAACTATTTTGGAGAAGGGTCAGGAACTTCCAGGAATTGGGCCACCACCTATTTTTAGGCCTTTTATGGGCCAGCCTGGGAACTGTCATGGTGCCTGTGGGTGTGTCATTTAGCATGCTAGTGTATTACAATGAGTGTATAATGAGGCTCAATGTCTACCGGAAGTCCAGTCTTCCGCCATCTTAGGCCTAGATGGTTCTAACCAGTTTCCGTCCTATCCTCAGGTGCTGTGTCATTCTTTTAATGGTTGTGCCCTGCCCCCTTCCCTCCTGTTTCACTAGTACTAGTAATAAATAGTAATAATATGCATGAATGCCCCATTTTACAGATGAAGAAACTGAGGTAGTTATGTTTTCAGGGCCACACACTCTTTGACAGCCAACTTGTTCTCACCCTGAGGCCCCCTGACTCCACATTCTAGGCATTTTCCACCCTGCTGGCTACCTCACAGCTGCTCCTCTGTTTCTGTTCCAGGGTTGATGACTCCCCCTTCCATGCCTGAAATGGAGTCTCCTCCTGGGAAAAATTGCAGGGTGTGGTGGGGAATATTTGTTGTGATTTTGACAAGAAGCAGGGTTTTGCTTCTTGAAGTTCTTTGTTCCCACGTCTGACCACTAGTGATGGGAGGAACTTCTGAATTCCCTTGTCAGAGATTATCTTCTGTAATTCATCTTCACCTTTTGAATTTCCCTTCATGCATCCCTGAGCACATTCACCCAGTTGGTAAACAAGAGGCTCCTACCACAGGGATATGATTTTCTTGAATTACCCAAATATTACACTTAGAATTTCTGTTGGTGGCATCCACAAAAATAGATTTCCTAGACAACCTTGTCTTTTATAATTCATGTGAACTGCTCAAAAACTCAGAGATGCAGATACAATGATGCCACCTTTCTTCCTTTTTTTCCCAATAAAAAAACAACTGGCTTAAGTGGTCAGATTAGCAGGATGTCAGTGTCCCGTTCTTGGGACTCCTGCTACCCGTAAATCAGACAAACTCCACATGGGTTTAGATAGACCAAGAGGAGCTGGGTTAGTCTGACTTCATCTAAGGAAGGAGCTCTGCTCTCATGCTAGCCAAGGGGGAAAGGACAAGTTAAATCTTCACCTGGGCATCCCACGATGCCTGGTATGCACGTGACTGGTTGGAACCAGTGGTGAAACCAATGTGGACATTTTCAGGGAAGCAGGTGCCTGGTAATTTCTAATTCTCTTGAACTTCAGGTGAATGCTCAGAACTTGAATGGAACTAATTCTATTTTACATGTGTCCTTTCACGAATTTCACAAGTGAAATCATTTTAAAGAATTGATCTAGGGAAGTGCTAAAGACATATAGACACCAATTTAGGGAAACAAACCATGCACCCATGCATTCAATGAACAGTTATTGAGTACCTACTGCATACCAGGAACTGTGCCCTGTGATAGGGATGTAAGGGAGCCAACCATCTGCTCCATAACTCTGATCAGCTCCTTAAACTGGAGGTATCCCCAAACGTGGCCCCTTTGAAGTTCATGTTCTAAGCTGATGTCAACAGATTGAAGTGATACCCTCCCTGAATTCCTTCTTCCAGGTATTATGCCTTTTGCTTTACTTTAGAAGCTGGCCCTGCAAGGAGGACTTGAGGATGGGTAGTTTACAGATGAGGTTTTCAGGGGAGGGACTTGATGCCCTTGGTCCAGGTGAAGGTTGGGCTGCATGCGCTGAGTAGTCAGGCCTGAAGGCGGCATGGCCGGGGCATCTGCAGCATCAGTGACCCTCCTGGCTTCTCATTGCCTTCCAGTCTTGGAACTGTGGGCGATTTAGAAGAGTTATTTCTCATGACCCTCCGAACTTCAAAATTGGATTCAATCCCCGGTACCTCCATTAAAAAAAAAGTCAGCCACAAAACAAAAACAAAAACAAAAACAAAAACAAAAACAAAAACAAAAACCCCAAAATGAATGAAGATCCTGAGAGTGTGGTTTTTGGTATGAGAAGTGGGAACAAGAGAAGTGGCGTAAGCTCAGACTCCAGGCATTCAGGCTGAGTTTTCATTAAGGGCACTCATTTTGTTGTGTGTGTTTTTGTTTTGTTTTTCTCTACTACAACCATTATCCTTGTTTCCCAAGATGGGAAACTTGGACAGCCACTTGTTTTACATGCCATGTACCTAATTTATTACCAAGGCTCTTGCTGATTTCTTGGAAATCCACCTTGTGATCACCTCCTCAGCTTGCGCTCTGGTGCCTCACTCCAGGAGTACCGTGGGCGACCTCCAAGGTGCTCTGTCCCTCCTGGCTCCTTCCCTTCCCCTGTCCTCTGGAAGGCTTCTGTCCCTAAACCACTCTAGAAATATGGCCTTTGAAGTTAGACTTCCTGCTTTCAAACCTACTTACAACTGTATGACCTTAACCTAAGACTCAGGAATATGGAAATAAGACTCAGTAATGTGGTAACCCTGAAAGGATGATTGTGAAGGCTGATGATAAAGCCCGTGGCACAGAGCCTGACATGTAGTTACAACTTAAATTATCGTAGCTGTTTTTATTTTTATGTTGTTATTGTTGCGTCTTGTCCCTACTAAGAACCTGTGGTGGCTCCCTGTGGCTCTCCTTACCGAGTCTGTCCTCCCCTGCCTAACTTTTAAGACCTTCTATAATCTGACCCTATCCATTAGTGCTCAGGAAATGCCCGCAGATCTGGTCAGAGTTTATGCATCCCCAGTCTACCTTACTCCTTCCAAGTCCCCTGCCTTTGTTCATATTGTCCCCTGCCCACAACCTTCTTCTTCCTCGCTGTACACACGTTGTAGAGTCACCAGTTTCTCCCACTCTGCAACTCTGATGTGCAGAGAAAGTGTAGTTTGTTCATATTGTCTGCAGCAAACCTTCCTCCCTAGCAAACACCCATTCGTTGATTATCAGGAAAAAGAATAATAACATTTGATCTCATCCATTTGAAAACCTACTGTGATCTGATAATCTAAACAGTCCCTTAAGATAAGCCTCAGTCTTCCTAGGAAAACAATATCCATTCCTTCATGCTGCCCCCCGTCTTTGCCTGTGACGACAGAGTGTGTGGGAAAGGGTGTAACATGCACTCTTCTCTTTTACTTCTTACGAAGGACAAGGGTGGCCTTGGCTCCCAGGGGCGATGTCTCTTGCCCACAGATGCTGCCTGTCCTATATTAGCCGTTGAAGTCTGTGGCTCTTATAACACATAGTCTAGTCCATTGGTTTTCAAGGACTCAGAACAAAATACAGATACATTTGCATGAGATTGCAGTAAGCATATATGGACAGATGATACAAAAGTTTTTACAAAATAATGTGTATAGCTGAAATAGAAGTTTTACAAGATATTTTTAGTCTTGCTACCCTCGATGTACTCTGATCTCTTCCGTTCTATTTTATTTAATGAAAAAAAAAAAAAAAAAACACAGCTGGGACCCAATAAGTGACCTGCAGTTTGCAAAAAAAAGTTGATCTGGTCATCCTCTTGGCTTTATCAGAACTTGATGTGGCATTATTCCCTGCTGACTGGGTCCAATCTCAGGTTTGTTGGCAACAAACCCTGAGTGTTGGTGACATCATCCACCAAGCCCACTGGTCTGGTGTTCTTTACAAGGGCTCCTCTCCTCTGGCACAGCCCACCTGAGGCGCCCCACCTCACATCTCCCCCTGCTTGACCAGGCTGCAGTGCCAGGCTGAGGAAGCTGTGTTCTAGGCTGGTGTAGGCCGTCTCTTGCTAGAGCTCCAAGTGATGAGGGGGATGGGCACAAGGACATGCCTCTGCGCCCAGAGTTCCATCAGGAGGTGGAATCCCCCAGGAGAAGCCAGGACAAGCAGCGAACCACTCCACTGTCCTCTTCTCTTCCTTCCTTTCTCTTTCCGACTGTTAACCGGACCCAGGAGGGGTGGGATTTTCTTTCACTTCCCCTCCACCATCTCCTTCTACCATCCGGGCAGAAAGATCAGGGACTTCACTGTCCCTCGTGGGTGAAGGCTGCATCTTTCACTGCCTTCAGGTCAATTCTTTGAGCTGAGTCCTTCAGACTCCCGTTAAAAGGGGAAAATCCTGTCCCAGGAGAAAGACTCACATTCAAGGCTACGAGTCTACTGATTCCCACCTATGGCCGTTAGCTGCTGCGTTTCTAAGACTCCCTTGCAGCTAAGAATGGCCAAACTGGAACTTGGAAGTGAGTGAGTAGATGTGAAGTGTGTTGCTTCTAGTTTGTGTCCTTGTTTTTCTTTATAATTTTATCACATACTTTTTTTTTAAATCCTGGAACTATATGTAGTTTAGTTGTACATGCTCTCATATGAACAGAAACATTATATATATATATAATATATATATACACACATATACACACATTATATACACACCCCATTTGTAGTATATAGAGATATATAGTATAGATACATATATACGTAAATACATAGTGTGTATATTTATGTCTACAGTTACATCTGTAGACAGATTTCTAAAGTGAACACACCCATGCAACCAGCACTTACAACATTAGTTGCACCCAGGAAGTCCCCTTATGCCCCTAAGTTACTGTCTTTGCAAGGTGACCACTATCCTAACTTGATCTATTTTTTTACTGAGAGAAGTGTATTAAAATCTCTAAGATGATAGATTATCATTTCTCTTGATATATTTTGAAGTCATTCTATTCAGTATATACACATTTAGAAGTCTTCTATCTTCTTGGAGAACTGAATCTTTTAAAGTCATCGTGAAGTAGTGCACTTTAACTCTTACAATGCTTTTTGTCTTATAGTGTATTTTTTTCTGGTGTCCATACAACAACAGTAGACAACAGCAGGATATAATCAGCTTCTTTATTATTAGTTTTTGCTAATCTGTTTTCCATCCTTAAAAAAAAAACAATTCTTTGCATCCTAATATCATAGATAGATGTATCTTTTATATGTGATATAAAGCTGGGTATTGTTTTTATGCACTTTGTAAATATCTTTTAAATGAAATATGTAATTCACTTATATTTATTGTAATTTCAGATTTATTTCATTTATTCCTTTACGTTAGTGTATTCTTTCCACTTATTCTACCTCTCCATGTTTCTTGTCCTTTCATTTCTTGCCTTCTTTTGAATTGTTTGACTTTTTTCTTGATTTCATATATTATTCTATACTATTTGGGAAGTTTTACATTCTATTGCTGTTCTTTTAGCAGTGCTCTAGAAATTTTAGCACGCATACTTAAAAGTATAAAGAGAATTAATATCTTTCCTCTCCTCCTAGACCATGCAAGAACCTTAGACCATTAAATTCCAGTCATTACCACTCCCCACACCTCCCGACTAGCTTAGGTCCCATTTTGCCCAGAGTTTTAGTTTTATCTTGTGTTTTTTTCAGCCTCATAGGTTAGACATTGTCATTTTAAAATAGGAATGTTTGTTCATCCACCTCCTTACTACTTTCTTCGCTTATAATTCCTTGCCCACCTTGTATCCTCCCCTCAAATCATGTTTCTTCATAGATTTCATTTAGTGAGGATCAGTTGAGGGAGACCTATTTCAGTTACTGTTTGTTGGAAAAGTTTCACTCTTTCCCTTTATTTTCCTTAAAATATAGTTTTGCTAGGTATAAAATATTTTTGTGCTAGGTACAAAATTCTGGTTATTTTCTCTCGACACATTAAAGATGCTCTATTGTTTTCTGATTTCTGCTAATTAAGAAATCAATGCTAAATCTAATTGCCAATTGCCACCAAAGGTATTCATTTTTAAAGAGTGACTTATGGCTGCTTTGAAGATACTCTTTTTATCTTTACAGTTGATCTATTCTGCAGTTTTATTACAAAGTGTCTATAGATGTCAATTTCTTTTTATGTATTTATTTTGTGTAAGATTTTTTGTTTTGCTCTGTGAACTTATGGGTTGATTTTTTTTTTCCATTAGTTTTGGAAGATTCTCCCTGCTCTGTGCTCTTTGTTTTTTCTTCTTCTGGATTTTCAATTACGTATAGGTTAGATATTTGTTTTCTTCTATGTGTTTAAACTTTCTTTTCATATTGTCTGTTTCTCTCTGTAATGTCTTTATGTGCTACAGCATAGATAATTTTTTTAGTCTTTTTTAGTTTCCTGTATCTAATCTGTTTAATCTTATGGTTTACATACTTGTTTCCTTCTGTTATTTATTTAAACATTTATTTTATATTGTGTGTCAGATAATTCTTTAGACTTTTAAAAAACTGAAATATAGTTGACATACAATATTATGTTAGTTGATAATTTAAAAATTGGAAGTCTATGGGTTTAGTTCTACTGCCTCGTATTTCTGCTAGTTGATGTTCATGATGCTTTGTTTCCTTATGCATGTATGTGTTTATGGCTTTTAATTTACTTTGTTTAATTTTACTATGTCCTCTTCTATTTTTTTTTCTTTTTGGAGACTTTATCAGTGGGAATGATTTGAGGTTTATATTGAAGGTGAATTTCACTAGATTTTTTTGCCAAGTGCCAATCTGCAAAACAAGGGCTTGAAAATTCTCAACTAGAGGTTTTAGGGACCAACCACATAATCAATTCATACTCAAAACCCATATGAGGATAGTCTTGTGGTTACAGATTTTCAGTAAAGACTCTCTCCCCTCTACTCGGCACTCATTTTTGAGATGGGTAGTGCTGATAGCATGTTGGAGTCCTATCTTTGCAGGGCATCTCCTATTATATTTTGTACCTTGGTGGGCCCTGTCTTTGTCAGTGCCAGCAAGTTTATCTGCTGTTCCCTAAGCCCTGCTAACTTGTAAAACCAGGAGATTGAGTTCTCCCAGTTTGTTAAATGCCTTTCCTATCAAAGCTGATAAAAAGTATTATGCTGCGCATGACTGGGGCATCGTGCTGTACACCAGAAATGGACTCATTGTAACTGACTGTACTTCAAAAAGTATTATGCTGTGAGTGTTCCTCATATTTCTGGCAGCTTATAAACACATTTCAAACTATTTTTGAGGAAATATTTTGCCCGTCATTTTTGGTTGTTTTCAGAGGATTTGAGAGGTATCTATTCTGCCAGACCAGCAGAAAAGGAACATCCATCCTTTCTCTTTGTATTCCTTATTTAATAGTCCTAACAGTCCCTAGTGTATGAATGTCTCTGGACAACTAGAGTGAAGATCATATGTGCAGAAAGCAATAGAGGGAAAACACAATCATTATTTTCAAACCGTTACTTCCTTCCACACATATTCAAAGGCAATTTAAGATCTAACTGCTTTAGTTGAGGTAACACTAGTGGCTTCAGCCAGCCTAACATAGTGCAATGAACTGAAACAATAGATGTTTATTCCTTACATATCCAACATGGGTGTCCTGACTAGGGGGTGGCTCTCATGCAGGTGGAGCTTTAGGGAACCAGACCCTTTCTTCCTATGTCTCTGCCGTTTTCAAGCTATGGCTCCCAAGGTCATTGTGCTTATTTGGATCACACTGGCTAAAAAAGGCAAAGCGGTGGAGATTCTTGAGTGGCAGGTTTTTACCAGTCAGTCCCAGATGTGGCACGTTGCACTTTCCTTTCCTTTCTGTCAGCTAATTCTGGATAAGACTGCCACATCTGACTGCAGAGACAGGTTGCTGGGAAAGGTAGTCTGGATGTGTGTGTAGAACGGAGAAGAAACAGGTTTAATAAATAGCCAGTCTGTCTCTGCCACGTATTTCCTCTCTGACACTTCAGCCCAACCTGCTTTCTCACTTCTCTGAGCTCCTATTTCACTTATCATCAGTGCCACCCGAGTTTAGGATTGAATAATCCTGAATCATTTCATGTTTGTACAGTTTAAATCCCCAACTAAGTTCTTTGAAGGTGTGAATTTTGTGCTCAGCTCTTGAAAAATGTCCCCACCACTCAGTTTTGAACATGCCATATGCTCTAAAAAAAAAAAGTAAACCTCTGAATGAAAGGAGAATGTTCTTGTTCGAACATATTTAAGGATGCAGCATTGTGGCCTGCCGCTTCTTCATTATGTTAGTCCCTCAACTTGTCTTCTTAGATTTGAAATTTGTCAAAATAAAAATTTGGAGAAAAACCTAACCCCCTGGAGTCTGGACGGGGCACTACAAACAATAGTAGCATTTCCATGGGGGGTCAGTTTAATGTGTGTCAATTGTTTCTTCTGCAGTGTTGAAATCAGCCCCTTCAGCTCCTTCTGGGTTGTTAGGAGAATTCATTCAGTCATTCTGGAAATGTCTGTTGAGGTATATGGAGCTCTAGATATTGCTGAGAAACAGAGTATTGGGAGATGAGCAATATAGGTAAGACTTCCCTAGAGGTGGTTAGATGAGGGGTGTAGACAAACTGCTCTGAGTGGAGAAAGACCTTTATAGGCGGCTTTGTGATTGATACAGTGATGGTGAGGTTCTAGTTATTTGTATGATGTGGGGGAAGAAAAGGCTTGGTGCTGTCTCAGGTCCTTGAGTAGAGACCTTGCCCTGCTTTTTCCTTTGGTTTTCTATCTTGCTTAGGGAGGCCGACCTTTGTCCAGGCCAGTATTTAGCAAGAAGTAGAGGAATTTAGCTCTCAAATATTCTTCAGGGCCACAGATAATCTCAGCTGAACTGGACCCTGGGTTATTGGCCTCAGTGTCACTCTCTACTTGAGTTTAACTCATTACTTTGTTGCTAGGTTCACTGTCTTCAGTGCTTTATTTTTATTTTCTGTTGCTATTGGTCTTAGTAAATGAGAATGGCATATGGACCTGGGCTAAATTGTTGGAATCATGTTGTTTTCTTTTCATTGAGTAGTCTTCTTTCTCTACTGCAGTGTGCTGTGGATGGGAAAATACACTGACATCTTAATAAGTCTAACTAATCTATTATCCACCTGCTCAGAGGCGAACACAATGCATGTGGCAAATTACTTTATATGCTGATAAAGCCTGTGTTTTGGAAAAAGTTTGGGCTGTGTATATACAAAACATTGTTTTGAATCAAGCCATCTAAAATATGCAGATGAAGAAGAGGAAGTGTATTCTGAATAGCATCATCAAAATTCCAGGAAGGGTCAGGCTGCAAAATACAAGATGTGGTGAGTCTGTAAATAGGTATTGACCATGTTTTATTCGATCGAATCGCTCCTTGGGCCTAGCTCTGGCATTGGTCAGAGAATAACTCTTCAACCCAGAGGAGTTCACTTTAGAAGATGACCCAGGTGGATAATCTAGCTCCCTCAAAAGCCAAGACATAGCTGTCCTTTCACTTACTATGATGCTTCCTTCATGGAACAGGTCATAGAATTTCTGGTAGATGACAGCAGAGTACAGAATTTCTAATAAAAGAGATCAGGAGAGGGTGGTGCACCAGTGTTCTTTTTGGAAATCATTTCTCAGAAAAATTTCTCTCTTGCTTGGAAAAGTTTGAAAACTACTCTTTTGGAGGTACCAGATGTCAGTCAAGGACACTAATGAGATATAGAGCCCATGAGCTAGTATTCTGGGTGGAACAGTAAATTCTGTCTACAGGTACAATGGGCTCCTGAATAGTGTCTTCCCACATTGAGCAAGGGCTCATTTGTATCCTTAATACCAAATATTCAGTCACTACAAAGGAAAGGAACAAGACCTCCATATTCTTGATATGGCCAATGTGAATTTTAGGTTAATTTACATTTTTTAAGCAAAGTACTCCATGCATTATTATTGGGGTGGCCATATATCCTGATTTCTTTGTGATAGTTTGGGTGTATGTTTATTGCCCCGGTGTAATCACTAATACTGCTTCCTTTCATTTTCAAAAGCATTCTGATTTGTATGATAAATCATGGTCACCTTACTTACAATGGTAATCAGTATGTTAAGCAATCAATAGTAGATCAAATTTGTTCAGACCAACTCTTCTGCTGAGAAAGCTGCTTAAAATTAAAAAGAAAAAAAAGTCAACCTGGAGGCATTGGAGAGCCATCAAAATAATGAGGAATTGCAGAGCTAAAATCTGGGGTAAAGAGAGCCCCTTCACCTGAGAAGTGAGTCCAGCTTTCGAATCTTCCTTTTGAGACAATTATCAGTTCCAAAAGTAGTGGCAAAGAGACTAAGAAAGCTAGCAGAGCTTTCAACAGACTCATGAGATTGGGGGCATGGTAACTGTAGTCAGGTCCTGCCAAGGAGCAGAAACCCTAGTAAACAACCTCAGCTTTCATTTGGAACCCTGAGTCAAGATGAACTAGAAATAGAAAAAACTCTCACAGGGAATGAAGCCAAAAATAAAATATTTTCAGATTAGTGTCACTGGCTTAGATGCCTGCCAGAAGCAAAAGCAAGAATCCTCTCTGGAGGAAGATACATCTTCCAGAACCTCATGTTCACTAGAGTTTTTCATGAACTATATCTGTCACCCAATGAAAAACAACTGGATATATGAGAAAACAAGGCATGATCAGAAACCAAGGGAAAAAAATTGACAACTAAGGTATACCTACAAGGAATCCAAATAGTGAATTGATCAGATATGGTGTCTAAAATAACTATGATTAATGTATTCAAAGGATTAAAAGATAAGACTTAAAAATTAGCCAGAAAACTGAAAATTATAAATAAAAACGTAGAACTGAAAAATATAGCTACTGAAGTAAAAATCTAAACAGATGAGATTTTGGGGGTGATAGAAATCCTCAAAGACTGAATTATGGTGATGGTGATGGTTGCACAGCTGAATTAATATGCTGAAATCACTGTGTATACATTTACAGTGGGTGAATTTTATGGTATGATAATTATACTTTAAAAAGCTGTTAAAAATTTATGGATTCAATGGAGTAGCTATAGTTAAAGAGAGAGTGAACGAGAATATAAGGCAGAAGAAAATACCCAGATAAAGCACAGAGAGGCAAAATGATGGAAAGTAAATACAGGAATTTTAAAGATATGTGAAATACAGTAGGAAGGCCTAATATACAGGTAATTGGACTTCCAGTAGGTGGGGAGAGAGAAAAATGGATCAGAAGAAATAATTGGGGAAAAAAATGACTGAGAATTTTCCAAAACTAAGAAATGACAGAGCTGCAGAATCAAGAACCCTGGGACGCCAAGCAGGGCCAGTACAAAGAAACTCCACCTAGGAACAACAAAGTAAGAGTTCTGAATATAAAAACAAGGAGAAAAGCTGAAAAGCAGTCAGGGCTAGGGGAGAGGGTACCTCTTATCTTCAAAGGAGCAACAATAAGATTGACAATCAATTCTTCAGCTGAAACAATAGAAGTCAAAAGGAGATGGATGGTATCTTCAAGTTGCTGAAAGAAAACAACTGTTAACTATGAGTTCTATATCTACCTAAAAGATTCTTCAGAAATGAAGGGAAAAAAGTAAAAATATTAAAAGAAAATTATTATTAGCATATCTATCTTAAAGGAAATACTAAAGGGCATCCTTTGGACAGGAGGAAAATTATCCCAGATCAAAGCTTAGAGACATAGGAGGGAATGAAGAGCAATAGAAATATTAGTTAATGATAAATGAATATTAACCATACAAGAATATATTTTCAAAATACATATCTGGTAAAGGACTGTTGTCCAAAATGTACAAGGAACTCTTAAAACTCAACAATAAGAAAACAAAAACCCAATTAAAAACTAGGCCAAAGACTTTAACAGACACCTTGCTGAAGAAGATACTCAGATAGCAAATAAGCATATAAAAATATGCTCTACATCATATGTTATCGGGGAAATGAAAATTAAAACAATAAAATACGACTACACACCTGTTAGAGTGGTCAAAATCCAGAACACTGACAACACCAGATGCTGACAAGTATGTGGAGATACAGGAATTCTCTTATTGCTGGTGGGAATGCAAAATGCTACAGCCACTTTGGAAATTACCAATTTGGTGATTTCTTACAAAATTAAACACACTCTTACCATATGAGCCAACAACTATGCTCCTTGGTATTTAACAAATGATTTGAAAACTTATATCCACACAAAAACTTACACATGGATGTTTATAGCAGTTTTATTCATAATTCCCCAGACTTGGAAGTAACCATGATGTTCCTCAGTAAGTGAATGGATAAATAAACTGTGGTACATCCAGACAGTGGAATATTATTCAGTTCTAAAAAAGAAATGAACTATCAAGTCATGAGAAAACATGGAGGAACCTTAAATGCATATTACTAAGTGAAAGAAGCCAATCTGAAAAGCTACATACTGTATGATTCCAACTGTATGACATTCTGGAAAAAGCAAAACTATGGACACAGTAAAAAAGATCAGTGGTTGCCAGTGGGGGTGGCAATGGGAGTAGAGAGGAGGGGGGCAGGGGATAAATAGGCAGAACACAGGATTTTTAGGACAGTGAAGATAGTCTGTATGATAATGATGGGTGTATGTCATTATATATTTGTCCAAACCCATAAACTGTACAACACCATGAGAGACGAATGAACTTAAATTGTTCTAAGGTCCTTATGTTGTATAGGAAGTGATAAAAAACTAATTTGTATTAGCCATTAATAAGTCAAGGATGCATGCTTTAAACTCTGGATAACCATTAAAAGAATGAAGGAATATATAAATAGTAAGCTAAGAGAAGGGGAAAGTAGAATAATAAAAAATACTCAGGTAATTCAACAGAAGGTGAAAAATGGGAGAAAGAGGATCCTAGAATAGGTGAGACAAATAAAAACTAGAGGGTTTAGTTCAAAAATATATCAGCAATTATATTAAATGTAACAGAGTAAATACTTTAATTAAAAGTTGAAGATCATCAGATTGGATTTTTTAAAAGCTACATACTGCTTTAAAAAGACGTATGTTATTTAAAGAGATATAGACGTGTCAAGCATAAAAAGATGTAAAAAGACATACCATGCAAATGTAATCAAAAGAAAGATTGTGTAGGTATATCAATATCAGGTAAAGTAGATCCTTAAATAGGCAAGAAGTGTTGTTAAGAGATGATAGAGATATTTTATAACAAAAAAGATTCAATTCACCAGTAATATCATATTTCTAAATTTGTCTACACTTTAAAAATACACACACACACACAATGGTAAGACCTATAAGGAGAAAATAGAGATACCAATATAGTTAGAAATTTTAACATATCTCTCCTGGTAACTGAGACAATGAGCAGACAACAAAATCAGTTAGGATATAGACAGTTTGAACAAAGTTAGTTAACAGATTTGATCTAATTATAAAACAGTACACTCAACAAATATAAAATACACGTTCCTTTCAAGGGCACAGAAGATATTTGTCAACATTGCCCATATTTTGAGTCACTAAGCAACTCAGCAAATTTCAAAGGACTGAGATCATACAGATTGTATTTTCAGATAACAGTGACATTACACTAGAATTCATAAGTGAAAAAGATAATTGAAAAAACCCCATATGTTTAGAAATTAAGCAATCATGGGTCAAATAAGAAATGGCAATGAAAATGAGGTAATATTTAGAAATGAATGACAATGAAAATATGAGATACCAAACGTGGAATACAGCTAAAGCTGTGATTCGAGGGATGTTTATAGCCTCAAATATATACATCAAAAGAAAGGGCCTTCAAAATAAGCATTAATTTCAAGAAGTTAAAAAAGAAAAGCAAGTAGACTTTTTAAAAAGGTAAGAGGCAGGAAATAACAAATAAGAAAAGAAAATAGTGAAACAGAAAACGGACATCCTATAGACAGAATCCACAGAGACGAAGGAATAATGAAATCAATAAATTCTGGTGAGAATAATCAAGAAAACAAAAAAAGGCACGGATGATCAATATCAGGAATGAAACAAGGGGCACCACTCCATTCAAAAGAGAGTGATGGAATATGATGAATAGAACCACAGCAATATTATGAAATTAAATTTTGGAAGAAATGGACAAATTTTCTAAAAAAGCCACTTAGGAAAACTGACATAAGAAAAACAATAGTTTGCATAGCCCTATATCTACTCATATGAATATGTAATTAGAAACCTTCCCACAAGGACAACTTCAGATCCAGATGGGTTTTCTGTTGAATTCATTAAATATTTAAGGAAGAAATAACTCAGATTTTCCACAAGCTCTTCCAGATAATAGAAAAAGAAGGAACACTCCCAATTCATTTTAAGAGGTCAGCAGAATTTTGATACTACCACATTATGATCAAATAGCTTATCTTCCAGAACTGTAAGGTTGGGGTAATATATTTGAAAATCAGTCAATGAAACTCAGTTTATAACAGAATAAAAAAATTATATGATCATCTCAATAAATGCAGAAAACATATGTGATGAAACCCAACATTTATTCATTACTTTTTAAAGACTCGGGAAACTAATAAACAAGAAGGAAGTTTTCTTACTCTAAGAAGAGTATCTATAAAAGTATCCTATATTATTAAAGAATAGGAAATATCATGCATATAATGGGTGAAATGTTAAAACTTTTGAGAGTAAGAAAAAAGACAGATAAATCAGTTATCACCACTTCTGTTCATCTTTGCATAGCAGATCCCAGCTAATGCAATGAGGCACAAAAGCAAAATAAAGATATTAGGATTGAAAAGGAATAAATAAAACTATAATTATTGGGAGATTAAATTACTATGAATGTAGAAAATTCAAAAGGAATTTCAGATAAATTGTTGGAACTAGAAAGTGAATTTAGCAAGGGTGCTGGATACAAGGTAAATATGAACAAATAAATTGTATTTCTCTTTAATACTAATAAACAGATACATAGTGAATTTACATCAATGTATATGTAAATTCTGAATATACATCAGAATAAAAATAATCAAATACCTAGGAATAAACCTAACAAAAGTTATGAAGACTTCTGTATTGAAAGGTATTTGACATTAACTAAGTGAAATTAAAGAAGACATAATTAGGCAGAGGGATATGCTGTGTTTATGAAATAGAGGGCTCTGTTTTATTTTAAAGATGTCAATTAATCTCAGACTGAGTCAGTGCAATCTCAATCAAAATCCCAAGAGGATTTTTGTGAAAATTAATAAGCTGATCCTAAAATTGATATGGAAACCCAAAGGACCAAGAATAGCCAATATACTCTTGAAGAAGAATTGGAAAAGAGGACTTGCCCCACCAGATATTAAGATTTATTGTTCTGCTAGAGTAACTGAGGGAGTGTGGCATTGGTGCAAATATGGATGAATAGACCAGTGGAAACGAATAGTCTCCAAACAGACCTGTGTATATACAGACATACTATCAATGACAAAAGTCCCATCCCCTTGGGGATGAAAAGTCATTTTTTAGTAAATGGCCCTAGGACAATTAGATATCAATGTAGACCCTTGACTTTGAACTTACACCATACACCGAAACCCATTGCAAGTGAATTTGAGATCTAAATGTGAAAGACAAAGTAGTAAAATATCCAGAAGATAATGTCGGATAATATACTCATGATTTTGGCTACGAGAAGAATTCCTGCACAGGACCCAAAGAACCAACCAATCATTTAAAAAAAAAAAAACCAGGATGAAATTGGACTATATTAAAATGAAGAACTTATGTTCATCAAAAGACACAATTAAGAGAGTGAGAGGCAAGTTAGAGATATTTGCAATATCTATAATTTACAAAGGGCTCATGGGAAGAATATACAAGAATTCCTCAAATCAGTAAGAGAAAGATAAAATAGAAAAATGGGTAATAGGCTTTACAAAAGATGATACCCATATGTCCAACAGACATATGAGAAAGTGTTCTACTTCATAAGTCTTAAGGGAAGTGCAAATTATAAAACACATAAAATGTGGCTACATTTCCACCCAATGCCTAAAATTAAAAATGACTTTCAGTACCAACAGGTGGTGACGATTTGGAAAAATGAGGATTCTCATACACTGGTGGTGAGACTATAAATTGGTACAACCATTTTAGAAGACAAATTAGCTTTATCTAATAAAATTGAACAAAGGCATATTCTGCGAGTCAGCAATTCTACTCTATGTACAGATTCAAGGGAGAAGTGAATAAAATATATATACCAAAATTTATAGAGAGAAAAGTTCATAGCAGCAGAATTCATCATGGCCCCAAACTGAAAAGCACCCAGTGTCCATGAAGAGTATAGTATAATGTGTACACATATGTGCACGCACACACACATAATTTATGGTACACTTACATAACTAAAAAAGATGTACCAATAAAAAGAAACTATCGCTGCATCACAACCTGGATGAGTCTCATTGACAATAATGTGTGAAAGAAGACACACAGACACACACACACACACACACACATCTGTATTTCCTGTATGTAAAGCACAAAATGCAGGCATGATGAAACTATAGTCTTGAGGGATGCATGCTTAGATAGCAAAACTACAAAGTGATTACTATAGAAGTTAAGATAATAAAGATAATGGTTGTAGGGAAGAAGGGTGCTAATTAGGAGAATGTTGAGAGTTTCAGGGGTGCTGGCGAAGTTCTGTTTTTTGACTTGGGTCATGATTACGTGAATGTGTGCTTTGCGATAAGTCACTGAGCTGTACATTTTGTTTTGTGCACTTTTTCTCTCCATGTTGTATGTTACAGTTCACGTTGGAAATGTTTTAAAAATCAATAATGTACCTTTACCATCGTTTTCTTGGTTTTTAATCAATTTAAACTATTACCCATTGATTTGGTATTATGATAAATAAGACCTTTCCTCTTCCTTTCTTTTGAATGGACACTTTATATTATCATGTAAACACTATGCATCAATGACACCAATGATGTACTCTGATGACAAATCCTTTCGTATGCAATTTTTCATTTTTTTCTATTAACAAATATCACCTTTTTGATTTGTGTATTATATATATATAAAATATATATATACATATATACAAACATCCACTTCCCTCCTTCCCTCCCTCCCCTCTTTCCTGCTTTCTACCTTCTATTCTTCTTTCTCTCTAATTCTTCCCATGCCTTCTAATAACGTCTTTTAATCTAATTTTGCTCTTGACCAAATGTAACAGATCATGTACCCCTTCTGTTTTGTTTTTCCTGCTCTACAGCCTGTTCTAGAACAGGTTTTGTGCAGGGATTTCTTTCTCACCTGTGTCCTGTAGAGTTCCCATTTCCTGGGTCTACCCCCCACCCCTTTTTTTTGTCTTCTTTGCTTTGCTGCTTTTGGTGGAGCATATCCGCCAATGGTTTACTCATAAGTGAACATAGGAGATACATTTTCAAAGAACTTAAATCTCGGGAAATATCTTTAATCTTTAAACTACCCTCTTCCTTACTCAATTGTTTGGGTATGCATATAATTCTAGATCGAAAATCATCTTCCCTCCATATTTTGAAGGTAATACTGAACGGACTTCTAGCTCTTTAGCTTCTGTTATTGCTGTTGAAAAGTCAAGTGCCACTTTGATTATTCATCTTTCTATGTAAATGGATTTTTTTTTTCCTTTCTGGAAGCTTTTAGAATTTTGTTGCGTCTTTATAAGTCATTTTACTGTGGATTTAATTAAACCTTTCAGTTGAAAGACTTATGCTCCTGTTCTAAGAAATGTCCTTATGGGTTTGTGTTGAAGTGTTGTTTTTAATCTTTTTCTTCTCGCCATTTTCTCTGAACACTTAGAAACTCTGCTAGTTGAACTTCGGGCTGATTTTTAAATTTTCTTACTTTTTTGCCCCCTTATTTCTAGATCATCTCTTTCTCTTATTGCCTTTACTTTCTGGATGGTTTCCTTTATTTCCAGGTCGTCTATTGAATTTTTTTATTTTGTCCATCATATTTTTTAATTCCCAAGAACTTTATATTTTTCCCTGAATATTTCTTTTTACAACCTCCTGTTCAACAAAAGCAATGCCTTCTCTTATCTTACACAATATATTAATTAGGGTTTTTGATATTTCCTTCTGTTTCCTGCATTATCTCTGTTTCCTCAGACTTTCTTGTTTTTCCTGATTGCTTAGGTGTCTGACTTACAGTGCAGGTTTTCCTTGGGTGTCCTTTCATATTTAAATGTAAGGTTCTGAAGAGCTTATTGGAAGCTGCGTGCTTGAGGGGGGCTTCCTGTGGAGTGGCTGGGCTAGGAGCCAGTTTTTTCAAATTTCAGTATCTCTCAGGAGATTTCCTTTGGGGCCAGTCCATTTCTATAGAGAAGGATCTTCTAATCCTGTACAAGGGATGTGAGCCTGGGTGCTGGTGTTCCGATAGCCAGCTGGGTAAGAAAACATAGGCTCTTGCTGTCTGTCTCACCTTTTGTTTTTAGGCTGGTGTCTCACCTCTGTGCTCTTCTCTTCAATTTCTCCGGCATTAAACTTGACTTGTGTGAGAAAGGGGGAGGGGCAGTCACCTGGTTATGCCCAGGAATTGTTGAGAACATGAAGGTCTAACTTTTTGTTGTAGAGTCTAACTAACCTCCACACCTTGCTCCCACCGTCCACCATGTTGGATGCCTCCAATTCTGGAGACTTTCTGGAATTCTGTGAGACTAATCCATTAGCATCCGATCAGCTTTCCCCTCTGCTGGAATTTGAATCTCAGCTTTCTTCATTATGCCTGCATTCAGCTATCATGCCTCTATCCTGTAGACATTGCTTAACAGCTCTCATCCGCTACTGTCTCTTCTCTCATTCTTTTTGTCCTTCTGGTCTATGTTAACTCCTTGAGGGCAGCAGCCATGACTTACACATCTTTAGTTTACTTGCAGGCACAAGCACTAAGGCTTAAGAAACATTGATTGACTGATGCCCACTTCCCTAATCATTGCAGTGTTCTGCCTTATTGCTTCCTTGACCCTTTTCCCCATGTTCTCTCTCGTTTCTCATTTGCTGGTGGGTAGATGCAAGTGATAGCATCTACTTGGTTGCTACATCCAGTTTTTGGTAGGTTCCTCCTTCTTTATGCCCCTTGGGTGCCCAGCAAACCTGGACCCTGCCCGGCATCAGCCCATCACCTGTGCCAAGCACTTCTGCTTCCTTCTGCCCTGCCTTGCTTCCAAACTGTCTGGAAAGGAGGAGTAGGGAAAGGAAGGGGGGACAGCTCTGAGTACCTGAAGGGACTGAGTTTCTCTTCCCCTTCTAAGCAGAAACAAAATGCTCTCAAATAGCCTTTGAAACTTTGTGGTGTGAATACAGCCACACAGCTCTCCTCAGAAGTGGCTTATTGTTGAAAATAAAAATCTCCGGGAATACACATATGCCGCACTTCATTCTGATTGCAGATTTTGAGAAGCTGCACCTTGACTGGTGTAGCTAAGTAGTTTCAGGAGAGAGTGCAGCTGGCTTCCAGTCCTGGGCTGCCATTCACAACATCCCTAATTTATGCTGCATGGCACTCTGTGACAGTTCTGTAGACCTCAGCTGGATGGGCTTTTTCTTCCTCCTCCTCTCATACATCCTGAGCTGGGAGTGCGAAATATTGCTAAGGTGCATGGCCCTGGGATTCTTGAATCATAAGGAGCATTGAGACCATGCCCCATGGTCAGTGGAGCCCTTCTCGAGAACTCTCTTCTACCATAGTAACTGGAACATTGTTTAAGCATGATCAGTTTCTTTGGCTACCTTGAGATTTTTTAATGAGAGTCCCTTGACTTTCATCAGTAATTTGATTTGGTAGAGATTACTAAAGGTTCTGGCAAGAGTATTTTTTTTTAATTTTTTAAAAATTGAATTATAATCAGTTGCAATGTGTCTATTTCTGGTGTACAGCATAATGTCCCAGTCATGCATATATGTACATACACTCATTTTCATATTTTTCATTAAAGGTTATTATAAGATATTGAATATAGTTCCCTGTGCTATACAAGAGTATTGTGCTTTAAATGGCCCACACCTAGAGGTAAACTTGAAATGCTTTAGTCAGTCTGCTTTCCCAGTGATTTGGAGGGAAGAGTGCCTCTTTTCTAAAGATTGTAAGAACATACTGTCTTATACATGGACAAATATGGTTTTAGTCTCATGATCTGGAGGTGCATGTTGTAGACCATCAGCTCTGCTGTTTAGTTACTGCCAGAAAAAAAAAAATGGCCACAGTTCAAATATTCTTAAATGATTTAATTTTTTGGTAGGTGTTTCCTAGTCTTAAATTGGTTAACACAGCAGGTCACTTAATTTGTAGCATGTTTTGCAGCTAGATAATCTTGGAGGGCACACCAAGAGATTGCACGGTTGGGAGAGAGACATGATCCACCCTTTAAAACAGGTGTGTTTGATGATGTTTTACAAAATTCCAGGCTAGAAGTATTTTAGTTACGGAAGCTTGACTGCATGTTTGTCTGTGTATTAAAGTGTCCTGAAATCACTGGTGCACAGGGGAGTGAGTGTAAGCTCTGCCCATGGGGACTGAGTGCCTTTTATTTAGGCTTTGCTAAGCCCTTCTTCATGAAGGCGGCTCTACCTACAGCCCAGCTATCTCTATCACACCTCTCCATAATTAACTAGCAACACAGATGCCAGCCAGGAGTTTAACGTCACATGTGCTGCTCTGCAATCCTGTTCAAATCTTTGGTTGAGCAAGGCGATGTTTGTGAAGGATTGCTGGGTAGTCTGACCCGTTTCTGATTTCAGGCTGACTACTAGATAGCTCTATATCTGACACAGCGTTAGCCCGACACTTTCATGGAATTGTGTTTTGGCCTCATGCCTTTGGGTAGTATCGATATTTATCCTAGAACAAAAAAGCCCCCATGTACCCCATTGGTGTGTTTGTTGCTTTATCCAAAATGTGATTCCTAGGCTTTATTTGTCCTTCAGATGATTGTTGCTTCTCACAAGTGGCAGTTTGAAAATTTTTGAATTTGATTGTCTTTGGGTGAAGTACACACCCTCTATCTGTCCCCAGTCCCCACCATTCCCTATCATCTGACACTGGTTTCACTCAGTTGCTTTATCTGCCTGGCTCCTGTGGCATTTGAGTTTGCAAATCCTCCTTTGTACAGTGTGATGGTTAATTTTATGTGCTACTTGGTGATGCCATGGTACTCAGATACTCAAGCACCAGTCTAGAAAACTGTTTTTAGATAAGATTAACATTTAAATCAATAGGCTTTGAGTAAACTAGCTATGTGGGTGGGCCTCATCTAATCATTTGAAGACCTTACTAGAAAAAGACTGAGGTCCATTGAGGAAGAGAGAGTTCTGCCTCCAGACTGTCTTCAGACTCAAGTGGCAACATCAACTCTTTCCTGTGTCTCCAGCCTGTTGGCCTTTCCTGCAAAATTTGGAGTTGCCAGCCCCCATAATCTTATAAGCTAATTCCTTCAAATAAATTGTGTGTGTATGTGTATATCTCCATCCATTGTTTCCATTTTCTGGAGATCCCTAACTAATATAGGCAAGGGAAGTATGGACTTTATACCAGGTAAACTAGGTATAATGGGAAACCACCAGAGAATTTTAAACAAAGGGGTCACTGAGTCTGATTTATTTTTTTAAAATAACATTCTGCCTACTGTGTGGAGAATGGAAGCAGAGAGGCCACTTAAGAGGTATGACAGTGTCTGGAACAGAAGGGGCTTAGACTACCCTGGTAAATTGGAACGGTGAGAAGAAAAAAGACTCAAGGTGTGTTTTGGAAGTAGAGCTGGTGGACTGGAAGTGGAGGGTCGGGGAGAAAGGAGAAATGGAGGATCATTTTAGGAACTTGGAAAGCAGTGTCATTTCCTGAGATTGGAAAGACTGGGGGTGGGGAGGCAGAGATGGGGAGGTCTGTTTTGGACAGCCTGGGTTTGAGATGCCTGTTGTGCATGTCAGGAAGGCAGCTGGGCATTTACATGTAGAACTCAGGGACATCACTGGCACGTAGGTGGTGGCTATAGGTGTAAGCCATCCAGAGTGAGGGGGCAAAAAAGAGAAAAGGACCCAGAACAGAGCCCCAAGCACTAAAATTTAGGGATAAGACCAAGAAAAGATGAGCTTGCAAAAATAACCGAGAAGAAGCCTTCACTGAAGTCGAAGGAGAATTGGGCATGTGATGTCACAGAAGCCAAGAGAAGAATCGATTCGACCAGCTGGTGCTGGACACGCTCAATGAGGGTTAGTCTCCCCTTAATGGAAATAGTCTCATTCATTTATTTTAGGTCTTTCAAAGGATATAATATTACCTTTCATCCCAGCATAAATTCAATTTGCAATGGCATTTTTTACCTCTTTATATGTCTTTCAAGGTTGAAATATGAAGCCCCAAAGAGCCGTGGGTTGGTTACCCCTCTGCGAAAGCATACATTTACCAGCTTGCAAATCCACCAAGCAAAGATTTCTCTTTTTCCGTCTTAAGTTCGCATGATTTAATTTGCCTGAGTAACCTGCTGTCATAGGTTTTCATACAGTCTTGACATCTAACAGAGTAATGAATGCTTTAGGCTTTTAGGAACTGTTTCAGGATTTTATTAATCACCGTTGTGATTGCACATATGAATTATGAAGGAGTTATTTTGGTGGTTGGATTTCCCCCTCAGAAAAATTTCCATATTTGTTCATTATGAACTGATAGCCTGGAGAAGAAGAATAAAAATGGAGAATGTTCCCGGGGTCCTATGCAGACATTTCAAATTATCCAGAGTCAGGATGACTTCATAGTGCACGGATGGAGTGTGAGTTGTTTGAAGTTGGTGGTTAAATGCTTTCTCTTTCCCTGACGGTAAATTAATTAGAAAGCCTCTGTGTCTGGCCTGAATATATGGATTTTGTGAGCTGTTTAACGATGCATGAGCATCAGAAGGAATTTGTGCGTTTTGTCTGATTCTTCTGTGATTCCCATCGTTGGAAGAATCACTCCTAGGACCTCCGTGATTAGTGTGCTGTTCTTTTGGGGGTTTTACAGGAGACAGAGGGGATCCAGGTAACTGGGAAGAAATAGAAGCCTGACCTTCTAATTCCTTTTAATTTTCTTTAGGGAAAACATCGTGGATTTTCAAAATTATGTGATTGTATTTGAGATCAGTGTATGAAAAAGGAAATGTGATGAGTGGTGTCTGTCTAGTCCTGAGGATTCAATCTGAGGTGCGAGAAACAAAACACAATAACTGTTTTCTTTGAAACTCCTCCCCCTAAGGCGTCTGCTCCCCCCAGACATTTGCAGGTTCTCTGCATAAATGCTAGTGTGGCTGTGGGTGGGTCCTGCCGGCCATTTCCCTTGGCATAGGGGTAAATGTAGGTTTCCCCTGTGTTTACAGGAAATTTTACTCCATGCCTTTTACTCTGACAAGAGAAGACTTGCTGCTTTACTGGGAACAGGGCTCTTTTCCATGATTAGAGTGATTTTCTGTGATTCTGCCGTACTTGGGGAAGATTTTTGAGACTACAAATAAAAGACAGAGTAGTTATATCAGTGTATGGATGGAGGCAGCCACTCTGCTTAGAGTCCAGTGCCTTGACTATTGAGTGAAAATACCTGTTATTGCTCTAACTGCCATTTTTTACTCCTCCTAAGTGGCCAGTTCAGATGAGGGGCAGGGGAAGGAGCTGGGCTGGGCAGGAGGAAGTCCATTTGCAAAGTCAACAGCGGAAGTATTCAGGCAGAGCGGCAGAAGGCTAAGGGGAGGATTCCATCCCCAGCAGCTGGGCCACCCTGCTAATTCTGCAGTAGCTCGCCCACCGTGACAGACTAATCTGATGGTATTTTCATCTTAATTTGCTTGCATCCTGCTTTTTGTAGGTAACAGCATTTCTGCCAAAGGTGATAAATTTGCTGAAGCTTAACATTCAGATTCTTTCCTCATATGAGTGTTATATAATTATATATACATTTGGGCTCAAAGGTCCCCGTCTGACAAATTCCCTTCGCAGGAGTACCATTTGAGGGACCATTCTCTCATTAATTTTATTTGACATTTATGTCAACATTACATTCCTAGCCTAAAAGGAGAAATCACATGCGTACACAGGGGTGTGTTTGAAAGTGGAGTATTTAGTTTGGCAGGGAAAAGCAGTCAGCTAAGTCTGCGAAAGCAAAATTTTCTATATTAGTTAATACAAAGTGATCTAAATGCACTGAATTGAAGTTGTTCAACAAAGCGCTGAATGCCCACGCACGTGGCGGTTTTGATATTTCTAACATTTTTTGTCCCAGGGGCTCCCAGAGTCTGCTGACGTGGTGTCTCTAGAAAATTAACTAGGGAGTCATCAGAGGGGAAGAAGTGGACTGAATTTAAGTTGCTCTGCTGTCAGGGGTGGAGGTTGCAAAAATCAAAGACCCGATTCTCCTCCCACTTACACTAACTTCAGAGCAAGGAGTTTATCAGTGAAACCCGGGTGCATCAGCTCCCAGTTCTGCTGAGTGAAGAGTTTCAGCAACACCACCACCCAGGTGGTACGGCAGTTGGGAGTCCCCTCCAAGCATCAGGAGTTACTTTATGTCTCAGACCACGTGGCCATGGCATTGCTTAGTGTTTCCAAGCGCGATCTGGGGTTGCTAACCCTAAACAAGAAACGTTTATGAGATGACATTACCATCCTCTGACGTAGGGTCTAGGTTGAGTTTTGAATCCATGGATGCCTCGAGAGAGAGGAAGTGAGTCATCCATTAGCCAGGATCCAAGGGACTGAATGTGGCAGTTCCTTCTGGTTCCAGAATGCTGAGTTTTGCATACTTTGTGGTTTGTGTGTTCTCGAGCTGTGCTTTGTGCCTGGCTATAACGATGAATTGCAGACTGGGCTTTTGTTTTGCAGAGAATTCACCAGTGGTGGAGAGGACCAGCCTTTGGCATGAGTGGGGAGTGGGCAGTTTGTCTAGCCTCTCACTTGTTGCCATTCCAGCGTTCACCCCACCCCCACCCACCACAGTGTCCCCCAGCCCTGCCGGGGTTTACTAACCCAAAACAAACACTCCGGTCCCCTCCATGCTGCCCTCAGCATGGACCTGAAGGATCAAGTGCTTGGTGACCATCAGACCTGGGAGACTGTCCAGATGACTAGGTCCCTCAAGGTCATCACTTGAGTGATTTTTAACTATGACTTTCTGGAGCCAGTATCTCCTGGGGTGCTCTTAGTGGTCCAGCCACTTCATGTCTCTGAAAGGTAGGGACTTATCAGGGAAGGAGAGGAGGAGACATTTTCAATTAATGGAGGGAAACCTTTGAGTCTGGGCTGACCTCGCTGTCATCAGCTCAGACAACTTTGTTTTCAGCACGTCACTTTGGCTTCGAGAACTTGTTTTCTTATCTGATCTCATCGGCATAAGCTTCTGGTTGGCCTCGCTAGGTGTGTTTGTGTCCAGGGCAAGCTCTGGTGGTGGTGATGGTTGGGAGGTGGGTAGTGGTGAGTGTTTTGTTTTGGAGTTCTGGTATACCCTTTCAACCCTCTTAAAGAACTACATGCAGAACCAAAAAATTCATAGTTTTCTGGCTGTCAAGGCAGGTCTGGATTTCACACGGAAGAGATTTTGAGAGCTGGAAGGGCCTTGAGGTCTGGGCCACCTTTACACGTGTAGACAAACCCAGAGAGTTGGGAGCTGGGTCTGCTGACGTTGCCCACTCTTCTCCTCCCGGCTGCTGCCTGTAGGATGATCAGAGTAGCTGCCCATTGCAACGCCAGTGTAGGGGGATGGGAAGTGGTAGGAATACCTTTGCTGAGAGTGGATGACAGCTATGTTCCAACACCCTAGGATAGAAAGGCCCTTCAAGACTGTGGAGTCAAGTCCTGAGGCCACAGGCTCAGGGTGGCATAGCTGGGACAGGCACCTGGCTCCCTCGAGCCCTTAGTTCAGTTATCCCTCAACACTTTCTGGGGGGAAGACAATTTGAGGCACCCATTGAATGATGTGCATTCTCTCTCTATCTGTCTCTCCTCCTCTGCTCTATCCCAGGCTGTTATCAACACCCCCCCCCCCCACCAAAGACCTGAAACCTGATTCGGGGAATGTTTACCATGGATCTGATCTGTTTTTGTTGAGCCTATGCCTCTGGTTTAAACTTAGTTAAATGAACTACCATCTCCTTGGAGAACATCCATTTCTTTGGAACTGTCTCTTGCTGCCAGCTGCCCATGGGTGTCTTAGTCTGTACCAGCTGCTATAACAAAATCCCTTAAACTGGGTGGCTTATAAACAACAGCAATGTATTTCTCCCAGTCTGGAGGTGGAAGTCAGAGATCAGGGTGCCGACATGGTTGGGGGAGAGCCCTCTTCCGGGTCGTAGACTTTTCCTTGTACCTTACGTGGTGGAAAGGGCTTGGGGGCTTCCTGGGGTCTCTTTTACTTTTTTTAATTTTAATTTTTATTTATTTTTAAAAAATTTGTTGGGGTGGGGAGGTGATTAGGGTTGTTTTATGTATGTCTACTGGAGGCAATGGGGATTGAACCCAGGACCTTGTGCATGCTAGGTATGTGCTCTACCACTGAGCTATGCGCTCCTGCTCCTGGGGTCTCTTTTACAAGGGCACTAATTCCATTCCTGAGGGCTCTGCCTTCGTGACCCTGTCACCTCCTGAAGGCCCCACCACCTAACACCATCACATTGGGCGTTAGGATTCCAACATGTGAATTTGGGGGGGACACAAACATTCATACCATAGCAAGAGGTGACACCTTTCAGCCAGGAGGTGGTGTGGGTCTGCTATGAAGTGGGCTGAATGATTGGGGTAGAGGGGAGATGCAGGGAGAGTGGCTCAGATTAACAGTAATTGCAGGCAGTGACCACAGAGATAATTCCCTGTGCCTCCTGTTCCCTTAACAGTGTCCCCTCTTTACTACTAAAGACCTTGCTTTAGACAGATGCCCCCTCCTCCTTCAGCTTCCAGGCCTGGCAGGGAGCGCTGTGTCTGACGGGGCCCCCAGGTCTTGCCCCCCCAGAACTTGTACATGCGGCATCTGGCTTGTTGCTTGGCTGGGAACGGGCGCCTGGGTGATGTCCATGCTGTGTGAAGTGAAGTTCACGGACAAGCTTTCTTCTCCACGCAGTTTAGAAATTGCTAGTGGACTAGCTTTGTGGATGGAGGGCCCCATCCCCTCTTTAACGAAGTATTTGGAAAAGCAACCAGTGCCCCTGGTCTTCTCTAAGTGCCACTTCGTTGGCATTTGGCTTCTTGTAATATATTTTTAATATACTATGTATGCTGTATCTGGGTAAATCAGTAGGTGTATTTTGAAATTAAATATTTGCTAGGGGCTAGGTTCTTCTGATGTTAAATTATTGATAACAAACTTCACAGACGCTGTATGAGACTTGATGATATATGAGTTTTGAGTGACCTGCCATTTATTAGACTTTATCTGCCCATGAAATCCATTTCCAATTCAGACCGTATCTACTTCGGGATTTCTTGCCAGAAATCTATTCCCAGGTTTCTCCTTATTTCAGTGAAATATCTCTGGCTCAGCACCTTTCCCAAGGTGGCTGATCTAATCGGGGTCCAATCACTTACCGCTTCTCATTTCCTTTGGCGGGTCTGTCAAACTGGGAAGTGCATCTCGGGGCCACTCAGAGCAACAGGCGACCCACCCCCCGGCGCCCCTTCCCTGTGCAGTGGGAGATGAACTCCCTGAACCAGAGCCCGGCTCTAGGGTCTGTAAACACAAGCAGGGCCACCTGTGTGGTCAGGAAAACAGAAGTGGCCTCCCTGCCTTCCCCTGTGTCAGAAGCTGTCAGGAACCTCCCCCCACGAGCAGGGTTCAGTGACCGCTGGGCAGTTAGAGCTCATTTGCACAGCGCAGAAGGCCGCTGGACCTCAGTCTTTGCTCCCCCTCCTCCCTGAGTTCTCTGTAGACAGGTGCGTGCTTCTGGCAGCTGCAAGGTCCAGCTGGCAGGAGGACTCTAACTTGTCATCACAGAAATAAAATTTGTCACCTCCGTCTTCCCAACCTCTGTTCTCTCGTGTTTAACCAGCATTTCAGAATCTTTATAAACATGTTAGGGTTTCTATTTTTATTTCCTAATGAATGCAGAAAAGGAGCAGAAAAGAAGTTGCTAATGATAGAAAAGCGAAAGGGACAGGTAGGGCCAAGGGTGGCTTTTGTTTTTTCAGTTAGAGGAAGTAATTGAATGAATACAGGTGTCCAGCAATTTGAGAAGTGACTTGGGGCCGGCCAGTGCCTTGATGATTCTTGGGCTGTCCTGGAACTGGTCAGAATTTATGAACAGGTCTAAAGTGATCAAATACGATGGCAAACTTTTCTGCCTATGCTGATGGACAGCGGTACCTCATTTTCCCATGCTCAAGGGAGAATAAACAATTAACTTTTTAATTATTTGAAATGTATTTTTAGCACTACTTCTGAAATTATATCCTCTGAGGACATTAAACCCACTTTAACCTTTGTCTTGATTATTCACAATCATCTTTCCAAACATCTAGAACTGTGTACTTTAGTGATTCCAGAATCTTAGCAATCTCACGGGTGTCGTGTGTTAATTAAATGAGCATTTCCTCTGTCCATTGTTACTGAAAAGGTTAAAATAATAGACATCGAATAATGGAAAGAGTTCTAAACATAGAAGCAGGCCCTGATTCTAATTTAAGTTTAATCACTAATTAGCTGTTTGATCTTTAGCGAGTCTCTTAACCTCTCTGAGAATTTATTTCTTCATCTGTAAGAGTGGGAAGTTGGACCATAATATTCCCAAGGTTGTTTAGATTTCCAAAATTCTGTGATTTTAGGATTCAGAACCATGCTTCTTGAATGCCAGTTGTCCTAAGGGCTGTTGAGGTTGGGATTATTTTTTCCTTTATGATATGGTCCCAGACTGCTAAGATTTTCTAGGTATTATGTTGGCTTTGAAACTTTTTTCTATTCCATGGGTTGCAAACCATAGCCTCTGGGCCACATTTGACCTGCCACCTGTTTTTGTAAATAAAATTTTATTGGAACACAGCCACTCTTGTTCGTTTACACGCTGGTGTGTGGCTTATTTTGAGCTACAAGGGTAGAGTTGAGTAGTCACAACACAGAAATTATGATCCACGGGTGCCGAAAATATTTACTCTCTGATCTTTATCTTTATGGGAAAAGTTTGCCAACCTCTGCTTTATTCATTTTGTTTTTCACTCTCTGTCTGTCACTTTTCATTGCAATCACTCTCTCTCCCTCCAAAAATCCATTTTTAACTTAGCCCATCTACCTGGCTAGAGGCTAAGAAACCAGACAGCACAACTAATTAGAATTGTGTTCAAAGTAAGAGTGAATAGGTTTTGAACAAAAGTTCAAGGGGACAGTCTTTGAGTGCAGTGCTAAGTATGTTCACTTTTTAGCTACTGAGAGGTCCTTCTTTCTCATTTGAATTTCTGGGTCATTCTGGAGAGTTGTTCTATGTAACTGAAATCTTATTACAATTTAAAATTTCTTGAAACAGTTGCTTTTTATGTCGCTGACTGTGGTTATGGATTTGTCATAAAATCTGCTTCCTATATCTACATGCCACTTCATACATGGTATTCCTATGGTGGTGAGGTTCAGTGCCAAAGTAGTGAACAGAACTTGAGACAAGAGACCGAGGTTTAGAGCCGCGTCAGCTGTCCCGTGGCTGCATGACCTTAGGTAGTCCCTTTACTCTCCCAAGCCTCTTTCTTCATCTGTAAAATGGGAATGATAGTAACTACATCATAGGGTGTGCTGCAAGGGTTATATATTTCAGCTCCATCCTCCCCACCACTTGGGCAGAGCAGGTGTGAAACTGATGTGCCAAATTACAGAACATGAAATGAGCCACAGCAGTGGTGGGTGAGATCACTGTGCCTTAAAAATTACCAAGAACTCCAAGTGCTTTCCCTCTTCCACGTGGCCAGGTGAGTAATCCTTGCCGGAGGGCTGGATTGGCTCAGCTCTTGGTAAAGTCAAACTTTGAATCCTTCTTCCTGTGTATGGCTCCCTGGATGGCAAGGAGAAGGAGTTAGGGTGAGGGGAAAGATGCAGACATTCACGGGTCCTTGGTCGTAATAGTATCAACCCCAGTTCCTCTCCATTCCTGATGTTAGCGCTATTTCGCAGGAGTGGCCCTGAGGCCGTGCATATATAGATGCGGTTTAGATGACTGCCTCCCACTCTGGTCTGTAAGTCCTTTAAGGGCAGGAACTATTTTTTAATTTTAGTTCCAAATCTCCATTGACTCGAACGATGTCTGGCTTCAACATACATATGTTGGATTGATTTGTCATGGCCAAGGTTTCCTGGTGGCATAAAGGCTTCTTTGAAATTGACTTGCTAGGTTCACTGTGTGTCTACATAGTAGCCAGACATCTGTAGAGGTGCTCTGTGTCAAAACACAGCCATGTTCTGGAGGAAGCAGCCCTTCCCTTAGGGGAGAGAAATAGAAGGCAGGCGGCGGCTACAGGTGCAGCAGAGCTGGGCTAAAATCTTAGTGGGAAAACTTGTCTTAGCCCGCTGCTCACCCACAGTCACCATGACTTTCCACCACTTCTCTTCTTTCCCTGACTCTGAGGCTGGCATTCGTTCCTCACCCGCATCCATTTTGCCTCTCTCTGCTGTCCATAGATAATCCGTGGGAACTGAAGAAAAAAAAAAAAAAAAGACTAATGTAGAACTCAACTGGAAGGTTATCCTAGAAGGGGCCCAAACCATCCATAATCCAAGCCACGTGTAAATACATGTATTTATGTATATGTTCTTCAGATGTTACAGATGTCTTCTTGGGAAATGAATAACAAACACTTGATTCATTCATTTAAAGAAACAGTGAATCTCTGATTTGTGCCAGGCTTTATGCTAGTTGTTAGGGTTATGGCAGCAAAAAGGACAGAGGAGGCCCTTGGCAGCAAGGGATTTACATATAATTAACAAGCAAATAAACAAGTGAAACAATTGCAAATTGTAGTAAGAAGCAACGAAGGACACAGATGTTGGAGGCCAGCTCTGAGGAGGTGACATTTACAGAGTCTTAAAAGTCCAGAAGGAGAAGCTCATTATGCAGACGTTGGGAAGAGGAGCTTCCAGGCTGAGGGCGCAGCATGTGCAAAGACCCTGGGGCTGATGGAGGGTTCCTGGCTCATTTGTGGAATTGGAGCAGTGTGCATGTGTGGGAGAGTGGGGCCTGGTGGAGGCCCAGGAGGTGGTAAGGGGCAGGATGCTTTTGGAGGAGATTGGATTTATTCTATGCCCTGGGCCAGTTTACCTTTGGCCAGGTTTAGGTTTGGGAATGGCACTGTTATGTTTCTGTTTAGAGCATCCCTTTGCTGTGGTGGAGGAGTTCTGAGGTGAGAGGGAGTGCAGTCCTGGAGACCAGGTGAGTGATGTCCCTGGACTAGACAAATAAGGTGAAAATGAAGAGGGCTTTCTGGTGGATTGGAATGGATGTGGGGAGGGAGGTCCTAGGATGGTGACATCTAGGAGGTGGCATTTATTAAGGTGGGAGAAATTTGGGAGTGATCCGGAGGACAGATTTAGGGAGGAAAATCTAAAGTTCTGCTTTGAAATCAAGTGCATGGTGGCACAGGCACCTTTTGGAGCTGGTAAGCATGAACCAGCGTAACCTTTCTTGTCCTTACCGCTCACGAATCGTACTACGCTCTGATAAATGACTAGCTTTCTTCTTCCACGTGAATCTTCCCTGGGTACCACTTTGTATTGTCGATGAAAAATTAATCAGTCGATCTAAGAAAGAAGTGGATACTTTTATTTGAGCTGAACTGAGGGTTATAACCTGGCAACAGCATCTCAGAAAACTCTGAGAACTATTCTGCTCATTAGAAGTCAGGACCCAGTTACATAAGTTTTTTGAGACAGAGGGCTATACATTGATAGTTTATACAACCCAGAGCTAAGCGTCATTGTGGCCCCTTACAGGATCAAGAAAGAATGTTATCTTTTAAGGCGTTGTCTCGTTGGTGCGAGGAGAATGATGCTCTTTACGGCTGAGCTGGTATCTCTGCCGCTGAGGGAGGTTTGGTCGATGCACGATGCAGGTACACGATGCCCAGTGTGGGGAGATGGGGCCAAAGGGCAGAGAAAATTTTTTGTTTAAATTTTTCTTGTTTTGCCCTAAACTATGACTTATGTTTCACAGCACCTATGTTTATACCACATCGCTCCCTCAGTAGTTCATTGTCTGCCTGCAGTAGATGGTCAGTAAATAGTTGTTGATCTCGGGTCTGCACTGGGTACCCCCAGCTTGTTCGCAGTGCTCGACTCTGAAGCAGGGAACTCGGCGGGTAAAGGGGAAGAGAGGCGAATGAAGAGGGTTTTCTTGGTGGTGTTGATGATGAAATGGCTATTTTTCTAAAAAGAGACTTCAGAAGAATGAAGAGGAAGAAATGAAAGAGAAACCAGCTTGAGAAGCACATCTGGACACCTGGCCCTTGTGTCCCCTTTGTTGGCCTCTAGACTTGGAATCGTGGGTCAGCTCTCGGTGGGGGTCAAGGTCACAGATGCACACCTGTCTTCTTTTTCCTTTTCCATTTATCCTCCTTTTCTCCTCCCTCTTGTCTTATTCCCACCCTAGAGGGAAAAAAGGCCAAGTGACTTGGAAGAGAAGGAGGAAGGGGAGGAGAGCAGAGCCACGGGCTTCATTCCGGTGTCACAGGGGCTGGGATGTTGTTTAGAATATGGAGCTGCTGTCACATGAACATGAATGAGTCGTGAATATTTCATCCCCCGACAAGCAGCACAATGAACGCAATTTTCACTGCATTGTCTCAGTGTTCCGGAACATGGACGCTGGTGATCGTTGTCCCTCTTATGAACTTAGCCGTGCATTTCTGGGATATGTCCCGGCTCCCCACCTAGTAATTTTTGACCAAGCAAAATGACGAGGGCCGCCGTGTCTTGCAATTTTTAAAAGCTAAGCATTTGTTGCATTTTTACAAAAAATTTAAGTTATTTCTTCCCTGTAGGAAAGTAAAGAAATTCGTGATAAAATAATAATTAAATGCTGACAGTGCTAAATTTCTACCCAGCGTGAGCCGGCAGCAGTTTCCTACCAAAACATCAGGTCATTGGAATAAAAAAATCTGATTCAATACCTCTGTAGGTTTTTCCGATTAGCTGTTCTTAAAAGAGTCCATGACAGTAATGAAAGGGTGTAATTTGACAGCCACAATTTACCTCTTGAAAAAAAGGTAAAATAGAGTAGCATGTGTGTGTGAGGTTTTTCCAGGAATTTCTTTCTGGTCTTTACTAGTGGGTTTGTTTTATCATCATTAGTTTCTAGCAGTTTCAGAGAACCTCCCCAGCTGAACAGCACTGGGGTGAGGGCTGGGGGACAGTTCCAGTGCCAGCCCTCCTTTCTATTTTTTTGGTCTTCTCTCTGCAGCAGGTTTCATATTTCTGGGCTTAAATGACCTTGACACGAGCAGTTTGGGGAAATGGAGTGTAGGTCATAGAGATGCTTCTCTGGTCCCACGTATTAATTTTCTGCATCTGGCAGCTCCCGGCATCTCTTTGTATTAACTCACCATGGCATGAGGGCTGCAGGCCAGATTGGACGTGAAGATGGAATGATTATGTGGCATATGGTAAATGCGGGAACCACCGCTAATTACCCTTTCCACTGTCTCCTTAATGTCTACTGGTGAGTGGAGGTTTCTTGAGTTTGAAAGTGTTTTCCTTTTGCAGCCGTGTTACAGTCTCACCTTCAGTAGATGTTAGAGCAGGTGACTTTCTTGGTGAGGATGTGACAGATCATAGAATTTGAAACCTGAAAGAGAACTTAGGGCTCTTCCCGCCTAACGGTTCCATCTCAAAGACGGCGATGTGGCGTCCAGGGAGGTGAACCTGGGATGTCATTGCTGAATGGAGCCTGGAACTCATTAAGTCCCTGGTTTTTCCTTTTCTGTCCTACCTCCCGAAGGTTGAAATGAAGCCAATGTTTTAGTGCCCGGGGGCCGCCAGGATAAAGTATACCACAAACTGAGTGGCTTTAAAGCAATAGGAATTAATTCTCTCATATGTTCTGGAGGCTAGAAATCCAAAATCAAAGTACTGTCAGACTGGAGGCTCTCGGGGAGAACGGTGCTGTGCCACTCTCCTGGCTTCTGTGGTGCTGGCGATCCTTGGCACTCCTTGGCTGTGGCATCGTAATTCCAGTCTCTGCCTCCAACATCATGTGGTTTTCTCCCTGCGTGTGTCTCTATCTGAGTCTTTTCTCATAATGCCACCCGTCATCCTGGATTTAGGACCCACCTTACTCCACTAGCACCACATCTTAACTCACTGCATCTGCAGGATCCAATTTCTGTATCAGGTCACATTCTGAGGCTCCAGGAGTTAGGGCTTCAGCGTATTTTTTGAGGGGACACAATGCAGCGCATAACAACTGGGGCTGGGGAAGGTTTTCCGTGGAGGGTTTTTGGAGACGTCTAACTGCGATGAATCATTTTCACCTTCAGCTGTACTTCCAGAGCTTTTTCTGTCTTGATGCTTTTCCTGTCAAGTGCGGGAACCTGAGTCCTCTCCATTTATTATTAATGAGGATGGTGTGTAGCTTTCACTTTTTAGCGAGGAGTGAGGGCATGTGAGTCAACGCGAGGATTAGCCATAGAGAAAGGATAAAGTTGGAAATGATTCAGAGACGAGATTTGAGTCGTAGACATCGGAGAGATGCTCCGGGTTCTTTTTCAGGCTTCACGAGGGCCCTTCAATTTGGAGAGCTGCTTCTTATGCTTGTTCTTATATTTATTTTTATGCTTGTTCTACTTTTTATTTATAATTTAGAATAATTATAATTTAGAAGAGGCAATAACTTATTTTATATTATTTATTCTGTAATGTAGTCAGCAATCACGATTAGTCTCCCTCCCTCCTTAACACGTGTTTTCTTCCCTGTCCCCTCACTCTAAATTCACCTTCCGGAAAGCCTGAAATTTTAGTTCCTTCCGTTTTATCATGCTGCAGACAAAATTCTTGATGACACGCACTTCCGGCCAGTTTCATGCCCACTGAAGTCTCCTTCAGCCCAAATTGACCTGCTTCCTGATCTCCGGCTATACATTGTACCTGTCCACCTCCGCACTTGGCTTTGGCTCCTTCTGCCATCTGCAGAGGTGTCCGCTCCCCTTTCTGCCCCTCTGAGTACAGCCTGCCCCCAACGGCTTGCATCCATCAGCCCTCCTCCACGGATGCTGCCCCCACAGGAAGTGACCTCCTCCTGAGTGCAGTCCAATAGAATTCCTCGTCAGTGCCTCACTTGGACCTCACAGGACTGCCTTTGAATGCTGTCTCTTGATAGAAGTAGTGGATTCACAGCCGCAAAGCCCTGCCTTCTATCCGTGGTTTCGCCATTACCATTTTGTGTGGCCAGGGGACTCATCTGATACTGGCTGTCTCATTGTGGTTCTGTGAGGATCAGATGAGAAATAGAACAGTAAAATTATTTGAAACTCATCTATGAGAAGTACTATTTAAATATTTATTGCTTAATGTACCTCAGTTTACTCATCTGGCAAACGGACCTATTAATCAATAGTACCTGGTGAGGATTAATTTAGTAAAGCACCTGGGACCGTACCGGGCTTACAGAGAGTCATCACGAAAAGCTGGCTCTCACACATCCTCATCCTCATCATCAGTATCTTTGGATGAGACTGTGTGCCCCGCCAGGACGGAGGCTGTGTTTTGCAATCTCTTCCATGCGTAGGATGGAACCTTGTCCTAGATCCTCAGTCGACACTTGGTGGCTACATCGAGAGTCCATTCTCGTGGCTGTGTGTGTTACTCACATTCTCTTTTTTTCTCCTTTTTCCCTAGACATTAACATTCCCACTGATCACTCTTGAGCCTGGAAGTTTTTAAATGAACAGAAATCAACACTCTGACAGCAGTGTTGATTTGGGCTCTAAGCCTAAATTAGTTTGATAGGTGAATCGCCGTGGTAATGCAGATGTCATCATTCAAAAGTGGTCCAAATTCATTTTCTTTTGATACCTCCTCATCAGGATGTAACACGGGCGTGTTTTGAAATGGAACATCCTCTATTAGTCTAATTGAGCGTAGTTTTGACGGTGTCAAGGTTTGTGTAATGTCCTCGCAGTAACCCTTTGAAGGCATATGTGAGGGCAGAATTGTTCTGCAAAATAGTGGGGTGGAAAATGTCTGGCAGAGCTTTCTGTTCTGTTTGGTGTAAGGTAGCATCCCCAGTCATCTCAGCTGAGGCTGTCCCTCCTGTACCCCTGAGGTTCCACTCAGAGCTGATTTTAGCGGAAAGACACCTGGATCCCCTTACCTGTCATTTTCTGCCACCATCCTTTCCAGTTGGTCTAGGCATGGGCAGAGCAGTTGTTACATGTTTTAAATAATCTGGAGCACCTCTGTTGGAAATTTCTGAACCGGGGCTATCTCTGGAGGACACAGAGCAAAGTTGAGAAGGGGAGACCTTGTGTCTGATGTCAGCTGGTCTCGCGACTGGCTGTGTGATCTTGAGAAAGTCATGGCCTCAGAGCCAAAAGGGTTGTGTGTGAAATGCTTATCCCAGTAACTAGCACACAGGACACATTCAGGAAGTGGTGTAGCTGGATTTATTTTTCTTCTGAATATGCTCAGAGATAACAAAAAGTAAGTCACTTGAAAGCAATTAATACTTGCTGGGTAGTGTAATTTTGGGTCCATAACAATAGGTCATTATAAAGTCATGAGACTCAGACCTGTGAACTGGCTCTGGAGTCACTTCCAAAATCAGTGACAAGATTACCACTGTTCATGAAGCCAATGTATTCCAGGGCCAGAGTTTTGCGGCCCAAAGCTCCTGCACCAGGCTTGAGCCGTATAGGTAACTGGGGGGCAAGGCCTGGTCCCCCCGACTTTGTATGCAGTCAAGACAGGCTGTGTGAGGGATGGTCCCTGTTTTCTGTCTTCAGCCCTTCACCAGTGACCTTGGGGCTGCATGCGGCCACACCCTGGCCGGCCCCTGCCAGTGCTCACCACTGGCTTGTGCAAGGAAGACCAGCCTGGAAGACCCTCACTGATCTGGGAAGACCCCCCACCTCCTTCCCCAAAGTATGTATTTGAGCCAGTACCACTGCATCTGTCCCCTCAGCTCTTGCGGCCTGGTCCCAGGGCTAAAGAGAGTAACTTGACCCGTTCCTGACACCCCACATTCGGGGTTAGGAGGAACTTGGCTCCAGACACTGTTCCTACACAGTTCTGATACATGGTGTTAAAAAATAGTCCTGTGACTCTGTAGTTGCACTTTTCTTGTTCCCTTTTAGTGGCGCTGTGCCTTCCTCGTACACTGAGAAGGTGAGCAAGAACCTGAAGGGGTAAACAGGAAGAAGTTTTGTGTTAAGAGTGGCTACACCTGCTCAGTTGTGAGTAGGTTGCAGGGGATTCATTCAGCATCTCAGCTGGGCAGTGAAAATCAAGTGGCACCCCCCTTGCCCTGTTGTCATCTCTATTTTCCAGCTGGTTCTCCGAGGCCTGCGGTAGCCAGCGTGACGGTGCCCCCCGGCCTGCCTCCTTCTTTGCCCCGATGTGCTGGATGTGCCGGACCCCGGGCCCCAGACCTAGCATCTCCTCTCACTGCGCAGCCCAAGGGCTGGCTCAGCCTTCCCTGAGACTTGTCCCGGGACAAGTCTTGACCTGAGGCAGTGTTTAAGGACCTCCATTCCAGAACCCTTGTTGCCTGATCCAACCTTGACCTTCAGTCTTGGTTCTTTTTATTGGTTCCCCCAAACTGGTCCCTACCCTGATTCTGAGCCCAAACCTCCAGTCTTGTTTATCTGGCTGAGAACCCCAGGTCTGAAGAGGGCTGTGATCGGCCCTGGCCTGTCCTTGTAGGAGCACCTGCCACTCAATATGGGCCCCACAGATGGGGGTCGGCTCACCTCCACCCTCACTGTCCATCAGATTTGAGTTTGGCACTGCTTCTTTCCCGGCTCACCCACCACGCGAGGACGCCCTGTTTAATGACTTCATACTGCTTCTTTCCTGTACTAACTACCATGTGTTCTTTGCCCCCTTTGCTTTGTATACAGTGGAGATAGTTCATGCAGGTTTTAACCACATGTTCTTGGCCAGATAGATGGATAGGTAGATAGATAGAGAAGTAGAAGTAAGTCTTCAGTATCCGTCTTTGTTGTCCCATCAATAACTACATGCTGTGAGGTAAACAACAAGGCCCTACTGTGTGGCACAGGGAATTGTATTCAATAGCTTGCGATAACCTATAATGAAAAAGAATATGAAAAACAATGTATATGTATGTTTAAGTGAATTACTGTGCTGTACACCAGAAACTAACACAGCATTAGAAATCAACTATACTTCAATAAAAAAAGAATTTCAAAAAGATAACCACATTGTGAATTTTTACATCTCTAAGGTTCTTCTATCTTAATTTTTGAATTTTAAAGTAATTTTGTCTCCACTTGGTTTTTTTTTTGCCTTATGTTTTGGCTTTCTCACCTAACGCCTGGATAACATGAGACCACGTTTAGGGCGATGTCAAAGCCCTCCTTAGTGCTTGTGGTGGAATCTCTGCTTTCGGCACCTGCCCCACCCCAGCGAGCAGACCTTCTGCCAAAGGCTGGCCAGAAGGCCGGGTCTAAGCAGCTGACCAGGAGAAGTCAGGCTGTAGTCGGGATATGGGCCAGCTGTCAGGGCCGGCTGGCTGAAGCCAACAGGGGTGTCACCAGGAGCGAGGCAGATTCCCTTGAATGGTCCACCTTTCAGGCGTTCGCATGTCTCACCCACTTTATGTGTGGGGCAGGGGCTCTGGCCGACTGTAATGGAATTTTTGCACCGTCCTGACCTGCTTACTCTCCCAGGATTTCTCAACAGGGTGAATACTAACCCTTTAGTAAGACTGGGAACTAGGAGACTTTCTGGGGCAAGGACCGCCTTTGAAGGGAATGAATGAATGAGCCGATGCAGTATCTAAATTAAAGGATGCAGCTGGCACCTTGCACTAGCGGCATCCGCTCAGATTTATAAAATACCGCTCACCACTTGCTCTGGCCAGACTGGCCTTGAAGACTGGCCCTGAGGCAGCTTGGGTGACAGTCTCAGGGTTTTGGATCTCCGCCCCTGGTGCAGTTTAGGACTGGATGCTCCACCACCACCTGGATGCAGCGGACTGCTGCTGTCCCACCAGCCCCGTCCTGTCCTGCAGGTTCCCGTGGCAGCAGGCCAGCCCTCCCAGGCAGCGCTGACAGTTCTTTCCCTCGTTCTGCTTCTGTCCCCATGGCTCGCAGCTCTGGATCCCCTGCCCTGCTGCCCTCCAAGACAGGGCAGACGAAGGTCTTTCAGCTTTTTTAGATCCTTCATGTCCATCTTCCCCAGTGAGCTGGGCACTTTCCACCCACAGCCCTTTTCTGGGAGACTAGAGACCAGCTCCCCAAGGGCAGGCCGAGTATAGTGGTGAAGCTTGACCCCAGAAGCTTTCCTTGTCAATGACCCCAAATTGACAGGTCTCGGTGGCTTGTGACCTGCTTCTCTGCCCTCCTGGTGGCTCCTCCTTCTGCCCCCTCGTAGGAGTTCGAGTATCATTCTCTCGACATGCCCCTCAGCATGCAAAGGCCATCCTGGTGCCCCAGAATTCCTGGGAGCGTGTTAGTTAGTGAGTGTGTTAGTGTGTTAGTGTGTTAGTTCTCCTCTAACTCCCCTCCACCCAGGCCTCTGCCCATCCAGGTTGATAATAACAGGTTGATACTTGGATGATGTATATGAGGAGTCTAAGCTTTGGAGTAAACACAGAAGGAGAACAAAGTGTTAGTATCCCTTAATTGCTATGCAGTGAAAACTGGCCAGGTAGATAGAAAACGCAAATTCATCACAGGGAAAAAGGATATTTCCAGTCTCATCTTTTCTACAATCTAGGAGGTGTAAACACACACATGAATGCACGCACGCACAAATCGTTAGACTGGAAGGTAAGCTACATGGATTCTCGTCCTGGCTACAAACTTCTAGTGAGCTCTTTGGTCAAATCTACTAACCGTCAAAACCTCGGCTTCCTCAGCTATAAAGTGGCAGTAATGCTTTTATGCCTGCTTACCAGCTTATTGCAATTATTAAGTTAAATAATATATGAATGGGCTTAAAGTACTATAAAGAACTACGCAAAAGACCAGTTTGGATATCATTCGCTAGAGAGACTGCCTTTTGTTTTTTGGTTTTTGTTTTTATTTTTTATTGAAGTATAGTCAGTTTACAGTGTGGTGTTAATTTCTGGTGTAGAGCATAGTGATTCAGTTATATACATATATTCCTTTTTATATTCTTTTTCATTATAAGCCATTGCAAGGTATTGAATATGGTTCCCTGTGCTATATTGTAGAACCTTCTTGTTTATCCATTTTATATTTAGTAGTTAGTATCTGCAAATCCTGAACTCCCAGTTTATCCCTCCACCCCGAGACTGCCTTTAATGAAGAGAAAGTGTAGGAAATTAGCTAAGATACGAACATGCAGTTGACAGGAAAGGAAATAAGTGGCTGTTAAATATGTGAAAAGGTACATATCTTCACTGCTAATAAGAAAAATATAAATGAAAACTTTACCTGTCAGAGTGGTGAAGTTCAAGATAGTTAATGGTGCTGTGTGTCAGTCAGGGTGAGGAGAAGCAGGGACTCTCACTGCTGAGAGGGGCAGAAATGGACAGAGTCTCTAGGAAAAGCACACTGGTAATATTAATTGAAATAGGAACTGCATATATTTTGGACAAGCATTCCATTTCTTGAAATTTATCCTACAGATGTGCTCGCCCTTGTACAAAATAAGGCATGTCTATATTTATGATGGGGAATGACCTTGAAGATTTGCTCAGTGACAAATGCAAAGTACAGAGTGGTTTAGAAAACATGTTTGTTTTGTCTTTTCACAAGGAAAGAAGTGCTAATATTTGCACTGATTACGTCTGAAAAGATACACCAGATTCAGATCATTGTTTCAGGGTTTTTTCTTTCTTTTGTTTGTCCCCCCTTCCCCTGCTTTGGTAGTATTTGCTGTTTTTTGTTTGTTTACTGCCCAGGAGTGGAACTAGGTGACTGGTGACAGAGGTGATGAGATTACTTACTTGTCCTTGGAACCTTTTGAATTTTGTCCATATGCCGATTTTTAAAAAAAATTAAAACAAAATAAACAAAAAAATCAAAGCGAACAAGAAAAAAAATTATGGACAAAGCCTCAACTGTCCTACTTTCTTCTTGCTAAAATAAAATAAAATCAAAGAAAGAAAGTCACTTAAGAGGAATTACTCAGGTTTTCTTCCTTCTTTCGTTTCTTTCTTCCCTTTATCATGCTTGACTTTCATATACTTCTTTGTTTGTTAAGGTAAAGTTAGAGTATTTTCCTTGTACTGTTGGGAAAACTAACTTCTTACAACTACAAAAAGAGATTCTGTTTTCACGATTCTCATGAACCACACGGTCATGTCTGTATTTTCCCCTTGATCTGCCCATCTTTATTTCCAAGATCTGAGCAACCCTTGAAAAGATGTGAGCATCAAACCAAACTTAGATATTCATTTTCTCTGATTCCCAGTGAGCGATGGAGTTGGCTGGAAAGGACCCTTGGGGCCGGCAGCCCAGGGAATTAATCTCCAGGGTAATTAGATAGCTGTTCAGGGGCCCTGGATCCTAACTGGGTATTGAACATTTTGTTAAGTGACTCAAGTTCTGCCTTCCTGCTTTATTAGAAATTACAAGTTGTACATTTGAGGATTGTACCTCCTGAGTTTTACTTTCTTCCCCCCCTGCCCCCCATTTTGTTTAAGCAAAGGGCTCCTCTAATTGGGCTCGTCTTTTAACTCGATTAACCCATAAGCACTAGTTCATAGAGTTCTTCCTTACCATATCAGCCCTTTTGTGTAGTTATGGGAACCTGTGTGGCCGCTTCGCTCTGTAGCCAAATGGAGCCCTGCGGACCAGGTGGGATCTCTTGAAGTTTTTCAAATGGAGAGGCCCTCCATGAACACGTGCCCCATGGGGTGTTTTAAAGAGCCCCTTCTTGTTGACTTGCTGTCTCCTTCAGTTAGGGAATCAGCACAGCCCACGTGGAGGCCCCCTCCCGGCTGCAGTAAAGAACCTGTTTTCCCAGAGCCAGGACAATGTGGAGTTGAAGGCTATCTTCAGCTAAGGGTCATGTTTACACTTCTGTTGTGAACTGGAGTCTCTTGCTTGTTGGATTGGGGTTCAGCTTGTTTATACATTATTCATACCTGTAAGTCAGAGATGAGAAGCGTGGTCATGACACCTGTGTGAACTGCATGCTTGTATTTGCTGGTAGGGACTTGAGTTTGGCTAATATTTTCACAGAACGTTTCCAGCAATCCTTACAGCCTCTCTTAAGCAAACAAATAGTTCTATCCTTTACAAAACAACTGAGCACACGATTCTGAGTGATTTTTCAGATGCTTTTTACAATGATTGGCCCAAGGCCTATCCTAACATCATGTACTGTAGAAGCAACTCTGGGTTCTTTGAAGAAGAACGATAAATCTCAAGGCAACAGATTTCCTTCTGTTTTCCTTCCAGTGTTTGGCTCCCATTCAGTAATTAGTTTTACGTAGCTTCTCAAGTCATGAAAATGATGGCATATAACATTATTACCTTTTCTTGGGTGACTCTTGCAAAGTTCCCAGAATCTCTGGATTCCCAGCTTTTGGGGGTCTTGCAAAACAACTTTTGCCATGGCATGAGATTAAAACAAAAGCAAATAAACCAAACAGCTCTGGCAAGAGAAGGTTCTACTGTCCAAAAAGCAAATAAACCAAACAGCTCTGGCAAGAGAAGGTTCTACTGTCCAAGACTGAGTCATGGGTGAGGCCCTAAAAACAGAGTATACCCCAAGACGACAGACTTCTGGCAGAAAGGAAAGAAAAAATGTTCGTGTGAGGTTACCGGGCCTTTGTTCTACAAGCATGTTTTGAATACTTATACTCAACACTGTACCATCTGGGCACAGAGTATGTGCAGGGATGGAGTGGTCGACCAGATAGACGGGACCCATTGTAAGGAATCAACAGTAGTCTAGATGCCCCAAAGAACTGTGTGGAGGCAGCTGTGGGCACAAGGCTCCCTGTCACCCCACTGTGGGAGACGTTCTCACACCTTGGACTCCTACTCCAGAGGTAACATTGGAGGGAGCCAGAGGTGCCCTTTTTGGGGGTGACTGGAGAGGTGAGATGGTTTGTAGAGATGTAGGGGTGTTGGTAGGAAGGACAGGTATTGTTAGGGCAGAGTGGACCAGGGATGGGTTAGAGGGAGAGTGGACGCATCAGAACCTACTTCAGCTTCTATGACTTTGATGTGAGTTTTGCAAAACTGATCTGAATGGTATAGGAGACTGAAAATAAAGGAGATTAACCCCAGAAAGTTAGTTCTGTAGCTCTTAATCTCCGTAGCACAGTGGGGTGCCCCCTGTGAAGGATGTTTCCCCCACCTCACCATCCTATTGCTGGCTGTCTTAAAACATTGGCTCTTCTCTGCCTTGTGCCGCAGTGAAAATATTTCTATAATTCTTGGTAAGTAAATGGAGTCTTAAAGCTTAAACCTCTGCCCCGGGCAAGGAACCAAAGGATGTCATTGTGCATAACTTCAAAGGCTGATAAGATGTTTAAGGTCGCTGCTCTCTGAAAGAGTTTCTTTCTTTTAAGGCCAGCCAGAAACATTCTTGTGCACGTCCCACCATTATTCCAAAGGGAAGTAGAAGACCATTTCTTCAGTGTGTAGAGGCTCTCGTTTGCATGCCTCTCCACCATCTAGTATACGCTCTCTCTGCCCTACAATGGTTGCCTTGTGCTTTGGATGATGGATGTCCAGGAAGCATGACATTAAAAGGACTGCCTTCTGGAGGAGTCAAAGAAACAGTGGTCTCTGTTGCACCATTTCCATGCTTGCATGCAGCAGTCACCCAAGGACCGGGGGGTTCTCGATATCTTTTGGATTCTGACTGGTGTGGTTTAAGCTGGTGGAAGATAATCGAGCTGCTTTCTCACCATCTCTGATCATCCACTGCTGAAAGTCTCGCTGTGACAGGTGACACAGGTGTAGTTCAGAGTCTGCTGTCAAGGACACTTCTCTCTCTCTCTTCAGTGTTATCCCCAGGCGATGCAGAATGTGTTGGTTTCTCTCTGTCACCAGCAGACAGTTTGGCACAGTAGACGCCCTCAACCTATGAAAGCAAGGGTGGAAGGTTTTTAGTCAATTGTCCAGGAATGAGAGACTGGCTGTGCTGCTGGAAGTGTTTGCTGTGGAGTGCACATTCCTTCACACAGATTGTCTTCCAGCTAAACAAGCTTTTTATACATCCTGATTTTGAAAATGGAAGCCTGCACTGTCAAGTCGAGGAGAAGGCCTCGGAATAGAAGGGATGGAGTCCTTGAAACGATTCTGTACCCCTGAGGTGGCAGGTGGAACGTGGATGCTTTGATGGCCCAAAGTGGTGGTGCCTCCTTTGGGTCTTTGTGGCGCTGTGCTTAGAGCTCCTCAATGCTCCACACATGCCGGTGGTGGCTTAATAGGGTTCTGATGCTCACTTGTAGTTTCTCTTGTTCTTCACCTGGATTCCTGATGCAAGGAATAGAGACAAAACTCTAGTCCTGCCTCGTGACGCCATCCTATGTTCCTGCGGTCCACAGGCACCACTTGGCCGCCTTCTGTAGAAGGAGCCTTAGCAGCCTGCCTGAAAAAAAGGTAACGTAAATGAAGACTTGAGAACCTCATGGTTTGAAGCTCCCTTTCTCGCATTCCAGACTGATGCCTTCAGGCAGACTGGAGATAGCTTAATATGAGCATATTTGTAACACTCCAGTTCCAACCAGATCAAAGGGCGGAGAGCCTGCCTGGGTTGCAGCCTCCAAGATGAAAACTGGACCCTGGAAGTGAGCCTGTGTGACTTGGCCACGCCTTGAATCCGAGAAGAAATACCAATTCTGTTATGGATGCTTGAGCCATCAGAAGGAGACTTTGAAGTCTCTTTGTCTATAATAAATTGGATTCAGTGCCGCCCTCGGCCTGCCCCCACCTTGGACTAGTTCAAGATTTGGGGTTTCTTCTGAAGTGGTGCTTCTTGTTGGGGGGTTGGGAAAAAATGAAGTCAACACCCACGAGCCGAAGAGGTGCTGGAGGTGGGGAGCCGGGGAGGGCTCAGCTCGGAGGCTGGGTCCTTCGGGAAGCTCCAGATGTTACTGGCTAGCGTCAGGGAAGCCGGACGTGAAGGGCGGGCCTCACTTTGTTCCCTCGAGCAGAAGATGGAAATGTGGGTGTTTTTGTTGCCTGAACCAGTTTTTTTTTTTCGGACTTTTAGGTTTCATGGATTAATACATTTCAGAAGAAAATTTTCCCTTTTTTCTTTGCATATACGGGCTTTAAAAATTGCCAATTGTTAGCACCATAATTCAATGAAACAGTGGACCTCTGAATAAAACAGAAAAAAAAACAGTAAGAATTTAATTTCAGAATAAAAGCAATATTTAAAATATGATACAGTTAGCATTATTAAAAAAAACTTAATATGTTGTTCTGATTTTTCTCATTTTGTCTCTGGCTGGTGAGAACATTGTCACTGACCAGTATTGGCCTGTGAACAAGTATCTGAAAACTACTGTGTTAGGCTTTTAGGCTACAAATGTAATATGTAGATGTACATATACATGTACATATAAACTGAATGAAAAATCATAATTATTATGGTAATAACGCATCTACATTATTACAGTCACGCATTTTAATTACAGAGTATTTTTACATATATTACCCCATATGATCAGTTACTGAATGCCTTTGAAACATAAATTAGTCTTAATAGCCTAAGCTAAATAGAATTAGGAATAGAAGGAAAGTCTAGTGTTTAAATTGTTAGTGTCCTAGAGTCAAATATGAATAATTTAAAAAATTATCTGTGCCTTTGATTTTTTTCCATGTCTCTGCTGTATTAGCCAGGGTAAATAAACAGATAATATTGTGATGATATGCATACGTCTTTATAACCATATGTATAGCCTGCTTGCTTGCATGTATATATTTATGATGTTTCTTTCTGAGTAAAAAAATCAGAGCATATATTCTGACAAACATACACAAACATGTGGGAAATAATAAAATTATCTGAAATACACTATGAGAAAATCTGAGGACTGTGTGGGGCATGTAGGGAGGGTGCTTAAGAGGGAGGGGGAGGGAGGAAGAGGGTGCGTGAGTGGAAGAGAATTTTTTACTCTAAGTGAATAGGGGGGTTTCTAATCCCAAACTTGTATTTAAAAACAAATATATAGTTTGACTTCAACTCAAGTGTCTCTGTCTTGAACATCTGAATCTAGGTGTTTCTAATCTTGAACGTTCTCATTGAACAAGATAACAAAGCATTTTCCCTTTGTCAGCTCCTCTTTTCAACCTCTTACTTGCTCTCTTAGGATTTCAGGCCCCCGAAGTTTGCCTAAAAGGGGACGCTAGCGTCAGTATTCTGGTTTGCGAGTTTCTCTGAAGCAAAATCTACTGTAACCAGTAACCTAGTTGCTCAGTTGGCAGTCTTGTTTAGAAGACCCTCACCCAGGCTAGGACTTCGATTAGGAAGGAATTTATCAGTCAGTTAATTAATTCAGACAGCGATCCTTCAACAGATACGTGGATGCCTCCTCCACGTCAGACGCTGTGCTGGCCAGTGGGGATACTAGTAGAACTCAAGAGGAAACAGTTTCTACCCTTGAAGAGCTCATGCTCTATTAGAGAGACAGACAGTCCAGGGCACGACAAATAATTAGTTACAAATAGTCATGAATTCTGATTGGAAACAAGTGGGCTGCTGTTATCGATGAACTAGAAAGAAGCCATCTTGCAAACTCATCAGGTGAAGAGAAAATCTGACAGTCAGTAATCAGCAATTGATATTGTGTGTGTGTGTGTGTATCTATGAAAAAGACAAAGGCTCTATAATACATTTGTAATGCTTTTATAACTTAAATTGTTTTTAGAAAGGAAGATGTTAGGACAAAATTCATCAACTCTTAATTTTCTCATGGCCTCTATTTACTGAATAATTCCTCTGCAAAACTACAATTTACTAGATTACGTACAAGGTGCAAAGGACACTCCCAACAGGAAAGGTAGGGTCAGTTGGCTGAGTTAACACTCAGATCACTGACTCTTCTTTCCATGACATGGCACTAATGGTTTGACCATATATCTCAGGTCACCTATAAACTACAAAAAAAAAAAAAATTAAAAATATTTTTCAGGGGTTCCGTGCCACTTTGTTTTCTTCCGATGAAAAACAGAATCATCTGACATTGACTGAACACCTACTCTGAATAAGGCCCTGAGCTTGCACTTGGAGAACACACACTTGGAAGGAGAGAGAATGGTTATGTGCAAAGGGTGAATATAGGTTCAGAGCAGGAGCAGAGCTGCAGGTAACAGAGGGAGAGCTGAGTTGAGATGGGTGAGGGCTCAGTGAAGGATTTCAGGGTGGCGCTGGGATTAGACCTTAAAGAGCGGGCAAGCATTAGACTGGTGGAGAGAGGCACTGCCATGCACCTGCTCAGCCACCTCTTCAAGCTCGTGGGAAGACCCATTAAGCCTCTTTTTCATATTAAAACTAACAACTCTTTGTTTCCTGAGGGCATATATCTTCTTAGGGAGCAAGGGTAATATATCAGTTTTCATCAAGTTGCATTTTATCATCGTAATGGTTACAGAGGAGGTTGCTTTTAGCTCCTGCAGTGCATTTGAATGTGTTAGAAGAAACACGGAAGCTGATGAAAGGTGTAATGGATCCGGAATGGGCGAGGGGCTGCCGAGGCCACGAAGGGGACCTGCCGCGTGGGAGCCTGGTGCTGAAAGTCACCTGTGCTGTCTGCTTTAGAAGGAGCCAATGGGCACAATCTGGTTTCACCCAGAATTCCTAGGGGATGTGTGGGCACAGGTGCGGGGCAGCTCCATCTGGCTGCATTCGCCCCCTGCACCCCCTCTTGTGGGCCTGTTTCTACTGATGAGCACGAGAACAGGGCGCTGGTCAGCGCAGGTGTGTGCAGTTTTCTGAACGAAAAGAGGTTTAAATGGGAGGAGATGATGCAGTATGAATGTTTGAAGGATGCTTCTCCAAAAGAGAAAGAAAGGAGAAGAGATCAAGTGTGAAGGTGCTTTAAGGCATTCAGAGCCGTGGCAGGTAGGCCTGGTTCACACCAGAACCCTGGGACAGGACAGGACAGGCCTGGCCTTCAGCGCTCGGTCCTAATCATTTGGGGAGACTGGTCAGCTCACTCAGTGTATCTTGGAGGTAGTTTTCATAATCGAACACAGTAAATGCCAAACTAACCTTCTGTGGAAGAACTGAGTTGGTGAGAAGAAACCATCTCACCTTTCGTCCTAGTAGTAAATGTGTTCTCAATAAGGCCCGGCCCAAAAGTCTTACAGTTTTCCATCACTCCTACAGCTCAGGGATGGGATCTCAGAGCCCTTAGGGAGGGCTTGTGGATTACTGACTAACGCGCTCAAATGTTTGCCAGAAAAGGTGCGGACACTTTCACCAACACTAGGCGCAAAGATGCATGTGAATCCAGACCTACTTGTGACATTGAGGTTCCATCTTTATAATATTAATATTTTTCCAAAATACTCTTTTTTTAAAAATTGAACTATAATTGACCTACAATACTGTGTTAATTCGAGGTGTATAATATAGTGATTCGATATTTATACGCATGACAAAATGATCACCGTGTTAAGTCTGGTTACCACATGTCACCCTACAAGATATTATAATAGTATTGACAATATTCCCCATGCTGTACATTTCATCCCCGTGACTCGTTTATTTTGTAACTAGGAGTTTATACCTCTTAATCTCCCTCACCTATTTCACTCATCCCCTCACCCCAAAATATTCTCAAATGCCATTTTTCCCCCATTGCTTCTGGATATACTTGTCTTAAAACAAAGTCATTCCCGGGCAGGACGAACTTCAGTGGATTCTACTTTTCCTGATCAGTCAGTCTTGGGTTGGGTGTTGGGATGTTTTCTGTCTCTCCCTGATTCCTGACTTTGGAAGCGAGTGAGTTACAGTACGTTTTGATTCGGTTTTAATCCATCAAAGTCAAGTTAGTTACAAGTGATGGAAGAGCTTACTTTGTGTAGTCCGGGCTGCCGGGAGACGTCAGCCACATGCCAAAAGCTTGCTCGTTGCCCGGCAACCTCGCTGGAGGAATAGATTTTCTGCTACCGGCTCCCTTTTTAGTTGAGGCAGAATCTATTAACACTGCTATTCTAGCCCAGAGAAGCGGAGCCGGAGTTTAGCTGAAAAGAATGGTCAGAGGATTTTGTTTTTTGTTTTTAATAACCCAGCACTGTGTTTCTGGCTTCTAAACTCTGCTGCTAATATCATTGATTTCTAAGTATAGACTTAGAATTTATTAATATTGCTTAACATTGCTCAAGCTAAAGAGGTCAATTTTGTGCCTGTTTGGCCCCTAAAAAAGCTCGTTGTTTAATTTCTGTAGAAACTGCCACATGGGGAATGGGTGGGGACCGTGAGCATCTAAGTTGAATGTGGAGCAGACAAGTGCAACTTTATTTGTCCCCAGACTTTTCAGTCTTCTCCAGGTATACTTGCCGGCTCACTGCTTTCCAGAGGCAAACTTTTAGCATCCGGCTGTTAAAGCTGTTATTTTTTCAAGTGTACAAGATCTGGGTCTGATTGAAAAGGGGCTGTGTATTCCTTCCTCTTATCCTTCAATCACAGAATGTCTTTTCTCCTTCTGTAGCTAAATACTTCACCCACAGGATTGATGGTGTCCGTCTACTAGGGGAGTTCGCGGTGCTATCAGCTCTATTGTTTTGCTTATGCTTTTAATGTAATAGCTTTGGGTAGTAGCAAGAGAAGATGATGGCTAAGCCCAGCCTCAGGTGGCTGGAGGTATTTGCCTCTGCTGAAATGCAATTTTAATAATGGACTGTATCAGCTCACTGTGTTTTCTTGCCCCTTTGTAAAACAAAGGAAGAGCTCAGAGCATTAACCCATTGGTGGCAGGAAAAAAATCTCCAAGAACCACTTAAGGAAATGACAGTTGCATCTCAAATTAGACATCTTGCAAACCGGCTGCAGATTCTCAGAATAGGAGAGAAGGGGGTTGTGAGTGGACATTAGCTACCTCATCAATCCATCTCTATCCAAATGCAGAAAGGTACGTACAATGATTTGGCAGAGAAATGAGCTAACTTGAGAAAACCAGGACGAACTCCATAAAACAATCTTGAAATGCATTTATTTATTTGTTCTGATCATTCTAAACTTTATGAACTTTGATAACTCTGGAATTTGGGGTTACACGTTCCCGAATAATCTTAGAACATTTCTGATGCAAAGGACCTTTGAGAGAGTAGTTCAAACACCCTCAAATCCTCTTTTACAAAGAAGGAAACCAGAGAGGTGACAAAGTTTGCTCAAGGGTGCACAACTGTGCTGAGAGTGGCAGAGCAGGGACCAACATCCCAGCCAGCTGACTCTTAAAAATGATGCGTTTGAAATGAAATGAAGAAGGGAAAGCTCCTACTTCCACTACACTGATTTCCATCCATGTAGCCAACAAATATTTAGTGCACACACCATCTGTGTGTGTGCAGGTACTGGGCTGCGTGCTAGGGAAAGGCAAGGTCTTTACCTTCATGAAGTCACATTTAGAAGCAGGAGACTCCCCTGGTCAGCAGTGGAACAATAAGAAAATGACAGGTTGTGATGAATACTTAGGTGAGATGTAAGCGAAACACAGGAATGCTGGTGAGAATTAGATAACACCAATATTATCTGCTAAAGTGCTTAACTCTTTGGGGATACCTGCATTCTTACCACTAACAGAAAATATGTTAGGAAAAAAAATACGTTGGATAAACTGAAACCTTTGGAAGGGCTCATTGTCACATACCACGTTGTTTCAGCGGAGAGACCTGCCTGGTGAGACTGTGAGTTTCGCGTGACAGTGTACAAGCCAAACCCGAAATTGGTAGGGATCTTAGCTCTCTTCCAACTCCTAGATGGTAGGACCCAGCCACTTCTTTTGTTTGTTTGTTCATCTGTTCATTCAATTCCTTCATGTTGCAAATACTTATTAGATAGAGTTCACTTCCTATTGAAAGTCTCTGCACAACAAAAATATTTCCAAGATCTAATCTGACACACTTCTATCAAGGGATAGTCCGTACAGATGTCTGTTATCAGCAATCTTGGGACATTTTATCCTGACAAATTGGATTTTTAAGTCCTATAGCTCATTCTTTGTCTTTCTAACTGGTTGCTATAGTGCTCCAGGCAACTTTACATGCAAGATTTCTTTTAACGTGTGCTGTGAAATTCTAGCATGAGGCTTTGCTTTCATTTTAGGTCTGTATTAAGCAGGTTTGCTGGAGGGCAGTGGTGAAAAGGCATTGACTTGGCCAGTGAAGCATCTGTTTCAAAGTCTCGATCTTTCCACCGATCACATGGTCATTTGTGGCTGGCTTTGCCACGATCTCTGTATATTTCCTCAGAAGCATCCTGGATTCCCAAATCTGCTGTCAATTTACCACGGGTGGATACTGCATGTCCCTCCACGCCCATGCTGCAAACACCGATTTGAAGGCGCGGAGTGAGAAAGTGGCTGAAAGCGCTTATGTTGCTGTTCGGTGCGTTTTCTTTGTTCTCCTGATACGTCGTGGTATCTGGATATCAGATGTCAGAGAGAAGCAGAAGCAGCCCGGTGGGCACTCTTTTTGTGACTTCATAAATTCATTTCCTTGAAAACTTGGCTGGAGAGGAGTTTCCTTCAGACTTTTCTTCCATTTTGGCGAGTTTCTTGCTCTTTTCCCGCGTGGCGTACGTAGAGTCATTCACTTGCATCCAAGTTGAGTGCGTCTTTGTTTTAGCCTGAGAAGACATAGCGACAGTGGACTGACCCTAATGGGTCTCCCTGCCATCCTGGAGTGTCTCACGTGTTGGTTTCTGAACACTGAAGCCCTGCTCTGTGCTAAGTGCTCTCTGTGATGATTTGACTCCATAAATACTCCTGCTCACCCATAGGGGCAGGTAATGCCATTATTCCCACTTGACTGATGTGGAAACTGAGGCCGAGAAAGTTTGAACAGTTTTTAAGCCAAGGTCACATAGTAGAAGTGGTGAGCAGGACCCAAAGTTGTACTTACATGATTTTAAAGTCTGTCTACCGCTGCAAGCGCCAGCTGTAACACCCCCTTTATTTGTCCATTATAGGCATTCACTTTTCTTTTAACCTGTGACAAAGTCTTTAAAACAAGAAGGGGAGGTCACTTATGTATCATTTTCACTAGACTAGTATTTTCTACATGTGTTTTTCCAGAACGCTAGCCAGCAAGATGTTTCTAGAAAACAAACAAAAAGTCTTTCATTAAATTTGTTTGGTCAAAAGTGCACCTTAAATCCCCTTCTAGGCAATTCTGAATTTCCCTTTTTTTTTTTTGCAAGTTAAAAGGTCTGAGACATCCTTCAGCCAAAAAGTACTTTTATTTTAAAATTTAAAATTTTTATTTGTATTTAATTTCCCCAAATTTCCATTTGACCACAGAACCTTTATTTATTTACTTTTTTCTCCTAATGCCTTTAAAAGCACAATTTGGAAATGTCTTCAAGTAAAAGACAACGGAAGAGCTTGGTGCATTTCACTATAGAATAGAATAGAATTTTTTTAAAAAAGAAGAAGAGAAAACAGAATGTTTTCAGGCCCCCTAAAGATCACAGCCTCCTGTTTCAGCCTGTTCCATTCTTATTTTTTACTCAGATTCCCCTAAGACAAAAAATATGAGTCCCCTGTTCTTTACCTCCTTTCTTGAGATTTTTATTTTTTGGCTCCAGTCTTGACTAGGTTTTCCACCATCTGTGTGCTCACCCGCCACATTAAGCTCCTTGAGGGGAGGGATCTTTGTGGTTTTCTAGCAGCTCAGTAACTGTGTAAGAAATACCAAAATTGAACTGCATTTCAAATAAAAGAACAAATGCAGTGCATGGGTGTGTTTTTCTGAGTTGACCCTAGCCCTCTTTGAGTGACAGTGAGAAATTTGAGAAGCTGCAGTAACTCATTTATATCACTAGGGTTCCATTTGGAAAATGATACCTCCTGTTGTCTAATTTAATTAGTAACTGTGTTTTCAGTTCCAATTGAAAGTCTCAGAAGAAAGGACTGTAATAAACTGTGGTATTTGGCATTATTTTATCTAGTTATATTTACTATTGTGACAGTTTTCGATTAAGGCCCTTTTTAAGAAGGAACACATCCGTGTTACCTAATTGGTTTTTCTCTGTTCTTCCCCCACCTCCTCTGTATTCTAAAGTCCAGTGTTAAATCTGAGCCCTTTTTACAGATGTGTAAGTTAATGCATGCAGTTTTGTGGTTATTTCTGTGTGTTTTTTAATGCGTGGCTTCAGGTTATATGGCAAGTCCATTCTGGATATGGAGGTTGAGCCTCACATGTTTTCCGAGATGTTACCCACACATTAGCAAAGGCAGCGTGGTCCCAGGGAACGATGGCCCAAAGGGTATTCAGGAAGTTGGAAGATGTGGGTTTTGGCTCTGCCATTTACTTGTTGGATGGTCTTGGACCATTCATTCATTCATTCATCAGTCATTTTATGGACCATCTACTGGGTGTCTGGTGCTATGCTAGATGCGAGGGCTACAGAGATGAACAGGACAGTGTTCTTGTTCTTAAGGAACTTACTGTTTAGAGTGTTCATACAGATGCATGCACCAATGCACTCAGAAAAATGCCAGGGGTGCTTTACTAAAAGTGTGTCCAGGTATAGTGAGAGCCCAAAGGGGAGGAGCGACACTATTGGTGGTGCTGCAGGGAGTCTCCCTGGCAGAAGGGTTATAGGGTTAAGTTTTGGGGGAGAAAAAAAAAAGATCCCATCCGGGGATTATGCCATGGTAAGGCATTTGCACTTTATGCCTCTCTGCATTTCCCGATCGTGAGAGCCACCAAAGGGTTTTAAACAAAGAACAGCACAGTCAAGTCTGTGTTTTAGAACGCTACGTGAGGAGGATGAGTTGACTTAATCTCTGTGAGCCTCATTTTTCTCATCTGTAAGACGACACAAATAAGACCTACTCCTCTGGCGTCAGGGGTTTGTTTGGGTTGTATTTCCCTCTTTAAAAGGCAGTGAGAAGAGCTAACCTGCACTCACTACTCTGTAAGCCCTTTAGTCCCGACCGCAACCCTCTGAAGGTCATTACCGGTACTGTTTGCAGTTTTAGAGATGAGGAGGGTCGTAGGCTGACTATGTGGCCCAGGGAGATACAGCTGATACTAGTGGCACGGCCAGGATTTGTACCCATGTCTCCCGGACTCTGGAGCCCCCGCACCCTTAGCCTGTCATGCGATGCTGTTAGGATGCTGGCAAGTCGTTCATCTGCCCTTCATTTCTCACCTGACACGTTTTGGCTGGTGGCTGTGTTTTGCTTCCAGTGACCTTTAGCAAAGAGTGTGGATGTACTGGAAAGACTCAAGATCAGCATCAAACAAACGTGCCATTATTTACAACTATTTAATCTTTGTCTTTAATCACGTAGTCTTTTATCATTAAATAGAACGAAATTTATGGAGTGGAATGTGTGATTTTAATTCTTTTGTACTAACTGGGTGTTACAAACATCGTATGTTTCTATGGGCATGTACATAAATCTTCCTTCCAGTGTTAACAGAAAGTCGATCGCGATTCGGACTCCATCCTTTTGGAGAGTTCCTCTGCAGATCCACATAATGAATAGGTAAAAGTAAAATTGAGGAGGATGTAATGAGATGGATTAGAGCAGGGGAAAGACCTTGAATGGGGTAGGGCTGTCCAAAGAAGTTGCCAAAGAACAGAACAGACAAAGGTAAGGAAGTAGGTTTGGCAGACTCGGCCAGCTCTGCTTGTTGAAAAGACAGTTTGGAAAATGTTCTAGAAGTTCACACACAGGCGATTGAGATCCAAGGACAACTTAACTCTTGGGATAATCCTTCTTTGGTTAAAAAAAAAAAAGTGTATTCACTATATTTTCTCTGTACTAGGTCACTGCAGGGTAAAAAAAAAAAAAGCTGCATTATCTGCTAACCATGAATGAATTTCTTTATGAATTGCTTCTTGAAGATTCAGGAAGCTCAAGAAGAATAATTAAAATAAAATGCTGTCTCTCGTCTTGACCTGTGTTCAGTGTGCCAGAAAATAGCCCTGAAAAATGCCAGGGTTACCCATTTTGTGGCTTGGGAGGAACGTTTTGATCAGCCTTCAGCTGCTCATGAAAAATAAATACAGCCATGTTCTTACTTGGACTGTTTCTTAAAGATCTTTTAGAGTAGATTTCCAGCTGAAATTTCACCTCCAGTAAAAAAAAAAAAAAAAAAAAAAAAAGAGAGAGAAAGAAACAGAAAAAAAAAAAAGACAGAAAGAAAAGCTATGCCTTACTTAAAACATTAGTCATGTCATGCCAGAGTAAAATAATGGAATCGTAACGAGAAAATGCTCCATTGAGATAAAACAGCTGTCCTTTATACTCACTGCTTAAAGTATAATTCATCTGTTTGTAGGTTGTGCTTTAATGGGAAGGAATATTAAGGGAATGAGAAAGAATTTCTTTATTAAATGGGAGAGCATTGCAAAAAATATATACCCCCCATTGAAGCAGCTGTTTTAGACGAGCAGGTTCTGGAATGTGAAGGAACGTATATCCCTGAGATTCTGCTGCCTGAAATGAAGCAAGAGTGGAGTAAATATAGGAGGCCTGGAGCCACAGACAGAGCTGACTCCGTGGCATCTGTGTCGGGTGTTGTGGGTGTCTGCACAGCTCATTTGTTCTCAAACTTCTATGTGTGTTGATCACCTGGTGAGACTGTAAAGCTACGATGCCTGATTCCACGCCCGGAGGTCTTGACTTGACGGGTCTGGGGGTGGCCTGGGCATGGGGATGTTTAAAAGCTCCCAAAGAACCCTGAAGTACAGCAGAGTTGGAGAATCATGGGCATAGAAGATGACTGAGTCCTTTCTCTTCCCGTGTTCTTTGCAGCTGGGGCAGTTTGCTGGTAGGGACTTTGGTTTGAAAGTCTGTGTCCTGAGTGAGAAGCAGAAGCCTTCAAAGCTAACTCAGAGAGCATTTGGTTAAGTCTTTGGTTTGGTAGATTCCTCTCTTTAAGGGCTAAAAAGTAAAATTCCAGTTTCCTTTGAAAAGTGGGTCTTGAGGGTTTTTTTTTTTTTTCCCATCACAGAGAAAGTATAAGTATATTCTCTCTGAAAGCCGAAGTAGGAAAAAAGTTAACAGCCACATCGAAATGCAGGCAAACTTCCAAGTAATAGGAAGATGCGTGAAGTGATATTTATCAAGGTATCTTTGGGAATTGAGACTTGACCCTAATTTACTGCTGTAAACAATAACAACAATAACGAAAGAAGGAAAGAAAGAAAAGAAAAGAAATAGACCACATTAAAAAAGTTTTTTATTGAAGTATAGTTGATTTACCTTGTGTTAGTTTCAGGTATACAGCAAAGTGATTCAGTCATGCATATATGTATATATTCTTTTTCAGGTTCTTGTCCATTATAGGTTATTACAGGATATTGAATATAGTTCCCTGAGCTACACAGTGGGACCTTGTTGTTTATTTTATATAATGTAGTATGTATCTATTAATCCCAAGCTCCTGATTTATCCCTCCCCCACCGCTTTCTCCTTTGGTAACCATAAATTTGTTTTCTAAGTCTGAGTCTGTTTCTATTTTGTAAATAAGTTCATTTGTACCATATTTTTAGATTCCACATATAAGTGGTACCATATAGTATTTGTCTTTCTCTATCTGACTTACTTCACTTAATGTGATAGTCTCTAGGTCCATCCATGTTGCTGCAAATGACATTATTTTATTCTTTTCTATGGCTGAGTGGTACTCCATAGAAATGGAATACATTCTTGATTATAGGTCAGATGGTCAGAACTACATACCCTAACTTAAGTGGAGTTTTTCCCTTTCCTTTTTGGGATTTCTAGGAAATACCAGACAGTATGGTGGTAACATAAATAAGAAGAAACATGACTTTTAGTTAGTACTTTGCTAATGATTGGCACTGACCTTCAATAATTCTCAATTATTTTTCTCAATCTCTGAAACAAGAATTATACTATTGCTCCTGCCTTCTACTCAAAAATTAGATACAATTTGATAAAGAACATTTAATTCCTTGCAAGGAACTGCCTGCTGAGCCAATATTTTAGTTTGGGGTGATTGAGAAAGGGTATCTTCCCCTCAACACCAATCAGAAATAAACTCAAGAAGTCCTGGTGGGTATCTAGGTGGATCCAAGAGACCAAAAGTAGGCTTGAGCAGTGCTCAAGTGAGATGTGCCCACAAATCTAGAGATGTTAAAATACAGATTGTGGAATCAACAGGTCCAGGGAAGGGCTTAAGAGAGTCTGCATTTCCCACAAATGGCATTTCCAGATGATGCTGGTGGCGCTGATCCCCGGCTTACACTCTGAGAGGCACCTCAGTTCAAAACATCTGCTGGTATGGATGCTTTTCTTAGGGCAGCTGGAAGAGAATAAGACACAGAGAGAGAAGACTGGCGTGTAGCTGCCCTCCGTGCATGCGACAAATGAAATCCAGGCACAATAAATACTTCTTAGCCTTGGGTTCATGTGGCCCCAAGCAGCTCAGTATAATCAATGTCTATTTATGTTCTTGACTGCTCTTTTTATAGATACTAATTTTTATATAGTTTCCATGCTCTACATGACCTTCAGGGGAGCCTGGGTATAAGAATTTAGTTTTTTTCTCTGTTAATTTATTTTTTCTACTTTTATTGAATTCTGGTATGTCAGCCTCCGATTTTTCTCCATTTGGGATTCAATCTAATTGATCTCTCGAATCTTTGTTACCTATCTGTACAGCTAGATCTCTTTTATCTGGTGCCTACTATGGTAATTAAAAAAAAAAATCTCTAGGTAAGTGGCAAAATTATTCAAAATAATCATCTGGCTGACCTCATCCTCACTGGGTTATCAGTGGAAATGCCGGGGTAAAATCAACCTACCAACATTGTTATAAATAAGATCTCTGATTATATTGTTTGCCTAACTGCTAGATTTTTGTTTTGCTACCGTAAATCGGTGTCTATGGCATGTTTTCCTGATCATTTCATAATGTGCTCACACATTATTTAAGGTTTGTAAAGTTTAAGAATAGATGCAGTTTTGTGCGTTCTAATTTAAACATAGAGTTTGGAAAGGGAAGAGGGTTTTGAAAAATATGGTTATGACATGTTTATTATAAACACGTGAAAATGGAGCCCATGATTATGCCGGTGGTATATATATATATTGTACCTTGTCAACAAGAAAGCTTTTATGTTTGTGTGTTTCACATAATGTTTTCTTTCTTTCTTTAAAAAAGAATTAGAACTGATGATGTCTCTTGGAAGACTTAAACACACTCTAGTTTAAAATAGCCCTCTGTAACTGGGCTTCTTCTCGATGTTTCCATGGCTTTCTCTTAGAACTGCAGGCCTGTTGCAGTGAAGCCGTCAGTTATTCTTCAGTCTCTAAGCCAGAAGTTCTCCAATATCAGTGTGCATCAGAATTACCTGGAAGGCTTATGAACCCACGGACAGCTGGGCTCCACCACGAGTTTCTGGTTCAGGAGATCTGGAGTGAGGGTGGAGAAGTTGCATTTCTCCCAGGTTCCCTGGTGATGCTGATGCTTCTGGTCAGGGTACCACACCTGGAGAACCACTGCAGTTTCAGTCCTTGCTAAGTGTTGACCGAAACCAGCAGCATTATGTTGTACCTTGTTGATGCATCACCTGGGAGCTTGTCAGAAAGGCAGCATCTGAGGCTCCAACCCAGACCTACTGAATCAGAATCTGCATTTTAGCAAGCTCCCATGTGATTTATGTGCACGTTCAAGTTTGAGAAGCCCTGCTTTAAGCTACTTGCAGCATCATCCATGCTCTGTTGATAGCACTGAGGTTTCATAAACACTGAGTGAAGGGGAAAAAGAAAATCTTAAAAAAATTAGAACTCTTAGGTACTTAATCGTTCTGATAGCATCTTCTCTGGCAAGCTGAGGTCAACCTGGCCATAGTTGAACTTGCTTAGATGAGTTCATTTCTGTACTATTCCAAGGAGTAATTTTTAATCATGTCCTTCATTCTAGAGAAAATGACATTTTAAATCACTTACCTAAAAAGCATTGTAAAATTACAACTTGTTTAGCATAAAAAAGCAAACTCAACTAATCAGATTCATTCATTGCACATTCTGCCCACAGGTTTTGTAAGTATTCAGGAGATGAGCAGACAGATGAGCTTATAGACCCAGAGAGGGGCTTGGAGGGCCGCTCTGCTTCAGATTCTTCTCCACCTTTCTTTTTTAGCCATTCTAGTCAGTATATAGTAGTAGTATCTCTTTATAGATTTAATTTGCATTTCCCTGCTGACTAACGTTACTGAGTGTCTTTTCATTTTCTTATTTGCCATTACTGTATCTTCTGTAGTGAAGTGTCTATTGAAGTCTTTTGCCCAGTATATTTTTTGGTTCGTTATTTACTCACTCATTATTGAATTATGGAAGTTTTTAATATATTCTAGATGTAGGTTTTTTTGTCAGATATGTGACATGCAGGTATTTTATCACAATCTTATATATTCATTCTCTTAACTGTGTCTTCTGAAGAGCAGACATTATTAATTTTGAAGTCCAATTTGTCAATTTTTTTTTTATGCATTGTATCTTTGGTGTTATAGATAAGAAGTATTTGCCTCATACGAGGTTACAAAGATTTTCCCTTATGTTTTTCTCTAAGAGTTTTGTAGTTTTACATTTAGATCTGTGGTCCATTTTGAATTAATTTTTGTATATGGTAAGATACGTGTTGAAGTTTATTTTTTAATATATGGATTTTAAATTGTTTGAAATATTTGTTTAAAAAACTTCCTTTCTCCACTGGATGACTTTTGTACCTTTGTTTAAAATTTATTATGTAGGAGTCTGTTTCTGGACTCTGTATTTTGTTCCATTGATCTGTTTGTCTATCTTGATGTCAGTACCACACTGTCTTGATTATTGTGGCTTCGTGGTAAATCTTAGAGTCATGTAGTGCTATTCTTTCAAATTCATTCTTTTTCAAAGTTATTTTGGCTATTCTGGGTCCTTCGTACTTCCGTAAGAATTGTTAATCATCTTGGCAACTGCTACAAAAAAGGACTGATGAGATTTTCATTGGGATTATACTGAATCTTTAGATCAATTTGAAGAGAATTAACATTTTAATGAATTGATTCTCCTGATCCATGAACATAGTTTATCTGTCCATTTATGAGGTCCTTGATTTCTCGTAGTAATGGTTTGCAGTTCCTAGCATATAGGTCATGCACATCTTTTGTCAGATTCATCACTCGGTATTTTAATGTTTATATATTATTGTAAATTGTATTTTCAATTCCTGTTCATGTGCCAAAATATAGAAATATAACTGCTTTTTGTACACGGAGATTGTATCCTGCAACTTTGCTGAAGTCACTCATCAGTTCTAGGATCTTTTTAGTAGATTGTTTGGAATTTTCTACAAAGATGATCACATTATCTACAAATAAGTTGTACGTCATCCTTTCCAGTCTGGTTGCCTTTTATTTCTTTTTCTTGCCTGATAGGTCTGACTAGAACCTACAATAAAATATTAAATAGAAGTCACGAGAGCAGAAAATCTTTTCTTGTTCCTAATCTTAGGAGAAAAGCATTCAGCCTTTCATCTTTAAGTATGATAGTAGCTATAGGTTTTTTTTTTAAATTGAAATATAGTTGATGTACAATATTATATAAGTTATAAGTGTACAGTAGAGTGATTCACAATTTTAAAGATTATCCTATATCCATGTATAGTTACTGTAACTATATCCATTTATAGTTAGTATAAAATATTGGCTATATTCCCTGTGTTACACAGTATATCCTTGTAGCTTATTTCATACCTAATAGTTTGTACCTCATAATCCCCCACCCCTGTGCTGCCCCTCCCCTCTTCCTGCTGGTAACCCTTAGTTGGCCCTCTGTGAGTCTACTTCTTTTTTGTTATATTCACTAATTTGTTACACTTTTTAGACTCCACATAATAGTGATGCTGTACAGTATTTGTCTTTCTCTGACCTTTCACTTAGTAATGCCCTCCAAGTCCATTCATGTTGCTGCAAGTGGTGAAATTTCGTTCTTTTTAATGACTGAGTAGTATTCTATTGTGTATATATACCACATCTTCTTCACTCATCTGTTGATGGACACTTAAGTTGCTTCCATATCTTGGCAATGTAAATAATGGTGCTATGAATATTAGGGTATGTATATATTTTTGAATTAGTGGGATTTGGAGGGGTGGAGATAATTAGGTTTATTTATTTAATTGATTTTGTGATAGAGGTACTGGGGATTGAACCCAGGGCTTCATGCATGCTAAACATGTGCTCTGCTACTTGAGCTGTACCCTCCCGCATGAATTAATGGAGTTTTTAAATAAGTGCTCTTAATCAAGTTGAGGAAATTCCTTTCTATTCCTAGTTTGTTGATTTTACCAAGAAAAGATATTGGATTTTGTCAGATGCTTTTTCTGTGTCTACTAAGATGATCATATGAGTTTTCTTTTTCAGTTGTTAACTGTGGTGGATTATATTGATTGAATTTTTAAATGTTTTAATGTCATTTTAACCCTGCATCCCTGAAATAAATCCCAGTTGGTCATATATTATCTTTTACATTTATCATTGGATTTGATTTGTTAAACTTTTTTTGTTAAGTATTTTTACATCTATGTTCCTGAAGGGAATTAGTCTTTAGTTTTATTTCCCTCTATATCTTTGTCAGGTTTTGGTATTGGAGTGATCCTGCTCTTACAGAATAAAGTGGAAAGCATTCTCTCCTTCAATTTCCTGGTGGTGTTTGTGTACAATCAGTATTTTTTTTTCCTTAAATGTATGGTAGAAATCACTACTGAGATATATGGGCCTGCGTAAATTTTACCAAAAAATTCAGTTTCTCTAATAGATGTAAACTTATTCAGATTATTTCTTTTTTATTCATCTTTGTTAATTTGTGTCTTTGGGGGAATTTGTCAGTTTAACTTAAATGATTGAATTTATTGGCATGAAGTTTTTCATAATGCCCATTTATTATACTTTTAATATCTATAAAATGTAGTGACATCATCTTTCTCATTCCTGATACTGGCAATTTGTTTTTCCTTCCTTTTTTCCTGATAATATTAATTACAGATTTATTAGTTTTATTGACCTTCTCAAAGACCTAGCTTTTGGTTTCATTGATTTTTCTTGCCCTATTTTTTAGTTTATATTCTCTTTAATTGATTTTTTTACTCTACTATTTCCTTTCTTCTGCTTACTTTGGGTTTCACCTGATCTTTTTTTTTTTTTCCTTGCTTCTTAAAGTGGAAGACACTGAGGTTATTGATTTGAGATCTTTTTTCTTTTTTAACATAGGCATTGAGTGTTTTAAATTTTCCTCGAAGTTTACTTTAGCCATACCTCACAATTGCAATATGTTGTATTTTCACTTTCATTCAGTTCAAAATACTTTCGAATTTCTTTTTTGCTTTCTTCTTTGACTCATGGGTTATCTAGAGATGTGTTATTTATTTTTCAATTATTTGAGAATTTTCCAAATATTGTTCTGTTGTTGATTTCTGACTTAATTCTATTATGGACAAAACATATTCATAGAAATTGAATCCTTTTACATTTATTGATATGTTTTATGATCCAGAGTGTGACCTAACTTGGTAAATATTCCATGTGCACTTGAATGTGTAGTGTTCTGATGTTGAGTGTAGTGTTCTTGACATTAGATCAGTTTTGTTAGTGGTGTTGCTCTTCCATCCTGATTGATTGCTGCTTACTTGTTGTATCATTTACTGAGAGGAGGTCGCTGAGACCTCAGACTACCTATTGATTTACCTATTTCTCCTTGCAGTCCTATAACTTTTCTTCAAATATTTAAAATTCTGTTATTAGGTGTCTAAACATCCAGGGTTGTTATGTTCTCTTAATGAATTGACCTCTCTATTATTATGAAATTACCCCCTTTACTGTGATAATATTCTTTGATTTGAAATCTACTTTGATATTAACAGAGCCATTCCAGCTTTCTTTAGATTAATGTTAGGGTGGTATATCTTCTTTCATCTTTTTACTTTGTGATTTTCTATTTAAAATGGGTTTCTTATAAGCAACATGTGGCTTGGTTTTGCTTTTTTTCTTATCTGATAATCTCTCTTTTAATTGGGATATTTAAACTATTTATAAATAATGTGATTATTGATTTGATTGTGTTTTAACTGACCACTTTGTTATTTGTGCTATGTTTGTAGAATTTGTTCTTTATTACCCGTTTCTTCTTTTCTGCTTCCTTTTGGATTGTGCATTCTTTTTTGACTATTTTATCTCCTTTGCTTACTTAATAGCTATTTCTCTTTGTATGTTTGTAGTGGTTGCTTAAGCTTCTGTAGTATAAATCTTTAATTTATGACAGTCTACCTTTAAATGACATTATACTAATTAATATGTAGTATAAGAATCCTAAAAGATTACATTGCTGTTTCTTTTCTCCTGGCCTTTGTGCTATTGTCATTAGTTTTACTTCTGTGTTTTTTTATAAGTCTCATCATTTATTGTTATTATTTTTGCTTTAAACAGTCAATTTACCTTTTATAGAGACTTAAATAATAAGAATTTTTTCTTTTATAGTAACCTACATAGTTATAATTTATGGTGTTTTTCATTCTTTTGCTTATATACGGATTTCCATCTGTATATCGCTTTCCCTCTACCTCAGTGACTTCCTTTAACATTTCTTATAGTGCAGGTCTGCTGGTGGTGAATTCTTTTAGCTTTTTTATGTCTGAAAAAAGTCTTTATTTCACTTTGTTTTTAAAAGCTATTTTTATTGGGTGTAAAATTCTAATTCAACTTTTTTTTTTTTTTTTTTTTGGGTCATTTTAAGGGTGTGGCTCCACTGTCTTCCGACTTCCATTGTTTCTGATGAGAAATCTGCTGTCATCTTTATCTTTGGTTTTCTGTACCTAACATGTTCTTGACCCATTCTGGGTACATTCAGCATGCTTTCTGTTTTTGTTTTTGTTTTTGTTTTTCTCTTCAGAAGTTTGGCTATGATGTCTATATGATGTACATTGTATGTATCTTGCTTGGTGTTTACTGATCTTAAACATGAAAATTTATGTCTTTAACTAAATTTGAGAAATTTAAGGTGTTATATCTTCACATAATCTTTGTTCCTCATTCTTTCTCTTCTGTCCTCTCCTTCTCAGGCTTGAATTTCTATACTTGGGTAGATAGACAGATGGATAGATAGATAGTCTCATGGGTCCCCCAAGGTTCTAATTTTTCCCAGTCTTTATTTCTCTGTTTTACAGACTAAATTAATCTGTATTGTCTTTAAGTTCATATACTCTCTTCTCTTCTTTACATTCTGCTCTTAAGGCCATTCAGGAGACTTTTTAATTTCAGATTTTTATTTTTCATTTGGTTCTATTTGGTTCTTGTTCATTAGAGAATATTTTGTTTATGTTATGAGTATAGTCTTTTCATGGTAAAATATCATGTGCATAGTTTGAATTGGCTTTTAAAATCCTTGCCTGTAATTCCAAAATCCGGGTCTTATTAGGGTCAGCATTTTTGATTGCTTTTGGCATTTCTCTTGAGCATAGGTTATATTTTATTGTTTCTTCATCTGTGTTATCATTTTGGATTGTAACCTGGGTGTTATGGATGATATATTCTAGAGACTCGATTCTGTTATTCTTGAAAAATGTTGATTTATTTTGTTTTATTTCATCAGGCAGTTATCTTGAGTTAACTCTGATTCCAAGCCCTGTCTTTCTCATGGTGAGCAGCAGCTCCATCTCTTCAGTTCTTTTAGCTTAAGCTTGAAGCTTATAATCCTCACCACACATGTACAGCCTTAGATTTGGGCAATTTTTACACAAAACTTGGGGCTTCCCCTTTTTAGATTCTCCCTTTCTAGGATTACACCTCTCACTTTATAGCTGCTATGGATGCCTTGGACTCTTCTGGTTCTTTAAGCCAGTAATACCTTGAAGGTTTTCTGTCTAAGTTTTAAGTGCTCCATATGGCACTGACTAGTGAAAAGTCTTAACAAACAGGAATTCCACCTATTGCCTTTTCCTTCATTCAAGTGTAGACTCCCCTATAGTTTTTGCCACTTTTGTGACTCCTGCCTGCCTTCAGGTAATATTTTTGTTGATTTGCTCATTTGTATGTTTCTTAAATCTAAGTTCAGTATTTGTTTTCTGCAAGAAAAATAATCTATTAGATACCCTTCTCCTGTTATCAGAAGCAAACCCTCCTCTTTCCCTAACATTTAAAATGTTATCCCTGGCTTAGGTGCTTAAGTCTCCCTTGGCTTCATCCCTACGGTGAAGGCATTGCTGCCCACCTCCTGCCCTCGTCAGTCTCACTTTTCACTCCTGCTTTTCCTTGAGGGACTCTGGGCTCTCGTCTCTCTGTTCCTATTGGCCTCATCATCCCAGGACAGGCTTTATCCTTTTATACCTGACCTTCCGGCTCTAGGCTCTCCTCCTCCAAACCATCTTCAACACCTTTACCCAGAACTTCCCAGACGATCACATTCCCAGTTTCTGCCTTGCTCAGACAGCTTTAGCAGCTCTCCATTGCCTACGACGGGGATCTCCTCACTCATAGATGGTGACAACTCAGAAGTTCTGGAAGCCAGCTGCCTTTGTATTCATTCTCACAACCCTTTCTCCATAATTTCCTGGCTTTCCTGAAGGTAAAAGAGGCAGAGTGGGTAGAAGCAAGTCACTTCAGCTCTACTCCAAGACTTTACTTCAGCATGTAGCACAAACACCTCAGAACGTGAGGGAAATAAGAAACCCGGTTTTCTTTCAGATAAATTGGCATCCTCTGGCTTGCAGCCTGAGCATCTGCAGACATCCACAGTTGGATGCAGCCTACCTGTCTGACCTCAGTACCCACCCCCACCACTCTAGCTTCATGATTTCCTCCAACTTGGCCCCCCTTCCCTTTGAGCAGGCATACCACGATGGTTCACGTGCCTGTGGATGAATGCTTGTGAAGAACACATTCTTTGAGGCCTAATTCCAATTTCTACTTCTTTTCTTACATGAAGTCTTCCCTGATTGCCAGTGGTTGAAACTCACCTCTCCCAATGCTGGGCTCTTTTGCTTCTGTTTTTAAATTACTTAATTAGGTTTCATTACAAGTAACAGAGACCCCTTCAAACAAATTTAGTTTTTCTTGGAGTGGGAGAGAATACATCCTCTTGGGTGTCTCATTTGTTGTTTCCTATTCTCTAAACCCCCAGTCTATGTTCTTAAGAAAGATAATCCGATGAGCCTAGCTTGAATCAGGAGAGCAGGTCACGTGATTATCAACATGGCAGCCTGGAGGAGGGGGTTCCAGTGAGATGAAGGCTGATCAAGGGAAAAGATATGACCATGAGGTGGCAGTAGCACACACAGCTTTACTGAGCAATACTTGGGCAGGTTTGCATGGAGAAGAGGGGAGAAGCCCCTCAGGGCATGAGTCTGCCCAGAAGGTTGAGAGTAGCTACTCGGAAGGGGTGGAGGACATGGGAGCTCCAGGGGAGAGGGTAACAGGGAAAGGGTTTACCCGCGTCTAGGTGATGTCACCCAGCAGCATGCTAGGGAGTCTCTAGGTCATTAAGCTCCAAAGGGCAGTAGTGGCTTAGGTCTCAGACCACAAGTCTCTGTCTTATTAGTGGCTGGAAGATGCTGGGTGCAGCTCTATAAGGTATGCAAAGCAGGTCAGTTCTAAATGGCTAAAAATCTGCTTGTTTGGGTTATTTTTAAAATAATTGGATGTGTACAAATTTGAGTTTGGCACCAGCAGTCTCTTGAGCTAACAGGGAGTGCAGTGAAGAAATAAACAACCGAGGGACCAATACATATAGGTCATCTTTGGCTCATTTATATAACACCCAGAAGCACCTCTGCTGATCTTGGTAGCAGGGTGGGCAGTTGAAAGGAGACAGTTTCCAAAGAAAGTCAGGGCTTCTACAATCACCCTTTTGGCCCTTGCCTAATTGTCTAAGCATTACAGAGGTTGGTGTGTGCACCATCTAATGTAAGCGCCTTGGCAAATTTATCTGCGTGTCCGCTAAAGTACCCTATACCTATTACACATGGAAACCGTGAAGCCATGTTTGTTGAATGAATGAATGAATGCCTTTTTCCTCTCTGAAATGCCCTGCATTTGTCTAAAATCTACTTATGCAAGGCCACCTCCCTGATAGCGCTTTTCCTGACTGGTCTAAGTTTTTGTCTTTTCTAGGCTCCCCTGTGCCACTCCTTTGATACATACCCTCTTATGTGGTTATGTTTATCCTCCTACTGAGATTGTAAGCTTCTGGAAGGTTTGGGACACGGCATCCAATCCTTTGAAAATCTTCCACGTTGCTGGAGTCGTGCCCTGCGCAGGGAGTAGAGAACAGTTACCGGTTTGGTGGGGAGGTCAGCTAGGCAGGGACCAGGTCCTCAGGTAAGCTCCAGAATCTGGACTGCAGTCGTGTTTCAGGAAAGCTTGGGTGGCCGAGAAGATAACCAAAGGTGACTAGGGAAGCAGCACCTACAGGAGGTCAAGGGGTAAAGTCAGTGCTGGGGACAGTGTGGACAGGTCAAGGGAACAGTTCAGGACTGAGATGATGGATGGTGACTGTTGGCCAGAGCGAGCGCCTGCTTTACAAAGCTACTGGAGGCGTGGCACTCGGTGCCTACCACAGAGCATCGAATGCACTAGGAGGTACTCCAATGCCGTTATATTTTCCTGAGTCCTAAGTGGCACCTCACCACGGAAGTCAGACCCTAGGTGATGGCAGAAAGACAAGTTATTGCATGTCGAATACTAAGCGTGTGTTTCTCCTTGAATTTTGTTTGCTTTATTTACCTCTCCACCTTAGAAAAGTAGACGCTTCCATTTCCGTCTGGCCTATGGATGGATATAAAAGATTAAAGCAACAGAGAGAGCAGAGAGAGGAGAAACTTTAGCCAGATCCCATTTTTCTAAAGCTCAGAGTCCCTGAAGCATTTATCTGCCCAGATAGCCATCTCTGTCCGGACAGTATCTGCACACAAATAAAAAGCCCTTCTGTGTGTAGGTGCTTCCCAGACAGGCATGCTGGGTCTCTGCTTCCCCAAGATGCACGACTTGTGTGTGAAATAAATGACTATTTGTAACAATTTGGCTGCTTAACTTGGACAGTTTGGATGCTGGATGGGGTTTTGTTTTCTCCCCTTACGCCCGATGGCATTTTGAAAACCCTGCAGCCCTTTCAAGTGATGTGGCTTTTGACCGATGCTCTGGCAAAGATGAGGACCACGCCTGCCCTGGGGCCCCAGGGGCGACCGCACTGTCACAGTTATGGCTCCTTAAATGCTCCTTGGGCACCAACGGCTGCAGGAATGGCTTGCGCTGCAGCCCAGTCCCTTCAGGATTCACAGCCAGTCATTCTAAAAACTGAGCCTTTAACTTCTCATTACATGTCTTATTTTAACAGTGATGCACCTTTGCATCCATACTGACTGCTCGGGTTTCGCCTAAACGGTCTTTACTGTATTTGAAGCACTTCTGAAAAGTAAAACCTAGTACCTTGCTAAATGACAGTGTATGCTGTCCGTTGACAATGGTGACCTGATTCTGAGTGGCTGTAAATCTTGGAAGAAATCTTTTTCTGCCTTTGCGCAAAGTGGATTGTCGGTCCAGAACGAGCCCTTCAGAATAACATGGAACATGCTCAGCTGTGAAGGTTTTGCCGGCTCTGTGCAGTCGAAATGACAAGCAGATGACGATCGATTTCGACTCTCGGACCTCTCCTCTTCTAAGGATAGAGTGCCGCAGAGAGCTAGGTGGGAGCAGTGAATAAAGTGGAGCTGGTAGAATGGCAGAAAGCACAGATGGAGTGGGGACTCTCAGATTCCTCGAAAGCACAAAGCCGAATGTGTGATGAGCTAAAATTAAATGTAGTTGTGTGAGGCGGTGTGCACCGTGGGCAGAGGGCCGTCCTGATGGCTCGCACAGGCCCTGCTTCTGACAACTTGCATGACCTCCGCCACCTTCTTTGGGCCTCTGTTTCTAGAATAAAGTCTGGTCACCGTGGGTGAGGTCCGTTTCTAAAGTCTGAGACACTAGCTCTAAGACGATGTGATGAGGAACACTCCTTGGCAGTTTAATTGCACTTAATGGAGGTAACATTGCTGTTGTCTTGGCACGTGATTCTGGCGGAGGTTCACCCCCGGGAGGAGGTGAGGACAGCCCAGAGCTTACAACTGCAGATGCTAAAGTCTCAAGTCTGATTGATGCTGAGGCCAAGGGCAAATCGGTCTAGTAGCCAGCTCCCTCTGGACCTGCCGCAGAGGGGCTCTCCAGGAGCACAGCGTTGCTGCCCACGCGAGGGGAGTGCAGCGCTCGGTCACCTGGCTGTTAGGACAGCTTCTCCTCCCTCTTCCTCCACCCTCTTCCTCTCTCACTCACCGCTTTCCCTCTTTCTAGCACCTTCTCCTCTGTTCTGCTTATCTTCCATTATCAGCGTTGTCACCAGGTCCTCCAGCACCTCTTTCCCCTTAGCCTCTGGCGTCCTGGAAAAAACATGGCCCCTCCCTTCTGGTTCCTCTGGAAATGCTATCAACTTTTCTCTAAGTATAGGGGAGGGTGTCTGTGTGTGTGTGTGTGTGAGAAGGAGAGAAAGAAAGACTGTTACAGTTGGTGTGTAGTTAGGGTTTGCGATTAAAAAAAAACCAACCCAAACAAACTGAAAAATAGTAATATTGGAGACAGCATTAAAACCCCTGGAGGCCACATTTGGGGAGTAGGGATTGGGGACATGGTGACTGTCTAGTTTCTTAAATTTCACTCATCACTTTTTTAAAAAAATTAATTTTTTTTCTTTCTTCACTTAGTGTGAGTATCTCCAGGTCCATCCATGTTGCTGAAAATGGCGTTATTTCATTCTTTTTAATGGCTGAGTAATATTCCAATACCGCTTTATCTTTTTTGTCCAGTCATTTGTCAATGGACATTTAGGTTGCTTCCATGTCCAGAAATTAACACAACATTGTAAACCGACTATACTTCAATTAAAAAAAAATAAAGAGCTCTAGCAGTCAAAAAGTTTTTAAAAAATTGAAGTATAGTGATTTACAACATTATGTTAGTTTCAGGTGTACAGCACAGTGATTTGGTGATGCATATATATACATATGTATCTATTTTTTCCTGGTTCTTTTCCATTGTTGTTTGTTATGAGATACTGAATATAGACTCTTCTCACTTTTGATGTGTAGGAGTCTGCCCCCCTGCCCCCTGACAGCCTCTGCTCCACTGTCCTGAAAGGGGTTAGAACACACCATCCCCAAACCTGCCACTTGGCCTTGTGACTATTTTGAGCTGAAGGCACTTGAGAAACAGCAGATTCAGGGAGAGCTGTGTGCCCTTTCCCTCTCTACTTGCTGGCAGAGCATAAATTTCCTGCTGAGAAAGGGGTCCTCCCTGTACCAGGAAGAGAACATTCTTACTACTGGAGAAGGGGAGTTGAGGCTGAGATGGGCCTGTACAAAGACACCTTCTTACCAGAATAACTCTTATCTCCCATTGGTTTCTCCCATATCCTTACAAGTCACTTTCCCACGAACCTCTTTTTCCTTTGTTTTGTCATATCTCTACAGTTTATCGCTCTTTGTTAAAATGATACATACTCTTTCCACCATCTTTCCGTGTCGCTGCAATGGCGCATGTGACTGTCCTGGCTGATGCTCTCAAAGAGCATTGATAATGCTGAAAAGAGAGGCAAACGCCACGTTCTTATTAGGCTGTGCTCCAAAGTCATTGTCCGGTTTCCAACTGTGATGATGAAGCATGGTTACATTGGCGAATTTGAAATCATCGATGATCACAGAGCTGGGAAAATTGTTGTGAACCTCACAGGCAGGCTAAATAAGTGGGGAGTGATCAGCCCCAGATTTGATGTGCAACTCAAAGACCTAGAAAAATGGCAGAATACTCTGCTCCCATCCCATCAGTTTGGTTTCATTGTACTGACAACCTCATTCATGGACCATGAAGAAGCAAAGTGAAAACCAAGAGGGAAAAATCTTTGAATTCTTTTTCCAGGGATGTAACACATATGTGCAAATAAAATGCCTCAGTGGGAAAAAATGATATGTAAACTCCTGGGTCTAACCACTTCTTTGGGGTTTTCATTTCTTTTTATGAAGGCCCCTATTCCAGGTAAAAATATTAGCATCAAGTACAATTTGTACGTTTTTTCCTTCTGTTAATCTGTCTTTTGTCAGTTTAATTCACAGGTTCCAGTTACAGGACCTAAGAGGATAGGGGGGATGTCTGTCTTCCCCTAGAGTATCCAAGCAGCTGCTCATGCTGCCCAATCCCCTCCCCAGTCTGGCTCCCTGGTCTGCTCTGGAGGGATGCAGACAGAGCTGTTTGTTCTACATTGTAGGCAAATGGCTAGGACAGGGATGTGCTGTTTTGTGAAAGCAGTGTACAGCCCTGTTGCTTCCAGGGAGTCTGCACTGTTCATACTAGGACTGTAAAACCTCATTAAGCCTGGGCTAATTTAGGTCCAGGGCCTTTAGGGGACTCTGAGTGAATGTGAGTTATACTGTGAATTATAAACCACCTGGACTTTCTGAGAACCCTGACCCCTGTGATGATCTGAATGTGAGTTGAGGAACCCTCTGGATGCTCATGAATGCCCCCAGGCCCGCTCTGACCGGTTGTGCACATTTGGAATGGCGCGGGTACAGAAGTAGCCCTTGGGAAAAGGCAGGTGGTGGTGAACTTGGTCACTCATTTCAATCTGTGACTTCACAGTTGCAACCTCCAAGCTCCAAAAATGTCCTGTCGTTCTGAATGTGACCGTGATTATAATCACATATCTTCTGGGAGTTTAGGTGGAGTGACTCACGCCCCGCACTGGTCTGTGTGCCTGGGAGATGTGCGTTGGCGAGATGCATGGCCAGTTCGGAGGGCAGCATGGGGCCCAGGCTTTCCCTGGACACACAGCCCCCTCTGCTTAGCTGTAGCCCCCTTCAGGGCACGTGCAGGACTCTCTCTGGTTCCTGTGGGTATCACGAGGCTTATCCTGGGTCCCTGTCATGGGTCTTGGAGCTGAAGTCATTCTCAAACCAGATCCCAGATTCTGTTTATAAAGAGAAGCCCAGTGCAAAGAGTACAGGAAGGCTAGGGGGCCTGGGTTCGGGTCCCAGCCCCGCCATCAAATGGCAGTGAGACCCTGTGTGAGGCACGTGCCTCCTGTGAGCCTCCCCGTCTTCATGTGCACCGCCAGGAATTCCCCATCCCGCTCCCGGTTTTTCTGGAATCATCCCCGTTTGTGTGTACGACTGGGATGCCCCTCTCATGGGGAAGTCTGCCTGCCAATTTTGATCCGCTTCTTGTCTGTGTGGGTCCCGTGAGGAGGACGGAGGAGGAATCCAGGCAGACTGGTGAGTGAGAGCTGGAAAACACGGGGAATGCCTTTCTCGGTGAAGCCCGAGCTTATTAGGACAAGATAAAAATATCTACAATCTGTAACAACGGATCCTTTTGAAATCGTGAAGTAGTTTCTTCAGATTGAAACATACCATTAGAAGTATGCAAACAATCCTTGAAGTTTTTGAGAATGACGGCTGGCACTTTTCAATTTTCCATTAAAAATTAAAATTCTTCTTTATTTCACAAATATGTAAGTGCTTGTTAGGTGCCACACACTGGAATAGATACAGCAGTGAACAGAATAGTCAAAATCCTTGCCCTCTGGGGGCTGATGTGCTAACGGGGAGATGGACAATGAACACAGTAAATAATATATTTGCAAATAGTATTAAGTGCAATGGAGAAGGCCATATACTTAAAAAAATTTTTTTTATTGAAGTATAATGTTTACTATGTTGTGTCAATTTCTGGGGTGCAGCATGTTTCAGTCATACATACACACACATACATTCCTTTTCACATTTTTTCATTGTAGGTTACTTCAAGATATTGAATATAGTTCCCTGTGCTGTACAGTGTAAACTTGTTGTTTATCTATTTTGTATATAGTAGTTAGTATCTGCAAACCTCAAACTCCCAATTTATCCCCTCACCCCCTTCATTCCTGGTAACCGTAAGTTTGCTTTCTACGTCTGTGAGTCAGTTTCCTGTTTTGTAAATAAGTTCATTTATGTCTTTCTTTTAATTCTTTTTTAAAATTTTTTAGATTCCACATATGAGTGACATCATATAGAATTTTTCTTTCAAGGCCATACACTTTTAAAGGGCCAATTGATAGCGACTGTTTTATTTTTGCCATGTGCAAATCTATCATTTGGAGCCGGGGTTAAAATCATAAGGTCACAGGATGTGTGGTGGTCTGGGTCCCCAGTGCTCCTCCACGTGGGGCCCTCTGGCCAGCCACACCAGCACCCCCTGAGCACTGATTAGAAAGGCAGTGCCTCCGCCCCACCCCGGCCCTGCGGAGTCAGAACCCGCTGCTAACAGGTTCTGCAAGTGGTCCGCGGGCACATTCACGTTTGAGAGGCACTGGGGTAGAGAGGTCTGTGGCTTTGGGCACGGAGTCTGTTCTAAGCATGTCCAATTACGATCTGGCAACCTTGGGCGGGCACCTCACTGCTCATTGACCTCAGTTTCCTCAGTGAAATGAGGAGGTTCGAATGATGCCGACATTCTCTGCTTTGGCCAAGTTCCTCTCTGATTTCTGAGCGTGTGCTGCTCCCTCATCACGTTCCTTATCCATCAGACCAGACTCTCTGGATCTGTTCAGGATGGGGAGGTATGTGGGGAGCTGGTACTCGGGGCGCTGTGGAATTTCTAGGATGTGCTCAAGGAAGGTGCTCTTTCCCTTTAAGAGTGTTACAAGTGTCCACGGTCTGTCCCATGACAGGGAACAGTGCTGCCTTCTCTGTGTGTGTAACACTGCTCCCCACCTTCCGCAGGGCATGTACTTTTGAGCAGAGCCGCAGGTGTGGTGGCTGATCTACAGGACCAACTTCCCATCCGCTTCAGCCAGGTCCCTCATGGGCCGGGTGGTTCCAGATGCAGGAAGGCGAGTTGCCTCTGATGATGAGCGTGGACACTGCATTGTACTGCCTGGTCCATACCAGCGCCGGGCGTCATAAACTCGGCCTGCCCTCCTGAGGCAAAGCACACAGCTCTGTGGCCTGGGCACGGAGTCTGGAATCTTGACGATCTAATCTTGGCTCGGCTATTACCCGCATACTGCATACTTTGAAGATTCTGTGGGGGTTTTTTTGTTTGTTTGTTTGTTTGGGTTTTTTTTGGTTTTCTTTTTTACAAATTGAAGGTCTGTGGCAACCCTGCAATGAGCAAGTCTATTGGAGGAATTTTTCCAACGGCATTTGCTGGCTTTGTGTTTCTGTGTCACATTTTGGTTATTCTTAAACAGTATTTCCAACGTTTTCATTATTGTTTTCTGTTATGGTGATCTGTGATCAGTGATCTTGAATGTTACTATGGTGAAAAGATTATGACTTGCTCAAGGCGCCAATGATGGTTTTTTGCTGCTGTTGTTTTTTTAGCAATAATTAAGGTTATGTACATTTTCTTCAGACAAAGCTAAATAGACTACAGTATAGTGTGAACATAACTTTCATTGCGCTGGGAAACCAAAACATTCATGTGACTTGCTTTCTTGTGGTATTAACTTCATTGCGGTGGTCCAGAGCTGAACCCAGAATATCTCTGAGGTGTGGCTGTGTGAGCTTCTTAGGAACTTTGGGCAAATACATCAGGTGTCTGGATATCAGGCTGCTTATTGATAAGACTCATTTCTGCTTCACAGGCAGGCTATTGAGGCTTCGTTATAGAAATGCTTTCATTTCATTTCATTCATTCATTCATTCATTCATTCATTTAACGGAGGCACTGGGGATTGAACCCAGGACCTCCTGCATGCTAAGCACACACTCTACCACTGAGCTATACCCTCCCCCCAGCCCCATAAATGCTTTTGAGAGCTGTTTTTAAACGTGTGATTTTCGTGCTTAAGTCACTACATACTCTTATTTTTTTTTTTATTAAGTGTGAAATGCTCCCCCTCTCCTGTTCCTTTAATGGCTGCAGTGTTGATGAGCAGAGAGTGGCCAGGGCCTTTCAGCGTTACTCACGGATTACTGTGAGTTAAGGAACAAACCGGGCATTGACCTTCCTTGGCTGTTTCTGAATTAGTCACGGACTTCCCATTATTTGTGTATGTCAGCAGTATGACCTAAATAAAGTTAGGGCTGATCTCTTTCAGAATACATTTTGGATTTCTCCTTCTGATAAAGTTAAGGCAAGCTGATGTATGATTTGCAAGCAAACAGAAAGACCTTTTCAGCAAAGCACTTGCTGAACTAGGGAGGTATGATTGAACGTTGGTTTCTGGATATGGTCAAACTCTCAGATTTCTCAAGTGTTTCCTAGCCTGCCGAGGACTCAGGAGAAAGCAGTCTTCATTTGTCACTGCCGTTTTCCATTGGTGGGGCAGCCCGAGAGCTGTGATTGAGCTGTGTCTTACTTTACCACCTTGGAGTTCCAGGTGAGCCCAGGGTTTGCTGGGGTTGGGTATTTTCAGATCTTTGCTGCCAGACGGACTTCTGGCCTCATGTTATCGACTGCTTAATCAGCTGCTGTCCATGCTGGGTAAAGGAGATGGGGTCAATGTTTCATTAGCTGTGTAATTTTAGGCAACCTAGAGTAAAGCAAGCAAGCAAACACCACGATGTGAACGAGCAGTACCAAACCTCCCTGGGTCGCAACGCGTCTCCCATCAAGTTTAGTCTGCAGAGATAAGACGCGACCATCACAGTTTAGCCAGGCAGAAACTGCACGGGGAGCAGAGTCACAGATCATGCATCTTTTCCAGCCCTTGGCAATTCCTTCTTTATAGTCTGTTTCATTGCCCAGGGTGGAGATCATTCTAGACCTCTAGGATGCATGGAGGCCTGTCGAGGAATAAAGTGCTTCCAGGCAAGTTCATGTCTGGTTCAGAAGCTGCTGGGGTGAGTGGGAATTAGATCCAAGAGCTCCTGAAGGGTTCGTTGGGATTGGCAAGTGGTAACAACTGGTCTTGTGGGCCATGGTTGCTGTGAGAGGGAGTTTGGTCTGGTAATATCATAAAGTGTCATTTATACCAAGAAGAGGGTCCCTCCCAAGCAGTGTGAAACCACTTCCCAGAGGTTTCCCCCAGACCTGGGGCTCTGATTAGGGTTAAGGTCTTGGGGTGACAGAGGGAGCAGTGAGACACTTCGGTGGCTGGACCAGGTTGTCGTGCACACTCTAACCCTCTGCCCACACAGAGCTGTGGCTCTTTGCCCTGCTCGGGCCCTCTCTAATGCCCCTGGGAAGAGCAGCAGTCTGCATAAACTGGAGCAGATTGAAGGGTTAGTCTGCTGGGAATTATTTCCATGACAGATGCAGAAGAAATGCTGTCACTTTGTCCTCCCAGCTTATCAATTGGTTGGTGAAAGATTGCCCACCACTGTCACAAGTCTTGCCATTCACTTCCCATGTCCACATACAGAGGAATCAAAACATCCAGCGTCTGGACCACCCCACGGCCTTGTAGCCATTCTGCAAACACCTGAGTTGGATTCTTGACCCGTGGTTTGGAAAGACAGCTAGTGTAAGGGCTTCGATTTCAGTCTTTTGCAGGTTGGTGTCCCCTGAATGCACGTGAGTGGATTGGCAATGCACATGACCGCTTGGCTGATATATTCCCTGGCTAAGTGACCCAGTTAGAGACCTGGCCGAGGGACAGGACGGGCAAGCCGAACAGGGCACTGTCCAGGGACGCACCCCCAGCTGGGGCTGGGAGCGCCTGCCATCCCAGTCATGGGTGCAGACAAGTGTGAGAGCACGAGGGAGAGCCTGCTGCTGGTTTGCTCGGGGTGATTTCCTTTCCAACTATGTAGAGAACCAGAAAGAAGGAAGGAGAAATCCGACGGGCTTGATAGCAGAGCTTATTTCAATGGTGTCACATATGTCATTTGGAAAGAGCCATTGTGTGTGGTCTTCTGGTTTTTCACCCAATTGTTAACCAAACTCGAAACATTTAGAAGCTCTTTTGTGCATTAATGTGTCTGGTGAGGTGAGAATCATTGTTGCCACCTCAGCAGTGACCACGCGGAGCTTCGGAGTGGTCATGACGTCGTGAAAATCACAGGCTTGTAACTCACCAGGCTGCAGCAGCACCCTAGCCCCTGACCCCATCTGCCCCACTGTTGTCTCTCAGTTGGTGAAGTGGCTAGATCCGTAAGACATGTGGTTGCTATGAATTCTGTTGTTGGTAAGGAGAATTGGAAACGTTCTCATTTCTAGATTACTTTTCAGATATTCAAATTCGTGCACCAGTAGCATATGGCTAGAACTTGTATTTTTTTTCACTCAGATGTCTTCCAGTGTGCTTCATTGAATTCCAAATCCACATCAGGTTTGAATCTTGAAAATGCCAACTGTACACTAACTGAATGTGAGAAATGAAGAAAACTTTCATAAATTTTTTTTTAATAAATGATTTATTTTTCGGCAGTCAGATAAACCAGGTGTGTGGATTTCTTTTTTCCCCATTTTGGTTTATTTGCATTTTGATAATATGGAAGGAACAATGCTGCCTGTGTATTCTTAGCTGATTTTCTACAAGAGAGTTCCACAATAGCACAGATCAAAAAAAGAGGGACCACGATGGTCTTGCCTATCACCTCTGCAGACCAGGAACATGGGCTTAGCTTTGGGTGGATGGAGAAGCCTTGGTCGTCCTCAGATGGCTGTGTCTGTCATGTACTCTCAGTCTGTCCAAAATTTTGGTCCAGTAATTCTCTGACTCTGTGTTCTCCCATTGGGAGGAGTTTCATTTGTAGGTGCCATTTATGCATCCGTCATTTACCAGGTAGGAGGCTCTCAGGCACTTTAATAAAGGAGGGCTTTTATCTGCTAGATTTTCCTCCATTGCAGAAAATTAGTCCGAATGTATGTGTGTTTGCATGATGTTAATCAGAGTCGCTATCATTGGAAATAATGTTGGCTTGGAAGTTGGAAGACCACCTAACAGAGAGAGCCCAGGTACGGGGCTCTAAGAGATTAGTAAGCCTTGTGCTGCCCACCTGTGGAAGCCACCTCCTTTCTCCACTGTCAGACATATTAAAATGCACAGTGATCCACATGAAATAGAGTTTATACATTGTACATCTTCAACTCTGAGTTACCATTCATTGTAAAATGAAACATTATGTCCCGCTAAGAGAAAACACTGCTCAGTATAATTAGATACACTCATTTCAGAGAGTTCAAATGTAGAAAACTGTGCATTTTAGAATTGGTGAAATACAGTTTATTTATGAGTTGAGTTGCAGTTGGGTCGTTGAGATGATGCTAATTTTTATAGATTTTATTAGAATTTATTTCTAACATAAAAAAAGCTAAAAAGCTGTGACCATTTCCCAACTTTGGCACATCTTAACATTTTGCAATATTTGCTTTAAATATTTTTATAAAATAAAACATGAAAGATATGATTGCAGACCTCTCTGTATCCCTTCCCCAGTCCCAGGACTCATCTCTCCCGTGTCCACATGCAACCGCCATCTTGAATTTGGCACTTAACCATTCCCATGCATGTTTGTAAACCTTTACTATATATGTCTGTATCCATAAATATACTTAGTGTGTTTAAAACACTGCCAGTTGCCCACCAGTATCCATTCCCTCCTTCTTCCTTTTAATAGTAGGACCCCAGTGCTTCAAACGAGCCCCGTCTGCTGGCGATGGCTCAGTGACTGAGTTCTGGCTGATGGCTGGATATGGAAGGGATGGCTGCACCATCTGGATGTTGCCTTTAAAACGAAGGAGCAAGCCTTTCCCGTTCTCTTTCCTCCTTGCTTCTGATTAGGACAGGGGCAAGGTGGTAGCCAGCTACTTGAACTTAAACAAGTGTGAAACACACCGGGAGGGAGCAGAGTGACAAGATAGAAAAATTCCAGGTCCCCGTCTTCAGTGTACCAGCTGCCCACCCACATCCAACTCACCCTCTGCCCTGCCGCCATGCTGCCCATCGTCTCAGGCTGTTTCATGAGAAATAAAACCATATTTTTATTTGTCAGTATTACTTGGTCTCTATGAAGACTGACCGAAAAATGTTCTAAAAGGAGTGACTGAAACTCTGATATGTACCTTCTAGTGACTTATTGTATTAAAAACTTACACTTTTCTTAAATAGAGGGGGTTAGGGTAAAACACATCTATGTAATTCGTTGCATCCTCAGATTAAAAAAGAAAAAAGTGCATTTTACAGCTGGCCAGTGGCTCAGTATCAGTGTCCCGTCCTGGAGTGGACATGACCCCACTGGGGGCACGTGAACTGAGCTCATTATCTTTCATATATAGAGGATGTTCATACACACTGAGGACAGCTACCTGCCCTGTCCCCAACTGGAGATGTTTAAAGCAAATGTCACAACAGTAAATTGAGAATAAAAACGAAAAGTTTCCATTTCCAGGAGAATTTTGTTTCCAGACCCTGACTCAGCGTTCAAATGAGCATCTTGAGAGTGAGGCCTTCCTGATCAATTTCTCTTCTCCAAGAGCTGGCCCCATAACTCCCCACCCCTGCAAGACAAACCGCAGAACAGCTGCTCCAGGAGGACCCACGCTAGCTGGCCGGCTGGCATTCGGGCACAGCCAGGGTCCCAGGCTGGTTGGAATGCTTGCCTTCTGCCCAGAAGGGCAATGTCTGTGTCAGAGCCACGGGTGGATAATAGTGGAGTACAGGGACCATCTCTAACTCTCTCTGGTCCCATCATGCAGCCCTGATGCTCTCTGATCACTCACTAGGCTCGTGCCTGATCTCCTGGGTCAACTTGGCTCCTGGCCTTAGAGGCAGGTTGGGTCCTTGGTTTCCCTCTCAGAGGGCACCTGGAACAGTGCTGCAAGGCACCTGGCCCCTCCTTTTGAATGGGGGTGGGGCCATCAGTTCCAGTCCGGCTGGATACACCTTGACCTTGGGCCTTTTCCCGTTTGCAGTAGGAATTGGGTTGTCAGATGAGTGACTCTGAGACTTCGGCAGTTGCTTGGATGCAAAAGTTCATGGGTGCCTCTTAAACCAGCTGTGCCGACTGCTTCAAAAAGCACAAAAGAGGCTCCTGGCATGAGTGAGTAGAAGGTGAGTGCTGCTCGGGAGGGACCCGCGAGCTGAGCTGAGCTCCGTGGTGCCTGTAAATTAAATTCATAGTGGGCAGAAACAAAGCCAAGCAGTACTCAATTCCTTCCCTCCTATGGAGGCTGGAAACTCAACTGTGCAGAGTCCTTTGCAGGAAGGAAAGAAGCCCAGGAGGTAGGAGGAAGTCAAGATGTGCTTTCTGACCTGGTTGAACTGCGGGTGTCCTTGGACGGTTTTTTGAATTTTAAGAAAATGAAAATTAGGAGAGAAAATTCCCTTCAAATCAGTTCTCAGATCAACTTGCCCAATAACCAGTTCGCCAGAAATTCAATTCCACGTGGAATGTTTTTGAATTCCTTGCCACTATCAAAAAATTACTTTAAAAATTAAAATGAAACATAAACTAAAATTTAAAAACAAGCTGGGTGTGCCCTTGATTACCGTATAATATAACCTTATAATGCCAAAAAGAAGGTTAAAAAAAAAAGCAAAGGATAGTCCCATGTAAAAACACTCAGAAAAGGTTTCAAATTACAGGCAAATTGCTCATGAGGTGACTGGCTTTAGGCTAATTGATCTAGAGTCAAGGACATCCAAAAGTCGACACTTTTGTGCTCAGGGATGCTTTCTCGCGCCTGTATTCATCTTATTTCAGACAAAATTCTAATCAACTCTTTTATTTGGTTTCCCAGTCCCTGGCATAGGAGACGTGAATCAAAACAGGGAGGGAACAGCCAGAGCCAGGCCACTTTGTGTGGCGAGAAGGCCAGCTGATACCCTGACAGCCTGGGCGGGGGTGGTGGAGGCAGAGAAATGAAAACGTAGATGCAGGGATTAGAACATCCCAGGAGTGAGGGGCCCTTTCCTGTGTGGTGCCCTGTCCCCCTTCACCCCCTGCCTGTGTCATGCGTCTATGACTTTGGAGGGTGCCTCTGGATCACCATGTGCATAATGCCGGCCAAGTCATAAAAAATGTTTATAACAGGCTAAATCACAGGCTGTGTACTTGGCCCATTTGATTATTTTCTCCTCCAATCCACTTTCGAAATATTTTCGTCAAATCACTGACTCTTGAATTGGGACATCCACTGGAAGGCACCCATGTCCCCTGCCCTCCAGAAGTCTCCCCAAATACTGCCCACAAGGATGCCTTCTGCAGCTTCACGAGCTCCGCCAGGCCAGCCAAGAGCAAGTTGAGTGAGCTGGAGACATTCACTCCTGGGAAGTCCTCTTTCACCAAAACGCAGCATGGCCGAATCCAGTTCATTCTTGATACTCAGGGTAATGTGGGTAGGAGGTCGTGAACATTCCAAATCACAATGAAATCAACTGTATTATTTATCATTATCTGGTGGCTGCCAGTCCAGAATGGCTGCCTTCCTTAAGGAGGTGTATTAGAATTTTCTAGAGAAACAGACCAACAATGCATGTGTGTGTGTATCTATCTTTCTCTGAAGGCATTGGTTCATGCAATTATGGAGGCTGAGAAGTTGCATGATCTGCCATCTGAGCTGGAGACCCAGGAGAGCTGGTGGTGCAGGTGCAGCCCAAGTCCGAGGGCCTGAAAATCAGGAGAGCTGGTCTAAGTCCAGTCTAGGTACAGGAGGAAACCACAGTCCCAGTTTGGAAAGAGGCAGCAGGAGCGAGTTCTCCCTTCCCCACCATTTGTTCTATTTAGCCCTCTAATGGTTTGATTAGATGAGGCCCACCTGTGTTGGGGAGGGCAGTCTGCTTCACTCAGCCCGCTGCTTCAAATCCCATCCAGAAATGCCCTTACACACCCACCCAGAATCATACTGAGCCAAGTATTTGGATACCCTGTGGCCCAGTCAAGTTGAAACATAAAATTAACCATCACAGGAGGCGCACCAATTTATTGCTGCTTCCTGCCGCTCCCCGTCCCCCTCTCACCTCCAAAGCCCAAGGAGCCACCAACCACCTCTCCCCTCCGAGGCCCCCTCTGTGAAGTCGCCAAGACTTAAGGTGGGACACCTGGGAAGGAAGAGGGTTCAGGGCCTGTGAGCAGGCTGAGATGATGTGCTCTGGGGACAGGTGCTGACCTCAGCCTAAAGGCTGACCCCTCTCCTTCCACCTTGTGAAGAAGAACATGGGTGGGTGATGGCCAAGGGGAGTGTTGGCCTAACTTTAACCACCCGCCATATTTAATCTCCATACCGGTTCATCTGCTACTTGGTATCTGTCCTTTTATAAGTATTGTCACTATAGTTATTTTGAGTCCTTTACTACCCAGTGCGTTTGTGAGCACACCTAGAGGCAGTGGGGCACTTGGAAAGAGCAGCAGGTCAGATAATAGAAGGCAGAGTTCTACCACTGAACATGTGGCCGCAGGCCAGTCACTGACTTTCAGCATCTCGGCGCTCTCCAGTAGGAGCTGAGATTGGTGATAATTGCGAATCTAATTCATAGTATAATCTTGTCACAGTCAAATGAGGTGACCTGTATGAAAACACTTGGTAATACTCAACAAATACAAATACAGAAGGGCGAAGTAAACATAAAGAGCTACTCTTTTTATTGCTATGACTCTGCTCTGTAAGTTTGTAAGTACTGGTCAGAATTACTTAAAGGGTAACCACTGCCTGCCCTGCTGACACTCGAAGACTAGGCTTTATACTGGACCCCAACATCCTCTTCAGATTGCTTTAAAAAAGTGACACAGTTCTTTAACCAGGAAGGTGTATGTGTTTTCTGTTTTGCCTCCTCCTAGAGATGAGTTGATCATTGTTCTCATAATATGTAGCCAAGAATGATTCAGGTTAGGAAAATAATAGTCAGACTTTGCTCATCTTTTGTAGGATGATTTTGCCATAACCCCTGTAACCAAAATAGCGGTTTCTTTTAAGACGCGCTACCTCAGAGTCACGGATCTGCACCTTTAAAGCCTACACTTGATTGTCTGGTGCTAAAATTGTGTTCCAGGGAAGCACATCAGCATGCAAATCTACAATGTAGCCATTTTCACCTAGATTGAATATTATTAACTAGCCCAAGGGACGGGAGGTAATTAAGATTTCGAACAGCTGACTTTTGTTGACTGTGATGAGTAACCCCCAAATTTAAAGTGGCGTACCAGTTTAAATAATGGGAAGATGGCCCGGGGAGACAGTAGCTACAAATTTTGGCTTTTAAGTGGAATGAACGAATTTGACTTTCCTTCATCAGCCCACATAGTTGATAAGGGCAGAGACTGAACTAGATGCAAATAGGAGAATGTTCAGACTCTAGGAAAATCATGTTTCTTTCTGAATGATGGCAGATTTCCATCTTGTTAGTCTCTCACTCATTCTAATACCTTCCTTCTTCCGTGGGTTTAGGAACAAAGACCAAGTGCAGACAGTTGAAGCCCTTGTTGAGGGTTTATGCTTTTGCCTGATTAAAACTAGTGGATTTCCAGCCTGCTAATGTAGCTCTAGGTAGAAGGGAGAACAACTCTTAGCTTGGATCCACTTCAGAAAGTTTGTAAGACCTCCCTCTGCCTTTCACAGAGCTGATATGGCACCTTTCTGAGAGCATCTTCATTCCCGTGCAATTCCACAATAATTGTTCCTAGGTGAGACGAGATGATCACCTTTTTTTGTGTGTGTCCTATGCACGCTGTTTTAAAAGACAGAAACAAAGTTCTCCATTTCTCCCAGGAGAAGTTGGTTAAAGGATCCATGCATATTTGCACCACCTTAAACAGATGCCCAGCAGGCTAGGCTGGCACACAGCTCATTTCAGCCATCCGAATTTTCAGGTGTACCATGTGTATTTAGTACATCATTTGATAATGCTAAAAAAATATATATTAAAGCAGTGTGAGACTAAAAGGAGAAAGAAGATGAATGTTAGCATTCCCCTGGGGTTCATGGGTGAAGGAATTAACACAGCGTGGCACTCTGCCCTAGCTGTGTCTGTTTCCATGGCAACAGCTGCGTGCATGTTTCAGACTATCCACAGTGACACAGTTGCAGAAATAGTAGCTTGCAGGTTTCTGATATCGCATCAGTGGACAGGCAGCACGCACTATATTAAGTAAGTGTAAAAGAATTTAAAATACAGCTCTGATTCAGATGTATATTAGCTCACCTAAGCGATGTACCGGAGATTTCGGCATACCCCTTCCTCACGACAGCAAAATCTGGGCAAAGTTGAAAGTTGCAAGATTCCAGTCAAAGAATTGTCCTTGCTTGGGTAAATATCATCAAATGGAACAAATGTGAGTGAGTTGCAAAGGTAAGAAAATGGCCTTGGCAGATGACATACTTAAGAAGGATATTGTCAGTGAAGCTAATTTTTTGGAGGGAGGTAGTGTTGGGTAAGGAATGGAAGCTTTGGTTGAAAACAGCTGAGTCTTGAAAGCAGCTCTAATGTGCACCAGAATCTTTAACTGCTGCTGAGTTTATAGCAACTAAGGTATTTGAATGTATCATTGTGAAAATTGCTTTTATACAAAAACGATCAGAGGAGCAGAGAGGTTGATTGGATTTACAGTTAAAGAGCAGTTGGGGCTCCTTTGTCTTTCGGAATGCTTATGTAAATATCTTCCTTCTCACCGGGGTGACCCTGGTTTGTCTTTGACATTTGCTGCTACTTTTTGGTACCATTTACTGGTCTCCGTGTTTAGATTATGCTGCCACATTGTAGCCTGATAGGACCTGAAGGTTGGTTAGAAAGCAACCAAGTAAAGATGATAGACTTTGTAAGTGTATGACTTTGCAATCAAATTGTACAGTAATTTAGGAGGAGAAGTGTTCAAATGGGTATTTATTTACAGGCTAGACCTCTACTTTGGAATAGCAGCCTCGGTATTAGGTTAATGGATTTCAATGTGCACGTTATGATTGCGGGAGCTTTCAAGTATGTTGCAGTTCAATTTAGACTGAGTTTTTAATGTCAAAATATTTTTATTTATGCCCATTATTCGGTGTAAGCCTGCATTTACCTTATAGTTTTATTATTCATGTATCAGTAAAGAGAATGTGAAATGGCATGGCAATTTAAGCTAATCTATTTGTTTGAGAAGGATTCATTTTCTGACCATAGGTGGACTTTTACAAAAAGTGGTATGAGAAATGCAACTCTTGTACGTGTGAGACTATCTGTTGGGTGCACAGGGAACTGTCTCCAGTGTCTACTGCATGTAATCGTTACAGCAATGATCTGATTCAGTGTTAAGGGAACACCTCTGGGAGGAGGGGCTCTGGGACTTCCTAACACCTGGGTATGAGGAGGGCTGGGACAGATTTTTGAATTATGAATCAGAGATTGAACCCTAGAATGTCTGATACCCCAGTGGGTAGATACGATTTGCCTTTCTACATAAGGGGACCCAAAATGGAACAGATGTTGAAGTCTCCCGCTGATGCCCACCTGTCGTCCGAGCTACCCAGAGGTGGGAAGTGAAGACTGTGTCTTCTCTGGGGTTTTTTTTTTTTTAATGGTGGCTGATACTAAAGGCAGCTCCTTTCTCAGAGGGGAAGCCCCTCTGCCTATTTTTATACTCATCTCTAGTTTCGAGACTCCAGCCCATCTCTGGGGCTGATGGGAGGGCCTGTGCCCTGAGTTGCCAGGCCGGGGGTATCCCGGTGGGCAGCTTCTCTCTGTGACAGCTGCCGGAAGCCACCTGTGCTTGGCTCCCCAAAGCAGAGGAATCCAATACCGTTGGTATGAGGGTTTACATGATGTTCTGCTGTTGTATTTGAGGGGCCCTGGAAACCTTGGGTTCCTTAGCCTGGAGCTCTGAAACTGGAAATCAAAAAAGTGTCAATGAATGACTTTGGATGATAGTTCAACTTTTGTCTGTTTGGGAGTGCACACCCTTGTAAGAGTCGTATGTATATTTTTCTCATCATCCCCAAATATTTTCCAGTGTAAAAAGCAACATCTCCAAAAAACACCAGTCTGTGTCATGTTATGTTAGCTCTCTTGTGAGACTAGAAAAACACATAAACCAAAATGTAAAGCCCTGGGCCGAACCATTCATCTGAATGTGAAATCCTGGCAGCGCTTGTAGGAAACTCAATTGCTTCCATTTGAAGGGCCAGGAAATTGATTTGGAAAAAAAATAATAAATTTGGGGGATTCCCAAATAGTGGCAGCATGGAATGAAAAAGAGAAAAATGAAGGTACAGACTGATCGTATTACCAACCTTAAATGGTAACAGAATTGCCAGAATAAACGTCTTAGGGCAGAGCTTGTTCGGAGTCTCCACTGCCTGGTCATTTCTGAAGGTTCCCGGTGGTCACAAGGTAAGAGCCAATTGCTAGGCTGGCGTCCAGGGCTTTCCAGCATTAGCCCCTTTCCTGCCTCCCTCTTACCAGGTCTCTTCCTTGAGCATCCTGCCCTAGGGTAGTAAGCACCGTGTCCTGACCACGAGGGGAAGGTTCTAGGCCTTTGCTCTTACTGCAGCCTCAGCCCAGATTCCTTTCCTCCCACCTTTCCAGCTTCAGCTTCAGTTCCTCCAAAACCCTTACAGGTCTCCGCCCCTCACCCTCACTGGGATGATTTCTCCATCCCTCATGTTCCCTTAACAGTTTCTTTTCAAATTATAACCCTTATTTCACTATATTAGGATGCACTGAATCTTGACTGTGATGTAAACATATCAAAGACAAAAGACCATGGTGTACATACTTCTGTAGCTTGGCCACACCTAGAACAGTACTTCAAACTTGGATTGCCTTGAATTCTTAAAATGTGACTGAGGAATATGTCGTTGAACTATCTTCTGCTCAGAGAGAGTCTGTTGGATACTGAGATTCCTAAGGCTACTTCTGTCACAGCTCCAAGCCTTGGGACCAGTTCAGCCTCTTCCAGATGCTTCCAAACTTCTGGCTGTTTGGCATCATCTAAACACAGAAACCAGGTGAATGGCTGATTTTTTTTCCCCCATCTTCATGGAATCAAAGATTTTAGAGCCAGAGGAACCTTAGAGAGATAAACTCATCTTACAGAGAAGAGAATTGTGAGCTTGAACTGTTAAGTAACTTTTCTGAAGGCACATGGTTGGTTAGTAACCCAGGTGTGTGGATCCAGCCGGTAATACCCCTGCATGGTCCTGGCTCCCGAGCCTTCCTGGCTGTGGCCGTGAGTTCCACTGAAGGCATAACTAGGCAACTGTTGCTTTCTGCCCCGTGTTAGGATTGGCTGGCTTTCTATATGGAAGCATCGTCATCCGACAACAATCCTGTGAACCCCCCTTTGCTAAAGGCTGATATCATTGGGATAGAATTAAAAATAACAGTGGACTGAGAGTTGAACTCAGGGGGACTGAGAGCCTCACAGAGGCTACGGGCAGCTGCTGAATTCAGTCAAGTTCAGACCCTTAAAAAGAGTGGAAAAAAGAAAGCACATACTTTCCAGTGCCTGGGCACTGCACAGGCAGGCCAGCTGGGCGTAGCACCGTGGCAGAAAGATCTCTTCAGTTTCAGAAATACGAGCCCCTGAGCTTGCACACAGGGAGGGGACTAGGGCTGCGACTGGGCCTGAGCTGGCGCTGCATTTCTGGTCTTACTTCTGCCTGTGGTTCTACCAGACACGGCTCCTAAGGGAAGCCCATTAGTGTCTAAAGAAAGAACCAGCCCTCCAAGTTGGCAGGAGCAGGCTGCGCCTGGGTGTGTGTGTGCGTGTGCGTGTGCGTGTGTGTGTGTGTGTGTGTGTTTAAAGGACTGCATCTGAAATCCACAGGCTTTAGGAGGAACTCTTGGTTTTCTGTGTAAACGTGTACTTCTTCTTGCCCAGGGTTAGTCTGTGACGGGAATAAAGCACAATTCAGGTTTCTGAGTTGGAAGCCTGATTAATCTCTCCGCCAGTTACATATGGAAATAAATTAGTAAATGGTCCATCTGGGACTAAACTACTGAGCGATGATAAATTATCACCGTCTTACGTCTCTGTTGCTGCAGACTGAGTCGTGCTCACTGGGAGCTGCTGAAAGATAACTGGATGTTCTGTCGTGGTCAGAGGAGTCAAATTTTTTTTAAAAAAATGAAAAGTAAAAAATTTACTTTGAAATGTTGCTTGGGAGGATGGTTGGTTGATGCCAAGTTTGTGCCTTAGAACTGCCATATCTGCAAATATTTAAAAGGAGAGTCTGAAGGACATAAGAAACATTTTACTTTTATATTTTCAAAGACCAGTACAGTGACTAGTATTAATTGGCACCCAAATGTCTTCATGAGGAGATTATAATTATATATATAATAAAAATACACTCCTGTGTAGTATTGTACTGTATAATTTTCATAGGAATTTTTAAAAAAAATATATTTTTATTGAACTATAGTCATAGCAACTTCTTGTCTATTTTCTTATTTAAATTTCAAAGGTGGTACAAGTCAGCGTCTTGTTGAGAAATTGAGGTTGAGGAAGTTGAGTGTCTTGCCTGTAATGATGCAGATGGCAGAACTGGGGTGAGCAGCCGGTTCTGAATCCAGCTCCGTTCCCATCAGAGCCTTGCCTGACATCAAAAACATTTTCAGTTTCCTGTCATTCATCTAGCAGCACCGGGAAATAAAGCCTCTGTTCGTGTCAGTTTTCTAGAAGCAAAACCCATACCTTCTTGATCATGAAAAGTAGTCTTTTTTCTCGCGTTGGAGGTGTTGAGCATTGGTTTAAGATTTCTTTCTTTTCTTTCTTTCTTTCTTTTTTTTTTTTTGCAGGTTTACATTTTTAAAAATTGAGGTATAATTGACATAAAATTGTGAGTTCCGGGTATACGACGTAACGATCCGATGTTTGTGTACGTTGTGAAGTAATCACAGTTACGTCGAGTTAACATCCAACACTTTGCATAGTTAACAATTATTTTTTTCTTGCGATGAGAACTTTTAAGATCTCTTTTCTTAACAACTTAAAAGTATGCAACATGGTGTTGGTAACTATAGTCACCGTGCTGAACACGATCAATCCCTGATTTATTTTGTAACTAGAAGTCTGTACCTTTTGACCCCCTTTACCCATTTCTCCCACCTCCTGGTTTGACTTTCTTGGGACTGAGGCACACCACTCCCCACTCGAGGTGTTTTATAAAGCGAAAACCATCAATGTCCTCAGGGGCTTTTTAGGTGTGGTAACATTTTGCCCCTTTGCAGAATGGCCCGAGGCAACTGTGACCTCCAGATTCTTACGCCTACTTTAAAATTTTCTTTTGTGTCTTCCTCTAGGGCAAACCTTCAGCCGTTTATCCTTGAAGCAGCTGAGGTGCTCCCCTCTAGAAAATGCAGTGCAAAATGTACAGAAACGCAGCCTGGACTTAGAAATCATTAAATCGCCTGGTTTATCAGACATCAGCGTCTAGACATAAGCCACTGGGCGGTCTTCACACCAGAAAGAGGAGCCTGTACTTGGCTGTAACTTGGAAGTAACCTGTCTCACCCAGCTCACCTTCACGTTTCTCAGCCAGACCTGATTCCCCCGTGCACCTGAGTAGCCCTCTTGTGTCCTCACCTCTGGGCCTTTGCTTCAGCGTCTGCCTATTCCCGCCGGTCAAAATCCCTTCGAGATCTCAAGGCCCTTAGTGTTGTCTTCTCGATTCTTCCTCTTACCTGCCTCCCCACCCCAACCAGAAACAACTGTCCCCTTTGAAGCCTCCTGTTTGTTGGAGGAAATAACGGCCTGCCTCTGTCTGAGCTGCCTGTCTACCTGTCTTAACTCCCGTAGTGGGCAATACATTTCTCAGAGGCAGGGATGTCATCAGCTTCTCTCTCTGACCCTTGCCCCCTCCCCAATCCCTAGCCCCATACTGTGCCCTTAATTGAAGCGGAACATGCAGTAGAGTAGGGTGATTTTACTTTATAACAACAGATTCAGTGTCTTTGGATGCGTGGATGAGTTAACAATTGAAGGTGTAGCAGAATCACTTGGAGGGCTTGCTAAGACAGATCTCCGGGCCCCACCGCCACATATTCAGATTCTGCAGAGCTCGGGCAGGGCCAAAAATTTGCGTTTCTAACGAACTCTCAGATGGTAGTGATGCTGCCTTCCTCGGGACCACAGTTTGAGAACCGCTGTCCTAATGAATTAATTTCCTAACATTCTCACTAAGAAGCTCAAAGGCTAATACCATTCTTTTCATCAGACAGTCTACTGATGTGTCTTCCCTGAGGGGGAAGCCAAAAAAGAAAAAATCTTCCATTAGAAATTATTATGCAATCTGTCTCATGTACCGACTTTTCTATATTGCAAGCTCGTTGGTTGACTGTAGCCCCCAAACTTGCAGCCCATTTTGTGAGCTTTAGCTTGATGGGATCTTTCCCCCCAGGAATAGAGCCGAAGTAATTTTATTTTACAGTAACAGAATGGAGAGTCATTGACTTTGCAGCCTGTGTATCTGGTCTACCCAGAGGAGCAAGGCTGGTGCGCTTGGTGCCTGGCCTTGAATGCTTCCCGGTGCTCTGGTGTTTTTCCTTTGTCTAGTCAAGTGTTTCAGTGGCAGCTATAGTAAAATAAAATCATCTCACAAATGTCTCAATGGCCGCTGTAGTAAAATAAGATCATCTCACAATATCTATGGCATGTATTTTCTGGGTCCTTTTATGCCCCGTGAGGCAGTTTCAAGAACACTCCATCGGGAAGGACCCAATGCTTCAATAACTTTTCAAGAAATAAAGAGGCACTGTTGCAATTGACATTTTCGTTGAAGTGTGGCATCTTTTAGAGAGTCAGGCCAGAGATGACATCCACTGTGCTTGCGAGGGTTCTCTCTCCTCCCCCGCCCTAACCCGTCTTTCTTCTGTTCCTCTCCACCAGCCACTAAGCGCATCATCTCCCAGAGGGCCAGCGTTCTCGAGATCATGGAGGCCTCTCTGTCCTTGCCGTGACTGGAGCAATGCTGACCTCGGTTTCCTGGACCCATTCTGACTCAGGTAACCAGCTGGCTTGCACCTCATGGAGACTGCACTGAACAAATGAAATTCCAAAGCTATATTTAAATGCAAATGCCAAATTGATTGTTTCTCCATCAATTGATAACCACCCCCTCTTCCTCCCAGTCTTCTTAGTGATCAATTTATGCAGCTGATCAGACTGACATTGTGGTCAGTCAATTTAGGCATTAAGATTATGAGAATGTTGAGCCACATCTTTATGTAAAATTTTGGTGTGTGTCATACACAATGCAGCAGGAACGCTGCTGGGAATTTTCACACAGAAACGAGCACCTACTGTACGTAGCTCCTCTAACTCATTTTCTTTCTCATAATACAATACTTCACCTGAATTATATTAGTCTGTCTAAGTTGGACCTTTTAGTTGAGTTTAATAAGTATTATTGAGTATCTGTTATGTGTTCTTGGGGCAGATGGAGATTAAAAAAAACTAAGACATTAAAAATGTGAGCTGCATCCTCATGCAGCTCACACCTGAGCCAAAGAGCCAACACTCACTCGTAAGAAGACGTTGGATGGTGGATGGTGGAGCTCAGCTTCCAGCTGGGGCTGTGCGCTAATGGTAACTCTCGTGTTCAGGGACTTTGAGGACTGGAATTGGAATAATTAGGGAAGAATTCATGGAAGAGGCAGGGCCTCAGGTGGGCTTTGTCACTGAGAATCATTCAGCCAGGAAGGAAGAGGAGCAGCCTGGCCTGGCCAGGAGGGTGGGACTGAGCCTGCTGGGAGCCTGGCCAGTGAGGACCCTGGCTGCCTGGACCAGACAGAGCTTGGAGGACCCTGACTCCTGTCCTAGCCTGAATCAGGCTCCGCTCAGGGACTGGGTCCCTTAAGGTTTCGGTGGGGAAACCCCACCTGCCCTGTTACAGGGTTGCTTTGCTGACGGCTTCCTGCAGGGGGCCCCAGTCACTGTTGCCCCGGTCCTGGTTTGGCTGCTACCTGCCGGCCTTCTGTTTCTTTGGGCTTGTCCCTACCTGGCCTCTCCCTGTCTACATGATTGTTCACTCTTCTCTCACACACCTGCCTCTCTCAACCCGGCGCTCTGCCTGGCAGGTGTGGCTTGACAGGGCCCCGGGCTGAGCCAGATCCCGTGTGAGGTCAGAACCTGGTGATTCACAAAATGCGATTCCTAGCTGAGAAGTGGAATTGATGGGTGGGAGGCAGCAGCCAGGAACATGAGTTTGTGTGTTGGTACCAGGAGTGAACCTGGAGTTCTGAAAGCCGGAATTCAAGGAGGGTCTCAAGGCTGAAGCTGGGGCCATGGGTGGGGATGGGAGCCCGGTGGGCTGTCATCTTGCGGTGGCCCCCACAAACTCCGCTCGCAGGAGTGGATAAAGCAGCGGCTGCTTCCTGCCCTGGGTCTTGAGGGTGCTGTGAGGGTCTCCTGCCAATGCTCTGCCTGTCCCATGAGGCCACACCCACCCCACCTGCCTTCACGTGTGCTGCTGCTTCTGGAACTGACAGCCCCGCCGATCCAGGAGCTCAGGCCTTCCTGGAATCAGACCCCTGGCTCACCAGCCACCAGGAAGTGGAAGAATGAGAATAATAGTGTTTGTGTTCTGCTCCCAAGAAAGCGGTTGCCTCATCAGTTGTTGCCCTGCCTCTTCTAAGCTCCGGTGAGTGGGCTGCGGCCAGCCAGCCAGGTATGGCCCTCTGCTTGCTTGAGATGGACAGGCTGTGATGATTCTTACATTTTTAAGTGATTGGAAGAAATTAAAAGATTATATTTTTTGCCTCATAAAAATTATATGGAATTGAGGTTTTGATGTCCCTAAATTAAGTTTTAACTGGAACACAGTTGTGTTCATTCATTTCTGGGTTACCTGTAGCAGCTTTTACGCTACAAGGGCAGAGTTGAATAGGTGCCTCAGAAACCGGAAAGCATTTACTTTCTGATCTTTTACATTAAAAAAAAAATTGCCATCCTCTGGCTCAGGCAATTGTGGGCGCAAATGTTTGCAACATTTGAGATGTGAAACTTTTTTCCCTCATAAAGAAAATAGAATTGAAGGGTGAGTGGGATTTGAATAAGCAAGCGAGGAATGTTCCAGACTAAGATGGAGAACTGGTCATACTCAAGTTGGATTTTTCTGTTCATCTACTTAACGTTCAGTTAAAGCTAGCTATGACATTGAGGCTATTTCATTTCAGGAACCCAATTCTTAGGTGCCTTTAAAGTAAGGCATCCAGGCTTCCTGGGTTAATGTAAGTGTTGGAACAAGTCAGCCTGGATTTTGGAACTTTTTTCTTTTTACTTGGCACTGGGTGTGAACTGTTTTATTTTAAACCAAATAAGTATTTTGTTTTAAATCAAGTAAGCATTGAAGACTTGCCATGTGTAAGCTATGGCATTTAATCTTGGCAGTATTTCCCCAATCCTAGTGGGATTTTTATGATACTGTTGAGTGGAAACTGGGAAGAGTTTGGAGATGTGGGTTCTAGTCCTCCTAGCTAGCTGAGCCAGGGCAGGCTGTGGTCTACAAGGGTAAAAAGCACACCCAAATCTCAGAGCCTAGTGCAGTAAAAGTTTATTTCTCACCCACCCAGAGTTGGATTGCACCAGGGTGGCTGTCCTGCCTCCAGCATTCTGAGGTTTCAAGCCTCCCCCATCTTGTGACACCTGCATTTCAAAAAGTGGCTTCCTGGTTGCTTTGACATGTGAAAAAAAGAGTTGAGAACACACACCCGTTCTTAGGTGCCTTAGACTAGAAGTGACTCAGACTAATTCCACTTCCACAGTTCATTGGCCAGAACTAGCCATGTACCTCTGTCTCGCTGCTGGGAGGCTGGGAAGCAGGCAGGAGTCCAGGGTTGCTTGGGGTCCTTACTGACCCCACGGCACAGCGTCACTGTGGAGAAGCCCAAACTTGGTCTGTGCTTTTGTCTGCTCTTCATCAAAGGGTAATTAACGCAGACCTACATTTCACAGTTTATGAAAGGCTCAAATAAGAAGTAGGAAAGATCTTTAAAAGATATAACAAACTGTAAAATATGTAACCAGTTTCTTTATCGGGTCTTGAGTGGTGATAGGCTGGAGCCAGGATAGTCACACACACCCAGGTGTGCTTGAGGCCCTTGTAGCCGTCGCCAGTTGACCTGACATAGTTACCATACAGTCCTTTCTTCACACCCAGAAATATGTTGCTGTGGACAATACATGATGTGATCACCCCAGCTTGACCCCACTGGTCATCCTTGAAGATTAAGGATGTTTATCGAGCTGCTTCTTACAGTCACAGTGTTGTAAGCTTTTGCTCGCATTGTTTCATTTAATCCCCCAAACAAACTTGTGAAGTAGACACAAGTAACCTCACTTTAAGATGAGGTAACAGATGCAGAAAGCTTTAAATTGTGCATGATCACAGAGCTAGCGAGTGGTACCGCTTTGCTCTGAACCCAGGTCTGGCCTGCTCTTAAGTGCTCCGTGTGACTGCCTTGCCCATCCTTTACGAGGACTGGGCCTTTGACCAGGTGGGGCCCCACTTCCCTAACACTGGCTTGGGGATCTGTTCCTGGACCACGCCATGGTGGAAGCTCGCAGCCCTGAGCGGTGAGTCCAGCCCTTGATGACCCCAATGAGAAGGCCAGTCGTAGAATCAGGAAGTGATTCTACAGAGCCAGCAGGTAGCAGGTAGCAGGACCAGGGCTGGCGAGCACAGCTCCTGACTACGAGGCGGTCCCTTTCCACCCTCGTCCCTGTTGTTGACAACTGCAGCTTGTTTTAAAAATGGGCAGTGCGTTTTACTTACGGAGAAAAGATGTTATTTTGAAATCTAGGGTCGGGTGGAACTCCAGCCGGTGAAGACTTGCCATGTACTGTGCAGCTGATCCAAACAGCCTTCTCTCGGACACAGCAAGTAGAAACTGGGCTCCATTTTCAGGAAGTACATTTACAAATTTGTTTATTGGGAAAAAAAAAAAAGCCAAACCACAACCAAAGACCAGTTTGCTTGTAGAGTAATATCAAACAGAAACCCATCTACTCATGAGATGGTATTAATTTCCCTGGTTCCTGGCTTTCCTAATCACTGTTCAAAACCGACCCCATGGAATCAAAGGGAACAGTCCCTGAAAAATGAACCAAATGTGGCAGAGTCATCTATTGCATTGCTTGCTTCAAACCGCACCCCACTCAGGAAAATTATGCATGTGGTTCATAAATATACAAAGAAAACTAAAGGAATTCCATTATGAAAGAAAAATTAGATGGAAATTTCTAATCCCATGTCATAAACAATATAGGAATAACTTTAAAATATTCTGCTTTTAAGCATGCATTTAATTTGTGCTCTGGGAACCAAATAATGTTGCTAAGATAAAACATTCTAATAATGATTTATGTAAATTTATTTGTACAAAGTAATGGTGTGGTTGCCTATAGCAAATTGCTTGGAATATGAAATGACATTTATGAGGCCTTTTTTTTCCTCCTCTGAATGAATACAATGGAGAGAATAAGAGACTCCGGAAAGGAAAAAAGAAATCCATGTTCAAAATGGAGTCTGATGCCTGGAGAGCCAGAGACAGCTGGACAGGTTAGAGGGTGTATGAATAGTCAAGAAACTCAGTCCAGTATGTTTTCCTGTGATGGTCACATTATTTGTAGAGCCACACACAAAGTGTGTGTGCTAGATTCTTAGAAAGATAGAACCCCTTATTTTAGTGACTGTAAACTGTGCAGACACCAAAGCTCTTTCAGAACAGCCGACGACAGATCACTTGTTGTCGTGCTGCCCTGATACACAGGGCGCTTCCAACACGGGGTGCAAAAAGGCCAAATGTCATTAAAAATCGGGCAATTCATCTCAGTTCCCAGTTACTTTAATGCCAAGGGAAGTTATGCTTGAGTCATAAATGGGGTCCAAGTGTTAATAAACAAAACAAAAAAATCTCCCAGGGACCGATGCGTAGCCCCATGGGAAGTTTTCCTGGGTCTGCTGCCTGGTTAGCACGTTTGGTATTGGTTCTAAGGTGTTTCCCGGAAACGTTTCATTAAATGGAAATCCCCATGTATGCAACCGAGTTTCTGAACCTGTGCTTTGGCCTCATAAAAACATAAATGCCCAGCAGGATTCGCCAGAACCTGCACTATTTGGGAAAGCTATGATACTAACACTTCTGTTGTGGAAGGCATTGAATTTTTTTTTTCTCAAATTATTTTTACCATCTCACTGGGTCGTCACACTCATTTTGTGAGGTAGGTGAGGGTTTGTATTCTGTGTATCGGGAAACTGAGGGGCTGCAGAGATCCCAAATGAAGGTCCCAAAGCAAGACATCCCCCCAAGGCAGAGTGAGGGGGACAGCTTCCACAGTGACATTTGTCCCATTGTCCTCACAGACTAAAGCAAGGGAAAGAGATTTGTGAACTCTGGAGGGCTTGCTTTCTTTAAAACAAGTTCAGAGTTTTGGCCCCTCATAAACCGTTTTGGAATTGCACCGCTGTCCTGAGGGAAGCGGCTTCGTCCAGTTGGACAGAGTGACTGCGCTGGTGGGGCCGAGGCCTGAGGGCTGACGCTGGGGCTCCTGAGAGAGAGGGTGTAGAGCTGGAACAGGACTTGAAAACAGAATGAAAACAACACTGGCTTCTAGGAAAGAGGGGATAGCCTGGGTTTTCAGCAGTGCCAGTTAGAGTGCATGTTCCATAAAAGCTGTGACTTAACGGCAGGGTTGATTTTAGCCAAGTGGCCCAGGGGTCCCAGGGTGAGGCAGTGGATATTAGGGTGAGACTATCAGTCTGAGTTTCAGATTCCTGTTCCTTCTCTTTCCAGCTGAGTGTCTTGGGTGTGATTTCCGAGCTGTGAATTCCTAGAAAATAATGTAAGGTGTCGAGTTTTCATTTTCCCATCTGTAAAATGGGGATAATGAGATCTACCTTATAGAATTAGCATAAGAATTAAATAAAATAATTCTTGTAAAATATTGGGCACAGGGATGGCGGGCGACGGGATGAAACAGGTGAAGGGGATTAAGAGCTACAGACTTCCAGCCATAAGGCAAGTAGGTCCCAGGGATGACATACAGCGTAAGGAATATGGTCAATAACATGCAGTAGTTTTGCGTGGTGACAGATGGTCACTGGGCTTGTCGTAGTGATCCTTTCATAATGTGTTCAGCTGTCGGATCACTGTGTTGTACACTTGAAACTAATATAATATTGTATATCAACTGTACTTCAATAAAAGATAGGTAAATAAAAATAAAGTAGTTGGCACAGAGCTTGGCAGATAGTACATACTCATTTATGGTAGCTTTTGCAATGATTATAATCTCTATTACTTAAGAGTGTATGGCCCTGGAGGGGGAGGGTATAGCTCAAGTGGTAGAGTGCATGCTTAGCATGCACGAGGTCCTGGGTTCAATCCCCAGCACCTCCATTACAAAAATAGTTAAATAAATAAATTTAATTACTTCCCCCCTAGAACACTAAAATAAATAAATAAACCTAACGCCCCCCCACCCCCAAAATAAATGAGGTAGATATATGTGTAAATTTTTAAAAATTATGATCCTGGCTAATAATTGGAAATGAGATTAAAATCCATCTTTTATTTAATGAGAATTAATCACAAAGATTTCTCAGTCAGTTGTTTCTGTGTACCAAAAAGATACCAAAGTAGACGGGGGTGTGTATAGCTCAGTGGCAGAGTGTGTGCCTAGCCTGCACAAGGTGCTGGGTTCAGTCCCCAGTACCTCCGTAAAAAATAAATAATTAGAAACCTAATTACCTACCTGCCCAAAATGTGACATTATTAAAAAATGCTCAAAAAAAGAATAATTGAAAAAAAGTTAAAAAAAAAATCCAAGGTAAATAGGAGAGTTCATTCATTTGTTCATCCAACAAACAGCTCTTATGTTGAAGGCCCTTTGCAAGCTGCTTCCCAGTGTTGGAGAGGCCAGGTACAGAGCTCTGGCCTCAAGGGATAAGGATGAGTTTTACTGTGCGGGCCACCTTAACATATGTGATCTTTGTTTTCCAAGAATTCAGAAATTAAGCTGGTCTAAATCCTTAGCTGTTGCCAAAAGCCCTGGTGCAGGTCCTGACTCCGCAAGGTGGTTCTCTTCAGAACCGGCACCTTGGCTGGCTGAGGGGTAGGTTCATGTCAAGATGAATGGGTGGAAATCCTTGCTTATTTGCTCCTTCTGCTGCTCCTGCCTGCAAAAGGCGCCATTCACATTCCTTGCACATGTGTTCTTGGCTATGGTAGGTCAGGCCCCCTAGGCTGGAAGTGTGAATATACCCTTTAGTTAGAATTCATTTCCATTAGAAGCATACATACTGCTTTCTTATCAAGGGTTGAAATGAATCCGATGTAAAATGTGTTGGGCTTTTTTTTTTTTTTTTTTTTCCTGAGCTGGCCATATAGTTATATCACCTTAGAAAAGGTGTTTCACAGAAATTCTCTAAAGGAAGATAAGGAAATGTGAAACATTCTTAAGTGAAATGAGAAAATAAGTAATAGTTCTCAGATTCAGGATCCAGTCTGTCTATTCCAGTGGTTCCTGGACACCAGGGGCCTCCTGCGTGGAGGGCAGAGGGGTGCGGAGGTGCCCTGCTTGAGTTTACAGTCTCCTGCGGGATGGCGGGGGGTGGGGGGAGAGCCAGACAAATGTGTACAAGTAAGTGTTCAAACAAGAACTTCCCCCAGTCGAAGGCAAAGAGAAAAATAAGCTCAAGATAGTGACTTTCAATATCCTTACTTGGGAATATAAGAAGCTGGCAACCTCTGCCTCTCCTGAAACTATTTTTGAAATTTTATTGTGGTGCAAAATCACGGTCTGGGAGCCTCCCTGCCTTGGCTTCTCTGGCCCCCTCTCCTTGGTACCGCCCTCCGCTCCCCGCTGTGTTCCTCCCTGGCTCTGACTACGGTTTACTGGAGGTCCGCAGCCTGTGGCTTATCCTCCTTATTAAAAAGGAGATTAGCAAGTGTTAGAGGCATACCAGCAATTAAGGCTTTCTTCCTGATTTGAGGAGGAGGTGGAGGAGGAGGAGGAGGAGGAGGAGGAGGAGGAAAAGGCATTTGGAAAGATGAGTAGGCAGGTGTCCACAGCACTCGGGGTGAGAATACACAGTCACCCGTTCGTCTGCTGGTGGAAATCTGGCGGACCCCATCTCCCCTGCTAAGGCAGAGGGTGAGCTGTCACTCTTTCTCCCGCCGAAACAGTGCTGTATTGTGCTGCCTGCTTCCCTATAGTGGATTCATGTATATGTCCACGTTTATTTTCCTCTCACTCTGGTCTATGCCTGTGAACTCCCAAAATGGATATCTGGGCATTAACCAAGGACCACGTCTTTTGAGTCCAAACTCAGAGCTGTGCTCAAATCTCGCAGCTCCATTGGTGGTGGTAGCAATGTAGCATAGGTGAGAGGTTTTTAGGTTAACAGGACAGAGTTAGGTTCAAAGGAATAATTGCCATTCCGAGCAGGGACGCCTCCCAGAGTCTGAAGAGGAAGAGCTGTTTTGAAATTGATGCTCCTTGAAAGAGAAGGGCTTCCAAACTGGCCTTATTAACAGGGCAGCTCCTAACAAAGGAGAGGATGGCACCTTTGTAAGGGGTGTGATCCACCCCCATGCCCAGCCACCAGGCCTCTGAACAGCTGGACTTTTAACCCACACTCAGACCCTGGTAGAAGGTGTGTGTGTTTGTGAGTGGGACACACATGGCGGCAAGCAGATTAAGTCCACTCTTCAGCATTACTTGATTCTTACTGGAAGCCGTGGAGACGTCACTGCCTTTGACTTTTCCCCCCTGAATACCAGAGGGGATCATTACCTCAGATATAAAACGTATTTTTTCCAGGTGAACAAAAAGAGGCAGGAAATTTGTTGTACTAGCGACTGAAAGGTCCAAACTACCTGTCAATTAGAATTGAATAGATGTTCTCTGTGATTAGTTTGATCTGTGAGCAGACAGCTTCCCTTCTGACTCAGTCTTGGGTGAACGGGCAGAGACCCGGGCCATGCCGAGTTCTGTTTGAGGCCTGCGTGATTTCTAGAGTGTTCCTTTCACCATGCCCTCTAGGGTAAATAAGGGAACGGTTTGCTCTTTTTGCAAAGTGTGTAGGCCTGAGTGATCAGTAGTTGGGTGCTTAATGAATACTTCTAAATAGTGACAGCGTGTTATTATGGTCGCATTTAACTTTATCTTAAACCTCACATGAAAGTACCTGAGACATACTTATAAGAATCTGTTATTATATATATATACACACACATATGTATGTATATTCATGTAATGCATATGTATAGGTAATATATGTATATACAGCGTGGGTATAAAAAGACAAATTATGTCATTCGATTCTGGGACAGTTTATAGGATTCATTCTTTTCTTACGGAAATATCTGCATTGCCCCCATTGTAAGTGGTTCCACTCTTGTATCACTCAGTGTCTGTTTTTTTTCTCGCCCTTCTACCCAGGACACATGAGTAGCCTCTGAATGTATGTGTGCTTAACTGAACAAAAATGTCAACAAGCTGCTATTTATTTTATTAAACAGCTTGAGCAGAGATGTTTGGTCTGATTGCCGGAAATTGTTAGCTTATCATCACTGAACTGTCCTGATGATTCTTATTATTCAATTTGCCTTGCTTACGGTAATAATTATTACTGCATAAAAGAGCACGATGCTTTTATTTGTATAGTTCTTTCATTAATAATTTAATTGACTATTACATCCAAGTGTTTCTGCAACACACACATCAGAGTTCTTAGAGATTTGCCCTGGGCACCTTGAGAAGTCAGAATTTAGATATAAATTTTAAGGTCTGAGGTGCGGATATGGGTGGTAGGCGGGTCCTTTGGCCTTGACATCCAGTGGGTTGACGGTACATTTCCCCTCATGTTTATTTCCAGGCATTTAATTGATTCATCAGCTGTGACTCTGATCTGGTCATTTTAGCAACCTAAGAAATTAGATCATGGTATGGTTATTTTGGTCACTAAAATGACTAGCTTGATACTGATTTATAAGTGAGAAAGGTAATGACAGCTAAAACAATAAATCTGACCCCAGGTGATTGAATCAGTGGCTTTGTGTAAACAGAATCTGTGTCTCTGGGGCTTGTTCTTTAGAAATGGGAGACTTTATCCGTCACAGCTTAGCCAGTGTTCCTAGACTGCTTTGCAACTATGTGAGGCATATGTTCCGATACATCTTGCTATAGGAAAACTTTGTGGAATTTTGTAGTGCTGCAAACGTTCTCCTAATTCATGTTTTATGTATTAAATAAAATGGAGGCATTGAGAAATGGAGTTGAACCCGACCGTGGCGGGTGTCTACCCACAGTGATGTTTGAGGAACCACATTTTAAAACTCTGGATTCAGCAGGGAAAGAACTTAGCCAACAAAGGAGTTCCCATTTGGCCAGCCTGGCCTAACACCTGGGAGGAGGACACACGTGTTGATGGAGAGTGTCGTGCAGAAATCTTCAACGTCAGAAACTGGAGTTTATGGAAGTGATTGCCTTCCCTCCTCTGGTGGCTGATGCATTTGGAGCAGGTTTTAATGTCTGGCCTTGCACCTGGGGATGTGTTCACTGGGGCTCAAGAAAGGAATTGGAAGGTTTGGGGGATTGTTTGAGAGTTTAGTTTTAAATTTTACCTTTTGGAAAGGAGTTTGGTTTCTCACAATTAAAAACGTGTCTACATCTGTCATAAGCCGCTGAGTTCTGAAGACTGCAGACTCTGGGCCCACAGTCCGTCTTAATACCATTGGTCATCAGTTACCCATTTAGAAGAAGCTCACGTTCTGGTGGTGAAATGGTGCGTGTGTGTCCCTCAGGGTAGCCTAGGTTATGGGGTAGCAGAGAGCCCCCAGAATGCAGGGACGTTAAACAGTGAGGGTTCATTTCCTGCTCATTCTACGCATCTATGAAGTTGGCTGGGAGCTCTGCTCTCAGTCATACTTGTCCTCATTCCCCGATAGAGGCTGATGGAACCCTCCCCATCCCCACGGCTGAGGCAGAGGAGAAAATGATGAAACACGTGCCAGCTCTTTAAAGCTGCTGGGAGTGACACGTGTCGTGTCCGCTCACATTTTATTGGCCAGAGCTAGTCATGTGGCCACACCTCACTTCAGTGAGGTGGGAAAATGACATACAACTGTGTACTTGAAGGAGAGAGAGCAGAAATATATATCAACCACTCTGTGATGCCCACCCCATACACCTTCAGTTGTATACATAGAACTCTAGAAACCTAGCTCAGTGGGAGCAAGTGAGCAGAACTGATGAGAGAATTCTTTACATCCTTCAGGAAAGTTGACCAGTCACCTGAAGGGAGGTCTTCAGTACTGTCCTTTCCAGAGGCTGAACCAGCGAGCGGCTCGGGGCTCTAGCCCCCTAAACACTCCGTCTCATGCACAAACGTAAGCCACACAAACAAACATGCAGTGTGTTTGTTTTGCAGCTCGAACATCTGTGGAGTCGCCCAGCCATCCCCTTCCTGGCCATCCAGTGCCCCCTCTAAGCCCCTCCTACATGGGCCTTCTGGAGTGGCCACAGTACGTGGTTTCCCCCTCTTGGGTGTTCATTGTGGGCTGTCCCAGTGTTTGAGGTCATCCTTTATATTTCATTTTCCTAAGTGGGCATCGGACGGTTTCTTGTTACAAAGACAAAGCCTGCTTGGTTGGGGTGTTGGTCTGTGGGTACCGCCCACCGTAGGGAAGAGTTTCCTCACTCACAGGCTCCCGTTGTCCTTGCTTCCATTCTCTCTGCATCTTCTGTGCGTCTCCACCAGGCTGCTCCAGGGCTCTGGCTTGAAGTCTCCCTGTTGGAACAGAACTCTTGGGTTGTTGGTGTAATGAGTTCCATCAGGGCCTTAGTTATGTTCTTCAAGGCCCACAGAGGAATTTATATCCATACAAGTGAGCCTCACATAGCCAGCAAATTCAGCCATCTGGAATATAGCCAGGTGTTAAGAAGAAACAGAAAACATCTCAGAGGACAAAAGAGCTTTCTCCGAATCCATGCACTAAACTTTAAGTTGATCCTTGCTGGCTTTGTGTTTTTAACGTAGCCATACTCCTAATGAACCTGGTTGTCTGATCTGCTTTACATTTATAGATGAGAAAACTTAGGCATGAAGAGGTTAAATAATTTGCCTCAGGTCTCAAAGCTCTGAGTGGTAGAACAGGTTCTTAAGATTCTAGACTGAGAAGGGTAATCAGTGTTTATGATGGTAGAAGTGAGATAAGGAGGAAGGTTGGACTGTGCTTAACTCTTTTTTTTTTCCTGAAGAAAGTAGTAGGGAAATACATACTAATTGTAGGATGATTCCCTTCAAAATGGCCACGTTTATTTTTTTAATTCTAATGTGCGATGAGTATCATTTGGCTGAGAAATTCCAGCAAGTGGAACTGTGCTTCTTAATTTGCAAAGGAATATAAAGTCACTGGATGGTCCCTTAGCTGAACATCTGGTTTAGCTGGTGTACAAATGGATGCTTATGAAATATTTTTTTTGCACAATCAGTGTGAAACCTCGACTCAGTCCATGGTCTGATGATCAGCCTGGCTCTGGTGTGCTTGGTGTGAGGCGGACGGCTTCAGGCACATCTGGGAGCAGGGGCGGACCCTGGCCCCACGACTGAGGATGGATGCTTTGTACAGGAAACTTCCCACACGGAAGCCAGTGGTGACCAGTTCGTTGACTTTCATGAAGATCTTACATTGTGTTGCGCTTTATGGTTTTCAAAGCAGTGTCATGGGCATCATCTACTTAGCCTACAACAACCCTGCAGATTATGCAAAGCAGGCATTGGTGTCATTTCCATCATTCAGGTGGGGACAGTGAGGCTTAGAAGGAAGTACCCAAGGCCACAGCACCAGTGAGACGCAGGACCTGAGCCCATCGCCTAGACCAGGTGCTCGCACCCCTGCATTGCTCCGTGAACACCTGTCCATGCCTGCGGGACGTGGCCAGAGATCCTTTCCCTACTCCAGGGAGCGAGCTTTCCCAGTTAATGAAGTTCCAGTCCCACAGAGAAGGAGGAAGAAGAATGTGAAGGAGGTCCAGTCATAACATGAACCACTTTGCTCTCAGACAGACTAAGACTTGAGATGACATGAACAGGAGAAAAAAACACCTCGGAACCTCGGGCAGTTTGGAGGCAAGGCTTTCTCTGTTCGAGCTGCAGTCGGCATCCCTCGGGTAGGAGAAGCCCCACAGCCCTGCTTCCTGCGCTGAGGACGAGGCTGAGAATTCCCCGGCAGGCAGGGGAGTCGCATGCCTTGGCATTGCTGGTCCCGAGGGAGGCTCTCGCCCTAACCCACGCATTGGAGAGCCACCCGCCTACCCAGCCTGGTGAACCCTGATGGTGGAAAGAAGTTTGTCCGCTGGTTTTCAACTCTCTTCCTGATGCTGTGGGTCAGGGTGTCCTCGGCGTGGTCCCAGGTGTGAGATCTGGTCCAGGCTTCTCTCTGTAACTAGCTCAGGATTAGACTTTAAGCCAGTTAGGGGACGCTTGGTGTCTGTTTTTCTCATCTCTAAATGAAGGAGTTCTCAACCTCATTCATAGTTTAAAAAGGCTCAAATCAAAATAACAAGGAGATACCATTTGTCACTAGTCTGACTAGTAAATATTAAAAAACTTGAGAATATCCAATTCTGGGCTGGGGTTGGGAAACAGACACCCTTGCTCTGTTCTCCTGGAGGGAGACATTGGTGGAGCGCCTTGGGAGGGCATTTGGTAATTATCAAAAGCATTGACCTAGCAGAGGGGAAGATACAGCACAAATGGTAGAGTGCATGCTTAGCTTAGCATGCACAAGGTCCTGGGTTCAATGCCCAGTACCCCCATCAGAGATAAATAAATTAAAAACCTAATTATCCTCCTCCCCGCCAAAAAGACCTGAAAAAAGTTAAAATTAAAAAATAAAAGTAGCACGATGTGGGGAGAACAAAGCAAGTATTCTGGTTTGAGAACTTTGTTCATTGCTGTCCGTAGTCTATTCAGGCTGCTCTTGCAAAATGCTACAGACAAGGTGGCTTAAAAAAAAAATAGTTATTTGTTTCTTACAGCTCTGGAGGCTGGAAGGCTAAGATCGAGGTGTCAGCATGGGCTAGTGAGGACCTTCTTCTGGGTCACAGACTTCTTGTATCCGCACATGGTGGAAGGGCCTCGGGGGCTCTGTTGGGGGGCTCTTTTATAAGGGCACTAACCTCATTCATGAGGGCTCCATCCGTATTACCTAATTGCCTCCCAAAAGCCTCACCTCTGAAGTCATCACATTGGATGCTAGGATTTAGGGGGATACAACCATTCAAACCATAGCACATTTCTGAGTGAAAAAAAGCAAGTTGCAGGAATGTGGGGTCCTATTTATGTTAAAAAAAATTAAGTCATATATGTGTGCTTATATGTGTATGCATATATGTGCTTATATTTTTATAGTTATTTTTGGCAGGATACACACAATAAAAGTAGAAAGGGTTCAAGGTAGGAGGGCAGACAACTTTTTATACATTCCTGAACTTTTTTGTTTAAAAAAAAAGGCACATCTGTCCCTTTTGCTTTACTTTTTAACGTTTACGTGGGGCTAATCTGTTTAGGTAGTGGGACTAGAGGCCCTTTACATTTTCCTTAAATTTCTCTATATTTAGAAATTATTTAGTAAATTGTTGTATTTTAAAATGAAAAGGTTGGACATAACCCTCTCTGAGAGCCCCTTCCAGATTAGAAGTTTCCTGACTGTATTTGTTGAGCACGAACTCAGCCCTTGTTTCTCATGTAACATGTAGTGAAACCATGTTCTCTGCCCACGAGGCGCTCAGAGCTGGAGCAGGTGGTGGCGGGCCGTGGCACCCATACCTGGAACAGGTACGCATACCTGGGACAGGTAACGCGCCGCGATCACACCATTCTCTGCGAGAGGCGGGCTCGTCCAGCTGGGCCAGCACGCCCCTTCTTCCCCAGCAGAGGGTTGTTTCTGAGGCTGGGGCAGTGAGAGGCCCGGAGAGAAGAGGCCGGTGAGTGCGGCGGCCTGTGCTGGGAGCCCCCGGCAGGCTCCAGCCTGGATCGGGATTATTGCCACCACCAGCAGCAGTGTTCCAGCAGCGAGCGCTACCTCTCATTTTGTGCTGAGCCTGTGATCATCTCTTCAGGTGCGAGCCTTGTTTCTCCCTCCATTCTCTAAATGAAGAGTCGGATGTGCTCCCCTCGTTCCTGCCTTAGTTTTTAATGATGAGAAGAGTGTTCCAGCCGACCATGCTGCTGCCCCAGGAGCTTGGCGTGGTGACTGGAACAATAATTGAACCGAGAAAACTCAGAGAGGGGTTGAGATTCTAGTTCAGCTGCCCCAAACCCCCTCTAATTTTCTGTCTCATGTTAAAGGACTTGCTTGAATTAGGGGAACTTTGCATCTTGCAATCCCTCAGGACAGTCTGTTCATACCTGCATCCCAGCATTTACCAAACTGCAGAGTAACTGCCGTCACAGGCTGCGTCTTTCACTAGGTGTGGGTTCCTGGTGGGCTAGGTCTTGATTCACCCCGCTGATCTAAGTGCCTAGAACCAGGCCCTTAATTAAGACTCCAGGAGCGTTTCCAACATGGATAGAGTTAGTGCTCGTGGGGAAAACAGTTGTCTGAGCAGTCAAGAGGCACCAGAAAGCAAGCTGTGCAAAAAACACATCCCCTGCGCTTGCTGTCGATTGGAAGAGAAATGAGAAAGAGGAGAAGTACGTGGAGTTTCCTTTTAGATTGGCCAAGTCGTGTTTGGTAGCAAAGTGCCTGCCTCTGGGGGACTGAATGTTCCCATCTCAGTCCGTTTTAAGCAGAGTAACTTGTATGCCTCAGTGAGTGTGACTAGGGGGAGGGGCACACAAGGAAGGAAAATGGGTGAAAAGGAGGAAAAATAAGTGGAGATGATGGACCAGAGGCTCTGGGAAGCCGCTGGAGGCTGGAGCACCAGGGAGGCTCCTGAGGGGTGGGATTCGGGTTGGGGTGGGGTTGGGGGTGCCCGCGTTTGCTCGCTGACTTCTTCTGCCCCAGTGCTTTGCCGTGTTCACACTGTGACTCATTTTCGGCCAGCCAGAACTCTCGTGTGTGTATGTGCATAATTTATAAGAGTGCATAATTTATAAGAGTGCATAAAGCTAATGAGATGGGGACCACCCCAGTATTCTACCCAAATAATCAGCCTGTGAAAAAAAACACTGCATGAAAACCTAAAACCTGGAATAGGATTTAAAATTAATCTCACGATCAATGCAGAACAATGTTCTAAGCCTACTGTGCATCCAGTAGCCCCAGAGTTGAGATTGAAGTGGGAGCTTCCAAGAGTGTCCTCCAGTCAGTAGCGCCAACAAAGCTTCATCTACAGGACAGGATGGAATGTGACCTCTCGCCCAAAATGATAAGCATTCCAGCCTCAGGTTCAAGGTGCTAGATCACTCCTCTCAGTCTTTGCGATGCTGAGATCTGTGAGTTTCAGGGAGCTGCTTTTGCATGTGGTCAGTGGTGTAAAACACATCTCCTGTGGCCTTCTGGCTTAAATTACCGAAGAGGTGAGCAAGAGGGTGAAGCCCACTTCATAAACTAAGTCAAGGAAGCTTTCTCAGCATGGGTTTCTGAGAAGGGGGAATCACTCATGAGTTTTCCAGGTGTTGCTGGAAAGATATCTGGACACTAAGGCCATGTGTATATGACACCAGGATTGCCTTTCAGTGGGCCGGGAGGATGGGAGTTCTTGGCCATGATTTGAGAAAGGCTAGGAGTGAGAAGAGTAGGCACTTCAACTGCCTCTAGACTCCACGTTAGCACAGGACCTCCCCGGGCCTGGAAAGTGGGGCAGGCTGGGAGATGGGAAGAAGACAGAGGCATGTCATTGCTCCTCCCATCCATGGTATTTCCTTATTTATTGGTGCCCCCATGCCTACTCAGCTGATGGAATCTGGAGGAGACTGGGATCTGTTCCATCTGCTCTACACTCGGCTGGGGCCAGTGGGCTGGGAGACCCATATCCCTGCATTTCTGATGCCCCACACATTGGTTCACAGCCAAACCAACAGGGGAGCCCCAGCTTCTCATAGCCTTGGAGTGGTGGTGCGATGGCCTGGCCCTAGTGACTAAGCCCGGAATGAAGAGGCCTCAGGAGCCAGATGCTTCTGTGGGATAAAGACTTTATTGAAATACTCTCTCTGCTGTGGAAGAACTGAAGGCTATGGGAGTAACCTGAACCCAGCATGCTTGGCTCGGAAGGCCTGTTATGGGTGAGAACTGGTTGCTTCAAGATCACCCAACCTGTGACCTTCTGGGGTGAGGGCTGGGATGTACATGCTTAGTTTTAAACCTGCCCTCCTGGAATTTCCTAGTAACTTGCCAGATCTTGTCTCCTCCAACAGTATTGGTCTAGCTAGATGGTGGGCATGACGAAAAAAAGAAGTTATGTAGGAATGTATCCCTTGTGAGATGGCTTTTGAAGCAGTAGCCAGATTCCTTAACATCCTAGTCTGATGCGTTTGACCTTGGATGAATTTTCCAATACCAGGGTTCCCCTAAGGAAGAAGAAGAGGAACTTGACTTCTCTCTGCGTGGTCGTGAGTGCTTACCAAAGTGGCCCTCCCCACAATGGAGGCGTTTGCTCCAAAGGGAAAAGGGTTCCTGCTTCTCCCTGATTAATTTTAAATAGCCTTCTGGCCTTTCTTCCAGCCGGCAAGAATTCAGAACTATTGAGGCACAGTCTCTAAATTCCTGCTGTCCATCGGGAAAACATTCATTAACAACAACAAAAATAAACATTTATAAATCTTATTTTACTGGACACAGAGCTGATTATCTGGAGCAGAAGCTGATGGGCAGGGCCTGTCTCGACCCCAGCACTGCTCATGACAGGTCACCAGCTTTCTCACAGGACAGATGTGGGCCTGGGTGCCTGAGGTTTTCTTTCATGCTGGTTCTCAATTCTGAAATACCCTCTTCCCTCCTTCCTGTTTGATTTCTTTTAAAAACCTATCCATCTTTCTGTGTCTGGCAAGACTGTTGCCCACTGGACATCTTTCTGATTACACCAGCTCCAGGGGTGTCTGCTTCCTTCAGGCACCTGCTCCAGACATCACGTTGTGTGTTTCAAGTCATTTCCAACGAGGCATTGTTAAAGTGCTGTATTTTGTAAAGGTCTTGCTCGCTATTATTATTATTATTTTTTATTAGAAAGTCTTTAAGGTTAATAGCATCACTCAGCATTGGTTTCTGATACACTTTATTAATTCATGAACATATGCATTATTCACTAGAAAATATTCCTTAAGTATTGTGGGCCAGAAGATGTTCTAGCACTGGGGACCCTGTGATGAGCACGCAGCCGAGGTCCCTGTTCTTGTGGCATCTGCATTCTGGTGGGAAAAGACAGGTGACAAACAGACACAAGATTTCTGATGACGATCTGTGCGCTGAAGGAAGTGAATAAGCTTGTGGGAAAGTGGCTGCAGTGCTGGTGGTCTGGGAGGACGCCCAGCAGGGAGGACACTGCAGCTGAGACCTGAGGAAGGGAAGAGAGAGGGAAAGAAAGGGCGAGAATTGTTGCTAAGCTGGGAGTGTCAGGTGTGTGTCAGGAACATGATGGGGTCCCGCAGGGAGGAGGCTGAAACCCCTCATCTCTGCTGCTCATTTGGTACCTGGAACTTCTTGCTTTTTTTGTTTGGTTTATTTTTTGAAACTTTTTATTTGGAAATAACCATAGACTCAGAAGTTGCAAAAGTAGCATGGCAAGGACCCCCTGCGCCCTTCCTTTGGCTTCCCTCCGTGATACCATCTTACCCAACTGCATCATTAAAAGCAGGAAATTGACATTGCTACAGAACTGTCAACCAGACTGCAGCCCTTATTTAGAGGACTTCACCAGCTTTGATATGTATTCATTGCCTGTAAAGGACTTTCCTTTGTGTTTGTGTTCGTGAGTGTGTGTTTGTGTGTGTTGCGTTTTTAATGTGTACATTTCTTCACCTCTTTTAAACTCAATTTGCTCATTGTTTTAGGAATGTCTGATTTACTTATTCAACAAACATTAATTGAACACTCACCACGCATCAGTTCTGTGTTGGGTTCTGGAGATACAAGATAAAAGGATACCTAGGTGGGCAGAGCATGTCAAGGGGGCTCAATGACTGGTCATGGAAAGCTGTCCAGAGAAGGTTAGCCTGGTGGGGTCTGGACACGAGAAAGGGTGGCCCATCCTGGAAATGCCAGAGGCGAGAAGGGAGTGAAATCGGCCAAGAGAGGTTAGCAGGTGTAGGGTATGCCGGGCCCGTAGACCCAGGCTTGGGGTCTGGGGCTCCATGCCTCTTTGCAGATTCCCCAGTGCATAGCCCAGGTAGGAACTTGGAGAATGACTGTGATCAACTGATAACTCGGCTTGATTTATTTTCTCTCTGATCATCCTTCTGAGCAACAAAGACTGTGTCTACTAGGTCTGACCTGAGAGAGACACCTGTGAGCTGTCCCGTGAGGTCCCTCCTCCCAGGCAGAGCACAGAGTAACCAGAAGCAAGAAGGGAAGCCCGTTCACCATCCACTCCGGCAGACTCGTGTTTTACCACAAAGTGCTCGTATCTGCATATCATTGACATTTGTTGTACACGAAGAAACTGGGTGTCGGATGCTATATACATGTTGCCTTCAATTTGAAGAGGGAGAGAGATGCCTGTTGATTACCAGAACTACACAGATGAAACAGCACCCCCCCACCAGAAAAGGAGTGTGCGCATTTAATCAAGTGTTTGGTACTGGGCTCTGACCCTCTGAGCGTGTTCTTTTGGTGGCGGCAGCCCTGTTCTGCACAGCTTGCGTGGCTCCCCTGGAACACTCAGGGAAGAAGGTCTAGCTGGGATGTCCCTGTCTTTTAGAGCAAAATGCAGGAAAGTCCCTACACCTATCAAGAAGCAGCTCGGCTTTCTAGAGAGAGGAGAGTGGAAAGGAGACCCAAGAGGAGCGTGCCTCCAACCCCCAGGGGGCTTCAGCTCGGGCTGGGCTGCTGGGGGTCCTCCTGGTGTCCCTTAGCCCCTGTCCGGCTGAGTTTACAGGCTTCCCCTCTGAGCTGGAAGTCATCCTATGCGGATGTGCACCCTGCCCCCTCATCACACAGTCCCTGTTGACCTGTTTGTCTGGCCCTGTGTGCGGGGCGCTGAATGCGGCCTGCCATGGGGACTCTGATGCTGGACGGAAAATTGCCTTCCTCACAAAGGCTTCTGGGTTTCATGATGCATGTGACGGGCCCGCCTTATATATCCAGTTGGTGCTTGTACAGACCAGAGAGGCTGCGAAAGTGGCTGCTGGGAGTGAGAATGGGTGTGCTGCTGGCTGCCCCATGGCCTGTGTGTAGGAGGTGACTTCCATCAGCAAAAGAACGCATCCTCCTCGGCTGCCTAGTCCGGGCTGGATGGTGCACAGAGTGAGTGGAACGGATGCCCCAGGAGGAGGAGCTGGTCTGGATAGTCCTAAAGTCTCTTCTGGAACGAATCTGCCATCGTTGGTCATCAACAGCGAATGGTTTGGATGCAGTTTTAAATTCACTCTGATTAAGAGGATGCTTTTTTCGGGGGGAGGGTATAGCTCAAGTGGTAGAGCACATGCTTAGCATGCACGAGGTCCTGGGTTCACCCCCCAGGATCTCCATTAAAAAAAACAACTAATAATAAATAAATAGACCTAATGACCTCTCCCCCCCAAAAAAGAGGGTGTTTTTCTTTTAAATTAAAGTATAGTTTATTTACAATGTCATGTTAGTTTCTGGTGCACAGCATAGTGACTCAGTCATACATATATATATTCTTTTTCATATTTTTTTCATTATAGGTGGTTATAAGGTACTGAATATAGTTCCCTGTGCTGTACCTTAGGACCTTGTTGTTAGAGGGTGCCTTTTATGAACCAGCTCCTCAGTAATTGTCCAGCAAGAGCGTGACCTTTTAGGAGTTTTCTTTCTAAGGTTTCCCAGGCCTTTACTGGTCTAAGATGAGCAAGTGTCATTGTCATTTTAAATTATCATAAGGCCGCTGAAAATGGCCCTGTTGCTTTTCTAAGGCATACATCCTGCACAGGTCTTTGCTGAACACCCGACGTGGAGATCCAGTGGACCCTCTGTGAGTCAGAGACCAAAATGTTGACATTCCCTCAAAGCAGGGACGTATGAGCTTAGCTTTCTTACGAGTGGAGGCAATCAGAGTCAGCAGTAGAGAATTACTTTTTCCAGTCTGTTTGGAGAGCTTGCAAACGGAATTTGTTTCCTTTTGTCCTTTTCCACTCAGCAAATACCGACTTTGACTCTTGGCTGTGAGTGGGGCTGGAATGAGCATGGCTAATCTCTATTTAAGGGCTTTATCTTCTCTGGGGCCAAATCGGCCAAAACCTTCTGCTGCAGTCATGGACTGGGACCTGGAGGGGGTCTTGACGGCTCTGTTCACTGAGGCTCACGCGGAGCCGGCCAGGAGGGCTCCACACCCAAGACAAAGTCGCCGGCGGATGGCGAGGGCAGCTGGATCGCTTTTTGGTAATTATTTGTTTTCAGGCGTGCCAAGGCTGCACTTGAAACTCAAATTATTCACAAGCTCTCAGTTCACATTGTATGTCCCCGCTGCGTGTGGAAGGAACAGGGTAATCTGCTGAGAAGTGCACTGTGAAACACGCAGTGAGAGGGCCAAAGAGAGGCGGTTGGGGTCCATAGTTAACCCACATGCTGTGTTTTGGGGGAGAACAATGTGCTTCTCCCAGGAGGAAAGGAAGTTCTTCAGTGGCGAGCCCACGACTCCCCGGGAGGGGCTGCCCGCATGGCTGCCTCTAAAAATGCGTGTTTGCGTGTTTCCAATGTAGGAATGAGACAGGTAGAGCTAAGCCCGGGAGGCCCAGAGAGTGTGCTTGGGTCAAGGCAAAGGGAAGAGATGCGGACAGCAAGAGACTCTGAAAGCGGCGGCTATTTCTTAGAGGGGAAAAGCCTTGGAGGGCGTGGGCTGCAGCATTTGGAGCTATGGTTGTCTCTGATGTGCTGTTTCACCACACCCCACTCTTCCTCCAAATCTCCTAGTCACTCTGACGTCAAGAGTGATGCTCTCGAAGACAAGACAAATGTCCGGACTGAGCATCGCGTCCCCCTGTGAACTCACCTGCATCCACTTATTTCTCCCACCTCCCCTCCCACAGTCCCCTGTTACTCATGTCTCCCGTGTCTTCTGAAGGCCGCTTGCGGAAGTAGCAAAGCCACTTCAGAAAACTTTCGCCCTAGCCTGGACTCTGCAACAGCCATCTCCCAATTTGAGTGCTCCCTCCATGTCTTCGTCTGTTTTGTTCGTGCTATCTTTTTGTGGACAGATGTTCATTGAGCACTTCTTGTGTGCTGGGCATCACTGGCCCTGAAGCCCTGGCAGTGAACTTGGCGGCTGGCCCTCTTGGAGAGCACATGGGCTCGTTCATTTTTATGGCACGTGTTCTTACACCTAAGAGCCCATCACTATCTATTTGCTGGCTGGACAAATGTCTCCTACCTTCTTTGGGTTACCTGTGTGTAGTTAAATGTCTGTGTTCTTCAGATGGGGGGGGTGTCCCACCAAAAAACAAATGATAGCTATAAAAAAAGAGATTTCTATTAATATAGATCCCAAGGCTTGGTTTCAAAAATGCCAAGATCTTCCCTTACCTTAGTTTATACCTAGTTTCTTGGGTCAAACAGGTATGATGGACTGTTAGACTTTTTCAACTTCTGAATCACTTATGCAGTCAGCTATTCAACAGGTATTTATCAAAGACCTACTATGTGCCAGGCATTCTATTCATGTTCCTGTAGAGACATCCACTGTATCCCCAGCAAGCTATTTCCTCCACACTTCAGAGAGGATTCAAGATGATTGTATGATTTGTAAAAAATGGGCAAACATAGGAAAGAGGGTCTCCGTGAGGCTTCTGCAGATGAGTTGATTATTTTCCATGATTTCCTACAAAACCAACAAAACTACGGTCTCTTCCTTTCTTTCCCTCTTTCCCCAGCGAGGCACTATTGGAGGTTCCAAGTCGTTAAGTAACTTGCCCAAGGTCACGTAGTTAAGCGCGGTGGAGCCAGGATTTGAGCCTCAGCCTCCAGCTCCAGATTCCAAGCTTGTGATCCCTATGCCGTATTGGACAGATTTTCCTTAGTGAACAGGCTCAGGTATCGGGAGGTTAAATCAACAGTTTGGACCAGGACTGAACCAGAAACCTGCTGGTTCTCCTTGACTGGTCTTCACATTCTTCTGACGCACACACCTTTGCAGGTGAAGGCCTTTGGAAACAATAGGCCAACTGATAATATTCTGAGTACAGCTCTTTGAAGGAGACAGGAGAAACATTGTGTTTAAAGAGGAGGCTGTTGCTGTGTTGGTTATTAACGAGCAGCTCACAAAGGACAAGCTATAACGAGTTGCGTAACTTTTATGTGATGCTGGTGATTGCAGGAGATGTGTGGGCTACGGGGTGAGTCGGACTTAATAATCGCGATACAGTATTAGTTCCCATTTCCCAGGAACCTACTGGGATCTGAGCGGCCAGTGCTGGAGGTCTCCCACACAGCATTTCAGTCTTCCCCAAAGCCCGGGAGGCTGGTGATTGTTATTCTGCTTCACGGACGAAGAACCAAAGGCTCAAAAAGGTTAAGTGACTTGCCCAGGACCACACAGCTTATAGAGAGTTAACGCAGCTCTGACTGCCTCCTCCGATTATGCCCTTTCCATGACTTCATTCATTCATAAAACTATTTCCTGAGCACCTACTACCACGTGCTAGCCATTGTTGGGGGATGCCGTGTGCTGGGGAACACGGAAGACAGTGTCTGTTTTCTGGAATTTACACCAGACAACGGTGGCCTGAGGAGCCTGGGACCCCCACGTGAAGTAGGCAAGTGGGAGACCAGGGTCCAGGATGCATATGAAGGCCTTGAACCCGCAGGGCCCAATCTGCTTTTGTGGGTAGGATTTACTCAGGCTCGTAACTCCAGATATATGGGTCCTTTAAGGAGGCTTAATTATTTATTAGTGTTTGTTAAAGGGAAGGTAGGATTATCATAAAAGATCCAGGCTGGGCCATTTTGGAGTCGGGCAGTTTGCAGTTTTCTGACTCGGGCTGACCTGGGAACAGGCTGCAGAGGCGGGGCTGTCTGGCCGATGGCCTAGTGGTCTCGCCTCCTTGCTTTCCTTCGCCACCCACCTAGCCAGCGCCAAGCCCGGGCCCCAGCCCGATTGTCAGTGGGGGAAGCTGGCGGCTGCGAAGCTGGCTGGGCCCCTCATGTTATGCCGGGGGCCGCACGGATGGAGCCCGTGTGAACTGTCTCAGTCCTGGTGGCAGGGTAGCAGCCCTGCCCCACTCGTTAGATGCCGGTACCACCCCCCTTCTCCCGTTATTGTGATGACCCAAACCGTACCTCCTCACTGCCAGACATTCCGCTCTCCAGACCTCAGAAATGTGCTTGTCTTTCCCCAGCGTGCAAACCTTTTCCTCTGCCCCCCGGCCTGTTCAACTCCAACTCCAAGTGATGCTAAGAGGTGCTTTCTCAGTTGTTCCTTTTCCCACTATTTCTTGATTTCAGGCCCTGCCTCATCTTCACCAAACGCAGCTGAGTACCTGGTGCACAGAGGGTCTGGTCAGGGCAGGCTCAGTGTCCCTTCCAGCCCCTCATCTCACGATGGAAAAACTAAGACAGGAAGAAAACTGGCCAGGTCACAATCCTGCATTCTGTCCCTCACAACGACCACTTCTCAAGCACAAAGTATCTTTAACGTGAGAGTATTTGAAGAGTTGGGATTTTGAGCAATTTATCAGATACCACTATTCTCTAGGACATAAAAGAACTCCTGCTCCAGAATAAGATAAGGGGCAGAGACGGGGTTGTAGATAATTAACTTGAAGATGGAAGCAGTTGCTCTTTTTCCTTCTGATGACAAGTTTTTGTTTAATGTTTAAAAAAATAAAAACAGCATTAAAATCCTAACCAATTGAGAAGTGCTTATCATAGGAAGTTTAAAGTCCCTAATAATCCACCCATTGAAGATCTGTGTGTGTGCCTACATTAACATGTCTAATACTGTTTTACAAAAAATAGACTTGGTATGTAGTTTGCAATGTGCTTTTCTCTCTCCGAACATCTTTTTCCATAAGCACCATGGTCTGCCTTTTCCTTTTAAAAAGCTGCGAGTTTCCATTATATGAATGAACCAGGATTTAGCTAACTGGTCCCTTTATGACAGATGTGGAGTTCTTTCCAGTTTTCCTCTGTTATAAACAATGCTGAAATAATCCTTTGCATGCATCTTTTTGCATGATTATGTATTTCCAGACAATGAATGCATGCAGAGAGGACTGCAGAGTCAAAGCTGATGTGCATTTTAAACTTACTAGATATTGGTACCCATCCCTCCCAAAATGATGGGACCCACTAACACTCTAATCAGTTCAGCGAGAGTGCCTGTTTCTTTACATCTTTACCCATTGGGTTTTTTTTTACAGATCTTTTAAATCCTGGCACTAAAATATTTTTAAAGAAACTGTTATCATTTGGTACAATTTAAGGTCATTTTTAAATGTGTGTTCTCTCTTCCATCAGAGTACAAAGAATTTAAAGGTATGGTGGTTACATTTTAGATAGGCATGTCTTAAAATGTTTTCATTTGGGGTTTATGCCTTTAGGTTTTTGGAAATCTGAAACTAAAGTTTAGTCCCTGCCCCAAATTTTCCCCCAGGGTTTCCTGTTGGAGCTGGCTTGTTTCCTGGACCCTGGCCATGGGTTTGCTGAAGCTGGATGCGTTGGCCTTTTCAGGGCTCCGTAAGGGGAAATAACTGATTTCCAAGGACCCCACATCTTAATGGGGGTCAGGGCTGAGGAAGCTTCTTGAAGCTGATTTTTCAGCTAAGCTCCCCATCAAAATGGGCTTCCCCAGCAGGCTTTAGAACACACATTTCCTAACCCAGATGGCCTCGCCAGCCTGGACACCTGGCTGGGGAGAAGGAGCCGGCACCTCCTGTGTCCACATTAGTGCTGCTCCCATGATGGCACTGACGTCTCAGCCGTGCTCCTTTCCGCCCTCCCTGAGGAGGGCCGGGGAGATGGGGGTGGGCTGGCCCAGGGCTCTTTTCCACAGCAGCTCCATTCAGGCCTTGGTTATGCCAACGGTGGATAAATTAGCCTTCCTTGGAAGGTCACTGCTCTGGGATGCCCCCCTTTTTAAAGCCAAATTAGGAAGAGGCAAGATCATCTCTAGGGAAAAATAGTTCAGTGGCCTCCTTGTTCTGGGTGCCTTCAGTCTGATTTTCTGCCTTTCTCTTTCTGCCCCTTAAGACATACCCTGAAAACACACCATTATACCTCTTGGGGACACATGGAGCCCTGTTTTCTCTCCAGCCTGTTCCAGGGAATGACCTTGGTATCAGTCATTTACACGTCTGTATGAATGTGGGATTTTAAACATGGTAATGGGAGGTGAGGAAGAGCTTCAGGTATGCTTTAAGGTGTGGCTCCTTCTTACTCTGAAATCATTCTATGAAAATGATCCTGTCCTGAGTGTCAAGTGGATTCAGAGCTATTTAGACGAGGCAGGAGGTGGAAGAATCGTGTTGTCCTCGGAAATGGGAATGATTTTGGTAACTCGATGGTCACCTCCCCACCCCATGCTTGAGTGATGACTTCCAAAAATATACTTTACATTTTTTAAAAGCTCTTTTAATTTAAACTGTATAACATACTCACACAAGCCTTCAAGATTTTTCACATGGGTCATGAGTGGATACACTCAGAAATAAAAAAGTGAGTTTGAAGTGTTAAGACGGGCAGGCAGGGCTGATGAAGATTTAACTTGTGGGACTGTCACCCTCAAGCTACTGTAATTCTCCAGAATGAACGCAGAGACGTGGCAGCATCCCTTACATCCAGCCTGTTCCCAGGCCGACGTCTGCATGGTGACATGTTACTGACAGGTAACACGAAGAACTGGGAACCTAACCATCCACAGGCCGGCCCATGGAAAGCCTTGTTAAATTATAACGTGGTCCGGAAAATCCATTTCCAGAACTTTCTGCCCACAGGCAGTATGTGGTGGCCGGTGGTCTTTTTTTAGGGTTAGGGTTCTGGTTGGAGGAATCACATTTCCTGACAACTAGGCAGAATATTCAGAGCGTCATGTTACCAGATGGTCTTTACCTTACCTGGTCACCAGGGATGCCTCCAGGGCTGGGCTGATGGCAGAGATCTGGCTGACTCACCCGGTGCCTCTGTGGATGTCATCAGCATCCTGGCATCAGTAGCAAAATGATGGGCAGCGAAAGTCTGTGTCTGCTTTGAGGTGTTCAGTCAACACTGGCATTTCTCTCTTGTTCTCTTGGCCTTTGCTGTTAGCTTGAGATAGAATCCTGGGCTCTTCACTCTGAAAGAGACCTTAGAATTCATCCTATCTGCCCCACCAATTGCAAATTGGAAAACTGAGACATCCTTCTTTAAACCTATGGTGGGAGGATGTTGCCTCCAGGCCATGCAATGTCCCACAGATACCAGAGGAGGAAAGGCTAGCCCTGGGGGACTTCTCTGGCAGGCTCCATGTTCCAGATTCATTTAACAGGCGAGTCTGGAAAGTTATTTCTGTCAGAGGCACAGGGAGCAAAGTTTTAAGAAGAAAAATAGAGAATATTTGTTTTCTCAGCTAGAAAGGACTTTGGAGAAGAGCTGTTCCTGCCCCTCATTGTTAGAAAAAGACACTGAAGTCCAGAGTGGTTCCAAGGCTCCTCCAAGGGGACAGAGCTCTAAGGCAGACTTAGTAATGCAAGGTAGGGTAGGGCTCCAGGGAATTGCTGAAATTTCAACAAAGGGTGTTCACCAAGACCTGGAGGATAAAGGAGGGAAGGGAAGCCTGCCAGAGGGGTCCGCGGGCTCTGAGGTCTGGGAGAAGGTGTAGATGGCAGCTGTGGGCCGCAGGGAAGCTTTGCGGGTCTGCATCTCAGTGGGTGGATACGAAAAGGGACAATTACTGATAATGTTCCTGGCCCGGCCTGCCCCTCCATGAAGCAGTGGTATTAGGAGTTCAGTAAAATAATGCATCCTGCAGAACACAGTTCATGAAGTCCTGGTCTCGAAACACTTCTAGGAAGGCTGGGAGAATGTGAAGACCCTGTGACATGGACTAGAGCTGGGTCCGTCCGGGAGCTCCCCTGGGTGGGTGCGGTCACAGGCAGCTGTCTTACAGCACTTCCTTTCCTGCCATCCCTGGGGACTCCTCTGCCCAGGGTGGCTTCAGAGCAGTTGCCCATACAGGATAGACAATAGAGTGGATGGGGACCACTGGCCCCACCCCCAGGCAATAAGCAGACCCTGCCATCGAGGCAGCTGTGTCGGTGGCTTAGGAACAAGGGGACGTGGCCAGTGTGCCTCTAGTGATGGGGCTGCCCTCTTGCTGGTCTTCTGCTGTGTCCCCTGCTGGACCACCAACTTCCCCCCCTATGGCCTATTACCCTTAACTCAACAAATCTGATGTTTAAGCCAACTGGATTTCTTTAGGGGACCAGTTTTCTGGCTCTCCCCATGAGCCCACCTCCCCAGGAGGCCTCCTGATGGCCAACTCCCTTTCTGCTGCCGGAGGAGGAGAAGTCCTTGGGCAAGACTGTCAAACTCCCATGGCGAGCTGGCTGAATTGTGTGCATATGGGGTTATGAATCTGGCAAAGCCACGGCTCCCAAAGAGAATGCAAAATGCCCTAGAAGTTGGCCTCCTGCCCCCGCAAACGTGGTAATTCCAAATGTCACCTTGGCATTTCCTTCTCAAATAAATTCTGTCTTGTTCATATCACAGGAAACCTGGAAACATGGACTGTGAAACTTCTGTGTTTATTCCTCAGTCCTCTGATTGACTTGCTGTGTGACATGCTGAACTATTATATTTCTTTCATGGATTAATGTGAATGTGGACGTTGAGATATTTATCTGCTGAGTCCTGGAGGCCTGTGTTTTTTTATTTTTTGAGTCAAAAGAATTTGGACTAACATATTATGAGTGTGTGTGTGTGTGTGTGTGTGTGTGTTTATGGGAAAAATACGCAAGGTAAAAAGTAGCTAATGTTGATTGATTGTGAAAAGCCATATGGATTTTTTTTTTTTAAATCACAGATGATCCAAAGGTTAGGAGATGACAATGTTGCCATCATAAACTAAGACGTGGGGAAGATGGGTAGAAGAGCTGTGTTCGGTAGTTAAGTCAAGAAAGCAGAAGTCATCAACAAAGGAATACATTGAGTTTACAGAGCTTCTTTGCCGCTCGGAACACATGAAAAATGTTTATGTTCTGGTTCTTTGCGAAGTTCTTGTGAAACACACAAGGGAGATGCAAAGGGAAAAATACCCATTTTGAAGATGGAGAAATGAAGACACAGAGGCTAACACTGACGTAGTAATTCTGGGACAAAGGTGGGATTTGAATCCAGAGTTTCTTTTGTAGACAGAGAATATAAATACTTTTTCATCTTTTGCTCTGTCTGAAAAGGCCCCGGAGAGGAGGCAGTGGTTCCCCTGGGCAGGCAGCTCTCAGCATCGTGGGGAGAGAGAAGGGAGGAGATTGGGAGAGAGGACGGGGCGGGAGAGTCAAGCTCATCATCTCCTCACAGCCCGAGCGCCTCGGAGCCCAGCGTGGTGGGTGCCTGGCCAGAGCGCGCACGTAGACCTTGGAGCCTCTTCATTGCCGAGGCGCTAGTTTCCGAATGCGCATTGGCCCCGTGGAGGGCGTGGGGCTTTCTGAATCAGGATTCATTCACACAGCTCTGTTTTCATGTTCACAAACGACCTCCTTGACCCACAGGGGAAAAAATTCCGTTAAAACACTCTTTATAGAGTGTTTTATTCATTTGGCATTTCTTTTGCTGACTTTAGATAAGAAAGAACAGAACTTTTTCTAAGAGACAAATATTAGAAGTCTGTTTTTGAGGTTAGCAGTGTATCTTTAATGCATGCGTGTAATCAAAAAGACATCTAGAAACCACTGTGGACATTGAGTTTTAGCTGCAGATATTTATAGACAAGATCAAGCAAAACATACTCAGTGCCAGAGACACGGATTGGGTGTGGGTTCACCGTTTCTATGGAAAGATTGGGTTTTCCGTGCCGCGTCCCAGGACGCCTCCTGTGTTCCTGGGGCATGGGGACTATTTCCTAGCATAGTATCTGTTTGGACGGTAGGGAGTTGATAATTTTCTTTGTAGTGATATTAGGGACCGTGCGGTGTTCTTCAACAGAGAGGATGTTGGAGGGAGGCTGGTGAAAGTTCAGAAAGATACTCTATACCGTGTGGGGTTGCAGGATATTGAATGAACTTCAAGTCCAGCCCTCAACTCCTAATGAAAATACCTACTGGGGGATTCTCCAGTTTCCCCTCAACTCACACACTCACTCTGCGGAGAAGATTACGCCTTTCACACCTGTATTTCACTGATGAGGATATACATTAGGACTGACTTTCTGGACAGCGGTTTGGTGGCAGGGATCCAGGGCCTTACCCTACGAATACTCTGACCCGGCGTCTACACTTTTAGGAATTCACCATCAGGACATAGAGCTTTGTACGTGATGTCTGAATAAGGCTGTTCCTCTGGCCTGGTTCACGGTAGCAGGTAACCTAAGTGTCCAACAGAACGAGGCGGCTCAGACGTTGGTTCTCACACACAATGTCACACAGGTACTCACTCCACAACCACCCACTGAGGGCTGACTGCGTGCCAGGCGCACAGAAGGCGCGATGTCAAGGCTGATGTGGTCTCAGTCCACCCGAAGCTCAAACTTCTGTAGTAGAGACACTTTATACATTGCAACGTGGGAAAAGGCAGGGTACAGTGTACGTACAGCGGGGTCTCATTTTCGTTGCGTGAATAGAAACACCCTGGAAGACAGTCTGAATTCACAGAGGCGCGGAAGCCTGTGTGTGGACAATGAGGTCCTATACGTGGTTTTCCTCCCTTTTAATTTTTCTCTAGTTTCCAAGTTTTTCACAGTGACCATTATGATTTTTTAAGTGTGGCTTTGAGGAGAGAGAGAAAAAGAAGTGAGCGGACCTGGGTTCTCGACCCAACTCTTTTTTTTTTTTTTTTTTAATTTCAGGTTTTGTTTGTTCGTTTTTATTGGAGGTACTGGGGATTGAACCCAGGACCTTGTGCCTGCTAAGCATGCCCTCTACCACTGCTGAGCTACACCCTCCCCCCTCAACTGAGAACCCTGCTGAATGTCCTCTGAATGGTTCAGGGAGTGGCCTGTCAGGCCTCCAGCTCAGGGTGTGTTGATCTCAAGCTGTGTCTCTTCTGAGGACACTAGGGGATTTGGCTGCAAGGGCTGGCGGGCCCAGGGCTCTCCCGGGAGGCGGGACAGCAGCCAGGCAGCTGAAGCCTCCATGCTGGGGCACTGTTGGTCTCAGGGCTCTGGTCCTCTAGGAGTCTGGTGCCGTACTCAAATGGGGAGAAGAGTTTCTCTATCAGCCATGTGATAATTAAATTAAGGAAGTGCTTCTCACTCGGTGAATAAAAACAAACCGCAGTTGACTTGTATTAACTCAGCCAGATGTCACTGCAACCCAAGAAAACAAGGGCGGCAGCTTCCATTGATAGAACCTTGCCCAGTGCCAGTTACGATGTAAAAAGCATTTTGCAGACACAGTCCGAATTGAGGCTCATGACACACTCTGCAGTAGGGACTCATCACCCGCATTTTACAGGTGGGGGACCTTGAGCTCAGAAGACAGGTAACCCGGCCAGGTCACTCCGGTAGAAGATGCTGGGATTCAAACCCCAGTCCATTGGCTCTGAAGCAACATTTTTAACCTCTGCTCTGTACTGCCTCCCACTCCAAGAAGCAAGCTCTACTATAACCATAAAAACTGATGTCTAAAGCCAAGGGAATGTGTGTGTGTGTGGGATATAGTAATCCATGAGGTGGCAGAACACTGGGGACCAGGGGATGCAGAGGCTTATTTCTAGTGAAACTTGATGCAGAGAAAGCTACTCTTCTCTGCCTTTTCTAGGGGGCTGTAAATGAGGCAACTGGGGTTTGAGTGAAAGAAAGAGAGAGAGAAATAACCACCCTTATGGCCACAATAATAACCTTTTCTCCTGCTTGTGATGTGAAAGCAAGGCCAGCTATTGCACCTTCTATACACCTATACCTCCCAAAAGGGAGATAACTTACACCCAGACCTGACCTTTGTTGCTGACTTTTTTCCTTGAAATACTTTCCTTGCTGGGTTCTAGCTTTGCCTATTCAGTAGGTGTTAAAAGATTATGAGACCCATAGGAGATACCAGGGACACACAGGTGGGAAAATTTAAGTTTCTTTTCCCCATCACAAGAATGTTCCAATGTGATAGCTACTACAAGTGACCTTTGAACAACATGAATTTGAACTACGCGGGGCCACTTAACATGCAGATTGTTTTCAGTAGCGGATACCACAGCACTGTATGATCTGTGTGCCGACAAAAAATTAATCAGCTGATCTAAGAAAGAAATGGAAAAATTTTATTTGGACAAAATTTGAGGATTGTAACCCGGGAAGAACATCTCAGAAAACTCTTGAGAACTGCTCCGCTGGTTAGAAATCAAGGCAGTTTTATAAGTTTTTTGAGCCAGAGGGCTGTCCATCAAATGACGTATTATTGACAGTTTACATAATCCAGATCTAAGTGTCATCCTGGTGGGTCACGTGACCTCTTACAAGATCCAGAAGGAATGTTATCTTTTAAGGAGTTGCCGTGTTGATGCTCAGAGAATGTTGCTCCTTACTGTTGAGCAGGTATCCCTGCCGATGGGGGAGGTGTGGCCGATACACAACGCACAGTGAGGGTGGGGAGGAGGCCAAAGGGCAGGGAAGAATTTTTATGTTTAAATTTTTTTTTGTCTTGCCAGAAAATATGAATTTTATTTCACTTACGGTTGGTCGACTCCATGGATGCAGAGGAATAGCGAGTAGGGAGGAGCCACCTCTAAGTTATATGCAGAAAACAGCCAGTTCCTCCTGTTGTGCATTCAAAATGCACATGTTGGGTTTTTAGCTAATTATTTGTCATGCATTTGCCACCCATGACTAATCCTATTTTATGAATGAAATGGGAGCAGGGAGGTGAAAATACTTGCATGACCTCTCAAAGCTGAGCCATTGAGAGAAACTGCACTTGAACTCAAGTTTCCTTTCGCCAAGTCACTCGGCCACTGTTCCATTTCAACCGTGAGTCACTGGCCATCAGGAACTGCTGTCAATGTCCTGGTGGCTTTTGTCATCTTCTCTTCTTTTCTCTAAAGGGCAAGATAGTAAATATTGCAGGCTTTGCAGGCTCCACGGTTTCTGTTGCGACCGCTCTACTCTGCCCCTGCAGCGGGAAAGCAGCCAGTAGGTGATACAGAAACAAACGGCTGGGGCTTTGTTCCAGTAACATTTTATTTACAAAAACAGGCAGCAGACTGCATTGGCCGGCAGGCTGTAATTTGCTATAGAAGGTTCCTTCCTCTCTGTTGTTAGTCATGAGAAATTTTCAGTTTGAACACTGAGCGGGCTCTGAAGTTGGCTGCAGGCTGATGTGTAATTCACATCCATGGCTGGGGAGACGGGCTGGTCAGGAAAAAAACTGGGAAGTGTATGTTCAAGCAATAGACTGTGTACCGAACAAGCGGAAGACGGCCAGGCATCCCATGATTATGGGCGTTGGTCTCAAGGCAGCCACATGGGGGAGACTCTGGAGAATTTGGGCACAGGAACCCTTGAACTAACCAGCTTGGGGGTGTCCTCTGCTAAGGAGGGTTATCATTGCATCGTCTGCTTGCACAGCCAGAATGTTCCATTCTGCCCAGTGTCGGCACCTACAATCCATGGGCTGTCCCATTTCTCACATCCAGATGTGGACCCCAAGAAAAGGCAAAATGATGACAAATGGGTGGCAATGAGTGCCCTGTTCACATCATCATCCACAGCAACGAGCAGTTTTTTATTGGTGGCAGAGGGCTGGGAAGGATGTGATCCCTCTGCAGCCAGGTGATGGTGCCTCGTAGGGAAGTGTGACTAGACATAGCTGATGGAACAGGTGGGTTTGAAAAAAAAATGGCTTAAAAACTAGCTGCCCATGTGTTCGCCTTACCCCTGAGACTCCCGCCTAGGAATGTGCATTCTGCAAGGGCAGTGTCCTCCACACCCAGCTGGAAATTGGATGGTTTAGTCATTAAGGTTAGGGCAAGGTTATTTCAGTTCTGCTGATCTGAGAGGAAGTGCTGTTTGTCTGTCTTTCAGCAGAGACAGCACAGGATCCGGGACTAAGAATAGAAGAATTTTTCAGCAGTCTTCGGAGAGTTGTAGAAAATGTTGGGAAATCCTAATTAATTCCAGGAAAGCATTTCAGTGGTTTCTTGATAGCTTAAACTATAAAGGAAGAAAAGAAGAAAAGGTTTAATCGTTCTGCTTGAGAAAAAATGTACTGGTATTAGGCAAAGCTAATGTAAAAAATGAGCAAATAATTCTTTAAGTTGGCTCTTAACTCTTGTTCTATTATAATTCTCTTTATATTTTACATAATGATGATAAACAGTTGTGGAGCATTTACCCTGTGCCTTCCTGTAGGTACTTTACAAATGCCCAATTACTTGTTCTTCCTAGCAGCCCAAGGAGGGAGGTTATAGTCCCATTTTACAGGTGAGAGCATTAAGGCACCAAGAAATCAGATGACTTGGCCATGCCCTCAAGTTTGGCGAGGGCTGCGTGGCCTGTGTGCTTGCCCATCCTGCCGTCCCGCCTCTCGTCTTTTAAATGGATGCTGTGGCCGTCAAAGTATGAGTATATTCCTTTCTAATGGATCTACTGCTTTCTAGAACAGATCCTTCAGTCCCCCATTCTATCCCTTACTTGGCAAAGATTTCTAACGGTTACTGTCTGCTGGGTCGGACTCTTGTCTTCCTGGCTTGCTTGGACATAATGATTGTGGGTTGTTACAGCAGCGCTGGGTGAGGTGAAGGAGCGCTCCTGCTCTGTGACGTCACCTCCACAGACCGACCTCAGCCCAGAGCAGCAGGCCTGTTTCCCAAGGGTGTACCAGTTAACAAAGCTCACAGGACAGGTGTGGCAAATCAGAAAGCCTGTGTATTCATTTACAGCAAGAAATATCACTGCCTAGAAGGGGTTAGGGGAGCTTGCAAATTGGGAAGGGAAGGGCTGGATGATCTGAATGATTTGAATGGGTGCCACTGGAAAAATCAATTGCTCACAGCCCCCCGTGTAACTGGATGCCACTGTTGCTAAGATCCCAGCCTCAAGGCCAAGGTTAATGCTGCCCGTGCACTGGGCCGGTCTTAGAAAAAGGTCTCACCTTTGTAGAATCTGTAAGGGCCTTCAGTTCCCTGACCCCCCACCCCTACTTCCACTCCTCCCTCCCAATCAGGAGGACACTGAGTTCTTTAGATATGCTGACACAGCCCATCCAGCAGGCTGGGAACTGGGAGGTCTCTCTCTTTGGGACTTTGTATACCTGTACACCCATCTAGCAGGACAGTCTTTTTTGCTCAAGCTGGTGGGGGGTGTAGGACTGAGTAGAGACCCTGAGGGTGACTCACAGCACTGGAAACAACCAGTGACACTGAGTTAATGGCAAAGTCAATGGCCTAGCCTCCTTCCACAGGGTCCCTGGGCTCCACTCCTTACTTCTCTGAGAAGGTCAGTCACATACCACCTTGCAGTCTCATCATTTTTAACATAAAATGAGTGGAACCCAGAAATAGCAGGTCCAGGTCTGTGTGCAGGGAGGATGGTTTGCAGAGGGTTCAGGTGGTTGGGGAAGAGGCCTCAGAGGAGGAACTGGAGGATGCAGTTGCTGTTCCGCACTGAGAGGGGAGGGATGGCCCAGGCAGGGGTGAGACCCTGGGCAGGGAGCCTGATTTGGGAGGGAGAAGAGCTGGAGCTTCGGCCATGCTCTCACACGTCATTCAAGGCTGTCCTCTCTGCAGTCGGACCAGGGTCCAGTCCTCTCCCGGTGCGCTCCTCCCTAAAGTGGTCATCTGTCAGATTCAGCCGTCACCCAGGCTCGGACACCTGGACCCACTCTCCTCGTATCTGTCTTGCTGCAGCTTCATCAGCACCACGCGAACCATAAATAACATCAAGGGAAAGGGCTGGTCTCTGACCAAGAGGCTGCGGCTGAAAGGTGACCCACTGCAGGGACCCACTGTTGCCCATGGACAAAGGTTGAACGCTCAGCTCTGCAGTGAACTGAAACAGGGCTCTCTCTGCTCCGTGGGTGTGAGATGCTCCCTTCTCCCCAAGCCCTCCCAGGAAGCTGCTGCAGCAGCCAGAGGCCAGGAAGGTACACCTCCATCAGAGGAGGGGTGGCCCCTTCCTTTCTTGCCTTGTGGGGGTGGGTGGGCAGGCCGAGAAGCAGAGCTGGTGAGGCAGGATGGCGCCCTGGCTCGGGGCCCATTGGATCAGACTGCTGGGTTAACGCTCAGCTCCGCCACCTCTTAGCCGAGTAACCTTAGGCAGGTCATTTCAACCTGCTTGGAGCCTGGATCCCTCATCTGTAAAATGAGGATAATAGTACCTGCCTCAGAGAGCTGTTGGCCAAGAGGAGAGAGTCCATGAAATGCTATGAGCCTGACACGTGCCACATCCACGTGGGGTGGATGCGGGCTGTGTATGGCCTGAAGCCCATCCCATTTGGGTAGGAGGGAACTTTAAGAAGAGTATAAAATTGCAAATATGAAACCGGGGGTGGGAGTGAGTACAGCTCAGTGGTAGACCACATGCTTAGCATGCACGATGTCCTGGGTTCAATTCCCAGTAGCTCCATTAATTAATTCATTAATTATTTTTTAAGAAACCAGGTATAAGAGAAAGAATTTATTTCAGGTGATGAAAGAAAACACAAAGAAGTTTCTGATTAAAAAGCTGACTTCCCAAATGTCACACAATCGAAATACAATCACATAGTATTATTGTCAATCAGCTGTTTAAGTATGTCTGTGTTACTTTTGTTCCTTCATTTTTTGGGCTGTACACTCTTTGATCAGTTCTTCATATGACAATGATTTTGGAATGGCATTTTCTCTCCAGAGAATAGCAAGATAAATCATCCATTCCTCTAGCATGGTTGGTTGGGATTTGATATTATTTTAAATTATCGATAGTTAAAAAAAACATTTTACCTTCACAATTGGCTATTGGCAATGTCATGTCAATTTTTAGGATTACTGTCAAATTTGGGGAAACTGCTTTCAAGTTTCTTTTGATATATGAGCTATAAAATTTCAGGGCATTTAAAGTTTTTATTTGTGCAGCGTCTAATCTTAAACACCAAAGACACTCATTCGACATGTTTCTGCGGTCCTTCCTGGGGCCGTGGAAGGGGCCTGTGTGAGTGAGGGGTGCTGGGCTTTAAGCTTCAGTGCTTCACGGGAAATTCTCCTGTGAGTATTCAATAAGCATTACCTAGATCATATTTTATTGTGTTTATTGACACTCATCTTTTTAATTTTAAAGTTTTAGATTTACTAAAGACTGAATTCTCATTGACACTAAATAGAATCTTAATTTAGTTAAATTTGTGCAACAGTCATTCACTCAGTATCATTTCTTGGCTGTCTACTTAGATCAGCATACCTCACACTGATCGTTGGGAGCATTCGATGACATAAAGCAGGTGATACACAGCTCAGTGTCTTCATGTAGCAACTATGTAGCCACTGTGACCATCATTACCTGTCTATCAGCACCAGCTCTGCAGCTGGACACTTGGGGATATAAAGCTGAGATATTGTCCTTCTGGGAGGCTGGAATGCTCCCAGCTTCAGGTCAAACTCTGAGACCTGAGTGGGAGTCATGGTTTGTCTCAAGTTCTAGACAGAGATGGCTTTGCCTCTATCCATGAAATCTCTACAGTTAATCTCCACTCGTGAATACTCCTTCCATCAACAATGCTCTATATTAATATGGCCACATTTATACATGAAGCCATACTTTTAAAGTGCTCAATGGTAATGTTTAATTTCGTTTTCTTCTCCAAATATTTTTAGTCCCATCAAGTCCAGTCACTGAATTTGTCAAAATGTAATTTCCTCTATTTTGTAATGTTCAAGGCGGAAACATCCGTGGACAAGAAGTCAGGAAGTTGGATGTGCCACTAACTTTGTGTTGGGATGCTTTGGGTTGCAGAGGACAGAAAATCCAGCTCGGTGTCCAGACAACAGAGGGAATGAGTTGGCTCGTGCACTGAGTCCTAGCTGGACTGGTCAACTCTTCAGCACCATCCAGGCCCCTGGAACTGATGATGGGGGCAGTCCCACCCAAACCACCAGGCTGGGAAATTTGGGGTGCTGTTGGGAGAGGAGACATCGGACGGGAAACTGCGGTATGTGTTCTGACCCGTAGCCCGAAGTCATTTCACTTCTTCGGGCCTCAGCTGCCTCATTAAATTAGGGGCTTGTCGGAATCCATGAGTGAAGTATTTCCTACGGGTAACCTTCACAATTTTCTTTTCTTTTCACATTAATTGGTTTTTGTAATGAATAAACAAACCTTTGCTGGTCAATGCTGTAAAGCTAAGCCTATAATTAGTAAACAAATAGCTCTGTTTATGGTAAAGGATACGTCAGGACAGTCAGCCTTAGTAACTTGCTTCCTACCCCTGAGTTGTAGATTTTGATCTAGAGAAATGAGCAGTGGAGGATGTGAGGGAGGAGCCCCCCAAAACGGCAGGGTAAAGCCTGCTCTGGCTTCGTGAAGCACGAGTTGTGTGTGGCAAACGTAACTGGGTTGTTCATTCACAGAAGATCCGGGAAGGTCCAAGCATGGCTTACGTTTCTTACCGTAACCATTGGAGGCTCTGCTGGGATACTGGTATCGCAAAGAAGCTGAGAGAGGCTTAATTTGGATTCAGAGGGAGCTGGTATTGGCAGAAGCCAGAGAGTGGCTCTAACAGGCAGCAGAATCAGATCCCTGTGGAGAGTTGAGGGTTTCTCAAGAATGAAACCACAGCCCTCAGCTTTCTCCTTCATCCACTTTTTACAGAGCCTTTGGCCGGTCTGGAGCCGAGACTCGAGTCGTGGCACCAGGAGAGCTTTCCAGGAAGCATCTGGGGGTGGTCCTGGGGGCACTAACAGCTGTCTGGGGGTGCCATGGATGGGAAGACGGCAGGCTGCTGGAGATGGCGTTCAGCTCTAGGAGCGTGCGTCCTCTCCGTCTCCGCTGTCTGGGGCTGTGTGAAGACCCCGGGGACTGTGGGGCCTTGGGCTGCCTTAGTAGGGGAGTTTTTCCTCTCCATCCAGGATGTATGGGGAAAGGGTAACCTGACTGGTAGCACAGTCCGCATATTTTTATTGTGGCTGGCTAACATTTGAATGTATTTATAGAGTTGGCAAAGGTTGATCTGTGCTTTGATCTAATTCTCTGTAATACAGCTTTTGGAACATAGTTCTGGTGTGATTGTCAGTGGCATTTCTAAACTAGCAGGCAATTACCACCTAGCCTTGTGTGCAAAGGGAAAGAGAAATGGTTCAAAAATGGTTTCTAGTCAGATGTCCGTGCCTTGGCATCAGTAGCTTGAAGTGAAACGATCAGATCTGTATCCCCGAGGTTGTAGGATATTGAAAAAAGGTCATTTGTTGGATTGAGGGAGAGGACGGTGAGGACTGGAGAAAGAGCAGACTGCTCTCTGAGTGGCCTCCTGGGCACCTTCATGGCTGTTGTTCCTTCAGAGGGTCCATCCAGGTGGGAGGCGGGGCAGACATGGAGTTTCAGGCCGAGCCTCTGCAGTTGTCAACTATGATGAGTTTTTTTTCCCCCCAAATCATTGTGTTTTATGATTTAGACAGGAGCACAGTGCTAGCGTGTGACCACTGCCCTGGATCTTTCAGTATTTTGTAGATATGTTTGTCCGTTCATGAGACGACGTCCATTTCCGTGTTGAGTATCAGGAGCTAAGCCTGCGGAAGTAGAAAGGTTGTCTACGTTTAGTGGTCCATTTGAAAAATGCTCTGCAAAAACCAAATCAAAGAAACCCAAAAGCCTCTGACAAAGAAACCCCGGAGGCAGACTGCAAGCAGCAAGTTATAGTCTGTGATCTTGGAGATTAGATACTGGATGGTGTGAATGGACAGGGGGGCGCAGTGTTCAGAGAACGGGCTCCTGCGGGCCCAGGAGACTTGGGGTCTTAACTTTTCATCTCGTCTCTTAGCGCCGGTTGTTGACCACTGGCTGATGACATAACTCCTTTAAGCCTCGGCATCCTCATCTGGAAAGGAGGGTGACAGCCCCCACCTGGTAAGGACAACAGAAGGATACAGTAAAGGGTGTAGGTAAAGCCTTGGCACGGAGCCTGGCCCGCAGGAAGCATTAGAGAGCTTTTGTTCTGTATGTTATGTAATTCCTTGGACTGCAGTCACTGGGTACTTGGGGCTTATTGTTTTGGCTTTTGTTGTTTGGTGCCTTGAACATCCTCAAGCAAAGCTGACATTACCCTTGGTCCTCCCCAGGACAGTTAGGAGTAAGGTCATGTCAGGATGGTCTTTGGATAAGCTGGGTTTCCCACCAATAAAGGGAGAGGCGGGCTCTTGTCAGACAAGTTACGAGTGCAGGACCCCATGTGGCTTGGTTTCAAAGCAGTATTTTGTCCCCACCCTGCCACAGAGAGGTGACAGGAATCTAGTTAGTGGAGAGCTGTGGAGAAGCTGAGACTGCAGCGGGATGCCATTTTAGACCTCTCCATTTCTTTGCTTGGACTTGGGTTCTTACATGTTGTTTTATCAGAAAAACAACAGCAGCAAATCTGCAAGAACTCCTTTTGCACAGAGGGCCGAAAGAGAGCCTTCTTACTAGATACAGGAACGTGGAGAAAAAAAAATGCAAAACACGTGAAGACCAACCAGACTGCTGTCGGCAGGTGGCAACGGACTTTGCTATAAACATTGCAGGACTCCTCTTCCTCTAAAAAGAAAAATTGCTTCACATTTCAGAATGCAGCAGAAATGGCTGGACAAGTCTTTAGTTCTTGTGCAAGAAACTGAAAACAATGGGAGAGATTTTCCTTAAATGGAGACAGAGTTTGGCCCTGTCTCAGGTGGAAGCTAAAGTCCGGGTCTGAATTTTTCTTCCATGCATTTCCTCTCCTGCATTAGGCAAGAACCCCCCCATCCAAGACCAGGCAATCATTCATTTTTTCCCCTGAATCTCGAGGTATGTGCAGGGCACCACTCGGCTTCAGACCTTTCTGCTTTCGCTTTTGGTTAGTCAGAACCTCCATCTGGCGGTATTTGAATATGAGTGTTTTCTGTGGCTTTTCTGTGGCTCCTTTTCAAAGTATTCAAAGCAGCTTAAAAATACATAATGTTCAGCGATCTGACCAAGAACTAATGTAAGTACTTATTTGGGGACTTTTTTTTTTTAAATCTATTAGACAGATTTAAAACACTTTAACTCTTACTACGTCTTTGGAATAGATTCTAAGATTTAAAAAAGGTCTGAAAAAAGTAGGACTACTTCTCCACAGTCATAATGCTTTTTGTGGTGACAGTAGTTGCAAATAGCACAGTTTGTGAAAAACAGAAGAGCTAAAATTCTTTATTTAATATTAAACAGGAAACTGAAAGCAGTCTGCAGCAATGTGGTGGGTTTCCAACACAAACCTGCTGCTGGGGTGATCTGGGCTGAAAAGTGACATAAGACATTTCCCCTTTTATGCTGTTAAGATGGTGTGTTTTCACGAAAATCTCAACGAAAACATGACCATTGGAAGCAGGTTCCATCCTGTAAGGTTTTAAAGCAACCCGTTTCCACTAGAACCTGAGGAAACTTGGAAGCGAATTGTAAACCTCTCAAAGAGTGGAAAATGTACTTTTGTTTTGCCTTTGTGCTGCGCTGTCACTCACCCAACATGTGCATATGAATATTCTTTCCGAAGACCTGGGCTTCATTTTAAGGTCAGCCTTCAATTTTGAGAGAATATAATTTGCTTCTATTTTTAGAGCATCATGATTGCTCGTAATAACTAATGGAAAAAACTCAACAGAGAAATAAATGTGTAACAGCTGTGTCTGCTTAAACTTGATTAAAGGCAGCTAAAAAGAAAAGTAAACAGAAGAATGAATGTGACAATAGACGGAGGGAGAGACAAGTATCCCCTTCATTGTAAGAAGTTTTACAGACATAACTCGTTCTGCTTTGGAGGCCGGCGGTGTCTGTGTTTAAAGTTTACTTTACTGTTTGTCTTGAGTGGGATCAGTGTTGTAGTGAATAATTTATAGGCAGCATGAATGAGCTCATTAGTCACCTTTTCAGACTTTAAATGAGTTTTGTGGTTGTCATTACTCGAGCCTTCTGTTCAGCCGCCGAGCAAAATGACAGTTTGGCAGTTGGCTGCCTTGTTTTCGGGCAGCCTGCTCCCTGTTCAGGTCTGCGTTGCTTTTGTGTTTCATTGAAACCTTCCCTTTCTACCCCTGTGCCGGCCCAGGGACTCTCACATTTCAGATGCCTTTTGCACCCCCAGTTTAAATGAGTTTTTCGGGGCTTAAAAAAAAATCTTTCAGCTGTGTCTGCCAGAGAGAATGAAGTGGATGGAGTGAGCTTTTTTCCCTAGCAACTGCTGTGTATTGTCCCTTTTGTGCTTGGCTTGTCCTTCCACAGCAGCAAGCTAGGGGGTCCTTGTGGGCGGCTGAGTGGCTCGCACGGGGTGGCAGGGGATGGCCCTGGAGCTTGGAGGAAGACAGGTTGTGTCGGAGTAGGTCTGCATTGTTATAGTCCGGAACATCAACCTGGTGTGGGTGTGCACGTGGATGAAGAAACTTATTCCGGCAAATCTGCCAGGCCAGACTTCCAGGAGCAAAGAGAAGCACATTTTTCCAACAAAGGGGTCGACAAGATGACCTTTCAGGAGCCCAGCCAACTGGAGGGTACCAGCGTTATTGAGAATGGCCATCTCTGCGTCTTCTAGATCTAGATCATTAAGCGAAAGCAGACGGTTGTAGCTGCCTCCTCACCATGCCCTTGGAGACTTGCCCGCGAGGTTGGGAGGTAGGGAAGCATGGGCGCACCAATAGTAGGTGGGGTTTCTTTGGAACAGATATCGTGATGTTCATCCCTCCCTTTGAACCTGGCCTGGGCAGCCTCCGGAGAGCTCTGACGTCCACTCCCTGGGAGTAGACTCCATCTGGAAGGCCAGGGCTCTGTGGCACGCCCACTTTGGCCCTCGGGTGGCCTCTGCTGGCACTTCTGGTGCATGGATGCTTGCCCAGGGGGAGTCTCAGCCAACCACGGGGACCCCTGTGCTGAGGTCTCTTTGACGTTAGCTGTGAGCAACAGGCATTGATGGCTGCCATCACCAACGTGGGCAGCACCCCCTTCCGGGTTCCATATTGTTAGACAGCTGGCCCAGCACTGTGTGAGGCATGGGAGGAAAGATGCTCAGTATTCCTCTCCAGAAGAAATGCCAACTTAAAAAGGACGCCTGGTTGTTTAGGGGCCAGCTCTTTGGAGCCAGTCAGAGTCATGTGTATTTGAGTACAGAGAAATGGGGTGCTGTTGATCGCACCCACAAAGGGACAGCCATCCCTTTGGCCACTTCCTTCCCAGCCCCCACCCCTTCTGAGAAGGATCCCTCACATGCACTCATGCCTCACAGTTTATGGGCACGTTTTGCTTGCCTCTGAATCACAATATTAAGGTGCAAGAGATGCTATTTTTGGAAGGCGCAGGGGTTTCAAAACAGAAAGTGTTGATGAGTTGCACTACCCAGTAGGGGAGAAGAGACATCTCGTTTGGCTGTCGTAATAAATTGAGCAAGTTGCTAATCTCCGAAAAAGAACTCTGTACGGTGGGGAAACATGTTGGTAATATTTTTAATCTATGTCACATTTCCCAGAAAGTTCATCGAATGCAGAGCTCTGACTTTGTTTTAAAAAGACGATGTGAAGGAGAAGAATTGATTGTTTTCTTTCACGTCCCTCTGAAAAAGTAAAATGAGAGAAGTTATTTCTTGGCATGGTGAAGACTTTGGCAGACACAGTCACCGAAGCCCATGAGACTGGTACTCGGTGTACTTGCTGAAGAGAGGAAAACAATAAATGCTCTTAAAAACTCTGGAGGAGGAAGAGGTTGAGGATGCTACTTTTCTTTCACTAATTTCTATAGTTATTAGATACCATTTTGAAAGAGGGATAAAAAAGGAGCATTCCCCCCCCCCCCGCTAAGTGATTGATATTTTTGATTTCCAGTACGTCCACATGCTCTGAGCGGAGAAGCAGAAGAAGGGTCCTTGCCTCTCAAGGCACATACGATCTGTTGGACAAATCAGTAGCTAGCTGATTTATTTCTGATGACAAAGGTATACCATACCATATTGATTATGACATGGAAGCTGAACTTTGCTGATGGTGATTGTTTCTGCTGTTTTGGCAAGTAGTCCCTTTTTACTCCAAGTCCCTTTTCCCTTCCATCTCTTGGTCATAATTCTTCCTCTCTTCACATCCTTGACCCCTAAGATGTTCTTTAAGATGAAACCGAATGCTCTGGATTGATCCGAAGCTTCCCTTGGTTCTTACCTGGAACATGGCTCCAAACTCTGGGGCCAGACTCTGTGGGTTCAAATCCCAGCCCTATCACTTATAAGCTGTGTGACCTTGGGCAGGTGGCTAAACCTCTCTGTGTCTTAGGTTTAAAAGTTGGGCATACTAATAGTACCTATCTCCCACGGTTAATGTGAGGCTGAAAGAGTGAGTATTTGCAAAGCCCTGGAACACTCACTGGCGCTGAATATGCTGCTATGTAGATGACTGTTAAATACAACTGACCTTCACTATTCATGGGTTTCATATTTGCAGATTCTCCTACTTGTAGCATTTATTTGGAATCACAAAATCAATAATTGTGGGGACCTCATGGTCATTCGTGGACAGGCACAGAGTAGCAGCAAATTTGAGTCACCCCACACACATTCCCAGCTGAGACTGAACAAAGTGTCTCTTTGCCTGTTTCAGCCCTCACACTGTAAACAAGTGCCCTTTTTGCTGTCTATTTAGTGTCACATTTGTGGGGGTACTTTTGGTTGGTGATTTTGCTGTTTAAAATGGCACCCAGTCACAGTGCTGAAGCACCGTCTTGTGTTCCTACATGCCAGAAACTGATTGTGTGCGGAGAAAAGACAAGCTTTCTTGTGTTTGATAAGCTTCCTTCAGACATGTGTCACAGTGCTGTCGGCCATGAGTTCAATGTTAACGAGTCAACAAAATATATTAAATAAGGTATCTTTAAGTGGAAACAGAGAAAATAAGGTAATGAATTGATCAGATGAGTTGATCGATGAATTTATCATGAAAATGTTGTGACCAGTGGCTTGCAGGAACCTAACCTGATATTTCCCCTGGGAGCAGTGGTTCAGCATTGGTAGTTCAGTATTTATGGAGACTTCATAGAACGTAACTCCCACAAGGAACGAGAACTGACTGTAGGTAAATGGAAGCCAAGAGCTTAGAGGGGCAGCCTCTTTTAGGACAAACTTCTGACTGCAGGGAGGATCCCTGGCAGGGCAGGAGAAGCAGTAGTTCTGCCCAGGAAGAGTGCCTCAGCTGGGCACAGATTTTCTATCAGATCTGGAAAAAAAAAAAAAAAAAAGATGTAACCACCTTTGGTCTCTTAGAAACGTAAGTTGTTATAGAAGATTCATCTGGAAACAGAGAGTAAATGTTCCTCCTCCCTCACAAATTCTTAGTTCAAGAGTATTTTCCCTTATCTTTGAACCTACATAAGAGTTTGAAGAAAATGTTTGATACTCAAAACTAGTCAATTGAAAGCTTTCCCACAAGCAGACAATAGAATAGACCCCACTACGCAGGGTGTAACGTTTGTTACGCTCAGCAATTCTCTTGTTTGCTTGGAGCACCAGCCTTTGCAGAAGGGGATCATTTTATCCCTTCTGATTGAAAAGATCACAGAATGCTGCAGTTTGGTGAAAAGCTTTGCCAACATATCCGTCTTCCCCCAGACTCTTACTTTATGAAATGTTTGCAAATTGTTTCACACATGCAAGTATATGAGAATGTGAAAATGATTCAGAAAAGGGAAAGCTTCACTTAAAATGCTTGGAAAATGCAGATAGATGGGAACCAAGGGAACATGGGTGACTGTGGCCCATATAATTTAACAACATGCCTCTAGCCTGTTATCCTGGCAATCTCCAAGTTCCCACGATTTTGAACAATGTCTCAACAAACACCGTCCTGAAAACATTGTCGCATATTTCAGTGCATTCACTCAATGCACTGACTGTCTTCTGTGCCCGTCGGACACTGGGGTGACTGCTCGTGTACAGGGCTGAATAAAACAGGCATGAATCCTGGTTTCATGGAGCTTATGATCTCATGGGGTCAGGCAGTCTGGAGGGGAATGTTATGGCATCTCCTTAGGATAAATTCCTAGAAGCTGGACATTTAGAGTCCGTGGCCATTTGCCCTTAAGTTTTAATTCAATTCAACGGACCTCTTAAATAGTTGTACCAAGTCAAGTTCCTCTGACACCCACACCAACATTGGTGTGGTTATTCTTTTCAAGTCTGTGCCAATCTGATAGATGAAATGAGATAATCACAATTGCTTGAATTGGCATTTCTGTGATTTTGTAGTGAGTCTGAGCATCTTTTCACAGGTAGATTGCCGTTGTTTTTTTTCTCCTTTTGTGCATTTGCCCCTTTTCTCACTAGGATGATAATTTTCTCCTTGAGTTGTCAAGAGTTATACATTTAAAATAGCAACCCTTTTTCATATGTATGCCAAATAATTCCTCATTTTTTTGTCTTTGAACTTGATTTATGACCTCTGGTCCTACACACACATTTTAAGTTGTTATGCAGTCAAATATGTCAATATTTTCCTTTTGATTTATTTACTTAACAAACATAGCACTAAGTGCCAGGGCACTGTTATATGTGTTTTACAAATATTCATTCATTTAATCTTCATCACAACCCTATGAAGTGGGTCTTGCTTATATTCTTCTTTCTCCTCTTTTTAAGATGAAGAAAGTAGCTAGAGAGAAAGAAGTACCCTGATTAAGGTTACCCAGCTCGGTGAAGTGAGAGTTAGAACCTGGCCCCAGGTTCTCGCACTGGCCATGAAGCTACAGCACCTCTGGTCTTGACATTGGGCTCTGTGTGTGTGTGTGTGTGTTTATTTGTGGTTGCTTCATAAATGCTAAGTCTCCACCATCCTTGAGGGCGAGTGCCACATGTTTTATTTCTCCTGGTTCCTTCCCAGTGCCCTCCACACAGTACTGGGCAGAGCATAGTTAGATGCTTAATAAATGTTTGTTGACTGAATGAATTGACTAAATCTGGATTCTGGATCATCAGCGCTCACTTGCGTTTGTGCTCAAAGAGGAGTTGACAGGTTCTATATTTTCCATTTTGCCTCCAGCAGGCCACGTGGGTTTAGGTGGGGCATCTGAGCTAATGAACTGCCCTCCACCAGTTCAGCTGTACTTACCCTCGCTTCACAGCCCTCCTTCCCTCTTCAAGTAAGCCTCCTGGCTCTAGTTCCTGCCGGAGAAATTCTAATAAACCCTTTCCCAGGCTCCACCCTTCAGAACCTGTCACGTGAACACCAGGAACGCACAAGAAGAAAAGCCCAAGAGGGGATGACTGGAAAGCCGAAGGATGCTTGACCAAACCTTGAAACTCACAAAGAGATGGAGGGTCTACCGGCTGTGGTCCTGGGTCCTCTTCCTTGTGCACAGGGGGGGAAGGAAGTGAGGAACTATTTTACTATTACAGGTGGAATTCTCACATGTTATCTCAAAGAGACAGTCAACTCACAATTAAGGAGTTATCTTTGACCATAATCTCTTTTTCTTCTCATATTCAATCATTTAATAGAGACTCTTGGTTCTTCCTTTGAAGCCTCTCGTGCATTCATTTTTTCCAGTCTCACTGACTATTCTCTAATTCAGTGGGTCCCAAAGTGTGGTCCCCTGGACCAGCAGCTGCAGCAGCACCTGGGAGCTTGTTAGAGATGCGAATTCTCAGGCCCCAGGCCAGACTTACTGAATCAGAAACTCTGGGGGTGGGGGCCAGTAGGCTGAGTTTTCAGAAGCCCTAAAAGTCATTCTGATGCATATTCAAGTGTGAGAACCACTGCTCTAACGGAACCCCCTTTATCATTAGAACATTATAAACGTGTTGGGTGCTCGTTATAGACAATTTGGAAAATATAGACAAGTATGAAAGAAGCAGGCAAAAAAATTACCCCATAACTCTGTCACTAAAAATGAAACATTGGTTTAATATTTTTACATTTTTTTCTTATTTAAAAAAGATGATCTTTATTCCTTTTTGTATGGATTACTGCAGTGCTTTCTGAGTGGTTCTGTCTGCTTTGGGCCTTCCATTTCCTTCCTTCCTCTCCCAAAACTCATGGTGGATCCATGATCCCATTCTTCTTTTTTTAAAAAATTGAAACATATTTGACATATAACATTGTGTAAATTTAAGGTGTGCAGCGTTATTGATTTGATACATTTATACTGAAATATGATCACCATTGTAGCATTAGCTAATACCGCTATTGTGCCACGTAATTATCACTTCTTCTAGTGTTGGGAATAATTAAGATCTAGTCACTTAACAAGTTTAATGCTTATAATACAGTTTTGTTGTCTCTAATTACCGTACTGTGTATTAGGGCTCCAGGATTTATTTATCTACAAGTTGCAAGCCATTCTTCTTTTCAAAGCATATTTCTGATAGAGCAACTCCTGGATTCAAAAATATTCAGCGAGTTCCTCTTGCCCTCTGACTAGTGCACATCAACTGCTCACCTTAGCATCTGTTCAAGTTTTGTGAGATGATGTTTCCACTCTTACCCAGTAATATACATGCTCCTTAAGGAACAAAAACTCTATACCTCTAGCACCTAACAGTGCCATGTTATTTGGCGGGCACTCAGTAAATATCTGTTCGATGAACAAATGCGTCTTCTAATACAGTCAAGTCATATTGGATAAATCTACTCATGCCCTTCATTTCTCCTGCATGGAAAAGCAGTTTGTGCTGTAGTGCTTTCCTAAAATGCATGTGCCTGGGACCCATCCTAGGAGACTCTGACCTATTAGGTGTGGCTTTGTGGGTAGCCCCATTTGAGATGCTCGGTTCTAGAATGCCCCTTCCCCATTTCTACAGCTCAAACATGGACCTATGTTTATTAGATATTCTCCTTCCAGAGTCATCTCCCTTCTCTTCCCCAGTCCTGTTGTACCAGATGGTTCTACCATGCCCCCAGCCTCAGCTGGTAGGAGGGGATGGGGAGAAGGGAAGAGTTACCTGAATTAGGCCAAGCCCATCAGATTATCTCCTTGAGAATCTGAGCTACTGATGGCTGGGGCAGTCTGAAGGTGGTAGGTGCTGGAAATCAGAAGTTTTCTGGACTTGGTGCTGGCGGCCGTGTGTGGTCATAGGTGGGCAGAGGAAACCAGCCTTTAGGGAAGAGAGGGGAACAGATGTGTAGAGGGAAGTAGGAAAGGCAAGGTGGTCTCAGGGGGAAAGAGATGGATGAAGAGGAAAACGACCTGAGGACTCCCTGGTTCCATGTAGCCCAGCTCTGCTGCCTGTCCCAGGCTGGCCCAGGTTCCCTCTCAGGGTAGCTTTTGCACTGGAGTCAGTTTGAAGGATCCTGTACAGAAGGCCATCTTGCCAGGCCTGCCTCAGATTCCTCCTCGTATTCGGAATTCCCTCAGGCCTTCTCACCTGCAGCCCTGGTTCACTCCCCCGAGCTGTTCCTGCCTCAGGAGGGATCACCGGGCTGTAAGGAACTACTCATAAATAAGCCTGTTGGCCAGATAACCAGCGATGGGGGAGAGGCGGAGAAGTATGCTGGAGAAGAAAGCACAAAACACCAAGGGATGGGGCACTCCTCTCCACAGAGGAGGAACCTGGGGTCTCAGACTGACTGGGGACTGACTGGGCTAGAACCCGGGGGCTCCTGCTCCCAGATACTTCGTGCTCTCAGCCCCTGCCCAGATGGGGATGCAGAAATGGTCCCGTGACATCCCCAGGCAGAAACAGGTGTTGCCCACAGTGAGTTCTAGAGCACACATAGAATTCTTCTGTGAACTGGGTTTATAAAACAATGGTTTGCACCGTTCCACTTGTTTCTGTGAGACTTCTCAAGGTCTAAGGCTCAAGGGTACTTCCTGAAAGTTCAGGAGGGGAATTGAGAATGTGGCTGTTCCTCGGCGAATTTGGCTCCTGCCCCCTTTTGTCAGGGAGCCTGTCCCAGAGCTAGGGATGTGTGGAATTCTAAGGTGGAGAGGCTCCTCTAAGCTTTCAGCAGAGGTCTGGAAAGATCCCCCATTTCTGACAGACAGGCAGCCACGTGTGCCCTGCTCTCCACAGCAGGCAGGGCTGCTCCACCACTTCCTCTACAGGCTGCTACGTTCTCGTATCTCCTGCTGCCCTGGTAACCGGGGGGGGGGGGGGGGGGGGGAGAAGTTAAGAAAGAACTCTGAGAATGGAAGAAACTAAAAACCACAGAGGGAAAGAGAGGTGAGCTCCCGAAAGGCAGCTTACCTCCCCACATCCACCCTCTGCTTAGGGCTTCTCATCCAAGGCTTTGCTGTGTCTTTAAGTCTTTGTTCACCTAGGATGGCTGGTTCAGACACTGGAAGCCAGGAGCCTGCATGAAAGTTTTGAGGCTGACATAGTCCTTGTGCAATAACCATGTGCTCACATCCCCTCATTTTGAGCTGTGAGGAAGAAGGAAAGGACAGGGATAGAAATATCTGCCACCTCAACTTCATGTAGAGATTTCTAGCTATGGTGTGAGTGTGCTTGGGAGAGGGAGGGCTGAGACCTGGCGATGGAAGGGGAGGATGGGAGAGGGCTATTTCTTCCTCTCCAAGGCAGCAAGGGCTTGGACAAAGGTTCCCTGGCTCCTTTGATGAGCGATTCACCATCTTCAACTGATAGGCTGATGGAGGTGTTTGCACTACACCGAGCTCCCATCCTGGCTTTGCTACCAGCTCTGACCTTTAGAATCTCAGGCTCTAGAGACTTAAGAGATATCTAGTTGGTCTCTGTCACCTCACACCTTTTGCTCCCTGACTTGGGGTAGGTCAGTCCAGGGCTCAGTAATTAAAGGGGTGGGGCTGGATGACCTCAGGCTGCCCCTGGGCCTTCACCTCTGAATCATCTCCCGAGTGGGTGGGGTTTGCCTTAGCACTGGTAAGTAAGAATGTCTGTGGTGAGCGTCCCTGCTGAAAACTTACCACCCGCCATCTTGGAGCTTTGTTAAGGGCGATGACACTCAGATTGAATGGGGTTTCCTTATTTTGGGAAATTAAAAAATTTCAGAAGGCTTGTGGGGTTTTTCTTGCCCTTTGGCTAGGTTACAAGGTCCTACAAGCTGGAGGGGTTTCTGAGGGAGATCACTCTAGGCCTTCTGACTGGTTTTTCTGCAGTTTTCAGAGAGCTCAGGCCTGTCCTCTGGTTCAGGTGGTTGGGGGGAGGGGGGCATGGGTGGCCGGCAGTAGGACCTGGGCTTCTCTTCTGGGCTTCTCTTCCGTAGGGGAACCTGCTGATTCGGTTACCTGGGGGTGGTGTGCAATCACACTTTTATTTATGTCACCACCAGGGTGTCCTGTTGGACTCCCCTTTCATCGGCTCCAAAGGCAGCTGTGACAGCGGGTGGCCGATCTTTGGAGGTGCCTAAAGACTTGGAGTGGTGGTCGAGTGGCTGGCAGCGTGGCCCTGCTAGCTGTCGGTGGGGTTCTTGAGAGCTCTAAGGGTGAAGGACATGAGGCTTGTTTTCACCGGAGAGTTAGAAGCCGGCCGGGACGCTGAGCACAACCCACTGTGTGCCACACGGTTTGGCCTTCGGGGCGGGCCTCTTGCTCGTAATCTGTAATGGCCACCCTCCCTCCCGGCAGACACGCGCCGGCAGGGCAGACAGACAAGGGGAGCAGCCACCTGGGCGGGAGGCTGCGGGGTCTTTGTGCTTTTTCTCCCAGTGCGCGAGGTGGGCGCTGGAGGACGGCTGGGGACGGCCCCCGGGAGTCCCGCCAGGACGCCGTAGTTGGGGAGAAGTGGAATCTCTTCTCCCCCTCGCAAGCCTCGCCCTCATCGTAATTCTTTTTATTTTTACTTTCGAGCCTTGTAAGGCATGCGGATGGGGTAGGAGCGTTCGAGCGACACGTTGCCAGCGGCGCAGCGCCCGCCCGCTCGCCCGCGTGGCCGGAGCCCCCAGGAAAGGACAGGCCGCGCGCCGCCCGCCCCACCAGACCCGCCGCCCACGGTCGCGGCCGCCCCGGGTCGCCGGGTCCACGCCGGCCATCCCCGCCCTGCCGGGCCGCAGGAAGCGAGTCCACGCGGCCCAGGCCGGCCTCGGCTCTGACTGCGCCTCGGGAGCGCCCGGGCGCGGGGCGCGGGGCCGATCATGGCGCTGGGGACGCGGGCAGGGGCCGCCCCGCCGGGTTCGCGCCCCGCGCCCCTCGCCCCAGGCCGCCGGCATCCCGGCCCACGTTTTCCCTCTCTCCGGCTCCCTCCGCCCCCTCCGCTCCGTCCCTCCCCTCCGCTCCCCTCCCTCCCCGCGCTTCCCCTCCTCCTGCCTGGTCATGTGTCGCCTTTTTTTGTTTGCAGTGGAAACAATTTCTCGCCGCTCGGCGCGCCCCGGCCCGACGCGCCGCGGCGGAGGCGAGCGGGAGGCGGGACGGGGCGGGGAGAGCGGCGGGGCCGGCGGGAGGACGCGCGGCGCGCCCGGCGGACGCCGCAGGTCCCATGCCGCGCCGCGACCCCCGCGCCCCTGCCGCCCGCGCCCGCGGCCGCCCCCCGCCGCCTGCCGCCCCGGGCTCGCCCCGCCGCGCCCGCGCGCCCTTAGCCGGGCCACCAAGCGATGCCCGCTGGGCGTCCGCGAAAGTTTGTCGGCTCCCGCTGAAGGGCAGCGGCGCCCCTGCGCCCCCGCGCCCCGCTCCGGCCAGGTGAGTTTGCTCCCCGCTCCTGCCCGCGCTCGAGTCGGATTGGGGTGACTCGGGGCTGGGGCACTCATCCGAGGCAGTCCTGGAGGCGACCTCTCCGCTCCCGGCAGACCCGGGACTCCGCAGCTCCTGGGGAGGAGGGCCCGGGGTGGGGGGCCTGGCCAGGCGGGGAGACGAGAGCCCTCGAGCGGGGAAGTTACCCGATCCGAAGAGTTTCCTGCCCCGACGTGCGGGCTGTTTCCCAGTGCCTCGATTTTCGAAAAGACGCTCTAAAGGAACAGAGTTGGTATTGTCCGCGGAGGACAGGATCCCCTCCGTTCCGGGCCAGGGCGAAGTGGCCGATCAAAGGGATACCCCAAGATGAGAAACAGGCTCCTAACAAAGATCCCCCCTCCCCAAACTGTGCAAGCTTGGCACGGGCAGAGAGCGTCTCCCGAGACTCTCGAGGCCCTTCCCCTCCTCACCCCGGGCCTCTTTGAAGCCCTCCTTGGGGCCTGAAGAAGTTGGGGGACCGCGGGCTTTTATTGATGTGTTTTTAAGGCTCGCCGCGGTGCGGCCAATAAAAGGTTTATGACATCTGACCTGCAGTGAAGGTATGCGAGCTCCCAATTGCCCTGTATACGGGGAGAAGAGCAGTTTCCCCGTTGCCTGGCAACGCCACTGATTGACGCGGGACGCAGCCAATCGCCGGTCCCGCAGGTCCCCTTGAAATGTTTTTGACAAGTACAGTAGTCGGGAGTGGAGCGCGTGCGTGCGTGCGCGCGCGCGCGGAAGCGGAGGGTTATCCGCCCCCCCCCCCCCAAACTCGCAACTGCCCTGCTCCGCTTGGGGAGGATTTCTCAACTTTTTAAAGTTCACGTTGAACATCTGCTCAGAGCTGGGCTAGTAATGTCTTTGTCAGTTATTTGGAGCCCTTCTGGTAGTGGGGCAAGAGACTAGCTTTCCTGCTGCGTTTCCTCCTTTAAAAAGCAAAAAAGATAGCAAAACACAGCAAGTCATTAAAAAAAGAAAAAACAAAAACAAGAGGGTGTTTCTGGGGAGAACACAACCAATAGCAAACCGAAAAGTTGTAAGGAGGTCACTAGTGAATAACTATTTGCGTATCTGGTGGAGCAACCTTATTGGCAGCAGATTTAAAATGTTTGCTTAACTGCAGACTCACATGATTCGGAATCTTCCCCCCCCCCCTAAAATAAGAGGAAAAAAGATTTGGCGAATTATGTAGTTAGAGTATAATAACGGAAAACGCCTCAGCTGTGGTTTCTGGGAACTGTTTTTTAAAATGGAACTGTACTGATCAGCAGCTCTTGACACCGCTGCTATAAAATGCGGGATTTTTAGGGATGCAGTTAACAGTTGGAGAGCATGGGGGTTACAGACACACAAAGCAGACAAGTGATCCAAGGAGGCTGAACCCCCGTAACCTACTCTTTTCTTGACAGTGCTGGTTTTTTTTTTTTTCCTGATAAAATGATATTGCTGGCAATGTTTGTTTAAAACAAAAGGAAACATGGAGAATAGCATGTTAGTTCCTTTGGGAAGCTACTGACAAATAAGCAAATTAAAAAGAAAGAGAGCAGCATGTTGTCATAGCAACAGTGCAATTAAATTACTTTACTGTCAGCCATGATATAATTTTCCTGTTTGGAAGCTGAGGAGACATAAAACTTTCATCTGGAGCTAAAGTTGACTTCAGCGGCTGGGTGGCTGTTCTCTTTTGTACTCGGCTGTGGGGATATTCCTGGTTATCAGAAAATTAGGTTTTTTGATGGGATTCTTGGAAACTGAGAGAAACAAGTCTCGCTTTGATTTGCTCATAAGGAAGGTAAAAGCAGTGTCAGGCTGGTCTCTGTCTTACCCCCAAATCTAAGATACTAGGTTATTTTTTAAAATGTGTCGTGTGCTACTCAGGTCAGCCTCCTTACTTGACAGAAAGATGTTCCCCGTGAATGCACCTGAGGTGTCTGCACTGCTCTGCTCCGTGGCATGTTGGTGCTTGGGGAAGGTTTCTCTCCTGTGAGTTGGGCATCTCACAGCAGCTCCAGAAGCAACCCTGCAGGCCTTCTGTTTCTCAGAGTCTGTTTGTTCACCTTTTAGAGGAAGGAGAGTCTTGCTGCTTTCCAGCACCCTTGGCTGGCTGTTTAGGGCCCATGTTATGTTTTCTAGAATCTCATTCTAGAGCTTCTCCAGCTGAAGTGGCAGTTACTTTAGGCATGGACATTGCGAGCCTTAGAATGATCATGTCTTTGCTTTCAATGTGTTTGTTCTTTTTTCTAGATAGACTGCTTGATTTTCTTACTCAGGGTAGGGTAGGGGATAAAACAGACAGGCTTCTTAAACAGCACATTGTTTGAGTGCTGCAGACCGAGAGTGGGAGACTTTGAATACTGTTCTTTCTCACATCGAGCATTCGAGGGTGGAAAGTGCTTTGTATCTGTCGGGGTCATTCTGTTTGTGGACTTGTCACCTCCCCATTTTCTTTTCTCATCAGATATTTGACTCCCTGTTCTAGGTCATTGATAAAAATGGGGCAGGGGCAGAATAGAGTTCTGTCTCAATTTTTGTTGGATTTGCCTTCTTGTCTTAAAGCTCCTGGTTGCTCTCCTGACTTTTTTCCCCACCAATTCTAATTTCAGTTAATAGCTCATCTTCCCATTTATTTATGTGGTGCCTGAAGTTACTCACTTTTTCATTCAGAGTGTTGTGTCCCAAAAAAATTAAATGCGCTCCCTCCTCCAGTATGAATCCAGAGAATTCCCTGGCATCACTCTTCAGACTTGCAAAATGTCATTAAAGTTGCAGAGTGTTTGCTCATGACTTGTGGAAAGAAAAATTAAATAACGCACTATCAGACTGATGTTCACCATGGCCACAGTTTTAATTCCCAGGCAGTTGTGATGGTCTTTTATGGAAACAGCCAAACTTAATCTGAAACAACTGGCCTTAAAACTTACAGGTATGTTCTTTTTTTTTTTTTTTTTTTTTTTTTTTGAGGAAGATAAACGGTGAGACCTGTCATTCAAAGTGACATGGGTTGTGGTTTCACTTTCCGGTGTTCATTGTGAGGCTCAAAAGAATTTTTCCTGTGTACATTTTCATGTATAATAGGTAAACTGAGGCAGCAAGCAATAACTGATTTTCCCAGGGTTACAGTGAGCATCTTCATAGATCAGGAAGAAGGCTCTGGCATTTCCCATTCTTTTTGTGATGCACGTGCACATTAAGGTGCCCTGAACATTTCTAGTCTTGTATTGAAGGGGTGACAGGTCATTGTGCTATGTGCATGGTGGGCCAATTTGACTACTATTACCAGGGCATCTCTGGTAGAATGTGGGTTGTGTTACTCAATGTGGGAGCCAGGAGTGGGTGTTCTTAAGCAGGAGGGGGTCCATAGAGATGGTTGGAGTGGGAGGAGGCATCATAATGAGGGAGGGCACAGATGCCTTTCTCCTTTGCTTTTCACCCTCATCTTTTTTCTGTCCTGTGTTTACCAGGAGCCTTCACGTAAATGGGCCCAGTCATGCCTCCCAGTAAGAAGCCAGAAAGCTCAGGAATTCGTGTCTCCAGTGGGCTGAGTCAGTGTTACCGGGGCAGTGGTTTCTCCAAGGCCCTGCAGGAAGACGATGACCTCGACTTTCCTCTGCCTGACATCCGACTAGAAGAGGGGGCCATGGAAGATGAAGAGCTGACCAACCTGAACTGGCTGCACGAGAGCAAGAACTTGCTGAAGAGCTTCGGGGACTCGGTCCTGCGGAGTGTCAGCCCCGTCCAGGACCTGGACGATGACACGCCCCCATCCCCTGCCCACTCTGACATGCCCTATGATGCCAGGCAGAACCCCAACTGTAAACCCCCCTACTCCTTCAGCTGCCTCATATTTATGGCCATCGAGGACTCTCCAAGCAAGCGCCTGCCGGTGAAGGACATCTACAACTGGATCTTGGAACATTTTCCGTATTTTGCAAATGCACCTACTGGGTGGAAAAACTCAGTGAGACATAATTTGTCATTGAATAAGTGTTTTAAGAAAGTGGACAAAGAGAGGAGTCAGGTAAGCCTCCGGATCTGGAATGCAAGTTTGTCTTTTTTCAATTAAACTTTTTTCTCCATTAATAAAAAAAATCCAGGAATGTAAGGTCACCATATGGAAGTAGCAGATTTAAAGGAGTAATTCTGTCTTATTGTATTCATTTAGATAGTTGTCAGGAACTGCCTTTTCCTGTTTTTCACGTTTGTAGAGCTGGATTGAGGGTCCCCCACTGGGGGATCTGAACGTAGTCACGAAACAGTGGTTTACAGACTTGATTCGTTCTTAATACCATCCTTCAGTGTGGGTAAGTCCCTTTGGTTTTAGAGACCAAATAAAGGTCTGTATTCTAAGGGCAACCGTGAACCACGAGGTGTATGTCTACGTATTTGAGGATAATTGCCACCAAGGGCTAGAGAAAAATGGCATTTAGTTTCTTCCTGAATACTAACTTGGAGAAAGGTAGCTGGTCCAGGATTCTGGAATATTGGACAGTAGTGGACATTAGGAGGCTGCTTGAGCATCCTTATATAATCCAAGATCAGAAACAGGAATTGCCCAGGTCATTTGAAATCAGGTGTCTACAAAGTGTTTGGCAACTTTGAAACTCCCTGAGTGTGGGAAGTTAGCCGAGGGTAAGGTTCCCACTCGAGACTGTCTTTTAAAAGGTTGAATTTTAACTTTGAAGCATTTAAAGCTCGAGCTTCGTGGTTCACTAGAAGAAGATGGTTTTAATAATTTGCTTTGTATTTCTTTTAAGGAGAACAGTAGGTACAGTAGGAACAGGACTGACTCTTAGAGCTGGAAAACAGAAGTGCGACCTAGCTTGGAGTTCTGCAAAGTAAGGCAGCCACAGGGAAAATACGTTGCCAGGAAACATGGTCTCCACGTGTTAGTGTTACCGTGTCCTCCAGCTGCGTTTTCCGTGTTAGTTGTGTAACAGCTGGCGGTCTGCTTCACACTTTTTGAAGGTCAGGTTCGGGCTCATGACCACTGTTGCGTGGGCTCAGAGGCTGTGTGGGGTTGGGGCCTTTAATTTCTTTCTCTCCAGGAGCAGGTTTGTGTTCCTAGTAGAACCTTGAGCCTGAGAAAAGTCTGCTTGTCCTTGGCATGGAAGATGATGAGTGAGGCAGTGGTGAAGCTCTGGTCTCCGTGGGCTTCGTTTGTCTGCAGATGCTGTTGTACCCGGAGTTTATGTTGAAGATGGGGCGTAGGCCACGTAGGCTTTGAGGAGGGTGTTGCCTGGGAAGAGGAAAGCGGTAGACGGTCAGGAGCTTTGCCACTGTCGTGGGTGCAAGTGGCACCTAGATCTGGTGTGCAAATCTGAACACTCCTAAGTGCTCTGGGCCCTGGGTTTTTAGGTCCTTATTTTTGTGTAACTGTAACAGTCATGGGGCACTGCTGTTGTCCCCAGGTGTCCATCACTCTCCCTCCTCCCCTCCACATCTCAGGATGGGCATTCTGAGACCCACCTCTGGAGTTGGCTCTGCTGAGTGTTTTTAGATCATCCCTTGAACTTAGACAAAATTCATTGCTCCCCTGTAGAGAACCAAGTCAGTGGTCTTCAAACCTTCCACATAGGTGGGTCCTCAAGAACGGAAAAGTCTTGGGAAGCAATTCCAGGGTTAGAATGTAGAGAAGAAAGCACTGTCAGGTGCGCTGGAGCCACACGTCACTGGTACAGCAGCAACCGGGGCTGTTAGTTTTGTGTGAAACGATTCTGCAAGTTACCGCATGCTCGTGTCTGCGTGCCTCCCATCACGCCGGGGCACATCAAAGTACCCTAGCAAGTGCACACCCTGAAATGTTAACGAGGATGGGCTCCTAAGTGTGCAGGAGACTCAGGAGGATTCCGCATCAGCCTGGGGAATGGCAGGTGGTCACTGGATGGCACCCTGGCAGGAGCACCAGCTCCTCTCTTGTACCTCATCTTCCACCCCCCACCCCTCTCTGGGAGTCACATTTTCCAGGACTGATGGTTGTCATTCTGCAGAGATGCCTGTTGAAAGGGAGCGGTTTTAAGGGCTTGAGGTTGTTAATCTTACGAAAAGTGGAGTTCTGGCTTCCTGGCCCTCCCGACCTGGATTGGCAGGCTTCTGATCAGATGTCAGGCAGTTTTGTAGTTGGGAGTTTGTTCCCAGCATTTGTGATGCTCTGAGAACAGAGCAGGGTGTGTGAGCTTCCTTTTCCTTCCTTGTTCCTTGGGGTCCCCTGGGACCAGCTGGTGGCTGCTCTGAGAGGCGCAGACTCCCAGGGACCCTCAGCCACTGGCCCTGCCCCATTTGTTTGGGGTTTTCTACCATGGCCCCTGGAGGAAGGGGAAGGCATTTCCCCCACCCTCTGCCCAGTGAAAGCCCCTCGGGCTCTCAGGTAAACTTAGTTTTCTCCCGGGGGACTTTACTTGACTGCAGCTCCCCTGCTGAGGTTCCGGGGCAACACGGGGACTAAATGTGCCCGAGTGTTGGTGGGAAGGGTGTTAGGGAAGGGGAGCGCGGGGGCCTGGCAGGTTGTCTTCACAGGGCTGGCCATTCCACTTTTTATTTTCTTTTTAAAACTGTAGGACACAGTTTTAAACTTGGCATAAGCGTGAGAGTGCAGAATCCTGTGATCTGTCCCTGGGGGTTGGGACGCTTCCCCTGCTGGGCAGCTGCTTGGCTGGGGTGCTGGAGACAGGACACACTGGCCTGCATCAGACTCACCTGTGGCGCCTACAACAGTCCCCACTTCTCGGCCCCTCCCTGGAGACTCTGACCCAGGAGGTCTGAGGTGGGTTGGGGCAAGTTGGAGTTCTGTTAAGCTTTGTAGGTCTTTCTGATACATAGCCAGATTTGGGAATCCTTGAACTTCCCAACGCTGAAATTTCATCAAGAACATATTCTCAAGAATGAGTAGGTGAGGTGAGAATAGACTTTTTTTTTGCCATTTCATCTCTTACAAGACTTTGAAAGATAGAGTTGTTGTTGTGTATGTGTGTGTGGTTTTGTTGTTGTTGTTTTAACATCATGGAATATTTCAAACATATGTGTAGAGAGGGTAGTATCGTGACTCTAGAACCATCACCACCGTGGGCCACCCCAGACTCAGTAGATAACAAGGGCTTGCTTCCTTTCATTCATTCTTCTTTGTTTTGCTGTTGCTTAAGTATTTTGAAGCAGATCCTAGCCCTCATGTCATTTTATCCCAACATATTATTTTAATTTTTAATTTTTGTTAAAGTACAGTTGATGTACAATATTATATTAGTTATCTGAGCATATTTTTGTGTGTTTGAGTAAGAACAGTTCCCATAACCGCAATGCCAATGTCATGTCTAACAAAATGAACCATTCCTTGGTATCGCCAAAGGCCAGATCCGTGTTTAAATATCCTTGATGGTTTACAAAAAGTTTGTTTGAATGAGGATCTAAACACGGTTTACACGTTGCATTTGCCTTTGTCTTCAGCCTGTTTCCATCCCCAGCAGAGCGAGTCCCCCTCCCCCTTTTAATGCCCTTCCTTGTCAAAGAGACCCCTCTGCACAGTCTGTCTGCTTCGTGGGGGTGTCATTTAGCTTGTTCCTCTATCCCTCTGTACCTATGTTCTGTGAAACAGAACTGAATGTTAACGGGTGGATCACATTCTGGCTTGCATACCCCCAGGAATACTTTGTAGATGAGTCTTATGTCTTCTCACATCAGGAAGGCTGGTTGACCCACTCCTAGGGGTGCAGAGGTTGGGCTGTGAGGTGGCTGCTCCCTCCTGTGCAAAGTCCCCTTCAGCCTTGCATCTTAGGGTTTCATCTGTGGGTGACCTTTGCCTGAATCAATCAAGATAGAGTTCCAGAGCCTGGGATTAGTTTTATATTTCTTAAATACAGACCTTATTTAGGACCATAAGATTCGCATGGACTAACCTCTGTGAGTATTTGTAAATGAGAAGTAAAGTAGTTTCGTTTTTTGTTTGTTTGTTTGTTTGTTTGTTTTGTGAACTGGATTACAGTGGTTCAGGTATGTGTGTTTCTATTTCTGTGCTTTTTGTTTACTTCCTTTCTTGCCAGTTGAACAAAAAACATTGTTGTCATAAGAGGGTTTCTAAAAGAAACACTGTACACAAGTGTGTTTATTAAATCATCCAGGGCTCAGTGCCCTCAATACAATTCTAGTTTATAAATTTAGGCACTTGTGTTCAAAAGAGAACTGGACTGGAAGCCAGATTACCTGGTTCTAGTTTTGATGCTGAAGGTACGTGGCTGTCTTGGGCCTCAGTTTTCTCAGATATAGAAGCAGAAGTTTATCATGACTTGGAGCATCTTAACTTGGGGTCTTTGAGTGTCAGACAGCCTGAAATTACTGACAGCATTTCGTGTGACTACGGATTTTCCTAGAGGATCCCACAAGTTTGTTTGATTAGTTTTTTTATTCTTAATGGGATCTTTGACCCTGGAAAGGTGAAGAAACACTGGTATTTTATAATAACAATAGTGTATGTAACATGGAACACTTTCTTTATGCTTTCCCAATATCCAGTTTCTTCCTCACTACAACTCTATGAAGTAAGTCCTGGTTTCCTTCTTAAAAGGAAAAATAGATGGTGAATTAAGCTCAGAGTGGTTAAGCAACTTGCTCGAGGTCACACAGCGAGTAAGTAGCAGAACAGAAATTTACCCTATTCCTTCCAATTCTGAAGGGCATGTGCTTAAATTGACCCTGGTGCTTGACCACACCTTCTCAGTTTAGAGGCTCTTATAGGTGATCTCTATGTGCTTCCTCAAAATATTCTATGAACATGAGTTTTAGGGAAATTAAATTAACTCAGGTAAGCCCAGAATTTAGTCCTGGGGTACAGGATAGAGAAGGGTAACTAGAGAGAATATTTCTGTGCCGTTGTGATGGGGCCAGGCTCTGTCCTTGTCAAGCCACTGGAAAGGTGTCGCCCTTGCACGGAGCGAATCACTGTCCTTGCAGCTCCCCGTTTTCAGGCTCTGTCCCAGGCCCCCTGCCTTCCATGTCCCCTCCACTCAGGTCTGGCCCAAGTTCAAAGCCCCTTCTCCCTGCATAGACACCATTTATACAGGTTCTCCCTCCAGTTCCCAGCCCCCTCGATGTTCACTCTTCTGTCCTGGTGAATGAGGTTCTTTTCCAAAGGCAGTTTTGAAAACGTGGTAGCATTTCTTATGTGCAGTACCAGTCCCCCATAGGCACAGTTGTCTCTCATTCCCTCCTTTTGCGGGGGTCGGGGGGCAACCACGGAATCAAGAACATTTCCCTTTCCTGCGACGATTGCATCCCTGCGACGGTCACTTTAGGAAGAAGAAATGCCTGGCCAAATATTATTATTATTTGGGGAGGTAAACGAGGCCTCTGAAGAACTGATGAGTAAATGGCTAAAAGTCAGGGTCCTGTTGGGTGGTGGGTCACGCAAAAATGAGATGAGGTGTGTGAGATTCTTTGGTGGTGTCTGGGGCAGGTGACGATCCTGTTCGTCCCTGAGCTGGGGCTGCCCCGCATGGCAGCAGGGACAGAGCCTCGTCACCAGTGCCCACCGCCTGGCAGGCTGCTCTCCATTGCCTGTGCTGTAGGCTGGTTGCCTTGGAAGGTTGAGACTTTACCAGGGTCTTCAAGGGGCCTGAATTAAATGTACATCCATGTCACAGGCCCTGGAATAAGAAGGGCGTCATACCAGCATCCTGGGGCGGAGAAATCCGTGCGCTGCCTTTGGCCGTGCTGCCCCACTGATCTTGCCATTTGCTCCTTCCAGACACTGCTCTTTCCTGATTGTTCCAGGCATAGATGCCTCCGCTGGGAGGACACTTCTGTTGTCTTATTACCAGCTGTCCACTGACTGTTCATTCATTCACGCGACAGACTTTTGCAAGCACCTGTTGTTCTCAGTATCTACAATACTTACTACACTAAGTGCTGAAATGGTACAGAGTTGAATGTGGGTGGCCATGGCCTGGAAAGCCTTTGTGGTCCACTGCGCCCCACCCACAGAATTTCCTCCTAGTGAAGGCACTCACCGGCAGAAGCCCTTCCTCCAGTGCTCTCTCTCCCCCTTTTATGTATCTGTTTCCTGTTTCTCACAGCATCGCTTTCCTGGCCCTTTCATTTCAAGGATACCCTGATTTTCCAGTCCCCACGGTGACTCCCCTGCTGTTGACCTTGATGAGGGTCTGTAGAGGTCTTCTGGAAATCTTGGTTCTTCTGGACTGGGGAGCTCCATTAACCTGCCTGTCCAGGACTGTTTTTTGACCAGTTAATCAGAAAATGTTGTGTTCTCTTAGGTAGGGCTTGGTGGTACCTGGGTAGGTCTATGAGGTGCTTCATTGATGTATTGCCTGAGTACGTTACCAACAAGAAATTATTCTCAGAACTTCCCTTGTTGGGCTGAAGAGGCTCCAGGATTTCCCTTTGAAATCACTTTAAGCTGCAGGATAATTCTTTGCACAGGAAGTTGGCACACCTACCGACCCCCTGTTTGAAAGTCATGGGTCTTGCTTCTTTCACGAATAGTGATGGGTTATTGGGATTCATCCGCACCCTCTCGTGGAGCCCTTGGCCATCTTCGTGCTCTTAAGCTTTAGCAATATGATGGCAGATTTTATAGAAAATTCCATTTCCTTCCTAATGGACAATTTTTGCAGTTGAGACAGATGATGATGAATATATATATATGTATATACACACACACACACACACACACACACACACACACACACATTTAAAGGCTAATATAATGTTTGTTTTGGTGATACTGTGTTTTTTAGGGAAGTCTTTTGTTTGTTTGCAGATTTTGGTTTTGTGGACCCCTTGAAGTGTTCAATTCTTGTTCTCTACCCTTTTCACTTTTAACTGCTTTGCCTCAGTGAATATATCCACCCAGCCCTGTAAGAATTTATCCCTCGGCTACATTTACTTCAACACTGGCCTGAAGTTTTCAGACTGTAGCAGTTCACTCTAGCGCCCCCTGTGAAATGAAATGCCTCCGCATTAGCAGAACATCAGTATCTCATTGCCTGTAATTTCAGGGACTTGGGACACCTTCTATTTATTAGTTTATTCAATAGAATTATTTGGTAATATTGAAGGTTAAAATGAAATATGAGATTCGGTTCTTGCCTTTTCAGAGTTTGCATTCCAGTGAAATAAGAGACATGATAAAAAAAAAAGATAAAAAAGAATAAGCCATCACAGGTATGAGGAGGGTACCAGATCACTAAGTGATTGGTGTCATTTGAAGTTAATCAAGGAGGCTTCCCTTCCCCAAAGAGGGGCACTTGGAGCTGAGATAGAAGATAGCAGTGGGCACGTGTTGACTATCCCTTAGAGGAAGATCACTTGAATAAATTGTTAGCAAAGCATGAATGAACGTGAGATCTCCAAGAATGGATTAGTTAGGATAAGGTTTCGCTGTTCATAGTAGGAAATCCAAATAACAGTGAATTAAACAAGCTAGAAGTATATTGCTCTGTCACATAAAATGAGTCTTGAGGAATTGGATAGACATTCTGTCCGTCTTTCTGCTCAACTGCCCTTACTACATTGGTTTCCATTCTCAGAGTCTTCTCATGGTCCACGACAGTGTCTGTTAGCTTGTACTCATCTTAGAAGGCAGAAAGAGGTATGCAGGGAAAGACAAAAGGGGGTTCCATTGAATTACCAATAATAAGGAACTCTTCCAGAATGGCGCCCTCCCTGCTTTCATCTTATTGGCTAGCGCCTGGCCACATGACCCCTCTTTGCTGCAAGGAACGCTGGGAAATGTAGTCTTTTAGCTGGGCCCATTGCAGTCCCAAATAAAATGCTGGTACTGTTACTAATCAAGCATGAGATTTTCTGCCACAGAGGTCTAGATGCTTAGGAGGTGAATGCTGCTGGACCCAAGGGTTGTATGGAACAGTATCAGAGAAAGGGGTGGTCAGGGAGGTTATGTAAATAAGGGTGACGAGTTGGTGGGGGAGCTAGGGTGCTAAGGGGAAAACGTTAAATTGCTCTAGTAACTTAAGTAAAGCAGGGATGATGACCCATTTTTCAAACATTCCAGTTAATCAAGGTTTTGCTTCCAGATATTCTGCTTAAATTGCATTTAGCATCTTCAAAAGCAGTAGCTTGATAGAGGTGAAGATGTGTTCTGTGCCAGGTGTGATAAGAAGAAAAGCCAGGGAAATCTATGGCTGAAGATAGAGAGCAGCATAAAGTAGTTCTTTTAATAATAACTTGATGGCTGGCTCTGCGGGGTGCGGACAGTTCCCAACAAGAGAATGAAGTCTTTGATTTGTGTGTGTGTGTGCGTGTGTGTGCGCGCACACACGCACATGCTGTTTGAGTACCTCTGCTTGTGAACTCAGCTGGAGTCCAGTAAATACAGGCAGAGTGACTGTGCTGCTTCTGTGAGGAGAGCGGCTCTCCAATTACCCTTCTTTCTCTTCTTTCACCCCCACAGGGTGTGTGGGGGGCCCCTCTGGGCCCAGTGGGGTCAAGGTCAGTGTTGCCTTCCACTTACTGGAGCTCTCTGCAGTGCCTCAGAGTGACGATCTTCCTCTGGGGACAGGACCCATAAATGGTTTAACTAATGTCATTAGACAGAAAACAGTCAGCTAGCAGAACACATATGCACTTTGTTTTTAAAAGAAAAGGCCAAGTCACGTGGGTGCTGACTCCAATCATGTCTGTCATGGAGGGAGAAAAAATATCCGGTCTCCTGGCATCAGAGTACAAACCATGTGGCACAGAGCTGGGGTGCAAAGTCATGTTAAATTCTCCCACAGTACTTCACAGAATGCTGAGTTTTTATCCAGAATCTTCCCTAGACGCAGTCATGTGAAGTGAGAACCTGCCTTCATAGCTACAGTTCTGAGACCCTACAGAAGCCTTATTTTGCAAAGTAAAAATTGGACTCTGCACTTAACAAAAAGAAGTAACTAGAATCATTTTGGAAGCATTGTCAGCAGTGGTTTGTTCATGCCACGCATATTTGTGGCATTCCAGGCACTGTTCTGGGTGCTCGGGAGACAGTGGTGACCCGTGACAGCCCTTGCTGCTCTCCTGGACCAGCCACAGGGTGGTGGGGGGCAGGGAGGATGAGAGGGAGGCACATGTTAAACAGTAGATCCATCCATGGGCACAGAGGTGGCATATCAGATAGTGCTTCATGCAATAAGATGGTAAAGCAGGATAACGTATGAGAGGGGTAGGGAGCAGAGTGGGAGGCTTCATGGAGGAGCTGACTGGGCCAGACCTTGAATGGTGAAAGGGATACAGCCAAGCAGAGTCTTGGGACAGAGAGAACAGCAAGTGCAAAGGCCCTGAGGTGGCATCGGCTTGAAATGTCCAAGGAAATAGAAAGAAGGCCTGTAGGAAGTATGTTAGCAAAGGGAGAATGAGATGTTTAAAGGGGCTGGCGGGGGAACAATCTGTCTGGAGCTTGTTCCTGTGGTGCAGGTTAGAGATGATGGAAATGATGCTGGTTTAGCCCACGGCTGGGGTTTACAGATGAAGGCGTGTGTGCAGATGTGGGTTGAAAGGGCAAAAAGTTCTACTTTGACCACACTGAATTTGAGAGGGCTTTTGAACATCTAGGTGGAGCTATCAAGTTGGAAGTTTGATTTGTGAATTTCAAGCTCACTGGAGAAGTCAGAGTAGAGGTATAAATCTGGGATGCATTAGTGCTTAGTTGGTGGAAACTAAGAGGATTTCTGGATTACCTCCATCAGAAAGGAGGTAAAATCAAACCTCTATTTCAGGTCTGTAGGAAATTATATTTCCATTAATGTTTGACTAGAGAATTCATTTTGGGGTGTATTCAGCATGGTGAATAAAAACAAAAGAGGTTTCTATTTAGAGGGAGAAATTCAGAAGTATTTCAAAAATAACTTACCTGCCGTTATTGTAGTTACTGCCTATAGTTTTGCAGGCAGAAGAAAACAAACCTTTGCTTTTTGTAATGAGGGTGTCCCTTCTCAGTGTGCTCAGGGCCCGCAGCATCTCTGATATGACGAGGGAAATGCACTACAGTAAACATCCCATTTAGTAGAGCCCCCTAACCCATGACTTCTGAGAGTTCCCTGCCATCTGGTCCCTGGCTGGGGAGAGGAATTTTTCTTGTATATGTGTCTCCATAGCGACGAGTTTGCAGTTGATATGGAAAGTAAGCAGTTGCCTTAGCAACGGAGTTGCTGATGTGGTGGCTCCCCTGCTTTCAGGGAATGGATAAGCTGACCAGACTAGTTTAGATGCATCATGTAGGGCGCTGTAATGTAGGGCTGTGCATGCTGGCCCTGCCAGTGTAAAATCAGTCCTGCTTTAAAAGAGATCGCAGCTCCTCCCCCTTCCAGAAGGAAGGGCTTACAGAGATAATAAATCAGACAAAAGTAGCTGCTGTCAGTTGAAATAGATTCTAAGAAGGATCTCCTGGTGTAATTTATTTAGTTTCACTTAGAGGAGAATGTTATCGTCAGGGTACATTTGGTGTCAAGGAAAAGAAAGCCACCCAAGTTGTTTCAACTAAAAGAGTGCTTGTCCCAAGGACATAGCAGTCAGTCCCATGGACCAGTGGCGACAAACGACAAAGCACATCTCAGGTCCACGATTATTGGAACTGCTCCCTCTGTGGCCACGTGGACGCCCATCCCTGCCTTTCTCTAGGGACCTGTTCCAGTCTCCTCTTTGTAGCCTGGCTTCTTCCATGTGACTCTTGATTTTGCTTCCTCACAGCACTGGCTTGCTGTGGGGGAGTGTTGGTACCAACCCCTGTAATGGGACGGCTCCAGTGCCCAGCGGCATGGGCGCCACCGTCTCTGTGCTGTTTCTTTTGTCACAGTTCCAGACACACGGACTTGTTCTTCCTGCATCAGATGTTCAGCCCTGGTCACAACAGGGGCAGGGCCCCCAGATCAAGACAGCCACTGGCACCACCCCTTCACATGGGGTGGGGCCTGGGATTGGGCTCGGGCTCGAAACCTGCCTGCAACAAAAATTTTTCTGGAAAGTCTTTTGTCTTGGAAACATTTTAATAATGCAAAGCAAAATAATAAATAACTTCCGAGTATTTTGTGCTTTTTTCCTTCCCTTTTTGTCCCCTTGGAGTATCTCTCACAGGTGATGGAATTCTGGGACTGTCCTGAGCCTCCCTTTTGCTTCTTTTTGGTCTCTATGATAACTTCATCTTTCTTGCATTTTGTTTCTATAGATTTGGGGCTGGTGGCTCTCAAACTAGCATTGCTTTTCTTTGGTGGCTTCTTCTTCCTGCTAGCCTCAAATCGCCTGTAATCACAGGGTTGAGTGATTACCAAAAATTATGAACTCTAGCCTCCTGTTCTAGACAGGAATAAATGTCAACTATCCAAACACAAGTTGTCCTGGTTTTCAGGATCAAGAGATTGGGTAAGGGTTCTTGTTAATAACCATTGTGTATCAGCCCCTGTCATCACATTGAGGTGTTCAAAATGGGGGAAAAATGTAATTACTTCATGCCAGAGACGAGAGATACAAAGAGATTACAAAACTCTGGTGGAGTAGACTGGGCAAAGATAAAAAGAGACCAGGAAAGTTAAACTCATCATTTGCCCATTGCCAAAGGATTGATTGTCCAATGGCCAGAATTACGTGGTTCAGGAATCCAAAGGAGAAAACAATCCCTGAGGGCAAACAGAGCGACAGGGGGAATCCTGGGGAGGAGACAGAATTTTATTAGCTGGGTGGCCAGGACTGGGGCTGGGGACTGGGAGAGAGGAGGTCACTGGGGTTATTAGGGTGAGCTTGGACATGAGGGTGGGAATGCATATGGGGGAAGACTGGGTGTGAAAATGGGAGGTGACATTTTCACAGGCCTTGTCAGGGGTTGTTTGTCATTGTGTGAGGCATTTGTATCCATGGTCCTGTAGCTCTCCAACGACTGGAAAGTAGATACTGTGTTCTTTTTACAAGTGGGGGAACTGAGGCTCAAAGACATTCAATGGCTTGCTACAGTGACAGAGCCAGATGTTGAACCAAGATCTGGGACCTCTTTGCTTTTCCTTGACCCCACTTGGCTGAAGCAGAGGGCTCCTGTGGGCTGGAGAGGGAAATAGATTTGGGAGGGTCAGTTGAGCTGGATGGTAGGGGTCTTGAGTGCCATGCCAGGGAGTCTAGACTTTGCTCCTAAGGCAGTGAGGAGCCCTTAGATGTTTCTAAGTGACAAGTGATTCTTGCTTATGTCTTCAAGGTTTTTGCAGAAGCCTGGTCCTCTGCAGCAGAACCTCCTGCTGCCCAGAAATTTATGGAGAAAAAGACCATGAATGAGTTTCCATAGGTTTAACTAACTTGCGCCAGATTTGTAAACAGTCCACTGCTTATTTTTCATTTTAAGTGTTTTACTCTTATTTAATAGATTCTGTTTTCACTGATCATTGCTTTTATTTATTGATGCCACCACTTCCTCTGAATGCCTTGACCATTCTGGAGTTCATAGAGTTTATGCAGGAGTGAAATGAGCAACCCACCCCGTTCACGCTGCCCTGTGGATTTGATCCTTCTTCAGTGTCGGGGTGGATTTTTCCCTCTTCGGATTTCAGGTGGCGACATCTTTTCCTCTTTGGCCTTGTAGGTAAACAGTAATATTAACCCCCTGGGAAATGGGGTCACAGGTGATTTTTTTCATTCCTTCGTTCATTCAACCACTTTGAGTTCTTGGAATGTGGAGGGCATTGCATCAGATGCTGTGGGCAACACACAGGTGTAAGACTGGGTTTTGGGGGGACACTTTAGGGTCATCCTCGAGGCTTCTCTCTTCTTTAGCCCCATACCCAGTCAGTTACAAAATGTCCCTTGAGTCTCTCCAGCTGGCCTCTCCTCTCTAGCCCCACTGCCACTGCTCTTCATTGTTTATTGGGTGGTACTGAAGCCTCCTAACTCCTTCCCCACCTCCCCTCCACTTTACCATCTCCCCCCCCAAGTCCATCTAAAAGGGGCTGTCAGAGGGCTCATTTAATACACAGACGAGTTTTGTCACAGCCCTGTAGTGGTTCCTATTACCTGGAGTGGTTTATCTCAAAGTGTGCCTCTACCTACCAACTTCAGAGTAATCTAGAGTGTTTATTAGAAATGCAGATTTCTGAGCGTCAGCCCAGACTGACTGAGAATTTCTGGTGGTGCTGCCTGGGAATCTGCATTTAAGCAGACTCCCCAAATGATCCTTCTTTATACTGAACTGAGAAGCAAATTGGTAGAGGACCAAGATCAAACTCTTCAGCTGGGTTTATAAAGTCTGCCTTTCTTACACCTTTTATTATGGAAGATTTTAACACTGTAGTATAATGGACTTCAATGTATACTGTAACTGTGGTGGGAGTCCTCACACCATGTATATCCTGACGTGTGACCCATCTTGCTTCACCCCATCCCCCTGCCTCGCCCCTTCTCACTCCGCTTGCTGGATTATCTTAAGGCAGATCCCAGACAGTGTATCATTGTATCCACAGATATTTCAAAATGTGTCTCTAATACATAACTTTCAAACATGCACAGCCCTGTCCCCCAAACCATTATCCCTTCTAAAACCAAATTAACCGTGATTCTTTACTATCATCTAAAATCCAGTCCATTTTAGATTTTATCTGAGTGGTAAAAAAAAAAAAATTAGCATTGTTTTTTTTTTTTTTTTCAAATTAGAATCCAAAGAAGGTCCACATGTGACATTTAGTTGATGTTCAGGGTTTCCCCCCACTGTCTGAAAACAGAGCTCTCCTGTGAAACCCTTTGTAAGCTGAAATGCTGTCAAGCGAAGAAGCCATTACCTTAAGACCCGTCTTACTAACAGATGCACAAAGCAAACTGGGATAAAGCACAGACACTCACGGACACAGTTCACAGCTCCTGGGGCTGGATGCTGAGATGCTGAGGGTAGTTCCCGGGAAAGGAGCTTGGGGGCCCTTCTCGCTGCTTGGGGTGCTCACTGCAACAAGCTGAGTGCTCTTTTTGCTTTTTGCCTCTTTTCATAAAGGTGAGAATTTTCTTTGGATTTCTTTCGTTAAGCAAAATAGGTACTAAAATAGGGCTTTTGTGAAAGCAAAGTGGAGTGAAGTGAACTTTCAGAAAGGAGGGGATGCCTGTATCTCTTCAAAGCTCTTCGGTCTCTTTTTAATCTCAGCTCCTTCCTCTTCGTTTTTTTTCTTTTTGTTGTTTTTCTCCTCACCACTTAAAGGAAGCATCTTCCCAGTTTGTCCTCTCCTCCTGTCATTATTGTGAGGTTCCAGTCCTGCCGTGTCCTAGGGCTCCCCGTTCCTGCAAAAGGCCATGTGCGCTAATGCTGACTTTGACTTGTGTACACTGTTCCCTTGGCCTGGAATGTTCCTCGTCTCTTCCCCTCTGGACGATTCTCACCTCAGAAGACCCAGCTGACCTGCAGCCCTTCCCCTGCCAAGCCTTCCCTGGACCATCCCTGCCCATTTTTGGTTTTGTTCCCCACGTTGCCCATTACCGTTCAACACTTGTTTTGCAGTGTAATTATCCCCTTAGCCTCTGTCCCTGCCAGGGTCCTCCATTCACTTCTGGGATTGAGAGCAGGGACCACATGGAATTCACTTCTGCCTCCCCTGGGACTGGATGCTGCCCGGCATGTCGTGGGGGTTCTGGAAATACTTTATGACTCATGGACGAGCCATCAGCCACGAATTTAAGTATTTTGCATTAAACTTAGTTTCAGGTTTTTTGGAATACTTGAGTATTAGTGCAAGAAGCTTTGAATGCCCTGTATGAGTAGCTTTCTCTAATTAGGAAGAACACTGCTTTTTAGTTTGTTTTCAGTCCACTGTAAGACTGTGGGCTCGCCCAGGGAGATGCCTCTGTCTCCCTGCAGTGGCCAAGAGCTACCACCCTCTTGTTAAGAATTAACCAAAGGGAGAAAGTCTTAGCCCCAGATGTCTTGACCAATGAGTGTTTCACAGCTAGTAGAGAAAGGGGTGCTTCAGGCAATACAGGAGAGTTGACCCCTCCCTTCTGGGATTTGCTCAATCGTGGACGACACCCAATCGCCTGTCACTTTTGGTAAAGTGAACTGGGGCACAGCAGATTTTCTTTGCTGTTGCTGTTCCATAAATCCATTGACAGAGATCTCTCTTCTCTGGGATCCTAGAAGATGATGTTGGTTTATAGAAGAATCTGAGGTCCAAACAGTGCACTGGCTAGAAACTCCTGTATCTGGGCACAGAGTCCAGGTCTGCCGCTCTTTCCTCTGCACCATCTCACTGCTTCATTCCTTCCTCGAGACGCTGACTAATTGGAAATGGACATGAACTTGTGCCATTTACATGGGATTTATTTTCCTTCATGTGTCTTATTTTGAGTCATGGAATGTACTCAGTTTTTAAGAAGTGATTTATCATTTGTCTTTGTGACCTTTGAAGATATGCTCAAGCCTATCCAATTTTTGTTTCTTAAATTACTCAGAGTGTCTTGAATTTTAGTCTTTGAATAAGTCTGTGGACACTATTTTGAGTTACCTGCTAATGAGTATTATAGCCATTGATGAAATTCACCCAAATCTTTCCTGGTGAGCATAAGACCTGTTTGTTAATAGGGACATTATGTGTAGAGAATGCAAAATGCCCAGAAGCAGTGGCAAGTGTAATCAGAGGACTATTGGAGGATTTTTTACTTAAGTCTCCGTCTTGATTAACTCTACATTCATTATCTCTGGTTCTTTAACTTATTTTAAAAGTCTTCACTTCATCCTTAGAGGCTGGTTTATATTGAGGGGGTTGTTTCTCTGAAACAATACTCAGAAGTTAAAAGGGAATGGTGCCAATCCTGTATGGTGTCTGGAACTTTCCCCTCACTTATTTATTCACTCAGCAGATGTTGATTTCGTGCTTAGAAACAGACTTTGCTCTGGGCATCAGGAAACGGGGATAATTCCAGTCTTGTGGGAGAGATGTGCATATAAAGAAATACATGCCCAGCATGGTGTATGACATCCATTCAGGGTCCTATGGGGGGCGGGGGCGGGGTGACTGCAGCCTGTTTTTATGTGTGTTGATGAACCGGGTGTTTGCTGCACAGAGAATGTTCTTAGAAAGCATGGATGGTACACCAAGCGCTGAGGCAGATGTTTAGGGTCTCTGGGTTCTAGAGCTAACTGGGTCACTAGCCAGCTCTGGGACCTAGCGTGAGTGCCTGCATCTCTCTGAACCCAAGCTTTCTCTGTTCAATTCAGTAATCCTTCTCTTGTAGTCCCACTGTGTTAATTCAGTAATTCATCAGTAAGCAGAGTTGACCTAGATCCATGGTTCCCAAACCACCTGTCCCGGAGAGCTCTTTGTCCTCCCGAATCTGCGCTTTCATTAGACTCCCAGGATGACCACCAGCCCCAGGTTCCGATCTGCATCAGATCGCCAGTGTCAGCGTGGTGTGCCCAGGAAGAACGTCTCTGCCCCAGGCACAGGAGCTGGATTTGGCAGCTCACACAGCGATATTGTTCACACATGTGTGATTTGCAAAAGGCTTTGGAGACGTGTTGGGAAGAAGCCCTGTCCTCACAGCGCTGACTCTGCAGGAGACCCTTTCCACGTGGGGAACACAGGTCTGGGATGTGCGTGACCTGCAGGTCCTTTCTTGTGTTGTAATCAAAACTGTATGAAGCTGTGTAGGTGGAGACTCACTGTGCTTGAGTTGCCCACTGGGTCTCACCTTCTTGCCAAGGTGTCTTGCAGTCAGCTGTGGTTGAGTTTGGTGAAATGTGATCCCAGTTGGTATTTTTTTCCCCCTGTGCAAAATGTTCGGTGTACCCCCCCCCCCAAGCCACGTGTCTGCCCCGGTGCTGAGGTCTGTGGGCTTGGTGGGGATCTCTGTTCCTGGCTGTCCCCGGCTGCATGGCTGATGGAGGGCACGCTTAGCCATTCCAAGCTGGGCGTGCAGGTTTTAAGATCATCACTTCAGAAATGGTAGCTCATTCATACCATGTCACTGGTAGATTTCTCATGGTGCCCTGCACTTGCTTGTCTAAGCAAGCATTGTGGGTTGAATTGTGTCCCTCAAAAAAGATACGTTGAATTCTGAATCCTCAGTACCTGTGACGGTGACCCTATTTGGAAATAGGGTGTTTGCAGATATAATCAAGTTAAGATGAGGACATTCTGGATTAGGGTGGGCCTTTATCCTGTATAACCAGGGATAGATGCCGTGTGAAGATGGAGGCAGAGGTTGGAGTGATGCATCTTCAAGCTGAGAAATTGAAGGATTTACAGCCACATCAAAAGTTAGGAGAGAGGCATGGACCACATTTTCTTTCAGAGCTTCCAGAAAGAACCAGCCCGGCGGACACCTGAGTTTTGGACTTCAAGTTAGAACTTTAAGAGAAGGAATTTCTGTTATTTTAAGCCACCCAGTTTGTGGTGCTTTTTGTTTTTATTTTTTTACAACAGCCACAGGAAACTAATACAGCAGCAGAAAGAAGTAGCAGTGAGGGAACTAAGGCTGCAGAGGTGCTAGTGATGGATTCGGACCCAGAACCCACATCTCCAGAGCTTGGAGCTGCTTCTGCTCCCACCACTGCCTTTTCCAGTACGTTCGAAACCTGACCTTGTTCCCGTTAAAGAGGAAGAAGCCAAGTTAGGAGGCAAATGGTTTGTTTTCCTCATCAGTTTTTGACGGTGAATGAGGAGACCCGGGGGCTCGATGACCGAGTGGGGAGAATTTCTAGGGTGCTGGTCATATTTGCTCCACGAACTGCAGGCGGAGAGCAGGGGACACAACCTGATGAGACCTGTTCTTCTGGGACCGTGGCTTGCTTGTTGTGCACTTGAACTTTCTCTGCAGTGGGTGGTAGTAAGTGCCCATGTGCTCCTTTTCTTCCTCCGTCATCCTCCCCACCCTCTTTTCTCTGAATGAAAGCATTTTCTGGAAGGCTGTCCTCAGTGTCCCTATTAGATGGTGTGGGGTGATGGAGCAGGAGGAAGGCTGAGGTTTTAACTTTATGTATGAAAATCTGAAAAGGTGTCACTCTGTTTTCAACCCATGACACTCGTCCTCTGAAAACCCCACTCATTCTTCAGAAGGCTCCCTTCCTTAGATCAGTGACTTTCCAGCTCACCTCTGCCTGCTTTGATTTTGAGGTCTTTGTGGGCCTGGCTCAGTCCCTTCCTCAGCTCCTCAGCACGAAGCCCCCCATTCCCTGACTGTCTCCTGCACCGGACGTCTGTCTCCAGGGCCCACTCACGTGCCTCTTTGCCCGCGGCAGGGTCTTCGTGCACCGAACCCGTCGGATGGTCCTTGCTGCCTGGTGGTCATCTGGGTACAGCTCGGTGCCACACCTGCCCCACATTTCTTACCTAGGATCTCTTTAAACCTTGAACTTGGAAGGAGCAACTCTTGTTTGGAGTAATGTGTTGACTGAAACAAGAAATCACGAGACTCAGTTTGCTCAGCTGCAAATGGTCACGTCAGCTGGGTTCTTGGTACAGCCGCCGAGGGCCTGGCTGCATCCTTTTAGGATTATGAATGTGTTGGCTACTTTGTTCCCAGTGACTCAGTGTTTGCATGACCTCAATTCTACTAAGCATCTGAAGGCACTTTAGCCGAGTGTCTTTAGTGTTGCCCAGTGTAACAACATTTTATTTCTGAGCAACAGTCGTGCCTTGAGCTTGGGCTGCTCTGTGAGGAGGAGGACTCGCTGGCCGCCCTTAAGAGCCGAGGTCAGTCTGGGGCTGGCAGTGGGCAGTCGGGCTGCTCCTTGGGTTCAAGGTGATTCTCTCCCCTAAAGTGTTCGCTCTCCTTAATTGGCCCCAGGAGACCGGACGTAAGTAAACACACTTCCCGGAACAGATGCCAGTCTCTTCACCTCTGGATGGTGGCAGATGGATCCACTGTTAAGCTTAGCAGCTGGAAAGAGAGCTTTCTGGAGATATTACCTCCTGACACTGTCTTCACCTCTGTTCTGAAGCCTTGAGCTTCTTTTCTTTCGTTAGTGACCTTATTCCTAAGTGACAAGGGCAGGACCTCTTGAGAGGACCTGGACTAAGTATAAGTCTGGAGCCTGCCTGAGAGGGTCCCCCTCCCATGTGGGGGGACAGAAGTGACACCCCCTCTCATGGCATCACCAGGCAACATCAGGAGCGGCAGGAGGGTTTCTGGGGATTTGGGTCATACGAGTGGATTCAATTACTTTAGTGCTTCCTTGTGCCATTTTTATTTTCTTTAATACCTTGTATTTTATTTTGCTAGACTTTCCCCTTCCTAGAATAAAAGCACATTCAATAATAGGAATTCTCTGGCATCTAATACAGCATGATACTGCTTGTCAGTTTGAAGAAAAAGCAAATTGTCTGCTCTGTGGGTTGGGATTTCCTCTTTAAAAAAAAAAAAGCAGCTTAGAGAAAATCCCCAAACATAGTCTCCTGATTGAAAAATATATTAGTGGATTTCACGGCTTTATCACTTTCTTAAAGTAACGGTTTTCCTTATTTTTAAAACATATACAATATATATAGTGCTATTGAAACATATGGCTGAAAAGATTCTCCGTGCTGAATGTTTTATTGTTTACGAAATAGGAAAAAGTCTTAATTTCCTAAAATTGGGTAGTTCAGAAGACCCTTCTTAGTCCTCATCCAAAGAGCAGGCGTCCCCTCTGCGGCCGTGACCAGCCTGGGTCATTTCTGTGTGACTTCCATGGTGGACATGCTAATGTCATGCGCTGACATCTCCAGACCACCCTTTGTTCCCTGAATTTGACTTCCTTCATCATCAGCAAGTGAATGCTTCTTGCCCTGCCCCCCATCCCCAACCTCGCAGCCTGCTCCCAACACATCATCAGTTTCCCATCCTTGTCTTTGTAGCACGGTTTTTTTGGGCAATCATTTGGATCGCTTGTGTACTTTGCCCTTCTTTTATAAAAATGAAAATTAAAAATTAAAAAGGTTAATAATAAGAGTTATGAAGAGCATAATTCTCCTAAACACATCCATTGAGAAAAAGCTGGAAATCATTTGGCATGAGTCTCAGGTCTTGACTGGGGCCCCGTGGGAGTCCTCAGCTGGGAAGAGAAAGAAGAAAGTTGAAGCGTGTCTGTGAAATGCTGCGAGGTTGGGCGTATTTAGGGAATTCATAATCGTCCTTTTCTTGCTTTGTGTGCTAAGCGCTCTTAGAAGGAACACGCCTTTATACTGATGAGGTGGACATGGTAACAGAGAAGTCTGACTTTCTTGCATTTTACTTTCAAACTTGTTGTCAAAAAGGACTGCCCTGGAAACCCAAACAGGGCTCCTGTAAGTTGCCCCTCGGGCTGCGGTTCTGCCCACCGGAGCCTTCCCGGGTGAATGTTTCCTTTTCAGAGAGGCTAGACGTCTTCGAGGTCAGCCCTCAGGGTGTTTCCCGAGTCACCCTGATTCCCCTCCCCATGCTTCTGATGGCCAGTTTCCTAGGACTTACTCTTTCTGGATCACCTGACTTTGGATTCTCTGATTTTCCGGGCTCCCTTTGTGGGTGCCACCTGGCATCGCAGAGCAGTCGGGGGCAGTGCTCTGCCAGCACTGGCGAGCCTGCTGCCCTCAGAGCCGTGTTTGCTGGTGTCTGGAATCCGTCCTGCTTCATCATGGCTTCCCCCTTCAGAGGCTTTGCTGTTGGCCTCTTGGCATCTCACCTTTTATTTTTTTGCTTCTCCCACAATCTGGTGTCTCCTTAACGATCAGGTTCTAGCTTCCATGACGCCACTTCCTAGAGATCTGCCTCAGGTCCTCCTGCTGGGCTCCATCAGGACCTTTCCTCTAGGGGGCACGTAGCCCCAGGTGTATTTATACACTCATTTATTACTTGTTAACCATCTGTCTCCTTCTCCAAATGGAGAGCAGCACCTTGCACAGGGGGGCTCTGGAAGCTCTGCTGCATGAGTAACTGGCACCCTCATTTTCCTGGTCCCCTCAGTGCTGAACCTGCCTTTGTCTTTGATTCCTCCTCTCCTTGGGCCTCTGGACCACACCTTGCTTGTTGGCCCCACCCTTCATCCCTGAGTGGCGGGTCCAGCCTTCCCCATCTCCTGGCTCTGTCCTCTGTGGTCTGAACACTGTCACTACTGTATCTTCTGCTCAGGTGTCTTCGTTGGTTGCTGCCACCTGTGTGACAGTAAATTCCCATCTCCTCCCTGACTTTCTAGATGCCTTAGAGCCTTCACCCATTTAGCTGTCCTTATTTCATGTGGCTGCTCTGCACGTGGCCACCATTGGAGGCAGGGGGACCCTGCCTGCTCTACAGAATCCACCAGGCAGGGTCCACTGCTCGAGCTGTCTTTACCTGGGCTCTCCCTTCCTTCTCCCTTTTGTACAGCCCAGCTTCCTGAGAGCTCAGTTCCAAGCCCATCTCCTTCGTGAAGTCTGTTCCTGATCTTATTCTTCTCTGTCTCTGGCCCTTGGCACTTACAGTCTGTCTGTGAAATTTATAATAAACAGAGCCTGCTGTATAATGAAATAAGGAGCAGTGCAGATGAGCTTTAGGAGCTGGGAGGTTGGAATCAGAGAGACCTGGGTGTGAATCTTTTGCCATTTGCCAGATGTGTGTCCTTCAGCAGGTTAATTACTGTCAATGAGCTTCATGTCCTCCTCTGTGATGTGGGAAGAAGAATGCCTTTCTCACATGGTTGTTTAAAGACTGAATGATGTAATGGTGGTACAACTCCTGGAACATGCCAGACATTAAGGAACTATAATACTGATGGTCATCTCCCCTGTGGACTGAATTGTATCCTCCCGCTATGCGACTGTATTTGGACATAGCGCTTTTAGGAGGTAATTAAGGTTAAAGGAGGTCATAAGGCTGCAGTCCTAATCTGATAGGATTGGTGGCTTTATGAGAAGAGGAGGAGAGAGCGACCTCTCTCTCCACACTCACTTACGGGAAAGGCCACACGAGGACATAGTGAGAAGGTGGCTGTCTGTAAGCCAGGAGGAGAGTCCTCACCAGGAACCGAATCAGGCAGCTCTTTGATCTTGGACTTGGAGCCTCCAAAACTGTGAGAAATAAATCCCTGCTGTTTAAGCCTCCCAGTCAGTGGTATTTGTGAAGGTGGCTCGGGCTGACGAACACAGTTGACTTTCACTCTAATTAGATAACAGTTTGTTGAGCTGATGTTAATTGAGCACTTATTACGTGTCACACACTACCTTGTTTAACCTTCCACGTCTAATCTCTCAGTTCTCATCACCTCCTCACTCGCTTGAGGTCCCCAGAGACTAGCCGAGCCAGGATTCAAATGGCAATGTCACCTTCTAGCCTTTGGGAAGTGGCGCCTCCCGGAGGTGTGCAGGATGTGCCAGTGACCCCGTGTGACCCTGACGGGGGGCCACAGGTCTCTGAGACCAGATGATGAGCTCCTTGATGTCAGGGGCGACACCTTGTGTTTTCTCTCCAGTGGCACTTAGCAAGTGCTCCGTGCACAGGAAGCAATTAAAAAATAATTTTCGGTTGGCTAATTTCCCCTAGACAGTTAGATTGCCTCCATCTGGGCAAAGAGTGAACTTTTCCGTGCACCCTGGTTCCCCAGTGTGCAACCCTGAGCTGTTTGCTGTCAGTGAGGTGGAGAGCCTACCCCTGAACTTGCTGAGCTGGAGAGAGTAAAGCAGGGTCGAGTCTTCGATGGTGGATATTAAAACTTCGTGAGTCTGAACTTCCAATTTTTTACTCTCAATGAGTGGAAGCAAGTCGTTGTGAGAATGGCCCTTACGGTGAAGGAGTCTTTACATGTTGGTTGTATAAGTAGTTCTCTTCTTGTTCTTTTTCTCCTTTGCCTTCTTCTCTTGTGTGAAGTTAAATTTAAAAGACCAGAGAGAACATTAAACTGTTTTTTTTTTTTTCTGCCTCAGCCTTTGTTATTCAGAGAGAAATTTGCTTCACTCTCCTCAGGACCCAGATGGCTTTGTTAGTAATTAATTAACCTCTTTCTTCTCAGAATTTGATAGGTTTGGGCTTCTGAAAAAGATTAGCCATGTGGAATCTAACTGAGGGTCAAGGTGGTGGGGTTCTAGCTTTTAGATTTCCAGGACCCTGTACACAGACAATAGCATATATACCTTACCAGCACATTATAAAATAAGACTGTGAAAGTGGAACTCAAAAATAGACAAACCCTGTAGAGAGAGGGGGGAAAGCAAATACTCCAAATTCGTAAGCTGGTGTATTTGCTGCGATTGAGTGCCCTGACAGCCAAGGTAAAAATGGAAACTCAGCAGTTTATGTAATTCTTCTCTGGTGAAATGTTACTTCGGGAGAGAATCATAATTCTCAGGTGCCAGTTTCTAGAAAGAATACACTGTAGGGCTCTTTCACCGAGGAATATAAAACCACATAATTTACAACATGGACAACAACTCTAGCTATAGTTCCAGAAGTGATCAAGACTTTTGCTCATCCTGTTATGGCCTGACCCTTATCTGCCCCTGGTTGACTCGTGTTCATCCTTTAGACTTTGACAGGGGTTACCTCCTCCAAGAAGTCCTCTGTGATGCTCTCTGCCCAGGCCAGCCTGACTCTGGGCATAGTTTTATCTCTGCACCTCCATATTGCTTTATGTTGTCTCTCACAACCAGACGAGGTATTCCTAGGATTCATTCCTGGTGTTGTGGTAGGTGTGTGACCAGTGTTTGCTGAAGGAAAGAAGTTTATTGACCTAGGTGAGAAACACTTTTCTGTGTGGACGAAGCCAGTTTTTGCCAGTGAATGTCATTGGCTGATTTTTGGTGTCTGCCCCTCCCTTGTAAGTAGCTCGTCTGTGACGTGGGAAAGTTGCACATCTCAGTGTAGTGGCTGTCAGGTGTAGACTCAGGAGGCCTGGGTATCTAGTCCTGGGACTTCTACCAGGTAGAGGTGAGACTTCAGCCTTTCCCAGGCTTGGCTTCTGTGTCTGCAAAAAAAGACAACTGTTGAGTTTGGTCAGGGAGCGCAGAGGTGTGGAATCCGTCTCCAGCCCCGTGTTCCAAATCCAGGGTGGGCAACCCGCATCAGCCACAGCTCCTCCCCGTGAGCAGGTGCCAGGTCAGGCTCCTTCTCTGAGCATTGCTCCCGGAAGCCACCGCCAGTCCATCGGGGTTGGTGCCAGAGAAGAAACCTGTATAACTTCTGTGGTTATATTTGATATTCTTTTGTGCCCTACTGAGTCTAGAAAATTCCTTGATTTCCCTCTGCTCTCACTGTAATGGTCTGGAGCATCTCCCCAAATTCATGTCTGCCTGGAACCTCAGAATGTGACCTCATTTGGAAATCAGTTTTTTGTGGATGGAAGTCGTTAAGACGAAGTACACTGGATTCGATCATAAGAGGAGAGGACACAGACGCGTGGGGAAGGGTGCTGCGTGACGATGGTGGTGGAGCTTGGAGTGATGTGGCCACAAGCCAAGGAATGCCGGTGGTGGCTGAGGCCGCCAGGCCTGGGGGAGGCGGGGGGGGGGGGCTCCTGTTCCTAGAGCCTGCGGGGGAGTGTGGTTCCATCAGCTCCTTGATTTCAGACTTCTGGCCTGTGACACAGTGTTTCTTTTGTTTCACCAAGTTTGTGATAATTTATTACGAGAACTCTAGGGAAGCAGCACGTTCACCTGGTGCTTTTCTGTAAAAACCATCCTTTGCGTTTGCTCTCTCTCGTGCTGGGGCGCCCTCCTCGCGTCCACCCAGCGACGGCTGACGCCTCGGGAGATGTCTTCTCGCCAGGCGGTGTGTGGTAGAGAGAACCAGACATTTCTCTGACTGTTCGTAAAAATTCAGGCATTGGTAAAAAGCCCCTTTCCCCAATTAATAGATGAAAGCATATGAATTACTTTATATTTTTGTGGGACATATGTTCAGTTCAGGCTCCCTGAGGTCTTATTCAAATTATCGAAAACCTGGCCTCTGCAGTGTAATTCACAGATGGTACTGGCTTCAGCCAAAAAAGAAAAAGACAGGGGCTGGGGGTGGGGAAAGCAACCATGTTCAAAACACAAAACAACTCGAGTGTTCCAAGCATCTGGGTGTCGGTGGAACAGTGTTGTACTGGGCCTCCCCCTACCTCCACTTGGGACCCAGCAGGACACCCTTCCCTTAGATGGGGGTGCATTTTACTGCCCTTTTACCTCTTGTTCAGTGTGACTTCCATGTTTCCCTTGCCTCAAATACCACCTTTCTTTATCAAGTGTTTTCCTATGTTGTTTAATGATCTCAGGACCCTACAAAGTAGGTAACTGTTGTCCCATTTTATAGGCAAGGAAACTGAGGCTCTGAAAGACAATTAGGTAGCCTATGACGGTCACACCGCTGTGGCAGCAGAGCAGAATCTGAAGTGAGGTCTGTCTGACTCTGACACCTGCGTCCTCCCAGCCCACCGCAGAGGGCATCTGTGGCAGGGAGTGGCTAGGACCCGTAGCTGGAGCAAACTTAGGATGGACACAGACTGGCTTGGAGAGGGAGCTGATGAGAAAAGAGAGTGTGAGGGAGCAGGAAGGGGATGGCACAGGACAGGATCAGGGGCTGGGAAGGTGTGTGCTGTGAGGCCTGGAAGCAGGATGTTCTGTGCCTACACCAGGCACTGTCAAAGGCTTGGAGCATGGAGGGGAGCGGCTACTGGAGTAATTACACCTGGCGTGGGAAGCAGAGAGGCGGGTTAGGGGCCAGAGGCTCAGCCAGGGCGGTGAGGGTTGGACCAGGTTGGCAGCTGTAGGAAAGGGTAGTCTGCTGGCCCCATTTCCCCAAGGTAGAATCCAGGACTGGTGACAGTGGGGGCCTCTGGGTGGGCAGACAAGAAAGAAGAGTAAGAGGCAAGATTTACGTCTCCTAAGAGGAGAGGGTGGTGGCATCATGCACTGTGACAAGCATCGAGGAGGAGGGGGTGGGTTCAGGGGTGGTGGAAGAAACTGGTGAGTCCTAGTCTGGTCATGGCGGACTCTGCGCACCAAAGGGTCATCGGGAGAGGATGGCCAGTGGGCAGCCAATGTGTGTGTGGTTAGTGAACAGGCCAGGTGAAGCTTTGGAGATAGTTGAGGGGACTAAGCAAAGGGCCTGGGGTCAGCTTTACCTTCATTTAAGCAAACATCATGAAGCCCTTCCCGGACTGTGTGTGCCTGGGCTGCGTAGACTTGGTCACGTGCTCCCAAGGGCCAGGATGTCAGGGTGTGTAGGGTTCGCTGGGGAGGGCTCTTATGATCCTGCCACCAGATGCTGTGGGGAGGCTTCGTAAAATTCAGAGCAAACCTATAATCCGTGTGGTTTTATAGGCTGAGGCCTTGGTCGGCGGCATAATCCTTCTGAATGGCCTCAGGAATACTCAGTGAACAGTCTACAGTGGAGAGTTATTATTTATCAGTAATATTTGCAGATGACAGTTCAGTGACCTTGTCGGTGTCTTTGTGATGACTCTAGGAGAACAGGGCTTTCTTCCTGCGGCCCTAGAGCTTGACTTCAGGTTTACATTCGGAGCTTTAGGCATCTCAGGGCTGGTCTGGCCTCTCGTCCACGTGGGTGGGCATCTTTACAAGTGATTCTGAAGGTGATTCCCAGGACTGCTCATGGTCTGTGGACCTGTGAGGTCATTGCCGCTGTTCTGCTAGGAAGCGGGGCCGGGGCACCTGGCGTGTGGCCCTGCTCCTTCGTGGGCAGGGATGTGGTTCCAGGGGCCCCGCACCCTGGGTCCACCGGGAAGGGCAGGGGCGGGGGGGCTGGTGGGGCGGCCCTGGCAAAGCCAAGTTCTTCCTGAGATGTTCTTCTCAAGAAGGCTGACTGCATTTTGATGTTAACAAGGACAAGGACGTGAGGCTTGACTGAAGTCCTGGTGTCCCTGAAAAATAGGACCTTCACAGGGATGAGGCTGGGAAGACACGGCCTTGGCCACCTGCAGGCGGGGAGTCAGTGATGTGGGAAAAGGCGCTCTCCTGTATTTGAAGTAGGTTTGGATCTGGGAGGTCCTCTTTCTGCCAGAACTTGGTAGTTTATTCTGCTCTGGAGCAGCCGTTCTTAACTGGAGGTGATTTTGTCCCCTTAGGGGACACTTGGCGATGTCTGGAGACAACTTGGGGGAGAGGTCTTGCTGGCCTCTAGTGTGTAGAGACCAGGGCCTGCGTCACACAGGACAGCCTCACAACAAAGAGTTACCCTCAGTGCCACTATGGCCAAGGTTGAGAAGAACCATGGGCTAGGGTTCCAGCAAAATCTTCCCTTGTTCACCACTGGGGAGGTCTGCTTGGGGGGAACTCAGGGCTCTCACCACAGCCAGGGAGGGTCCCTGAGTGAAGGTCTGGGCGAGAGAGGCCTGAGTGTGGCTGCGGCCAGGAGGCTGGGACCAGGTCACTGGCCATGTGCTCTGCCCATCTGACTTTAGGTCCCTTAAATGTCAGGTGAGGAGAGCTGACTAGGAGATCTGGAAGACCCTTCCAGCTGTCACATCCTGAGAGCTGACCCTCCATCCTCAACCTGGGTATGACTCGAATAATTTGGGAAAAGAGATTTGATGAGAAACCATTTTCTTAACCTTTCTTACCAGTTTTTATTTGCATTTGGGGGGTTTTGAAAAGGTGTAAAAATAGTGTAATATGAAATACATATTTTAAATGTCCCTTTTTAATCAGTAAGAGCTATGCTGATAAACATGGGAATGTTTCTTTTCTCTCAAGGAGAAATGACTTTAAGGTATTTGAAACATTTCTGCTTGGCGATGAAAATTCCATGTCTGATCACTTACAGCAGACAGACGTGCGCATTTTAAGCGTCTCTCCTGAGATGCACTCTGGCCACGGGGACCTCCCCCGACTCCTCTGGCTCTAAGAAGAGGCCTGATAGTGTGCAAAAGCCTGTGATTCCAGGATGTCTGGGTGTTTCCCCAGCTGATGCAGCAGACGTGCAGTCATCCTGAATAGTAATCTCAACTCCCGCCCCCTCCACACACACACACACACACACACACGCACACACACAGGGTCCCGGGAGCTCTTGATTTTCTCTGTCACTGAGTGAATAATGTGCCCAAGGTAACAAAAGCCATTTCTCCATTTGAATTAGAGGCACAGTCTTCCTCCCTCTCCTGGAAATCTTCCCTATTATGTTAGAGCTGCTGTAACAAGCACCACAGGGCTGGGTGGCTTAAACAACAGAAATGTTATTTTCTCAAAACCTGGAGGCTGGAAGTCTGAGATCGGGGTGTTGGCAGGGTTGGTTTCTTCTGAGGCCTCTCTCGTTGGCTCGTAGATGGCCTGTGCTCTCTGTGTGTCCTCACGTGGTCATCACTCTGTCTGCGCCCACATTTCCTCTTCTGTAAGGATTCCTGTCATGTATTGGATGAAAGCCCATTCTAATGACCTCATTTTACCTTACTTACTGCTTTGAAGACTGTCTCCAAATGTAGTTGCATCCTGAGATACTAGGGGGTTAGGATATCAGTGTGTGGATTTGCGGGGTTGGGGGTATAATTCAGCTCGTACGTGGAGTACTGGTTCTGTCTCGGATCAGACTTTACAGATGGTCATAATGTCACTTCTGCTTCTTTTTTCCCCCCTCTCATATTTTATTATGAAAAACTTCAGGCATACAGAAAGGTTGCAGGAATAGTATAGTGACCTCCTATTTGAATCAGTCATTGTTGGCATGTTATATTTGCTTCATTTTTATGGATAGATTATGTCAACCAATTGAAAAAAAGTTGTAGGCATTATGACGCTTCATCCTTCAAAACATCAGCATGAACCTCTTAGGAATAAAGACATTCTCCTGTATAACCACAGTTACCACACCAAAGAAAATTTGAAATAATTCCTTACAGCAGCTAATATGTTGTTCATATTCTGATTTCTCCATCTGTCCCCCAAAATCATTAAAACCATTTTTTTATAAATGTTTTACTTTATTTTTTGACTACTCCTCCAAATCTATCCTATACTGTAGTTCTTTTTTTGCCCCCAAATCTTTTGTAACGTGTGTGTGTGTGTGTGTGTGTGTGTGTGTGTGTTTAAGCCAGGAACTAATAAAAGCATAGGCATAGCAACTGAATTTTTGTATCTCTTTAGTCTCTTCAGTCTGGGAACCATCCTTTTTTTTCCTGCCTTTTTTTTTTTTTTTTGGAGAAGGTCGAGGCCAGTTGTTTTAGAGGATGCCTCACGTCCTCAATTTGGCTGATTGTTTCCTTGTGATGTTGTTCAGCTTGTCCCTGTGTCCCCTGGAAGTCAGCTCCAAATGCTTGTTTAGGTTCTAGCTTGTTTAAACAGTTGCCAGGTGGTGCTGGGTGCTTCTTAAACCGTCAGAGCTCACCAGGCTGTCCCACCGTTAGTGATGCTCAGTTTGAACACCGACCTAAGGTGGTGACGCCAGATCTCCTCCCTGGATGCTGTGTTTTTTTCACTTTGCAATTAGCCCGTAATCTATGGGGAGATAATTTGTCACCTGTGTGCATATCCATTGATGGTTCTTGCCTGAATTATTTCACTGGGGAGCTGCAAAATGGTGATTTTTTTCTAATTCCATCATTAGTTGGCATTACAGTTTCTAAAAAGGAACTGTAATGACCAACGTGTAGAGAAAAGGACTGGTGTAATAATCAGCTCTAATGGTGGCAAATAAATCTCTCTGTGAATACTGCTACGGACTCATAGGTGTTTATTTAGTCAGTGTTTTATAATCAATTACAGATGTTGTTTTGATCCTTAAATTATCCAAAACTTGGCCAGTAGGGCCTTTCGAGCCGCCTTTTATGTCCTGCGAACAAGCCTCTTCCAGTCTTTGAGTACTTGCTCTCTTTCTTGCACAGAAACGCCTTAGGCTTATCTTACACTTTCTACTTCCAGATGTGGAATCATCCTTTTCTCCAAAACCCTTTGATTGCATTTGGTGGAGAATGGTATTTAGAAACTGAATCTGTGTGCTAGGGGTGTTTATTGTGGGTGGGCTGTTATTATTTTTAGGGCTTTCAGTGGATAGAACTAAGGAAAAATAGAATCATGACTTTACTGATAATTTCCAAGTCACATTTAACATCAGTGGGTTTAAATATTTGATTTTGTATTCATAGCTCTTTGCTTGGCTCCTAATCCTGTTAATGCTGTTAACACAAGTACTTTTCACTTAACTCTACAAGATATATAAAATAGTTTCAAAATTATAGTCTGTTACCATTAATAATATAATTCTGATCAAAATGTAGTATTTCTTTGTAATTTGTGTTGTCCTTAGTATACATTCCAGTAGGATGTACCACCAGGATTGAGTTCAAAAGCCATGGGAAAGAATTCTTTTCCCTTACAGGTTATATTGCCAACCTGATCCTCTAAGTTAGGTGGTTTTGTTTGCTTTTTAAATGTTATTTTAAATTTGTAGTTTGGTCTTTTCTTTTAAAAAATCAACTTTATTGATAAAGGCAAAACTTAACACGTTTATAACAAAATGCACCCATCGAGAAAGTATTTTGACTAATATGTATACACCTGTGTAACCAGCCACAGTGGAGATCAGAACGTTTTCATCACCACGAAACGTTTCCTTCTGCCCCTTTGAGTCAACCTGCCCTCCCTCCACCCAAACCCTTGTGCAACCACTGAGGTACTTTTCTTTTTCAGTAGGATATTTTTTCTTTTTTCTAGAATTTCATAGTAATGAAATCATGGAATTGTATACTTTTACTTCTAGCTTCTTTTATTCAGCATAATGTTTTTGAGAATCACATGTGTATGTATCAGTAAGGCGTTCCTTTTTAATGCTGAGTAGTACTCTGTTTTATGGAGATGCGTAATTTGTTTATCCAGTCACCAGATGATGGATTTTGGACAGGTTGCGGTTTTTAGGTATTATGAATAAGCTGCTTTGAACATCTTTGTATAAGTCTTTGTGTGGACAGAGGCATTCATTTCAGTTAGGTAAATATCTAGGGCTGGGGTTACTGGGTCCCACATAAGTGTACGTTTAATTTTATAAAAAAAAAAAAATGCTCAACTGTTTCCCAAGGTGGTTGTACTGGTTTACATGCCTCCCACCAATTTCTGAGTGTTTCAGTAGCTTCACATCCTGACCAGCATTTAGTATTGTTAGTGTTCTTAATTTTAGCAATTTCCATATTGTCCTATCTCATGATTTTAATTTGTGTTGTTCTCCTTTGCATTGAATTTTATTTTGAAAAGTAAAATAGTTCTCAGTTCCAAAGTCAGAATTCCATGCGAAAGTACATTTCGTGAAGCCTCAAGCTGATTTTTCTCAATCCTGCTATTGAAGGTGTGGTTTAAATGACTGAAGAATCTGTTGAGCATTCATGTCTGTGTTGGCCCCGGGTCATGAGTCAAAATGGAAATAGTCCCTACCTTCAGAGAGTTTACGTATTAGCCAGGGGAGACAGACAGTAATCACAGGTAAAATCACACATAGCCTCACAGATACAGGGAAAATCCTCACTTTGCTGTGTGCTTTGTTGGACAGATATGAGGAGAGGCGAAGGCTGTCGGATCTGGATTTCATCATGGTTTCCCAAGAAAAAGACGTTGTTTACGTGCTCCTGCCCTTAAGACTTGTTGCAAAATTTCTAACGTGCTATAACTCTGGGACCTGTAGCAACAGGCTCAACCCTGGGAAAGTAACCAACACCCCACTATTGGAACCCAGGTCTGTGCAGGAGCCGTGATAAGCCTTCACTTGATTATTTGGTTTTAGATGAAGTTGCTTAGGCTTGTTCCTCACAGAGCCCTGCTTCAAACCGACTTCTGGTGTTTTTAAAAAATATATCGCTGACACCTGGTTTACATGTAGTTTGTCACAAGCCCTTTTTAATTTTGTTTTTAACACTGTAAATACCGACACTGGATTTGGGTCATTTCTCAGTGATTAAAGAATGTCAGTCATGTTATTATTTTTTTTTTTATCATTTCGTAGGTTTGTTGGAGACCCTGCCCCTACTCCACCCCCACCCCCACCCCAAGACAGCTCATAGTTTTTAGATCTGAGACGTCGGTTTATGTTTTAGTTTCCTGTAGGTCACCCTGACCTAGTACAAAATACCAGTGGTCTTTAGGGGGAGGTTGACTGTTAGGTCTTAAATTCTTAGACATTTTGATTTTGTTATTGTTACAATAATTGAATTCATACCATGTAGCTATTATCTACTCGATAAATTGTTTTAGATAAGATGTAGTTTCAATCTGCTGTTCTAAAACTGGAAACTTCCCTGACGCAGTTGTCCTATTTGCAATTTTCACGCACTGTTGAAGTGACTCTGAAACATAGTAGAACATTGATGATGCACTTATAAAGGAATTCTGCAGAGAATATTTTTAGGAACAACATACTTTTCTAATACCGTAATCAAGTTTTCATGTTTGAAAGCTTCCTTCACTTTCTAAGAAGATGAATTCTGCTCTTTCAAGGTAGGCAATATAGTAAATGATGATGGAAGTGGCGGAGGCATTTTTTTCTCCCCTTGCCTGATCACTATCCTCTAGGACTTGGAGAAGTTGCAAGGGAATTGGCATCATGTAGATTCCGTAAGTGAAATTCTGGAGTGATCAGTTTGGTTTGTATTTTGCCAGCCACCGCCCTGGCAGTACCCAGATAACACCCTCGCCGAAGTAACCAAGAAGTGTTTAATAAAAGGCCAGTTGGCAGCAGTGGGCAGGGATACAGGAAACCAGCCAGCCAGGAGGGGTCACTGCCCCCAGGGGAGTGGGGATGGCGAGCTACACCAGGGAACTTTGCTCACCTGTAGGTCCAGGGGTGAAGGGAGGGAGGAAGAGCTGGGGCCCAGGGGAGAAAGGAGCTGAGTAGTTACAGGCCCTCTGTAGGGGCATGGCCTTTGGTAGCAGGATGCAGCTAACTTCTTGGAGAGAGAGCTGGGGAATAAATACTCTGCCCTCAGTCTCCTCCACTGTCACTTCTTTCCCCAGTGCCTCCCTTTGGCACTGGAGGTAAGTGGGCACCAGAGACTGTCCATGCGTCTACAAATGTCAGTCTCCTAGGGCTGTGAGCAGAGTCGGGGAGGGCAGAGTGTGGTCCCGCAGGGCAGAGGGAGCGTATCCAGCCCACCAGTGTGACCTAAGATGGGGAGGACCAACAGCTGCTGCACTGGTTCCATCTGGTCCCACATATCCAGTGCACGTGTGTGCTTAGTCCTGGCAGAGGCGAGAGAGGAGTCGGGCTCCTGGTGGTTGGGTGGATCACTGTGGGAGGTTTTTCAAATACCTAAGACTCTTTCCTTAATTTAAAATACCTAAACACCCAGTGCTTTTCAGCTAGGTTCTAATAGCCTCCATTTTCAAACACTTGATAATTACTTTCCCATCACTGGAGGATGGTACCAAATCAGGGGAGATTTCTCCCAGAGGAGAGCCTCCCTTCCTTGCAGGGCCACCTGTGAGAAGGCACAAGACAGAGCTGGCCTTTCTGAGCAGCACGCATCCCCGCAAGCTCTTCATATATGAAGAGCCTTTCTGAGCTGGGACCCCTGCAGCCCACCACAGCATAAACCGTCAGAGTAGGTGTCCCATCCAAGAGTGCCCTAAAAGCTGCAAGTTGTCCTTCTGGCTGCTCCACAGGGAAAGGAAGTGCTAAAAGAGATGCCGGGTTTTGTTGTTTGGGGAACAGCTGCACAGTCGAAACACCCAAAGTACATTTCTTTCTATTGTCTTAAAAGATTGATAACAGTGCCTTACATATGCCCTTGTAAGTACTTATTCTGAACTTACCAGGATATAGCTTATCAGGAATGTAAATCACATCCTCCCGGTGGTGTGTGGACCCCCCATGCCCTGTAGACGCTGCCCCGGAAGCTGAGTGTAATTTAGGGCTGCGTTTATGTTGCCAAACAAACCCAGAGGAGATGACGCCAGCAGAGTGATACTGGAGTTTAGCTTTTTCTCACCCATTTTAGAACATGTCCATCCAACCAAAGCTTTTTCTCTCTCAAGTCCCTTTGAAAATTTCTCTAAAGTAGCAGACAGTTTTAAGAATCTTCCAGCCAGGTGAATTCAGAGACCTGGGGTCCCCCCTGGAGGGGAGAGGACATAATTACTGGCATAGTTGCCCCACTCTGGGGGATTCTGTTTATCTTGGTCAGGCCCTTTCTGCAGATTGTTGGTACCCTCTGACCCCTCCCCACAGATTTGAAAACCCTGCTAGGACTTTCTCATGGAAGCAGCGTGATTTGGCGGAAAGATGGAGGCAACTTAGAAGCCTGAGGCTGGAGACCCAGCTCTGCCTCCTCCTGGTTAGGATCTAGGGCGGGTCCCTAGCCTTTCGGAGCCTGTTTTTCTTGGCTGTAAATGGACTTAATCTTCTCAGATTCCTTCATCGAGTTGTTTAGGGCCACCTGAGAGATTTGATCGCCCTTTGAAATCTGCTGTACAAACAGAAAGTTAATGTTTTGTCTGCAGGTGGTCACGGCCAGCAACACAAATACAAAATCATAATAACAATAGTAACTTTTGACGGTGTGTCATCTGACATGAACCGAGAAAATATGTGTGTGTACAGAAAGCCTTTGTGTGCACATTGCCATTTAAGGATGTACATCACCTAGTACAGTACACGAGCCCCAAACCGCTCATGATCTGACTCGGGAACGTGTGGTAGGGGTGTACTGCAGCTGGCTGCCCACATACTGGTGTGTGTCACGGACTCATTTCGGTGGTGACCTGTAGGTTCCTGCATCAGACTGCTTGCATGCGACCTTAGGCCAGTTAGTTAACTTGTCTGAACCTTAACTTCCTTATCTGTAGGGCCTTCCTACCACCCACCTCCTAGGTTTGTTGGGAGAGTTAAAAGAAGTAATGTACATAAGGTGCTAGAACTGTGCTTGGCACACGGCCTGTCCTCAGCGTGAACAGTCACCTCCGTTCCTGCCACCACAACCGCACTGCTCGTGTGTGTGTAGCCCGAGTTCCAAGTTGGACTGACATGTAGGCCAGGTGACTCAGCAGCACACTGAGTGAGTTAAAATTTCTCGTGTATAAAATTTCCTTGGATAATCAAGGGCTGGCCGTTTTGGGAACCCTTGATTAATCACCATGACCTGGGCTGAGTGCGGTTGGGACGGATCCCGGCGTGTCCCTGGGCAACACACCAAGCTTCCCCGTGTCCCCCCGCCCCCGGGGGGAGATCAGAATACCGGCCGCAGGGGTCCTTGCTGAGATCCAGTTCGGGACTCTGGAGGCGGTGGCCAGAGAGAATTTTTACACTGAGATGAATTGTGCTGGGTAGTGTCTAAACTGGGGGTCTCCCTCCATGCGCTGTAATCAGGTAATTCAGAACCCCTGGCAAACTTTCTCCTTCGGTCCTCTGCTTGGCTATCAAGTCGCCTTGTATAATTGTCAGTTATTAATGAACCTCATTTGACCTTCTGGATGAATCTCTAGAGGACTGTTCTCTGTGTTCTGCCCCTCAGGCTGCAGTGAGGTCACAGGTGAGCTGAGGAGTGTCCAGAAACAGGTGTGTTGCCCCTGTGGCCCAAATCTTCTAGGTCACTGTGCTGGTGGCCCAGGTGAATCCCCATAGTGACCAGTGCTCAAGTTTGACACTGGCCTTTCCAGGTGACACACATCACCTTGTCACCAAAGCTCAGCAGTTTGAGGGAGAGAGATGCATTTACTGAGGTTGGCAGCTCCGCCCCTTTGCAGGACATCACAGGAGCATAATCTGAGGATGATGTGATGATGAGGTGGAGAACCAATGTAATTTGCCTTTTAAATACAGCTGACCTTTGAACAATATGTGTTTGAGCTGCATGGGTTTACTTGTAGGCAGATTTTTTCATTAAATATATTGGAAAAATTTTGGAGACTCGTGACAATTTGAAAAGATTCACAGATGAACCGTGTAGCGTAGAAATATTGAAAAAAATTAGGAGACGTACAAAATAGGTGTTAGTTGTATAGGGTATTGGTAAGGCTTCTGAAGGTCAACAGTAGGGTGTTAGCAGTTGAGTTTGGGGGGACTCAAGGGTTTTACAAGGGCTTCAGCAGTGCCGGCTGTAGGTGGTCAGTGCCCCTAACCTGTGCGCTGTTCAGGGGTAAACTGTGCTCAGAAATGGGTCTCAGGGAGACCCAGTGGGAGGCCAGGTAGCTGAGGCCTCGCCAAGGTTTTCATGTGATTTCACATGGTTCCTAGGGTCCAGGTCAGCGAGTCTTTGGGGGAACCCTGTTCACTTACATTTTTCCTCAGCATTAATCGCAGGCTTGTTCATTCTCTAACTCCATCTCCCCTCCCCTGTCTCTGCCTCAAGCTTGGCCAGACCTGTGTTCTTTTGGAGTTCTGGGTTAGCCACTGCTTACCTGCAGTTCTGCTCAACACCCTCACTCCTCCAGCAACAAGTTCGGCCACACCCTCTGCCCCCAGTGCCCCCACCGGTTCTGTCCATATCTTGACCAGCACCTGTAAGAATTTAAAAGGAATCTCACAGTGTCATTTGGTCACTGTTGATTCCCCGACTTGGGTCAGGGGTGCTTTCAGATTTATCTTCGTGGCGGATGCCACGACGTCAGGGCCTGGGCTGTGCTCAGACACCATTTATTGACAGCGTCTCCTTGGCTGTTGGAATCCTTGTGCTAGAATCAGAGCTACTGTAAAGGCAATTTCTCCTTCAAAGTGGGCCGAGTTGCTCGTAGCAAAATGCTGTGGCAAAAAGCTGACTTCCCAGCCTGGGACCTCCTAGTAGAGGCCTCTTGTGGACCACCAGGGAGAGTGGGTGACTGGTTGGTCCCATGGCCAATGGCTACTCTTTACAAAACCAGCCAGCCTCCCAGCCACCCAGAGTGTATGTTCTACCTAGAGATAGGGTCTTTAAGATTGTTAACATAAATTAAAAAAAAAAATAAAAGGCCTTTACCATTAAACTCCTTAAACTCCGGCCCAGTCCGTACACACCTTATAACTGTAACCCTCACCTAGCTAGGCACATTCACCAACTTTTAGGTATGGAAATAAGGTGATCAAATTATATGTGCCAATTAGATAAGATCATATTGGGACATTTAAAAATACATGAGTAACTGCTGACAACCAGCAGATAAAGTGGCATGAGTGGGCCAGTTGTAATCCAACCACGGGTGTCTCCGTCAGACCCACAGGTGCCTTCGTCACCTTTCATAAAACAGCATTGCATTAATTATCATTTGCAGCATTTGAATCATTTTAAAGAAAGTAGAGGTACCAGAAAGGGTGCAAGTTCCATCCAGAGCTGAAGCTGGCTGTCACCTTCTCCCCTCTCCACTTCAGTTGTTTTATAAAATCCTTTCCTGGACTTGAACTTTTGAAATATCTGAGTTTTTATATCAGTGTAATGAATGATGAGTTTTACTTTCCCTCATATCTACTAGCTTTGTCAGTTTGCCTTTTAAATTAAAAAAAAAAAGACATGAAAAAGACAATTTAGTATATGTCTGTTATTCTCCCATGTAGCCTCCTTGCAATTTGCTTATGCAATTTTAAGGTTGTGGGTGTGATGCAGACAACTGGTATTTAAAAATTTAAAAAAAGGAATATATCCACATTCCAAACTTTATCACATATCATCCTTTCCTGTTTTATATCAGGTGACAAATAAAACTTTGTAAATTTGCATATCTTTGTTTCTGTATTAAAGTTCTTAGCTGTTAAATGGTCATGTAGAATTTATTTATTTATCTGTATATGTTCTGTGTGTGTATGGGGTGGGGGAGAGAAAGACAGAGAGAGAGAATGGTTTGATGCCACAATATTCTGATTTCATTTGAGTAGTAATTTCACTCTTCGAAGTGATGTAGCATGGCCGGTATTACAAGTATATAAAACCACCAGCTCTTTATATTCCCTGTGTGTTTTGGGAGTGTAATTTTTTTGAACTTCTGTGTCCATATTCCTTCTCAGCCTGCCCAGGTAATATTGTGAGATTTCAGAAAGGAGAGAATAGGAATCTTTAAAAAAAAAAAAAGAAAAGAAAAAAAGGGACACTATGAACTCATCTACAAAACAGAAACAGATCCCTAAGACTTAGTAAACAGTCTTATGGTTACTGGGGAAAGGGGGTGGGAAGGGATAAATTTGGGAGTTTGAGATTTGCAAATGTTAGCCACTATGTATAAAAATAGAGTTTTAAAAAGTGTCTTCTGTATAGTACAAGGAACTGTGTTCAGTATCTTGTAATAACCTTTGATGAAAAAAATATGAAAACGAATATATGTATGTATATGCATGACTGGGACATTGTGCTGTACACCAGAAATGGACACATTGTACTTGACTGTACTTCAATTAAAAAAGAGAGAGAAGAGGAATGCAAAAGTATATAACACACATCAAAAAAAAAATTAGAAAAGAAGGGAGAGAACAGTTGACCCTTATTCGCTAAAGGGCCCGAAAGGACAGACTGGTGACTAATTGGGAGAATCCCAAGATTTAATTGGATAAAAGCAATGATTTTAAAGATGCCAGTTCTTTGACTTTCTGACTTGGAGTATGAGGGTGCATGGCGCGCGCGTGCGTGTGTGTGTGTGTGCGTGTGTGCGTGCGTGCGTGTGTGTGTGTGTGTTCCCTTTCCTTTATTAGAACTTCCCAATGTCGAGGTTGACCATATTTATAAGTAGGGATATTGCAGGTGTTTTGATCATTTTATTATTGCTTGTTGTTAGTGCACCAGCTCCTGACTGCCTTTGGCAGTTGGTAAACAATAGTCTAGAGAATACAAAAAATAACTCATTTCAACCCAAACAAACACTTACTAGCTCTGCCAGCCTTCGAGAGTGGCGGGCAGGAGAAGAAATGGGGCGGCACCCAGCAGAGAGATTTCCTGTAGAACAAAAGCCCTGTAAATTCCAATCAACTGGCCTCCTCCTGCCATTCCCACCCCCACCCATCTTCACCTGCCAGGTTTCTCCTAAACACCAATTTAGTTTTAGGCTAATCTTGGTTGCTCTTTTGGTTTTATTTAGGTGTTAATGCAAAGAAATTATTGATTCTTACTGCATTGACTTAACACATATAGGCAATCTGTCCAGCTTCTCCACTATAGATGAAGCATTTCCTCCCATCTAAAAAGTTCCTTCCCCACCTGTCCCACCTGTGTTCCCTTGCCCCCACCTCCAGGGACATTCATTGAAGGGAGGAGGGTTTCAGAGACAGCTGAGGTGCTCTGGTGGAAGAGCTTCATCACAGAGGTCAGGTATCTGGATATTGTACAAGTGACATGGTAATCTTGCTTTCCATTTCCCTAGTTTTTGGAATACATCTGTAAAATAATAGCAAGGCGATTGCAGGAGTGGAGGAGATTTGTGTATCTGATATTCAGAGGAGACACCTGTTGTGAGTTTGAAATAGTCAGTGGCTGTGAGTCTCAGAGGCTCTGTGTCCAGCTCCTGATGTCAGCAAGCTAGGGTGGTCCTCGAGGCACGGAGGCTGCTCTCCCTGCCTGTAGGGGCCGCTCCCCGGAATGGAGCTCGATGGAGGCAGTGGGGCCAAGGTCTTGAGAGAGAGTCCTGCCTGGACCAAGGATATCATTTCTCTTTTTCATCTCTCTGCGTTTGGAAAACAAACAAACAAACAAAAGTATTTAGAGGTTCAAGTGGGCATTTAAAACATTACAAACAGTTCAGGAAATCCAAATGTCTAATGTGACTTTTTTTAAAAAAGCTTTATTCTGGAGTACTTGTCTATTTTGCTGTGGGAAACAATGATGTATGTAGAAAAAAAATTCTTTGTGACCAGTTTAGGTCTTTCTCCCTCTCTCCTTTCCTCCTTCATGTACTTGGTTAGTTCTTCAGATTATCCTAATAGTTTTAAAATTGTTAAATCCCCTGATGTCTTTAGATTATACATTATAGAATGTTAGGACAAAAAAGTCCTTTAGGAATCACTCGCTAAGCATTTTGTTGTGGTGTGATTTTACTGGCACTTGTTGGAATAACTCTTCTCCGTTCTATGTGTTTTTTTCCAGTATTGCCCCACCTCTCCTGTGACTGTCAGTGACAGGGAGGAGAATTAGCCTGAGTGTCTTTTTCACGTTGGGTGTGGTGTGAGGTGTATTCTATGTGGTGTCCCCTTATAAGCCCAACTTAACTTGGAGAAGAGTATGACCTCTGCTGAAGACACTGTCCGCGAGGACACGTGGTTTGTCCCTGGTAGCCTCACAGCAGGCGAGCGGCGCAGAGAGAACCACGCAGGTGGATCCCTTGTTGCGCGGGAACCACGTGCGGGGCTGCGTTCTGGAATGCTCCCTGGGAAGCCCCGGCAGGGCTTCTTGCCCCACTCACTGGTTAGTCAGTGAGGAGCGTTTGCCTCTCACCATCTTGAAGGTCCCGGGGACCGTGAGGCTCAGAAAGTGGGGCTCTGTCCTGGGACTCTGGTGGGGAAGTAAGAGGAGGCGGGGTGAGGACACGGTCTCCGAGGGGCCGCGCGCTCTAGCGGGCGGACCCGGGTAGGGCGGGGCTGCGCTGAGCAGGGGGTGGGCACTGGGTGGGCCCGTGGGAGGGGCTGGCCTAATACCGGCTGTGTGCGTGCGCGGGAGGTTCCAGCCCCTTCCCCCGCAGGGCTCGTCCTTTTCCTCCTCTGTTGTCTTATAGCCCGTGGGCCAACGCACGCAGTCTTTTTATCGTGGTGTGTCATCTGTCCTCCTCTGGAGGTTCCACACCCTAAAAAATGGACCCTGCCTTGCGTCATGGTTACAAGTGTTGTTAAATGGCCTGCTTCAAAATGAGGCACAGAGGGCATCCCTTCTTCAGGGCCACGGAAGTTTGAATGGGTTTGTGACCCACTGAAGTCTGGATTCTGGCCTGGTCTGGGGCTGAGGATGAGTTTTGTGGGAATGGGGGACCTGCTGCTCTGAGGGTATCAGCACCTGCCCACCCTTCATCCCAACCTCCATCCCGCCTTCCCTCTTCCAATCCCCAGCCCTCCTCTTTCCCAGGCCCCCTATGTCCCCTCCCCTATCTCTTTCCCCCTTGCTAACCCCTCTGCCAGCCCCCAGCCCTCCTTGCTTCCCTCCTTCCTCCTTGGTTCCCTTGGTCCTGAAGAGCCTCGGCTGGAGCCAGGGTAGAGGAGGAGGCAGCAGTTGGAGGAGGAAGGTGGGAGCAGAAATGCAGGACCAGCGTGTGGGGAGCTGCATAGGGTGCCCCAGGGGGTAAGCGAGGTGCTCGTAGTGAGGCGAACCTAGGCTGTTTCCATTTTAAGCCTGCCTTCTAGATCCTGGGAGAACACCTGTATGTTGGGTAGAATAGCAACTTGATGAAAAATGTCAGCTTCGGGTCCTTATCTGTGAAGCTACAAGTGTCGTTTGGTACAGACTGAGTGGAGCTTATCAGATCCCGTTTCCAGCCTGAGCCCACAGGTCCTGAGAAGAGTAGGGAGGCCTTGGAGGCCCAGCCCCCCATCGGGAGACACTTCCCCTATCCAAGGCGGGTTCCTTTTGCCGGTCCCAGCTCTGCCCACGTGGGCATTATTCCCTGCCTGCTCCAGGGCAGCATGGAGGGCAGGGCCTTTCCACCCAAGGAGGTGGCGGGTTTAAGCTCTGAAGGGCAAGAACTCCCTTGGGAAAAGCTGGGCTGCCACAGGGCCTGGCACCTGGGCCTCATTGCACAAAGTGATGACTCAAAGCAAGAGGCTTCCTCAAAGTCTCTGATCCCTTCCGGCATTACTCCCATGCCTAGGTCTTGGCTTTGTTCTATTTTGAGCCTTTCATTTCCATCTCTACCTTAGTACGTCCGATATAAAGTGCTTCCTTCGGACCAAGGAAAGCACCATCAGACGGTGGAAAACAAATTGCCACATGTGATTCTTTTTTTTAGATGAAGTTTGCATTATGTCACAATTCGGCAAGTACTCCTCCAGCAGGGCAGGGCCTGCATGTTTTGGAGCTTGGTGTCAAGGAAAGCTGGCTATTTAACATTTCTACCATCGTGATCAGGAGAGCAGTATTTGTTGAGCTTTTGTTATGTGCCATGCACAGTATTACCTCATTTAATCTTTGCAACAGCCCTGTGAAGCAGGTATTGTTATATCACTCCCATTTTATAAATGAGGAAACTGAAGCTCAGAGCAGTTAAGTAACGTGCCCAAAGCCACACAGCTGGGAAATCCAGACAAGGCTTGGTCCCAAGTGTCTCTGACTCTAGTGTCCATGCCAACCAAGTAAGGGCTACTCTTTGAAGACTCAGTAATGTGCTTCTAGCTGACTTTGCGTGTGTTTCATACCCACCCAGAACAGAAAAATGGTGGTGTTGGGAAGCCAGGAAGGAGGTGGGGGATTAAAGCCGTATGTGTACTAAGTAATCTGCAGTAACACATTCTCAAAGCATAGAGTTACAAGCCTGTGGGATGACTTAATCTGACCAACTAATTTATGGATGAGAGACCGAGCCCCAGAAAGGGAGAGTGAGCTGCACCTGCACAGTGATTTCACACACAGTGCTGTCAGGTGCAGCTCAAAAATGCCAGTATGTGTTCTTATTAGTGATGAGCTTACCTCCTCCAGTGAGAGCCCGTAAGTCCTCCCTCCCCCATCCCCCTACACGTCCCCCTTTCCTGCCTTGGAGCACATGATTTAGATCATCATTGGCACCCACCCCCAACCCCACAGGACCCAGCCCACTCTCTTCACCCCTGAAGACCCCTTATCTGATTTTAGGTTCTCAAAACAAAGGAACTTTGAGTTCAAACCCTGGGTTCAAGTATAGGAGCCATAGGGAGGGAGCAGCCAACGATGGCCTATGTTTTTGTAAATAAAATATCATAGAAGCTCAGCCACATCTGTTCAGTTACGTCTGTGGTTACTTTGGCTCTGCAACGGCGGAGATGAGTGGTTGCAACAGAGACCTTATGGCCTACAAAGACTAAAATATTTACTCTGACCCTTTAAGAAAACGTTTATCAACCCCTGCTGTAGAAGAGTCAGTTGATGTTAAACCTCTAAAGCCGGTCTGTCTCAGATCAGCCTTTCTGTGTGCATGAGCTTTGGCTATAAAGGTTGGGGTCAGTGAGGGGACAGCAGAGGGGAGATAGTGGCTTGTGTCCAGCAAGTCCTTTCAGGTACCTTAATCAGTGGTTCTTAATACACAGACATCTCAAAGGTTATATGTTCACATGAGCTCTGGATTCCCCCCTCCCAATCTGTGACCTAGTTACTTACTCATCTCAAACCATTATTCTCTTTTCTTTACCTGCCACTTCTAATCCATCACCAAGTCTGGTTGGTTCTCCAGATTACATCCTGAAGCTGTCCTCCTTTGTCCGTCCACTGCTGCCACCTGGTCACCTCGGGCCTGGGCTGTGGCATCAGCGGGTCCTCTTCCATTTCCGACCCATTTATTTTTCACACGGCAGCAAGTTCCTGTCTTCTAACTCACCACTCTATTTCCTTCACAGCAGGCATTACAGTCTGTCATGATCTTGCTTGTGTCTTTCTTTCCTTACTGTCTCCTTCTCCCTCCAGAATCCAGGCTTCAAGAGAGCAGCTGCCTTTCTGTATTGTTTTGTATTCACTAGTGCACCCCCGGGTGCCTGGCATGCAGTGGGTACCATATGGGTGAGGGAAAGGACAGGAGTGGGTGGTGTTGGTAACACCCTTGGAGACAGCATATCAAAAACATCAAAAGGGCTTGTTTCAAATTCACCACAAATGCATACCCAGCTCCCTGGCCCATTTTGATATGGGTCCTGCCTCATTAACCCCCTTCCCCAAGCACAGCCCCTCCCCCGCGCTGGGCATCACAAGGAGGGAGGGCCGCCTTCACTTCCAGAAGAGGGCTTTCTCCCTCAGAAGCCATGAGGAGGAAGGAAATGGAAACCGTTTTCTTAGAAGCGTGTGCTACCTTGTAATCCAGTGTACACCAACACACGTGTGTACTCACCTACACAATTCTCAGCATGTCGCTTTAGTACAGATACTTTCCAGTCTATTCGGTTTGGTTCTATTCTGTTCCACGAAGGCAGTGCTGATTGTGACCCATTACCTTGATTTCATGTCCCGTTAATGTATCATGGCCGAGTTTGTAAATAATGTTTAAAATATGATACGTATCCTCAGGAACGCACAGCCCAGTGTGTGGCAGACTGACCAGGGCTGCCGTGCGGGTCTGGAGAGCTGTAGGAGCTGCCAGGGACCCCCCAGGGCCCAGCCCTCTCAGAGAAAAACACATTATCTTTAGATGTAAGATTTAATTTAGATGTTACTCTTACCTCTTTTTTCTAACCTTTCTCACAGAACAGTTCTTTCTGCAATATAGGTTCTCCTTGTCTTTTCCCCTGTTATGAACTGATGTTTTTATTGCTAACAAGGAGTTGGGTGTTATTCCCCAGGTGATTTTTAATTAAAACAACAACTTGGCCTCATCTATATGTTTTCACTCATTTTTTCCTTTTACTTTTCACATTAGTTTTCTCAAGCTGTGTGTGTGTGTAAGAAAGGTCTTCCTTCACAGATATGTTTTTGTCTTAAATACATATATGTACATATATATTAAAATAAATTTTTTAAAGATGAAAATGTATCTTTGCATGGAGATCTTTCTTCCATAAGGGAAGAAATTCCTTATTTTGAGTTACTTAACATTTAATAGTGCATGGTCCTCACAGTTATTATGGTAAAAGAAAGAAAATCATATCCTTTAGATGAGATGCAGATAATTCTGAAAGCTTTGACCCTCAAACTTATTACACAACACTAATCACATTACATCCCTCTCTCCCCTGTTAGGGGCATTAAATGTAATTTTTCCTGGCCGAATAAACTTGAGCATTCTCTCCTCTGCATATTTCCATTTTAAAAGTTTTCAAGTCAACCTTTTTACTATTCTGACTGTTACCTGAAACCAAGGAGAATGCTTGCAAATAAGATGCAGTGCCAATACTAACTCCTATATATAAAATAGATAAACAGCAAGGTCCTACTGTACAGCACAGGGAACTATATTCAGTACCTTGTAATGGCCTATCATGGAAAAGAACATGAATATATACGTATGTATAAATGAACCACTATGCTGTTCACCAGAAATTAACAGAACATTGTAATTCAACTATACTTCAATTAAAAAAAAAGAAGTTAAAGAATTTAAAAAAAGAAAAAAGATGCAGTGGCAGCCCTTTTCTTGCTCCTTTCAAGCTCCGCCTAGAACTGTCCACTGTAAAATCACTAAAGGGATTAGCGGGACCAACAGTGTCCCCATGGGTATGTCCTGAAGATGCTTTAAAAAATTTTTTTCTCTCTGGAAATTCTAAGTGTGAGATATTGAAATTGCTGTCTGGTCCGTGAAAAAAATCTGTCGGCAGTTCCAGACCACCCCGGCCGGAACATGCAGAACTGATGAAGGTGGGGATTGTGATGACTCAAAGCGCAGGCGGATGCCCACCCGCGGTGAGCGGTGGCCCTGACTACGTGCTGACCAGGTTCGGAGTGAAACCTCAGCTTGATGCCCAGCGTGCGAAGACCTGGGCAGAAGAAAACTTGCAGCAGCGGACAGCTTGTTGGGAGCACGGGGCAAGTGACAGGGGGTGAGGGGTGCATGGAAGGCAGGTGGGGGGCTGGCGGAAATCAAGGGGGAATGAAGGGAACTGCTAACGCCAGGTCCGTTTGCTGGAGGCCCTCCCACTGCCCTGCTGGAATTGGGCACTGCTTTTTTGATGGACGGCTGTGGGAAAATCAGATATTGAAAGGCATTGCACAGCCAGCTCTGTTCCCTTTCTTCTGTTCCTGACCCTTGCCCCCCAGATACTGAGTGCCTGTAGGTTCTCCACTATTCTGGGTATTTCCAGTCATGCCTTGGCTGGGCCCCACACCTGGCTCTAAGGGAGCAGGGGGTCTTTGTTTTGCCAATGAGGAAGCCAGGACTTTCTGTGGGACTGTGATTTGCCCAAGGCCACACAGGAAAGAACACCCGTTCTTATTCTAACTCTGCCTCCCTCTTGTACCTGGATCAGTTACCTTGTGGACCCCACCCACCCCCATCTTGCGGTATTTTTTCCTCTTTTGGTCAACAGTAGTGCAGTGTAATAAACAAGATGCTTGGGATTAGGAGAAACCACGTTCTTGGCTTATTGTTATTTCCCTTCATTTCTTTGTCATATTTTTTATTCCCTGTAAGATTAAACGGCCCCACCCTGAAAGCCAGCTTGATGAAAAGAAAAGCCCTGTGGTTCCCAGAACTGAGATAATCTCATTGCAGAAACGTTTGGGTTGCACATGGGCCCTTGGCCCTCCCAGGAGCTGGTCTGGGGACTTGTCTTCTAGTGGATCAGAAAGGCGGGCCCCCTGGCAGCCTTTGAAGGAGTCGGGCCGGGACCACTGCAGCCCAGCAGTATCCCTGCTTTCATGGTTGGTTTTACAGTGTCCAGATTTGGTGGTTAGTGGCCCGGCCCCTCCTCCCGACACCTCTCCACCCCTCGGCTTTCGTTCTCTTCTAAGTGTGTCTGTAGCTTTCCCCAAAGGACAGAATGGAGGGTACAGGGCTGATCACTGATGGCCTGCCTGCTTTACCCAGAAAATCTCATCCATCCCCCTGAACTATTTTGGACTTGAAAATATACACATGCTAGGGAAGGCCACGTAGGGATGTTGACTTTTCCAAAGTTGAAATCTTTCATGTCTTTAAACATCCAGATGGTTAAACTAGGAACTTTGGTATTAAGCCGAGGTAGGTCAGCCTGACTGGGATTGGCTTTGGGGTCAGGCCTGCACCAGAGGGGGTGGGTGACGGGGGTGATCAGAGACTCCAGTCCCTGACCTTTGACTCTGCTTTGAGCGGTTCCCTGTGCCCAGTGCACCAAGGCTGTAGATAGTAAAGAATTTCAACGGGGTCTGTGAATGAAATAACTGTAAGTAAACTATTTGGTAAACTGATGACTGGAATACAGATTATTAAAACTTCTTTAAAGATTTTAGGAATCACTTATTTTTAGTTCTCCTTCTGAGGGATTTTCTTGGACTTTCCCCCATGTAATAGTTACATGATTTTCTTATTTGCTTTCTAAATCTTTCTGTCGTCAAATAGTTGTGAAAATAAGAGTCAGTTGGCTGGAGGCATGGGGTGGGCCCGCGTTGATATAATTTGACTTCTTTTCTCTCCAAATCAGTAAATATTTACAAATGACCTTATCAAGCAGCTTGGGTACATTCAGTCACTTGCAAGCGTGCAGCCAGAGCAGGGGCCGCCCATCGGTCTGCCGCCACTGCCAGCGGGCCTAGAGGAAGACCTCACATTTGCTTTATAAAATGCTCTGCACAGAACGAAAGCTTCCAACTGAGAGTGGGCCTCAGAGCACGTCTCCCTCTTCCATGGAGACAGCTCAATAAAATTTGCATTTTGAAGTTTAACTTCTGAAGAGTCGGGTCTGGAGCAGAATCCTGGGAACTGAGGCATCCAAAAAATAAATACTGGATTCTGGCTTAGGGTTACCACTGCTGCCTGGGCTCTTTTGTGTCTTCGGGAAGGTTATTCCAGAATTCCATTGGAAGCTTAAATGTCGTTCTTTTGTAAGTAGGAAAAAAACAAGTGGATTACTTTTCTCTTTTTGTAAAGTGGCACCCTGTCATATGGTTTGAAAACGTAACTGTCAAATATTTAAAGCAGGGACAGAATTTTGAGGGTGTCTCTGGCCCTCTTTTCCCCTCAACCCTTGAAACCTGACACATTTAAAACTCACTTTTAGAAGAGAAGACACATGTTCTTCAAATTTGACACTGAAAAATAATAAAGGGTTTTGGTCTGTAGGATAGAAAAATTACAATATTATTGTATCAACATCACCTGCAAATAACTTGTTCATTTTGTCAAACTTCATAGGAGTAGACGGAAGTGCATCGTATGGTATTCTGCTGTCAGAGTATAATATTGTAATTAAGGCTGGCAAACAGTGAAGAAAGAAGAGAATGGCTTTTAAACATAAGTAACTATGATAATAAATCTACATCTACTTGCTGCAAAATACTTACTGTCTCTATATTAATCACTTCTGTATTTCAATTTTTTTTGCAGAGTATCGGGAAAGGGTCATTGTGGTGCATAGACCCAGAGTATAGACAAAATCTAATTCAGGCTTTGAAAAAGACACCTTATCACCCACACTCTAATGTGTTCAATACACCTCCTGCCTCTCCTCAGGCATATCAAAGGTAAGCCATCCAGACTATTCTTTTTTTTTTTTTTTTTTTTTTTTTTTTGTCTACTGAAGTTGCATTATTTTGGCAGGGACAGGCACTGAAACTAATCTAATAGGCTGTATGATTTTAAAAATAACTAGATAAGTGAGAAAGAAGTCAAGCAGTCTTGCAGGCATGTCCATTGTATTTTCTGCAAACCTTACCGCTTCTGCTGCTTTGGAGGAATGTGTTTCCTTCCAGAAGGGCATCGTGGTGGGTGAAATAATGTCTTCCCGGGTAGAAACATTTACAAAGGAAAGTCGACAGCTTTAACGTCTCAGTGTGTGGCGGTTTGTCAGGATGAGAGTCCAGGAATGAGTCAGGTAAGCGAGTCTGTCTTCCCATCATCTGAGCAGGAGTGGCTCCAGGTGTTTCACGGAAGGACCCACTCCGCTGTTGTCATCCCCGTCTCCATGTAGACGGTGCTCCAGAGCGATCACTTTGTTGTGGTTACTGGGTGTTTGGCTCTTTAAGGAAAAGAGCAAAGAACAATAGAGACTTCGCTCCTCAGATGCCCATTTGTTTTGAGACTGAGGTCACGGGTGCCATTTTTTACAGAGATGTAATTGGAGGGGAGGATGCATGGCCTGTCATTTGAAAAAAAAAAGGAGGGGGGCGTTAATGTTAGATTAAAAAAAATAACCACGTAACAGAAAACCAAACTTTAAAATTGGTTTTCTCTTACATGGTGCTTGGGTTTGAAATCTGTTCTTCAATTCTACCAAAAAAAATTTTTTTTTGTTTAATGTATAGAAATGTTTAACCACCCAGTTAAGAGACATGATCCTTGGACTTCAAGTTCATGTCAAGGAGGAATGCATAGATTTCAGTAAATTCACAGTCCACATCATTGCAGATTCTTTCCCTAGTCTGGTGTTTGTTTTGCAGAAGGGAACACAAAGTGATCATCTAAAACAGCATTAATGAAGTTCTTGTGCATCTCAGTTGAGAAGCATTCCATCACAGGCCCTAGACAATCAGGCTTCAGCAAGAGACAGGGAGGAACAGCTGGGCTCTCTGAGAAGACTGCTGTATGTCTGCCTTTGCTAGGCGATTAGCGTGATGGTAGCCATAGCAACCGCAGCGTCTCCATAGTAACGCGTAGCCGAGACAGGTGCAGTTGCATCACAAGGCTGTTTGTTGCCTGGCAAAAGGACAGGCCATTAGTACTTAGATATACGCTGTTGCCTTAGAAACAAATAGCCCTACATAGCAACTACAGTTGGTTTGAAAGATTTGAGGGGGAAAAAAAAGATTGTAGCAGCTTTGGGGTATGTTCATAAAAATCAGTGGACGCATACTTTATTGGAAATGACAACTTGAGGTCATATAGCTGTAGGAGATAAAATGGGATTTTCCAGAGCAGCTCAGCCAACATTGTAGAATTGTCCAGAAGGGCAAAGCCATATGCTTGGTTTTCTCCTTGTGGCCGGAGCCACTCCTGAAATGGGAGAGAACCGGGATTGGGGTGGAGACTTGCCGACATACACAGTCAGTGGGGGAGGGGGTGACCCTTGCTACTGGAATGGTTCCCGGAGTCTCGTGTTCCTTTGTCATTCTGCTCTTGTATCTCGCCAGACCCCACAGTAAACCCTTCCCTTCCTCCCAGTTTGTACCTCGGAAGTGTTTCATATCCTTTTAGTTTGAAGAAGTTAAGACCGTAAGTGTTAGTCACTGGGTCTTATCATTGGTTCATTTAGACTAGTATTTTGTTGCCAAACATGACCCCAGGGGAAACACAGTAATTATTTAATAATTTGAAGGATTAGAACAGAGCCCTCGGGGTTGCAGGAGGAATGCATACTCAGGCGAGAGGCTTTCTGAGCTGGCCTAAGCTTAATGACTTCATTTGATTTTTTTAGTAGAGGCATAAAAATGCAGACAAACTGGAACTTTTGTAGTGAAAATAATTTCCAAACGGAAACTTCAGATCTGAAGTTTTCCGGGTCTGTCACATCCAGTTCCTCTTCTCCTAGTGAACTGAGTTAAAAATAAAAATAGTTTCTGTACCTACCTATGCTGGAGCTTCTATTTCCCCTCCATAAAGGTTACTGGATGTAGAGTGAGAAAACTATGAGAGTCCAGCCTGCCTCTTCGGTCTTAACTTAGTAAGAAGAAGTCACTTTTTCTCTCCTGGGGACTATAATCCCTTCATCTGAAAGCTTAGAGTTTGCTTGAGCATCCTCTAGCGTGTCTGATCGTACTTAGGGTCCTAAATGCTGGATGATTGTACAGTGTTTGTATAGCTGACAGTGATGTATTCAATTCCCTTCTAAGTCATCGGGCCACTTGCTGACGTGACTTGGGGAAGATGGAACTGGGACAAAGCAGGTCATTCAGCAGGGACCCAAATGCCAACTTGACAGGATCTGGCCGGGTTGGCTGTGATGCAGGGAATCACCTGTCAGCCCTACAGGATTGCTGTGCGGGGCACCTGGGAGGCGCTTTCACGGAGCTGGTACTTAGCATGCTGAAGATGGTGATTATACTGGGTGGGTGGTTATTGCCAGGACTTGCAGGTGTGCCTGGGAAGTAGGGCTCTGAACCAAGCTGCAGGTGGCTGGGAACTCTGCAGGGAAAATGAGGTCTCTGAAAACACTGCCCCCGAACCTTGTTCACATCCAAATACAATGTTGAGTATTGTAGCACGGAGACTCGCGTCCCTGCCTTCTGGTCTACCCTTGTGGATGTTTGTTGGGGTGTTCCTCTAAACGTGCTTCTGGGATACCACCTTTGTGAATTATTTTTAATTGAAATGCAGATTTCAGTGACACTAGCTCTCATCTTAGTGTGTTAGAGCTGCTGTAACAACGTAACAGCTGAGACCCTTAAACAACAGAAATTTAACTTCTCACAGTTGTGGAGGCTAGCAATACAAGATCAAGGGGTGGGCAGGGTTGGTTCCCTTTGGGGCTGGGAGGGAGAGTCTGTTCCATGCCTCCTGCCTGGCTTCTGGTGCATGGCTGACAATCTATGGCTTAGAAGTATCACCCAGCTCTCTGCCTTCATCTTCCTGTGTACTGTCTCCAAATGTCCCCTTTCGATAAGGACATCGGTTACACTGGATTAGGGGACCAACCTATGCCAGTATGACCCCCTCTTCGCTAATTACATCTCCGATGACAGTTCCCAGATCAGGTCCCATTCTGAAGTACGGGTGACCAGGACTTTAATGTGACATTTTGTGTGGAGGGAGGGGACGGGGACAACACACAGTCCATCCCATAACAGCCCTTTTCTTAGATAAGGCATTTCACTGACAAAAATATAGAGAAACAGAAAGTAAGGAAGTGTTCAAAAAACAAGGATGTCAAAGGTATACCAGAGCCAGTCTGAATTTGCTCCCAGTGGCCAAAGCTGGGACAATTTGAGCAACAAAATAAATAACATAGTATTGGGTTATAACCTGAAATATAAAATACATATATATGAATCCACACTGATATAAATAAATAAATGCTCAAATACATAAATGAGAGTAGAGACAGATTTCCCATACAGAAGAATTCCAGGTAATTTATGTAGACATTCATCATTCAAGGAGTTGGAGTTTACCTCCCCACCCCTTGCGTGGCTGCTCTTACTTTCAGAGAGAAGAGTATGGGAAAAGGGTGGAAAAGAAAGTTTACTGTGGAAAACCTGGCAAACACTACCTCAGCCACGTGATCAAAGCTAACATCACCTGTGATGTTTAGCTGACAGTTTGTACCTTTGATATGATGTCGAGAAATTGTCACTTCACCTCTGTTGTCTTCCTGCCCCAAACCCGTAACTCCAGTGTAATCAGAGGAAAAACATTAGACAAGGTTTGGTCCCCAAAGAGTGGGTGGAACATTCTTCAAAATACCTGACTAACAGTCTTCAAAGCTGTCAGGTCATTAAAAAAAAAACAAAACAAGGAAAGTCTGAGAAACTGTGAACAGCCCAGAGGAGGCTGGGAAGACATGATGACCAAATGGGTAATGGGGTATCTTGGATGGGTTCCTGGAACAGAAAAAGGACATTAGGGAAAAACTAGTGAAACAGGAATAAAGTGTGCAGTTCAATTACAGTAATGCACAAAGGTTGGTTCCTTAGTTGTGACAAACGTACCATAGTCACAGAAGATGCTGACCTCGGGCAGCCTGAGTGCAGGTTATGTGGGAACTCTCTGTGCTGACTTTGTAACTTCTCCATGAAAGAAAAAGCAGTTCCCCCCTCCCTGTGCACTGACTAGTTGGGTTTATCAATTTTAAATATCCAGATCATCCTTGTTGTAACAGAAAGTCAGAATCACTGTATCACTGAGCGGTCTGCCCGACCCACCTAGAGTCTGCCTCTGTCATCTTTATAATACGTCTGAAGAGCTGGTTATCAGGAGCTCTTTCTTCTACCTCATTCTGCTGAGCTGCACAAGGGTCGTTGCTGTAAGTTGGCTGTTACAGTTCTTGGAACTTCATTTCTGTGAAATGGCACTCAGCTGTTCTTGGAAGGGTCCCCGAGGCCGGCCTGGCCACACCCAGTCAGCTTCCTTTACTTCCCAGCTTTTACCAGCGTGGCCTTCAGACTCCAGATCTGGAAAGGGAGGGAGGCTAGTGCACTGGATTTCTTGCCCATACTTCTTCAGAAGAGTCCTGTTACCTGTTTTGATGGTTATGTTGCCCGTGCCCCTCTCTCCTAGACATGAAATTTCTTCTTTCATCCCTTTTTTTTTTCAATTTATTATTTTTATTTTATTTTTATTTTTATTGAGGTACAGTCAATTACAATGGGTCCTTCTCTGGTGTACAGCACAGTATTCCAGTCATGGATATACATGCATATATTCGCTTGCTTTTTTTTTTCCAGTTATAGGTTATTGCAAGATATTGAACATAGTTCCCTGTGCTATACAAAAGAAACTTTTTTAAAAAATCTATTTTTATATATAGTGGCTAACATCTGTAAACCTCGAACTCCCAGGAATTTCTTGTTAAAGAATATGCATATTTTAATGCTTTTAATATAGATATTGCCCAGTTGCCTTCCAATTCTAGATTCTGTTCCAATTTACACTTCTACCAACTTTTTAGGAATTTCCCCTTTTCTAATCTTTCTCCATGTCTAATGGTTAAAAGAACAGTTAGTTCCCCAGTGAGTGACCTTGACTTTTATGACTTTGTTACTTTACAGTGGGGGTCCTTAAACTTTACAGTACTAGCTAGATTCACGCCCTGTAAATTGAGGATGTCCCACAACAATGTTTATGACAACAGATTGTTCTCAAAATTTACGTATATGGATTTATGTAGTATCTGTGCTCTCTGGTATTAGGCACCAATCCAAAATCAGTTTATAGAAAAAATACTGTAATCGTCTCTCACCTTAGGTAGAAACAGGTTTTACGACTAATCAGACAGTATGGTTTATAGAAAATTTCCTGGGTGCTCATTTTTCAGAGAAGGGAAATTTAATAAAATATACCTAATTTGAGAGCCAGCACCAGTGTCGTTTTGTGCTTCCTTTCTTCCAAAGAAATCTCAGCGTCTGATCTGCCTCTGTCTGGTCTGTGAGACGGGCCAGCCACGTTGGCTCTCAATGCACGTAAACCCTGATTGAGGGGACTTGTGTACCCAGACATACCTTTCAATTTTTTTTGTTTAAACATCTTCACTCTAAAAATAATGACAGCATGTTTTATATTTTGTATAAAGTATTGTAGCCTAACATGCACGGAGTTAGAAAAACCCACACGATTTTCATTTGCTGATCTAGGTCTGAAGATTTATTTTTTGGATGACTTTCTCTAAAGTTGACAGAGTCAAAACACTTCAAGAAAGTTTCTGTTGCTTTCACCTTTTTTTTTTTTTTTTTTAATTCTGAACATTTAAGCTTATCATTTATCTCCTAATGTTTCTTTCTCCTTCTCCAGAGCAACTTAATGACTCACAAAAGATACATTAATGGCCTCTCCCTCCCTAAAGAGTTTTGGCCTTTCAGATATGGAGGGTCTTCATGAAAATGACCGATTTTAGTGCTGACTCAGCAAAAGGTTTTATTTGTATCTTGCCTGTTGCCCTATTCACATGTTGTGAGCTTATTCTTTTAATTTAAAAAAATGCCTACGTAGCAGAAAAATACCGCTAAGGATATAGAAATTGTACAGAGTGGTCAGTATATATTTGAATTAAGGAAATCATCAGGAATTCCTCACCAGGTAAGTAAGCGTTGGGGAAGGAGTGAACTGGTAACGGCTGTGGGGGATCTGGTAATGGCTCTGGGAGGAGGTGGGGAAGGTGGGGTGTTTGGGGAGCTCATCCTTTTAGACAATTATAAGATTAGAAAATCCTTAGAATGTTAAGCTTGTTAACATAACCATGTTAATACCACCACTAAAATGCTGAATTTGCACACAGCAAGAAATAGCTTATTCATTGCTTGGATAGCGTCCAATAATTTTTTTTACCTTTTAAGACATCTTTCATTCATCTCATTATTCAAAGTGGTGTACGTTTAATTGTTGGCAGAAGAACTGCAAAGCCCCACAGTAAAATCAGTTTTAACTTGCACTGAAGGAGTTTAATTGTTAGATTGTTGTGTCGTTGCAAGTTTCAATTCAGTCAAGCATAAAGAGTGAATGTGAAGATTTAGACCAGTTGCATCATTATTACACATTACACTGCTTATATTTACTTGTAAGCAACATATTTCCTGGAAACCATAAATAGTTTTCTAAATGCTCCTCATATTCAATACACTTACTTGTGTAACTATAATTGAAAAGGGTGAGGTATTAGGTGTTTTTAAAGCATAAGCTTAAACTGCAACTTTATGCTTAGAGTCATTTATTAAAGAACATTAAATTAAAAAAATCAATATGAAGCATTGTCGTGCTAAATATATAGAAGGATGTGCTAAATTAATGTGATAAAATGGATATGGGATTGAAAGACAAGATTTTCTAATAACAGCACTTCCCGTTTTAAACTTTATTTTGCTAAAAAATTGGAGGAGACAGATCTTAGAAGAAGCTTAAAACTGTAGGGGTTCACTCATAAATATAAAAAAAAATGCTCATTTACAGTCTGAGTTTTAAAAATCCGTTAGTTAGCTATAATTTTATTTGCATATCAAATCATATTATCTATTGACTTCCATTCTATTTTCTGAGTTGGTCTCAGAATGTTTTTAATCTCAGCATTTGCCTTCAGTATGCTGTCCATTGCACATTTCATCCTCATTGTGTCCTACATTTATTTTATTTAAATGGAAAGTAGCCTCTGTTATCTTTGAGCACTTATGTGGTAGGCATATCGCATGAATATTTTTCCCATTCATCCAGTTTTGTTCTGTTTTCACATTCACTTTGAAAGTTGAATGTTTAAGCAGCCGGGCTGATTATACCTATTTTACTCAGTAAAACTCATGGCTGAGAGAGCCACGTGGAGTTCTTTTTCATCCTCTGAACTCTTAGGGTGCCCTCAGTCTCCAGTTTGTCCTCCACTAGCAGAAGTCTTAGGTTCTCTTGAAATCTACTACTGATAAATTTCTGTTGCTCTAACTCCTGAGAGGTTCTGTGTCTCTAATTCCTAGTTAGGAAGTGAAGTGTCGATGAACTCAGTAGGAGTCTGAGGTCTTTGCAGATTTGCTTCCTGTTTATTTGCATCTCCAAATAGCCGGCAGAAGACATGACAGATTCCTGCATCTTAGGCACTGTCAGAGGAGGGCGATGCAAAGTGGGGCTGACCTGCATTCTGCGTATTTGTCAACCCCCTCAGCTTCTCCAAGGGGGAGAAACTGATCCATGTTGGAAATATGAAAGAGCTGTCAAAAAACAGGAAATCAATGATGTACGGTGTGAAACAACAGACCACGTGCTCTTTGTTTTGAAGCAGTGTAAGACTGGCACATTTTTCATCACAACAGAAAATTAAAACCAACCACTTCCACGTCTAAGATTCCTTTTTTTTCCTTCTTCTGGTTACACTAAACACTCCTGGATTTTATAGATAAAAAGGAAGGTGATTAAGAAGTAGAATTGTACTATAATTAGGCTGAACATAGAACCCATCATTCATAAAAGATTTGAGGAAGACAGAATGGGGGGGAAGAATTCATTTACTGTAAGTACGTCAGCAGTGACTTACTTTGGTCAAAAGTGTGCTGTAGGTAGTTTTAGGTTATATTAAGAAAAGATGATTATGGGCAGTAATAAGGGCAGTAATTCCCGCGTTCAGTGTGGACCAGGCCTCACTGGGAAGTTTTTGACCAGGTGGAAGGGGCACTTGGAGATACGGAGAAAAGTGATGAGGCTGTCTAGGGGACCCACCTGTCACTACAGAAGAGCTGGAAATGTATCATCTGGAGAAACACCTTCAGAAGGTCAGCGTGCCAGCCGTCTTCAGCTTCCACTAGGAGGAATTTGGATCCAATGGGGTAAACGTCATAGAAAGAAAGTTGGGCTCAATGAAAGAAAGATCTCTCCTACAGAACAGCATCTAACACTGTGCCAGACACGTACCAGGAGCTGGGGAAATGTTTGGGTTGATGAGTGGGTGGGTGAATGTTTGGGTCGTGTGTGAACGAGCTGCCCTCGGGATGCTAGTCCAGATGAGATTTAATTATTGCTGGAGAAGTGCACGGTCATCCCTTCCAAGTCTTGAGATGTTCTGTTTCTTTGTCTGTTGAGCTGCAACCCCAGGAGAGTGATGGAGTATCACCCCATAGCTTGGTGTTTGCAGTTCTCCAAGCCCACAGTGTAGGTTGGAAACAAAACGCAGGGAAAGTGTGCGTGGCTTTGTTACTCAGAAATGAGAGGTCACGTTCTTCTCTTGAAATTGTTAAGCCTGGATTTCAAGGCCACGATGGGACTAATTTTGTTACTCCTCGTCTGTGTCACCCAGCTTTTTGATTCATGCCCTATAATTACCTCCCTGTTTTAGTGACACTTCTTTGCATTTCCTTCCGTGTGAAGAAAACGATCACTGCAGTGTTTTGCCAAGCAGAAGATCATTTCCAAAAGCTGTCCATCACATCACCCAGACCTTCCCCTGTTGTTTATCCACTGAATTAACCAGAGCAACACCCACTCTTTGTAGGAGTCTCTGTGGAAGAGCCAAACCTGTGTCCTGATTCAGTAGCATCACGTGTTCTGGGCCAGTCTCTGATCACATTCTTAACCTTTATTTTTTTTCTTACACAAGGTCCGCATCACATTAATTGTCAAAGCATCTTTGAGACTTTGCCATATGTGTCAAAGGTGCAGAGAGAGAGTGTGAGAAGCATCCGAAATTCCATATTAATTGCTAACCCTTGCTGATTTTTAATTCATCTAGAGAAAAGCATCTGTAAACCATGGAGGCACATTTTAAATCCTAACTTATCTCTTTAGATTGAGTTGCGTAATCACGGTAGTCCAAGTTGAGACATGTTCAAAGTGTGTTTATCTACCCAAGTCTCTCTGACAAACTTGGTACCTCCCAGTCCCCAACACACACTCCCCATCTAGTTTGGCAAGAATAAAAGTGCGGGTGGGGGGTAGTGAAGCACTTAGAGGAAACAAGTAGAAGAATTTTAGTGGCTTCCTCCTCTTCCTCCTCCTTCAGTCCCCTCCCCCTCTTCTTCCTCCTCTTCCTCTCCCTTTCCATTTTCCTCTGCAACTGTGGGACTTATAGGCGAAAGGGTTTTTTTTAACTACAAGGAGAACTAAGTCTAGTATCTTAGGATTCTTTGGGGCTAGAAATTGGTACCCTCCCACGGTTTCTTGCTTGTAGAGAAATTGAAACACATAGAGAGAGTTCCCCCCTGTCAACTTCCAGCAGAGTTGTCCCTGGAGGTGGTGCTCTGGAGGGCTTTGGTGAGTTCCCCAGGCCCACAGCCCCCTGCGCAGCCTCATGTCCACCCACACTTGCTGTGGAGTGGACCCCAGCTGGTCCTGCAGGTGGGTAGCTGGATGCAGCAGCTGTGAGGTCCTTGGGAGGAAGAGGCAAGTCTGGAACAACAGTAAGGAAGCAGAAAAATGAAACAGATCTAAAGATCTTAAGGTGTCCAAGTGTGGGACTGGCATCCCCAGCCCTCCCTCACCTCCTTGCCTGTCAGAAGCCTGCCCTGCAAGTAGACCAGAAGGCAGACAAGGTGCCCTGCCCTGACCTGGGCCTGTCCCCTGTGAGTTTTGGTGCCCTTGGGCAGGTCCTTCTGTCTCCCTGGGCCTCAGCTCCTCGTGCAAGAGGACACATGATGGAGCACAGCCTGAGAACCTCACACTTGCCCATCCCCAGGGCCCCCCCTCAGCTCCTACAGGCTGGAGCAAATCCCAGTAAGTCTCAGAAAGAGACGTGGGTTAGAACCTCGCCTGGGCCACTCACTAGCTGTGTGACCTTGGTCAAGTTACCTGAACTCTCTGAGCTTCCGTTTGGTCATTCCTATTGTGGCATAGGCATACCTGCCTCAAAGAGGTGCTGTGGGCATTAACTTAAGTAAAGGCTTTATCAACTGCATTTGTGCCTGGCCCGCACAAATAAATTTCTTCTTCCTCACCCTCACAAGACTTTCTCTTGATAACTGTGTAGTCCTGTTTTTACACATGCTGCATACTGATTTGCAGTATTTACACCCCTATATATTAGCTTTCATTGTAAAGTATCTTTTTATAGTTTATAATCTGTAGTTTCCCCTAGATTTCCTGTGAAAACCAGGATTCTTTTGGAGTTCCCTTTCTCTGTGATTTAACCCCGCATTCAGATGTTATTCAAAAGGTATTTATCAGCGATTTCCCTTAGAAAGCACGGTGCAGAGTATGTGAATAGTGCAAAACATATTCTTCTAGTTGCTCAAGGATGTCCCGGAGTAATTGGCTACCCTCCCTCCCTTTACTGTCACAAGGCAAGGGATGTGTGGAGGGGAGGGGAGCTCACTCTGTATCCATTCCCTCTGACCATAATTTAGCAGTTTTGTGGTGGTGGTTTTCTGGCCTTCCGCCTCCTCCCCCATCCATCTGCCCAGGCCCTGGTGTACCTCTGGGTATCACAAAGCCCGACTCTTTGGACCAGGTCATTCTTGAAGCCTGAGAGACCTATCAGGCTACTCTGGGATGGAAATGTTATAAATTCCAGGCTTTTGACTCCAAGGCACCAAATATTGTCAGAGGACTGAAACATTCTGCAGCTGCCATAGAAAATGCAAATGTGCGTAAGGTGGTGCCGGCCAGGAATTGCTCCAGCTTTGTCTCATTCATTATTCCTTTGAAAAGAAGCCTCCCTCTGCTCCTTACTGAAAAGAAGCCTCCTCTGAACACTTTCTGCAGAACAGAGCACTTGAAAGGTAAGGCGCCCCGGCTCTCCCTTCCCTCATCATAATGGGAAAAGTTTTCACCGCAGGCTGGCCCAAACAGTCAATTGTGTGCATTCTCTACCAGATACATAATCCGCGTTTAAATCTCTTGGCAGCAACTCATTAGTTTTTTTTCCCCCCTACATTCTTTTCCTCTTTGATGAGAACAAAGCGGTCTCCTCCCTGCTCCAGATCTTGCTTCTTTCTCCCAGGAAATCTCACTGTTCCACTTTCATCCTTCAAGAAGAAAGTCGCCCAAAGATTGTCTTTCCCTGCCTGCTAAAAGATGGTCTTGGTTCTCTGTACTTTAAAATCTGGGTTCAGAACTCACAAAGGTGTGATGCCCCGGGCCCTGGATCCTGCAGGAGTTGTCCTGGCCATCGTTTGTGGCCTGCCTGCCTGAGACTCCTCCCTTGAACAGTGACTCTGCCAGGCTCTTAAGGGGCTGTTCTTGAGAAAGGAAAGGTTGGGTATATGGGAACTCCAATTGAATTTTACTCAAACCTTTTGAAGTTCTAACCCCCTCTTACCCTCACCTGAGACATGGGGAATATTCTGTCATCGCTGTTATTGAAGTCAAAGTTACAGGGAAACCAACCTGAATTTCTCTAATACAACTCTTTCATACAGAGTATGACAGATACCTCTTTCCACCCAATATTCCCTATTTCTGCAAAATGAGCTGTGTAATGGATGTAAACTCTTTAGCACTGTAGGATTACAGGCTGACCTCGGAGATCCTGCGGGTTCAGTTACAGACCACCGCAACAAAGCCAATGTCGCAATAAAGCGAGTCATAGGAGTTTTCTGGTTTCCCTGTGCATATAAAAAGTTATGTTTACACTACACTGTTGTCTTTTAAGTGTGCAATAGCGTTATGTCTAAAAACCCAGGGTACATACCTTGACTTAAAAATACTTTATTGATAAAAATACTGTCATCTGAGCCTTCAGTGAGTCATAGTATTAACATCCAAGATCACTGATCACAGATCACCATGGCAAATATAATAGTAGTGACAAAGTTTTAAATATTATGAGGATTACCAAAATGTGTCACAGAGGCACAAAGCAAGCAAATGCTTTTAGGAAAATGGCACCGACAGACTTGCTCGATGCAGGGTTGCCACAAACCTTTAGTCTGTAAAAAAAATGCCATTGATCGCGAAGGACAGTGAAGTGAAGCAGAAACATGAGGTGTGCCTGTATGAAGGATTTGAAATTTAGTTATCCCCCCTGCTGTGAACCCTAAACCATTGTGGATTTGGTGTGGGAGGCAGAAAACCAAACATTTATTGAGCGCCTGCTGTGTGCCAGGCTTGGTATAACAGACATCATATATGCAACCTGTTTTAATTCCTATAAGAACCTGATGGGATTGATTTTATACATGTGTTACATTTTAGAAAACTGAGGCTAAGGGAGGTCATCCTGTACCTGCAAACGGCAGGTCACCCAGCTCGCAGGTGGCTGAGCTGGGACCTGAGCCTCAGAGCCTCACTGTCCTGACTCCAGACACTCAGCACTTCCCACTGTAATTCGCCATCTTGTGGTCACTGCCTCTTATGGAAATATTCTGCGGTAGCTGATGGGTGGAGAGGTGGGCCTGAGAAAGGAAGGATGGCACAGCACTTTTTAAAAAGGCAGTTCGGGCTTTGCATATAATGAGGGTGGGACGATGGAGAGCAGTTAGGAAGCCCCTACAGCAGATCTGACCTTTGGAGATGAGCATGCAGAGGAGGGAACAAAGCCAGCCGGAGGGAGACCCCTGGGGCCTGGGGATCGGGCTGGAGGAAGCTGAGAGGGGTCAACAGTTTCTCAAACTTGTGATTTGAATTTTATGATTTGGGATATTATTTATACTGACTGTTTAATAAGAAAAAATAAATTCAGAGTTCTCAACATTGAGAACTTGTCCATGGATTCCACTCTCAGAGAGAATTAGGATTTTGTTTTTTTTTTCCCTCTAAGCCTGCTTAAATACTTTGTCATCTTTGGGAGTAAATGGCCACACAGCCATCTTTCTAATCATTTTTTATGTGTAATTTGAAAAAAAAATGTTTGTAGGGAGAACTGACAAGGGCTAACCACCTTTTGGGGTTGAGTATGTTTCTCTTGGTCTTTGTCGTTAAAGCAGTAGATTTTGTTAAGATTCTTTTTTAAAAAATTCTCTAATTATTGGCCCGTACCTCCAAGATGTATGAACTTGGTAAATATTTATGAAATCAAGTGAATAAATGTGATTAGCATCCTTTATTTGACACTGAAGTCATAAAATGGATTAAAGACACAGAATTAATTTTATTTCGTTAAGGAATAAGCAAGTGAGGATTCTTCTGAAAATACGTGGCTAATTCTGGTTGACCCACGTATCTACAAATGAAGCTGTAAATAACTGCCCAGCCGGTGCTGTGCAAGTGCATGTTTGCTAAGGCACGACTTAGATTGTAAGAAATGGCAAAGCTCTGCTGGTCATTTTGGTTTGTTTTGTGCCAAGCTGAATGGACTGCTTGAGAGGCAAAATGCAACACGTGAGGATGTTTTCAATCATCTAAAAAGATGTAGGAGTGATACTACATTTGAGAGAATCAACTGAACTAAATGTGCTAGACCACTGAGCTGTTTTGCCCTTAGTGGTTTTAACAAAGTTTCTAGATTAATATTAAGGGAACAAGGGATGGGGTGTCAGAATCACTAAGGGGGCTTTTTAAAAATTACGTAGGATGTCAGTGGTGGAGGAGGCTGTGTGTGTTGGGGAACTTTTCACTCAAATTGTTGTGAACGTAAAACTTCTCTAAGAAATAAAGCTTTATTTTCTTTAAAATCTTTACATGAATATATCGATGACATGACCAGAGAGTCAGTTATGGTATTACTGTGGTGGGTATTTGCCTCCCTCAGGAAAATGCAACAGGAAAATCATGCTGAGAATTACTGTCTTATGTCACAGAAAGTTGAGGCAGAAAAGAACGTAACATCACCCAGTTTAGTTTCCCCAAGTGGTACTTCAGTGAGCAGTTTCCAGAGATGTTAGGACTCTACTTTTGAAAATGTGTGCAGTTTTCCGGGGTCAGTAATTGGGAAATGCCTCTCATGATAACTTCTTTGTACTGAGCTGATTCAGATGTTTCCCACGCTTTTTTTTTTTTTTTTTTTTGCGGTGGGCGGGGCACACTCATCGACGTGTTCTAAGGAATACCAATTTGGGAAAAGGTTATCTAAAATAAGGGGGCTTCAAAGCGCTAGTTGCTACTTCCTAATGGGTTATGAAATCCATGTAGGGGTTGCAACCACTCTTTTTTCCTTAGTGAAAAATAATAGAAAATACCAGAGTGCATTGCACATGGGAGGGTAAATGTTATTCTGTGACACTTTTGTTTCAGTTGTGTATGTGGGTTAATGTGAACTCAGTCATAATGAAAAATCTATTACTACGGTTGATGGCCAGAAATACATTGTGGAGAACCCTGGTCTAATTCAGTTCCTCAGTTTTATAAATGAAAACGCTGAGATCCGTGGGGGTCTGAGGAGCATGTGGGGAGTTAGTGACAGAACCTGAGTCCACTCCTCACCCTCTGTCACCCACACTAGTGCTCTGCCCTAGTCCAGAAGTCATTCCGTTTAAAAAGGAGCCCAGGTGGGACAACCTAACTGTTCCATCAACAGATGACTGGATAAGCAAGATAAGGGCACATGTACAGTGGAATATTATTCAGCCTTTAAAAGGAACGATACTCTGACACATGCTACAACTGTGGGTGAGCATTGAAGACATCATGCTCAGGGAGCTGAGCCAGACACAAAAGGACAGGTGTTGTGTGATTCCATCTATGTGAGGTTACCACAATAGGTAAACTCATAGAGGCAGAAAGTGGACTAGAGGTTCCCCGGGGCTGAGATGAAGGGGCAACCAGGGGATAGTGTTTAATGAGTATAGGGTTTCTGTTTGGAATGATAAGAAACTTCTGGAAATAGGTAGTGGTGATGGTTGCACAAGTATGTGAAGGGACTCAGCACACTGAATGGTACACTTAAAAAATGGTTAAAATGACAGATTTTATGTTCTGTATATTTTATCACAATAATAATTTAAGACTCTAGCCACAAAATAACCCTAATGTATTAGTAATAATAGTAATAAAAGCAGCACAGCGTTTCTCTTAGACAGACCTTGTTTTCCGCTCTAACGTCTATTCATTTATTCGCTCAGCGGCCCTTGTCCTGTGCAGCCCAGGCACTGAGGACTCTGGGGCAGACAAGGCAGGCCTCCTGCTCTCAGGAATCTCTGGAGCAGAGTGTGGCCACGTGTGGCCTTGATTCTAGAACCCCTGGCAGGTGGTGGCCGCTAGCATTTCCACAGGTGAGGTGTTTTACAGCAGTGAGCCACGCTTATCCGATGACCTTTTCTGTGCTAATAGCTCTGCTTTTCCAACTGCAGCATTTGGATAAACTCACAGTTTGCTTTTGGAAGGCCAAGCAGAAACATACGTCACGGTTTCTCTCTGGGTTTCACCCCTCTCATCAGTTGGGCTTCAACTCTGACCCACTGACAGATCGCCTGTTCTCATTTACTCCTCCCTCTGTCCTTACGGGCGATCTCCGGGCTGGCGGCAGTTTGGGTCTGAGAATCAGAAGACTCGGGGTGAACCATAAATGAGGGCGGGAGTGGCTGGATAGCGGGAATGGATGTCTGTTTCTTCTTCAGAGCCGGGAAGGCTCTTGCAGCTCCCAGTGCCAGGCGGCTTCTGCCCATCAAAGTTGCGGCAGATGGGAGTTGCACTTTGGCTCTGTTTGAGGACTTTGGAGATTTCTCTCTGTCCAGAAGGCACCCTTTTGCTTCCTGTCCCTCCGCTGGTTTTGACAAACAGCAGGCCTGTGCTTGCAGCAACCCTTGTGGGGTCTCTGTAGCCCTTCAGTCAGCATCCACAGTAAGGGAAACCAGGAGAAACTGCCTCTAACCTGAACCAGTGAAGATAGTAAACTTGGTTTACTGGGAGCTAAGAAGAGCTTCTGAAATAGTTTATTCTTGTGGAACCTGAACTTTGCCCTGAGGGCGGGGAGGTGGGGTGGCTGGTAGAGTCTCCCTGAATTAGGGGAATAGAGCATGCCATCGACCTCAAAACTCAGCATAACCTTGTGATTTGAAATCATATCCAGGGTTTCTCCAGCTTGGCACTGTTCACATTTGGACCAGAGAATTCTTTGTTGTAAGAGGGGTGTCCTGGGCATTGTAGGATGGTTTGTAATATCCCGGCCTCTGCCCACCAGATGCCTACAGCACCCCTCCCCACACTTGTGATGATTGAAAATGTCTGCAGACATTGTCTGATGTCCCCTAGGGGGCAAAATCGCCCCTGGCTGGGAGCCCCTGGCAGCCAGGGTTCTGCTGTGTGTTCTGAGCTTTAGGCTTTGAGGACTCTGTCAATTGTTATTCTGGAGATAATGGGGAAAGGCTTGAGGGTTGGTTGGTTTGAGTCTTGCTTTACTAGTATAAAACTCCGATCTTTAAAGGGTGTGTAAACTGCCACCCACTGGGAGAGATTAAATCCCTCGCACGGGTGTCCGGTGACTCCACTACCCGTATAATAGGCTTGTTCTGTAATGGGTGTTGGGTTATGATTTCAAGTCCAAGTATCCTTGTCCTCTTTTCCTGCCTGTGACGGTCACATGGCTGAATGATGTGAACAAGTTACTCATTTCCTCCCCTGTGTCTTTCTCCCCCACACTGAAGTGGAGGGTGATACCTACTCTGCATCTTGTTAAATAGCCGCGATGTAGCCAGTTCATCTGCTGAGCTCACCTCATGGAGTGGCGTCAGTTGTTTGGGACCATGGGATTCATCATGATTTTATTGCCTGTTCCAGAGCCCAGATGGATTCCCAGTTTCAATCTTCCAAAAAAGCATAACATTCATTTTCTTCTCCTAGGCTGGATAAGCTGGAATGTCCCATTATTTCAGCCCCCATTGTTTCTGGAGCTCCCGTGGATCATGCTTTGTGCAAATTTTTGGAGATACTTTGTTGACTAAGCTGGTTTCCTAGCACACTCCAGTTGGAAAGGTGGACTTACAATAAATTTAATGTAACATGAGAATTGCTTTCTTTTTTAAAAAGATTTTTTTGAGGGGGAGGTAATTAGATTTATTTATTTAATTTATTTTTAATGGAGGTACTGGGGATTGAACCCAGGACCCTGTGCACGCTAAGCACGCGCTCTACCACTGAGCTATACCCTCCCTGCTGAGAATGGCTTTCTATCACCTGTACAAAGTGCTATGGCTTAACCTTCCTGCCTAGTTTGAAGCTCTTCCTAAGTCTGAAGAACTGATCATGGTGATGAGTATTTTGGAAGGTATTAGCATGCAGTCTGGGGCAGCACTGTTCTGGGAGTTTGACACCCTTTTTTTTTTTTTTTTTTTTTTTTTAACATTGACATTGGCCCCGGTTAGCCATGTGCTCTTACCCAAGTCACTTCTCTCTGGATCTCACTTCCTTGATTTAAAATGATGTGTATTGGATGGATCATCTCTGAGGTCCCTTCTGAATCCAGCAGTCTGTGCATATTATGATAATAATTTTGTTAGAATTATTAAGTACAATTATAATATGTTTTAGAGCTAGAAACCTCATGACCAGCCAGTCTTTGTGAGGAGGATCTAGCGTACGTTTTTACTGTGGGTTCCCTGCTCACCTGTGCCTGGTGGGGAGACTCTCACAGCTCTGGTGGGGTCAGAGGCCTTGCAGCACTTAGAAGGCCCCAGAGAAGGGGTAGACCAGAAGTCTGAAAGATTGAAACAGAGGTCTTGCCCTGAAGCCCCATGAAGAATAACTATCTCTAAATAGACCCATCAACTTCAGAGAATGTCTTTCACAGGGCTTCTTTGGGACAGGTGCCTTTTACCAGTATCATTCTGTCCACCTACGGAATTACATAAACTTAGCATGTTCAGGTTACCCATTCCTTCTGCACCTGGAGCTGTAGGTAAATTTGCTACCCACCTTAAACCTTGTCTCCACACCTGTCACTTCTGGAGCCTGCAAGCTCTATCCCCAGCATCCCAAAGCTGGTCGTCTCCCGGCAAGAGGAGCCCAGTAAAGGACAAGATCTCTAGTCGTAGGTAAGGGGAAAGAAAGATTCAGAGCATTCTTCTCTTTCTTCAAGACGGCTTTACACACTTACTGATACTTCAGTTGTGGTCTTGCAGGTTAATCTCCCCTTCTCCAAGAAACCACGTTGTGAACCCTCACCGCCTGTCAGAGTAAATTTCTCAAATCACCTGGATGAGACCTGGCAGACATTGCCTTATATTGTGGTCCTGTGTGTTACATGTGCTATTTCTCTTAACAGATGGTAATCCTCTCCTAGGGCCATGATTGTATTTAACCACCCGGAAAGACCCCGCAGCCCAGGTCAGGCTGTGTGAATGCGTGTGCGGAAGGCACCTGGTAAATGCTGGTGGAGTGAATAGCTGCTTCGCAGCGTCAGGCACGGGGAAGCACGCAATGCATGGTGGTAGAATCGGACTGAATTCTAAGTGCTTAACTATTTCCCAGTTCTCTAATCTTTATACTTTATGCCATTTACTGTGGGTTAGAAAATAAGATGAAGCTGTGTGTACTCAGTGACGAGTGTAAGTGGCGGCTGGTTATCTGAAGAGCCATGGAGATTTCAGCTGTTTTATAGCTCTGACGCTTTTAATTTTTTTCTATTCTTTCCTCTTTTTTTTTTTTTTTCACAGCAGTGTTTACTATTTCTGGCCATTATGTTCACTAATATAAAAATTTAATTGGACTTTTTCTTTCCAGTTGATTATTACAGCCCCGTTTGCTCTCTCAACAGAGCCTGTATTGTGGGAACAAGAGAGATCAATTTTCTATCACAAAACTCAATACTTTTGACTAAAGTCCGGTGTGCCTTGTGAGTGTGTGCCCCACTCCTGGCGACGTGTCGGGCAGCCAGAGAGGACTGTGGATTGTGAAATGGGCCGAGTATGCTAGTAACCAAGAGGAATTTTGATTTCTTAGAGCAACGTGTGGAGCAAAGTTAAAATCCTGTGCAACTCTTGAGATTAAAAATAGGCATGTGTCTTGTTCGTTCCTCATGGTTGAGTATTTTTTAAGTATCTAGGGAGTTGAAATTAGGTATAGAATGTGTAAAGGTTTCTGGCTAAAAAGCAGTCTTTTCTTTCAAGAGCACCCATGAAAGGTGTCCATTCCAGGAGGGCAGGGGCCTATGGTTTCGTTCATTCTTTCCCTCCAGGGTCCACACAGTGCCTGGTACATGGTGACTGGTAAATGTTTGTTGAGTTGGAATGCATGAGAGAAATACTAACTAGTGTTGCTTTTAATCACTGATTAAAGTGTTTTCTGGATTAAAGGGTCCCTGTGGCCGTGTCTCTCAGTCCCCATGAATAACGCCTTAGGGCTGCTTTCCGGTGTTGGAAGATGCTACCACGCCTGTCTTCAAGAGCTGCAGCTGTGTGCCTGACTTGGCAGGGCAGGGGCCGGGCCTGGTCCCCAAGAGGCACAGGTAGTGCCCAGTGCCACTCACGCAGCCCCTGAGGACAGGGCGTGAACTTGGGGTGGGGATCTCACACACCCAGCGCAAAGCCACCCGCCACTAGCTCCTGATGTGGGGTAAGTGATATAACCTCTCCTATAAAGCTGCGCCAGGAATCCCCGCCCCCCAGAGTGGATGAAATGGGGAAGACGGGAGAAAGGGCCCCGTAACCTCAGGTCCTTGGTGCTTTAGGGAATCTTTGATACTGGTGCAGAGTTAGAGGCTAAGGCACAGGTGCTGGGAGGACAGATGTTGGCGGCGGGGGGGGGTGGTGCGTGCTGGGGGTGTGTTGGTGAATGTGGAGTAGCAGATCTGGGAGCAGCACCGTCCAGTGGAAGTTTCTGTGATGATGGTAACGTTCTGTTCCCGGGCTGTCGCACGCACAGCCACGAGCTGCATGTGGCTGCCCAGTGCTGGAGAGGTGGCCAGTTTGACTGAGGAGCTGAAGTCTTCATTTCTTTTCATGTGAATTTGAATATAAACCCATCACAGGGGAGTGGCTAGCTCATTGGGCGGTGCAGCTCTAGGGCCTTGCTGGAGCTTAAGGACTGGCAGTCTGTCCATTTCCGGGGGGCTTTTGAGGAACGCAGACTCTCAGACACCACCCCAGACCTGCTGGATCAGAATCAGCACAGGAGGTGCACGTGCACATCCGGATTTAGGAAACACAGGGCTGACGTCTGAGCTGCCCGGGTTTTTCCGCTGACTTCGTGCAGCTGTGGTACCAGGGAGGCTGGAACCTTGGTGCTGGGGGGTTAGTGCCTTCTCACCTACTCGCACGTCCTGATGCCGTTTCCAGGAAAGTCAAGCATATGAGTCCCTGTGCATCCCTGCGGCTGAGGGATCAAAGGAAAACGTTACGCAGCTTTTAGCTCCGTATTAAATGCTATTTTGCTTATTCCTCCTCATAAACCTCCTTAATCTCTATGTTCTGATGTTTTCTCCCCAAAAGGTAACTCTGTTTATCTTCCCACTCATCCCACTAGAGCTTTATTTTTCCTGTGACTTTGCCTTAAACTGGTAACGATGTGAGTATGTACACATACACACACAGACACACTTACTTTCTGGATGTTTCAAGCCAAATCGGTACGTCCGGGCTGTGATTCGCTTAGTGCTTCCAGGGCTCTGGCTAGTGATAAATATTTCCAAAGGAATAAATGGCATTTTCTCTTCAAGTGAAAAGAGAGAAATGTCCCTCACCTTGGAAAATAATCATTTCTCTTCTGTAGCAGTCAGCTGAAGCAACGACAGAGAACTTCGCAGGTTTCTCTGGCATCTACCGGCCGTACTACTTTGGCTCACGTGGGTGTTACTGGGGTATTGCTGATGTTAGCCATGTTGGGGATTTGACTCTGTGTGTAATTATTTTGATGGAGACTTTTCACTCTGCCCCCTTTTAAGTCTAAGTTGCAGACATAATGTGCTGTCGGCTCTCCGCCAGGCATTGTCTATGGGGCAGGTTGCAAAACCATATTAAGCTGCATCTAGGGAGCTGTGAAGGGCACTGTGAGGAAACTGAGGCAGCGTACTGGACGGGGCACCCCACCAGGATTCCATGCCCCTATATAATGTGTCCCTAAAACAGACCCAAGGTCACAGCACTAGTGAATGACAGAGCCAAAATTTGGTCCCTGGTGTTTGGGTTCCAGAGTGCACTCACTTCACCACCTCCCGCCTTTGCTCTCTGCCAGGAACCGGCCCCCTCGAGGGTCCCCTGTGCTCGCTCCTGATCATCACTGTCATGGTGTCTAGTCTCTCTTCCTCCAGGTGTTTGCTCAGATGTCACCCTCTCAAAGGTACTTTCCCTAAACATACCATCAATAGTAGCGCCCGTGCACACACGCGCGCACACACACAACACACACCAGCATTCTGTATGCCCACTGCCCTTCTTTATTTTTCTCCTTAGCTCTTATTATTACCTGTATCACATACATTTGTGCCTGCGTCCCTTGAGAGCAGGGACGTTGTTTCTGTTCAATGCTCCATCTTCCGGATCTAGAACCGTGCTCAGCCCATAATAGCACAATAGAAATATTTCTAAATGAACCAGTGAGTGAATGAACAAATGAATGAATGACTCTCTAACCTGGAAGAGCTGCTGATGCCTCCCACTTGGTCTCTTCTTTGCCTCTTCCCTGGTGTGCTCCCCACAGCGGCCGAAGTGATCCACCTGAAACTTCTACATGCCCCTGACAGTTCCTTCCAGAGGCTTCCCACCTTCCTGACTACTTTACTAGTCCCCTTCCCTCACCCTTATGGAATTTCCCTCCACCATGCTTTTCCTGTATCCCCTGTCCTCCCCTCTGCACCCACTGCAGACCAAGGCACTGGGTCCTCAGATGTCCCAAGCTTCGTCTGTCCGGCTTCCACACTTGTCAGCCATGTCAGTCGACGGTAAGTTACTTGAGGACAGGAACCAACTCTGTCTTTCTCCCCGTGCTCCCCCCACCTTCAGAACGAGCAGGCCACACAGAGTAGGCACTTGACAACTGTACCAAAGGATGCACGGGGCCATTTCATTCTATGGGTAGATCTGTACAGAATTTGTTGGAAGCCAGTCTCACCTCTCTAGAATTAAGTGTTTCTTTGGCACTCGGAGATCTTACTGTTTAAGCTGTGAGATTTAAAGACAGAATGCTTCCTGCTAATTATTAACAGTTGCCCTGTAAGAACAGAGCCATTGTGGGGCCCCGAACCCTGGCAGGCTGCCCACCAGCCGCGGTGTATGGTGCCATAGAGCAGGGAGGGGAAGCAGAGGCAGCTCGGGCCCTGGCGCCCGCCAGGCCTCCGCTCACCCGAAGAGGATTGCAGTCTTGGGGCCAGAGGACTAGGAAGTGGGTAAAAGGATTTGCAATGAGATTATAGGACCTAAAAGCTCGTTGCTTTTGTTCAGGAAACAATTTATCGGTTTTCTTCCAGGCAGCGAGACAATCCAGTTTAGGGCCTGCAGTCAGGATCAATGTCCTGGGGTCCTTCAGGTACTGAAAAATCAGTTGATCTGTATGTGTACTCCCTTTGGCTTCTTTTTTTTTTTTTTTTTAAAGAAGAAGAAGAACAGGAATGGAAAGAAATAAAAAAGCCCAGTAAAAGTACTCTAAGCAAACAAAACTGAAAACCAGATCCATTAAGAGTGTGCAAAGACAGCCTCCCTTTAAAGAACATCCCACTTGGTCAGTGTGTCTTTGATCCAAGGTCTGGAAAGTGATGAGGTCGTGTGATCAGAATGCAAGTTCTTTATTTTGAATCCTGAGAGGAAGGGTCATTTCCCCGGGGCCCCAGCTCCCTACAGGGAAGGTCATTCATAAAAACTTTGCAGGTTGGGTTGGGGCTGAGTTCAGCTCAAGCCGGTGTGCTCTCTACTGTCGGGTGGGGTTTATAGCTGTCATAACAGTCCTCTTAAAGCCTGGGAGTCTTTTTCACCTCTGATGCTTCCTGGAGGTGTATTTTGTTTGGCTCTTGGCCCAGGTATCTCTTCACCCTAAATCTTAGTTAGCGTCCTCTTCCTCCCACTGGCAGCCTCCCTGCCTTATCTGAGGTTTTTATTGATATGAAATGCCTTTTACTGACAGAAGAACAGAACTTTCTGTTCCTCCGAGTGTGAGGAAGGAGACTCACAAGGGATTTGTCCCACTGCTGATAGTATTTGGGTCTTAGTCTTGCCCCGTGGCCGGGGATTAGCTAACTCACGGAGGTTTCCATTCCATCTCCAGCGAGGGGAGCAGTTTGTGGGTGATTCCAAAGAAAATGTTCGAGAGAGTCTTCATACCCCAGAATCCAAGTTAACACAAAGTTTGGAAAACCTGGACACTCTGATAAGAAAATTTACCACCACACCTTGTGTTCGAACTTCCCTTGTTAAAAATGGATTCTGAATCTGTGTGTCTATTTTCTGCCCGTAGTTAGAATATACTGAAGAACTACTTGATGGTTTGGAGGACATTGCACTTTGCCTTGCAGTGTTCAGTTTGTAATTATTGGTGTAAGATATGTACCCACCCTCGAGAGGCCACAGGAAGTTATGGCTTTGAATAAATTCCTGACCAGGGTATCTGACTTACCCTTTTCCCTTAGAAATGAAATAATCTCTGTCCTTTCTTTCCCCTGCCGCCTGCAAATGTTTTTATTTGAAGATGGGGGCTAGTTGGGTTTCAGTTAATTAAAGTTTTAATTGTGTTTGATTCTGCAGCAGACCTCATGTTTGCTTTCCTTAATGATGAAATGCAAAGAGTCCTCTCCGAGCTCTCATCCTCCTGGACAACGAGAGGACTAGAAACCCACGAGCCCTGCCCGGCGCTTTGTGTTTGCTCTTTGCTTTTGGCGTTCTGTTCAGATCTGAGGAAAGTAGCAACTTCAGCTTTATAATTGGGACATTATTCAAGAATGGCTCTGATGCCTAACATTTGAGCACCTGTGTGTCGGTTATTTCCAACACATCGTCTGTACAAAATTCAAATACTTGTCCTTTTGTGCAGAAAAACGGTCACCTAAATCAGGCCCAAGACTGCTTTTCTTAGAAAGTCCTGCTTGCACGGTGGGCCCTTGGCTGCTGTCTGGGGACTTAGATTTTGAGAGGTTTCCCAGGACTGATAAAAAGGTGGTTCGCTGTGGCTAAACTGTGTATACAATGTGACGCTGGAAGAAATTTGGAATTTTGGTAGCAGCTCTGCAGGGGGTGCCTGCGTGAGCAGTCCCCAGTGAAAACCTCGGCACCCATGGGAGAGGACTCTTGAAAGCTTGGGCCTGGTCTCCTCCGGACTCTTCCCCATGTGCCTCTTCCTCGTGCTGAGAGCACTTTGTAGCCTTTTGCTGAAATAAGTCATCGCCGTGAACGCATGTGTTGTATGCTGAGTCCTGTGAGTTCTCCTAGTAAATCACCGAACCTGGGGGTGGCCCAGGGTTTGGAGAGTCCTTCAGTGTCCGTTTGAGCTAATTATTCCTTGGCGTGAGTAAATTATTTTTACTGGGGCATCTCGACACACCTTCCAAACCTGTTCTGCCTCTTGAATTTTTCTATCTTGACAGGTTCCTCCCTTCAACCCAGTATCCAAAGTCAGAAACGTCACAATTATCTCTGATTCCTCCCTTGATGGAGGCACCAGATTCTGTCAGTTTTGCCTCGAAAGTGCCTCTCGAATCCAGCCGTCCCATAGCCCTTGCTGTGGTCCTGGTGTTGGTGCTGCTGCCTGTCCCTGGACTTAGTGCAGAAGCTTCCCTGTCCTGTTGTTCTGCCTCTCATCCCCATCCTAGCCCGTCTTTCATCTCACCTCCATCCCCAACCTAGACTGAGTTACTGTTAACCATTGAAACAAAACACAAATGCCTCGGGTCAGCCTTCCAGGGCCCTTCACCAGGCGGTAGCGCACCAGAGCGGTTGGGACCCAGATTTGTGTTGTCAGCTCTGCCACCGGCAAAGTTACATAACCTCTCTGCCCATCAGTGTCCTTATCTGTGGATGAGCATCAAAACAGTACCTTCCTCATAGGGTTGGTGCAGGATTAAGTGAGGACATGTTTAAAATCCTTAGAACAGTGCCTGGCACATAAAAGGTGGCCCATAACTATTAGCTGTGCTTAGTTTTTATAATCTCTTGGCCTTCTCCCCCTGGGCTGGGAGCTGCTCCCTGACATTGTCTGGCTGTGGCTGTTTAATAATCAATTGCTGAATGAATGAAAGAGAAAGGGAAGAAAGGAGGGAGGAAGAGGAAGGAAAGGTGGGTTAAAACATGGTTTGTGCTCTTACTGGTTATTTGGGGGATACAAGATGCCCTAATCAATTAAACAGAGTGTGAGAGGAATAAGGGTGGCCAGTGGCACGTAGTGTAAAGGATTCAGGCGGGGGGGAGGCATACCTGATCGTTTACGCAAAATTACCAAACTCACGCTTTACCACCATTTCAGATCCCACACAGAGAGGCAGAGAAGTGTCAGGATTTGGTGTGCTTCTAAGGAACAATCATGAAAGTGAAGTCTTCCTGCAGGACCCTTAGATTCCACCCTTGCTGAAACTTGTCTTTCTCTGGAGGGACATTTTGAGCTACTTAACGGGGGGTGTGCACAATTCCAGGAGTACAATCCGTGCCTAATGATTTCTGAGCCAGTCTCTCCAGGGTGTCTAGACTTCCTCCTGGATCTCTGAGGTAGGAGGGATCCCGGGAGAGAGGAGAATTGATGTCCCTGCCGGTGCTGTCACCCTGGACCCTTGCCTTCTCACGTGTGTCTGAGGAATGGGCTGGCCATCACTGAGTCTTGGATCACTAAGTTGATGGGGGGGGGGGTGGCCTGAGTGAGTTGCTGTTGAATGTGACGTAGCGGTGCCACGTGGAGGCAGTTTTGTCCTGTGAGCTTCCTTGGTCACTGCTAGAGGCCAGATTGCAGAGGGCGTCATCAAGATTGCTGTTGCTCCTTTCCTTTGTTTGCATTAGGCATTAGCGACATCTTGAAGCTACTTTGCAGTCTTGGGATCGTGCTTTGCTGTGCAGGTTCTGTTGGATAGACCTTTGTATCATTAGCTTCTGCTGCATAACAAATACCCCAGATTAAGTGAGTTAAAAGAATAATCATCTCTTTGTTCATCATTTTGCGTGTTAGCAGTTCTGGCTGGGCTCAGCATGGCTGGGTCATCTCTGTTACTTGTGTTGTTGGCTGGGCTCTCTTGTGTATTTGGACCTCAGCTGGGCGGGAAGGGACAGCAGGGGCCTCTCTCCATGGGCTCTCACATCCTTGAGGAAGCTATTCCAAGCTTACTCACGTGGTGGCAGAAGGTTTCCCAGCAACTAGAGAAAACATATTGCCCCAATATGCAGGCACTTTTCCAGTTTCTGCTGGTGGCCTATTTCCCAGTGTCCCCTTGGCCACAGCAAGCCCTGAGGCCAAGCCAGGATCATTGGCGGTGCCCATCTGTGGGTGTGGACACAGGGAGGTGTGGGGGGGCATAGGCTCTTGCTGCAGCAGTCTACTCAAGGTGTGTCTCTGGGGTCTTTCCAGAAGGGAAAGCAGCAGTGTTGCTGGCTCTCTCTGCCTTTCTCCTTCAGACAGTCTGCTGGGATGCGTACAGTTAGTGGGTTAGATGCTCTGCTCACTGGTCCACATGGGCCCTCTTCACACCACTTCTCTCTGTGACCAGCCATACTACAGAGGCTCCAGCCATCTGGCTCACAGACTGATGGGCACTGCTGTCCCAGAGGACCCACCAGGAGAGCGTGCCTGAGTCAGCACAAATCTGATGTTAATGCTAGAAAAGGAACTCTGAGCGGAAAGCAAATAGAGCCCGTGCGGATAGTCCTGACAAAGCGACGTCTAAAATCCCCCACGGTCTTCTTGGCCTGCCCTGAGCCTGGGCTGCGTCCCTCCTCCATTCTTGAGCATCCCTGAGGAAATGCCAGTAGCTGTCCTCTGTGGCCCTGATAATGCTGCAGCGACAGCAGAGCAACGAGGGAGAGCCTGGGGAAGAAGGAGGGAGACTGCCTGGGACACTGGACGCCCGACTCTTCAGCCAGGTTCACTGCCAGGAGACTTGATGTCTCGGGTGAGTGGAGGGGCAGAGGGGCGGGCTGCTGCACCCAGTGACGTCTGCTCTCATCCCATTTCTGATAACCTTATTTTAAGTTGTGGATCTTTTCAGGTTTATGCTCACGTTACAGATTGTCTTCAGCGAGTTTTACGGAAATACTGCCAAGAGACAAGAGTCAAGGGAATGATTTTGAGATCAGATAGGTATTTGGATATAGAGTCTGGAGTAAGTAGGGTAAGGAAGGGACCAGAAGGATGGATGATCTTCAGATCCTAGAATGAGGCTGGGCCCTGAGCATCCAAGACACTTGCTTGGCTGAGCCAGGTGTTGGGGGAATAGGACTGATCAGGTATCAGAGAACTTGTCCCAAGTGCATTTGGGGAAATAATTCAGGATGACTAGGTGTCTGAGACATGAGTATTGGGGAGATGACTTTTGTTGCAAGCAGGGAAGAAGAATTAAATTTGAGCAAGGCGGAATTTTCTGTTCTTTCAGTCTGATATTATGACAGTGTCTCCAGTTGAAGAAATTCAACTGTTACGGTCAGTGGGAGTCAAGAGCCCTCCCTGGTGGGGACTGTGAAGGTTCTAGTCTGACCAGCATCAGTATCAATGAGCGTGAAAGACAGCTCGCGTGACCATTTGTGTGCGTGAATGTGTTTGCAGAGCCTAGTACAGAAACACAAGTGGAGCCCCGTCCCAACCTGTGCATCTCACGTCTCTCTGTCTTCCCAGTTATGGTCTGCGATCTGGGAGCCAGGAACCAAGCTTCTCCTCGCCACCACTGTGTCCCCACAGCTTTGCGTGTTCCCAGGCACCTTTTAAGTGCTTAAGCAATATTTATTGAATAAATGAATCAAGAAAAGCTGGAAAAGGAATTTTTTTAAAGCATCTTTACTTTTTTTTGTTGTTTGTGTTTTACAGTAATTGTTTACAAAATTAACCTAGACATTTTAATCAGTCACAGAACAATGACTGTTGATGGCTTTTAAGCTCTTTTGGTGGCGGTGAGATAAGAAATGAAAGGAAGCGGACAAAACAAGTGACCAAAGTAAAATTTCTACACTATGAAAAACAAACACGCTAGAAACCCAGAAACCTAAGTGATTTGGATTATGGCCTAGTGTGGTAGAAGTATATTATCTTTTTGAAGTGTATTTCCCTTTCTGCAGAATTAAAATAGCTTGCTTTGTATTTCCTGATTATGAAGTTAGTACATACACGCATGTAGAATGGTCAAACAGCAAGACTATAAAGGACTCAATAAAGTGCCCTCATTTCCATGCTGTGAACATTTATGAAAAGAAGTATAATTGTGGTAAAATGCACCTAACGTAAAATTCTCTCGCAACCCTTTTTGAGTGTAGAGTCCAGAGCCAGTAAGTACGTTCATGTTGTTGCACAACCAACCTCCAGAACTTTGTCATCTTGCAACACTGACACTATAGCCATTGAACATCAACTCTACTCTGCGTTCCCCCAGCCCCTGGCAACCGCCATCTCCTTTCTATAAATTCTGTGAATTTGGCTACTCTTAAGTATCTCACATACATAGAATTATATAGTATTGGTCTTTTTTTGTGTGTCTGGCTTCAAGGTTCGTTCGTGTTGTAGCATGTGTCAGAATTTGTGCATGATATTTCATTGTGTCTGTCTATGTCTGTGTATGTTTATATAGTCTGTTAACCCATTCATCTGTAAGTGAACACCTGAGTTACTTCCACCTCGTGGATATTGTGACTAGTGCTGCTATGAACATGGCTGTTGAACCTCTTTTAACATACCCCTTTACCCCCACAAATTTATTTATAAGTGGATTGTACTGTATATGCTACTTTGTCATGTGCATTTTTACTCTACACTATGTCATAGACATGTCTTCTCAGTTAATACTGATAGGCGGTATTCTTTTTTACTTTGTGCATAATGTGTGTGCCCATGTATGGATTTATCTGTTTATGGTTGGACATTTACATTGTTTTCCATTTCTTGTTACTCTAACCATGCCTCAGAAGTGGGTAAATCCAGGAGGCAGAAAATCAGTGAGGACATAGTTGAACTCAGCAACACTGTCAACCAACTGGATGTAATTAATGGACATCCGTGGCCTACTGCATCCAGCAACAGCAGGTGACACCTCAAACTCATATGGAACATTCACCAAGATAGACCACATTCTGGGCCATAAAACATGTATTAACAAACTTAAAAGAATACAAATCATATAATGTCTGCTCTCAGATACAGTGGAATTAACTTAGAAACCAGTAACAGAAAGCTAACTGGAAAATGCCAAAATACAGGGAGATTAAACAACACACTTATGAATAGCATGAGTCAAAAAAGAACTCTCGAGAAATGTTAAAATATTTTGAACTAGTTGAAACAAAAGCATAACTTACTGGAATTTGTGGGATGTGGTGATTAAGTAGTACTTAAAGGGTAATTTGCTGCTGCAAAAGCATATATTAGAAAAGAAGAAAGACCTAGAATCAATAACCTAAGTTTCTATCTTAGGAAACTGGAAAAAGAAGAGAAAATTAAATCCAAAGTAAGAAGAAAAGAATTAGAGCAGAAATCAATGCAATTGAAAACAGGAAGTCAGTAGAACAAAATTCAGTGAAACCAAAAACTGGTTCTTTGACTAGAGCAATAAAATCAATAAGCCTCTAGCTGGGCCAAGTAAGAAAAATAAGGAGAGGACATCACTACAGATCCCATGGACACTAAAAAGGATAATATTTCTTTATGACTATGAACAGCTCTTTGCCCACAAGTTTGATAACCCAAATTCAATGGACCAATTCCCTGAAAGATACAATTTGTCAAAACTCACACAGGAAGAAATAGGTAATCTGAATAGGCTTCTGTCTATTAAAGAAATTGAATCAATAATTAATAACTTTCCCAAACGGAAAACACCAGGCCCAGAAGGGCTCACTGGTAAATTCTACCAAACATGTGAGAAAGAAGTTATACTAATTCCTGCCAGTCTCTTTGAGAGGACAGAAGCAGAGGGAATTCTTCCTAACTCATTCTGAGGCCAGCATTACCTTAATATCAAAACTAGACAGAGATATTGCAAGAAAAGAACACTTGGGATTAGCAGAGACACGTTACCATATGTAAAATAGATAAACAACAGGACCCACTCTATAGCACAGGACTATGTTAGATTTCTTGTAATAATATATAATGGAAAAGAATCTGAAAAAAAATCTATGTTATGTATATGTATAACTGAATTGTTTTGCTGTACACCTGAAACTAACATTGTAAATCAACTACACTTCCATAAAAAACAAAATTAAAAAAAAAAGATCTGTATAGCACAGGGAACTATATTCAATATCTTGTAATAACCTTTAATGAAAAAGAATATGAAAATGAATATGACTGGGACATTATGCTGTACACCAGAAACTGACACATTGTAATTGACCATACTTCAGTTGGGAAAAAAAAGAGAAATCTACAGACCAATATCACTCATGAACATAGATGGAAAAATCCTCAACAAAATATTAGCAAGTAAAATCTAACTATGTATCAAAAGAATGATACTGCATGGCCAAGTGGTATTTCTCCAAGGTATACAATGCTGGTTCAACATTAAAAAAATCAATATCATCCATCACGTTAACAAGCTTTATGTGAGAGAGAGAGAGGAAGAGAGAGAGAGAGAGCATTTAAACTACCACCAGGAGAAACAAAAGATTTTGTAGCCATCAGGGAAATCGCACACACATGCATGGGAACCACAGAGCAGCTCAGGGCCTGGACAGGGAGCTCCAGACTCCAGTGGGCTCTCAAGGCTTTCGGGTACCTGATCCCCAGCCCGCTCTGTCCTCAGCCTTGCGGCTCCATTCGCCTCTCTCCTCGCCAGGCTCTTCTGACTCCCTCGAGCTCTCTTACGGCTCCATCTACCCAGGAAGTCTGCTCAGGCCCCAACTGCTTCCCAGCGGCTTCTGCTCCCATGACCTCCTCAGAGTCTGTTCTTATAATCCCAGGCCTGAGGACTCTGAATGGCTCAGCTCCTCATTTTGAGCTAGGCCACGTGGGTTAAAGGTCACCCCAAACTGGTGACCCTTGTGGTCTGCCCGGGGTCAGGTTTTACCCCAGCCCAATCAGCTGAGGCCACTGATACGGGTTCGTGTAGTGTAAACTGTGGCCATCCCCGCGGGCTGAGGAGGGCATTTTCCCGAGGAGAGGGTGGGCCGGGAGACACGGAGTTTACCCGGTGTCCCCAGTCACAGAATAGCACTCTACCCACTTCAACCTGAAAATACAAGGATTATTTCCAGAGAAAGCTGTGTTCCTCTGCGGAGAACGGTATGGCACCACCTGAGGTAATTCCAGAAGATTCAAGTTCATTTTAGGAGAGCTAATTCTACCCAGCAGGATCAGGGGGATAAATACAATTTTTCATTCGGATATTAATTACTCTTGTATTCTTCCAAAACTGCCATAGTCTTAAACATTGACACAACTTGAAGATCCCTCCTCTTCCTTACATCAGGTGCAGAGTGTCCAGAAGTCACTTCTACTGGTGCCAACCTGTGCTTTGATTAACAGAGATACTTTAGGATTTATTGCAAATGATCCTGGAAGACTTGAAAAATGGCACTTTTTCTAAGCTTTGGTTGACAGTGGAATTGAAAAGAATGTTTAGATGATTAGATGGTGAGGACCATGGTTACGCAAAAACCGTGTGCTGTCATATGATGCAAAACATGCGTCTTTAAAGTGTAATCAGACATGCAGGCTGCCAGTGAGCTTCAAGGAGCTACTGTGGCTTGGTAGATGGAGAACCCGAGGGCCAGGGAAGCAAGAGCAAAGAGTCCTTGGGCTGTTTCAGACTTTGGTGAGAGTGTATCCATGTTTCCGTCTGGATCAGCACTTTCCTAACAAAGTTCATGGGCCAGACAGTGTTACCTGGTTGGTGGGCTTATTTATACACAAAATATAATTGAGTCCATATTCCTCTCAGACCTAAAAACAGTACTTATGTTTGTTTTAATAATAGAATTATTTCAGTTTAGGAAGTGGTGTCAATTTACATAGACCGTCTGATGGTTACTCAGATTGTTCCACCAATGACAAGATAGAGGAGAAAAATCTAAAACATTTTGAAGAGAATTTGTGTATGTGGAGGGGGAAGGAGGGTTGGTTAGCTGAAATCAGAAAGATTCTAAGCAACGGTGATTAAATTTAATACTGATTAAATTAGCATTCCATGGGGACTGTTTGCTGGAAATTTTGGTAATGCCTTCACAAAGCAGCCTGGACTCAAGGCCGTTTCGTGGGAAGTGGCTCATTTGCTTTGTTCTGGTCGCGTTTAACGGTCACCCCAAATCAGGTTCTTTTTCAAGAATTAAAATGTCCCTGGTCTTCCACTTGAGAAGGCTGCAAACTTTCACTGTAAAGGGCCGAATACTAAATATTTGGCGTGAAATCAACAATAACATAAATGAAGGAAGTGTATTGTATTCCAGTACAATTTTACTTGTGGACGCTGAAATTTGGATTTCATATGATTTTCACGTGTCATGAGATGGGATTCTTTTTTTAACTTGTTAATTTCAACCACTCCAAAAAGTAAAAGTGGTTCTTGGCTCTGGGGCAGTGTGGTTTGGCTTGTAGTTTGTGAACCCCTGTCCAGTCTCCATACTGCCTTTGAGGTCGGTGTCTTGTCTTTGGAGGAGAATATTCCTACATGTGAAATCTTCCTACATTTGCATGTGGAAGGGGGCCAGACTCTATGGTGTGGGCATGTGCGTGTGTGCGTGCGTGCGTGCGTGCGTGTGTGTGCGCGCACACACGTGTGTGTGCACATGTGTGTGCGTGTGTTTTGAGCCCCACGGCCCCTCCTGCCTCCCCCAGAGGATGAAGCCAGGTCTCCTGACTTGAGAACTTCGATTGTTCAGAACTTTGCCACTAGCATCGTAGTCTCTGTGTCAGGGAGGCCGGCCTCGTGGACTCTGAAAAGTCTGGACTGGTTCCCCATCCAGAGAACTCTGAGTGGCTCTTGAATGAGAGGGAATTGAGAAGGCAGACAAAGGTAGGAACTCGAGAGTAAAGGAGCTGAGCTTTCCATGCAGAGATCTCTGTGAGAGCTGGGAGAATTGTTGGGAGAATCATCTCATTTCTTTGCAGGCATGTAGATTTTAAAAGGCTTGGGTGTCTCTGCTGCTGCTTTTCATCCTTACTCTTAGAGGAGTAGGCAGAAAGACGTGCTTCCATAAAATATAAGCACATGGTTGTGTGTAGTACAATATTTACGGAAATTAGGAAAGATGCAAAACATCCAGTTTTCCTAAAATGATCTGCGTTAACGTGGAACAACGCAACCAAGACAGATATGCATTGTATTTAGTCACATTCGTTTAATAGGAATCATTCTTACTAGGAGGCCCTCCCCGAATCCTTAATAAATATAAAGCTTTTAAATATTTGTCCCATTTTGTAATTAGTCTAGATTTAGCAGTGGCTCTTTCTGATTTGGGAGGAAGCATGCTTGACTGTTGCCAGGCAACGGCTAATCGGGGTATTAGCTGCCAGCAAGCTGTTGGCAGTAACTGTAAATTCTTTTGTCTTGTTAACCAAAAAATGAGTGTTAAAGATACAGTGGTATATAATGTCTTTTCTGTTGTTCAAATACAGACAACTTAGGTGATAAATTCCTACACTAATGTAACCTTGTTGTGCCGCTAAAATTTATGGTGTGTCTGGGGAGCCTGTTCACTCTTGTGCTTGAGTCAGACGCGATTGCTCACGGCACCCAAGCTCGCAGAATGGGACAGTGATGCAATAGGGGCATTGTTCTGAGATTTTTTTGTTAAGTTATAAGTGGTGAGATGTATGTGGACTTCTAGCATAGACGTCCCAAGCGAGGACCCTGGTTCATGCACGTGTGGTACCATTTACCCCTTGCTGACCTGAGTCTCCATCTCCTAGTGGTCCGCAGCGAGCATCCTGCATGTGTTAAGTCCTGCGGCAGCCAGGGCCCTTGTCCTCCAGCCCAGCTCGGCCAGACACGGTGCAAGTTTTCTAGGACAAAACTAATGCTTGCTTCGTAAGCAAATGTGCTGTGTTATCCCTTGGACATTAGAATTAAGAAGGAAGGAAAAATACTTTTATTTGGTGTGTGTTTTTTCTTATTGCTATTATTATTATTTTTAATGAAACTGCACTAGATGCCAAACTTGACCCCAGACCATGGTCAGCACTCTTGGTCATAGTCACTCTTTGGTGACATGTTTCTAAAGGACACTGTGATTGTCTGTTAGGGGTCGCACAATCCACCAGGTACTTTGGCTTACGTTTTCTTACTTAATCCTTGTACCCTGGGCAGAAGACAGGGGAGACACAGCAGGTCTGCTGGGCCAGAATGGGGAGGACCTGGGACAAAAGTCCAGGTTTCCAAGCCTATCCTCTGCTTTCCCTTCAGTTTGGGTCTAGTTTTACAAAGACATCCAGAGAGGTCTAGTTGCCCAGTGAACCAATATAAGGCATCCAGGGAATGGCTTGAATATGTTTCATCCTTGATTTCTAAAAACAGCTCTTCAATGCTTTTGATAAGATTAAAAAAAAAATACCCCACGTTTGTGAGTCCTCTTTTCTTGGTACCATTTTCTGCGCCACCTCCCCCACCCCAGCATCCAGCAGTTTGGAATCTCTCATAACAGGAGGCATCTCTCCCGTCTTCACCACTGTGGTGCCCACAGTCCGTTCCCCCTGAAAGCTGGGCGATTTGGACTTTCCTTGCCAGCCTCACTGTTCTCCTGGGCTCCAGTTCAGCAGAAAGAAGTGTCATCACCAGAGGCTGCAAACCCATTTCTGTCCCTTGTTAGGATTTTCCTTCCTTCCTTTCTTTCTTTCCTTTTTTTTTTTTTTTTTTTACTACGAGCCAGACTCTTTTAGCATCATGTAAACACGCTGGGGTATGTTAACAGCTGCCTCTCTTTTAAAGTTGAACCCGCTCAGAACTAAAAAGGGGCAGGCTTTCAGGTTCTGCTCCAGTTTGCATGTGACACCATCAAAGCTATTTTTAGTGGAGTGATCACCGGCAAGAAGCTGAAAACGGCTGCTTTCAACTATAAACAGTGGAAAGAAAGGATCATTTATGCACTGCTGCAGCTCTTGAGTCCATTTATACAGGAGACAAAGGGGTGTGGAAATCTCTTCTTCAAAGTTATGCAGGCATCTTGTGCCTGTTCAGAGCCCCATCACCTCTGCAGAGAGGAGTCATGTCAATTTAGCGCTTGGCTGCCTGGGCTCTGAGTTAAACTAGATGAACTGATAATGGTGAATTATAGGACTGTCCTTCTAGTTGTCCATTCCAAAAAGAAGGCAGTGTATAGATGCTCAGAAACATCCAGTGAACTCTTCTTTCCTGTCGATCACAAAGCAGGAAGTGAGAGTTATACACACATCACGGTGCAGTGGAAACAATGTGAGTCACTCACTGGCTCAGGACCCTCATAACTTCACCTCTCCGAATTAAATTCTTAGCTGCAAAATGAGGATCCTGATGCTGGCTCTGTACACTTCATTGGGCTGGTCTTGCCAGCAGATGCTTATTGAACCCCTACTCCTGCCAGCTGTGGGGAACTTTGAACTAATAAGAGAGTTGCTGCCCTCCAAGAGTTCATAGTCAAGCCACTTAAATAGATTACAATACAGTGTGGTGCATGGAGGGAACAGCAAGGAAGAGCCGGATATGCTCCGGGCACAGATGGAGGTGAGAAGGAGGCTGGGGAGCAGAATTTTCAAGGATGCAGAAGAGTTTGCAAAGAGGACAAGAGAGGGAGGGATGTTTGCAGGCGGGGCAGCTCAGTGAGCAAAGACAGGGGTAAGAGGCATTCTGGTGTGTCTGGGAACCCATGAGCAACTTGGTATTGCCAGAGCAAAACAAACAAAAAACAAGACAAGGCAAGAGATGAAGCTGGAGCAAGCTGAGCCAGTCACTCAGCACTAAGAAAATTGCGAGTGACTCAGGCCACAGGGAGCCCAGGGAGTGGTTTTGAACACACGATTGACTGAATTCTGCAAAAATTAAAGTGGAGTCGTTGCTAAGGAAAGTCCACATACCTGCAGATATGAAGTGGTGGCAGTTTATCTAATGCACGTGTTGTCAGGATGCCCTAATCATAAAGCAACGTCCCAGGAGGGGCTAAGCCTGAGATGGCAGTCCCCAAACTGGATGGCATGTGACTCCGTGGAGCATTGCCTTTGAAGGAGGGTGGTGGGAAGTCCAGAAGCAAGAGTCTGGGAAGACCTTTTGGAGCCTGATTTAGTGCTGGGCTCTGCAAGCCAGCAGGGAGCATGACTTGTGTCCTTCAGATGCTCTCAGGCCAGGTGTCACCAGGGAGGACGTAAAGCATGCGCTGCATGTGGTCGGCGGACACCCGACAGTGAGCGCAGTGACCAGGCACCAGAAAACACGGTCTGTTCACAGGGAGTCAGGTTCCCAAAGGTTTCAGGAAGCTAAAGTTGTCCTGAATATGCTTAAAGCTTCAATTACGTGGTAATTCAAAGAAGCGAGAAGTGCAAAACAAAGCAAACCCAAAACCTCTCACACAGGTATACTGACTGTCTATACCCAGGAGTAAATGTCCCGAGCAGTCCCCGTGGACTACTGAATGGTGTGAGGCCAGCGCGGTCCTCACACCCCCATCTCTGTAACTGGCGGGGAGCTAACATTGCTTTTCTGCAATATTCTCCTTGAATTTAATACTGTTAAGAAAGTTTAGCAACAGTAATTGCTTCATTGTCCTTTAAGGAGAGAAATGGATGTTTCTGTAAGTTTTCTAAAAGAAACAGAGGGGCAGGAGGTGTTAGGTGCTGAAGAGTCGTTACAGAAGCTCTGGCCCACGTGGTGTGGGAAGAGGACCAGTTCACTTACTTGGGTTTCCTGGCCGTTCCTTCTTTGCTTTTCCCGAGCAGGGCTCAGGGTACACGTGGACAGTTTGAGAATAAAAGAGTCACAAGCAGATAATGGCTTGGTGCAGGTGGTGAAGGAGGCGGCCCAGGATCACGTGGAGAGGAAGGAGCATCTTCGAAGGCAGGGCCAGCTCTCTTTGCTGAGTTGGAAGTGTTAGGATAAAGGCATAGTGAGTTGCTGATGCCAATCACAATATTTGTTGCCTGGGCAGGATGTAAGAGGTTCCTTTTGGGAAATGGAAAATTGCCTTTTGTCACTTCAAACCCAACCATCACTAGATCCAATAAACCATAAGAGAAATATTTCAAAAGAAATAAACTGTGCCGGATGTACAACTTCAGGGTTTGAGTGCCTGGACGTGGTACCCTTGATAGAACTTCTAGACAGCGGTGTCCTGCCCCATAGCATCAGCTTTCCAAAATCAGCATTTATGTCTCTCATCCTCATGGTGGGGTGTGGGATGTGACTGGCTCTCAAAGGGAGGAAATGAATAGTCAAGATAAATCAGTTTCCCCACAAATAGGTCATTTTCCTGTCTGTGACTGGTTTTCAGCATCGTAGGGGGTACTGGGAATCAGACTGTGTCCCAACCTCGTATTAAATGTTTATATCTCTTGATCTCCACAAACCTGAATGATAAATAGGTCATAGTGACTTCGGTCTCCATTACTGAGGTTTTCCTGGAGGTTGTGTGAGCGCAGTGGAGTAGTGACGGCTGACTTTACTACCGTTACCTGTGTGGTGCGGCGTGTGGTCGTCATGGCCTCAAAACAACGCTTTGGTCCTGGGACAGAAGATAGGAGTGTGGCCGGCCCTTCCTGCTTCTTGGTGATGGGATGGCCCAGGGAGTTCTAAAACCTGCCATTGAGTTCAAGGCAAAATGATGTTTTCACTCAAGAGGTACTTCCTCTTAAGGAGTGCATCTCAGGGCAAGGTTTCCCACGGCTTGTCTCCAACTACATGACACTGTCTGAGGTCCCCAGTGGGTTCCACCTGTTCAGCTGAAGCCCCTTTGCACAGTCATCAAGATCTTCACAAACCATTGGCAAGGGAGGGAGAGGGGGGTGGGGTTCCTCCGTCTCGATGCCCCTCCAGCCCAGCATGGCCAGAGGGGAAGGCCCAGGGGCTGTCCCTGTGCCACCCCAGGCCACTCCATCTCAGACCTGCCATCCTTTCACAGGCTGCTCCTGGAAGGATCTTCGTGTCTGGATTCATGGGCAGTGACCCTGAGATAGAGAAATTCCATGACAAAGCCCCCAGTTTTCAACTCCCCAGGAAGGGACCTAACAGTCCACTGAGGGCTGCTCTCTGGGCCGTGGTCACAGCCGGTGTGTCCTGAGCACGTACAAGGTGCCAGGCCCTGTGCCGAGCACCCAGCTGGTGGATGACACCTTTGAAGGGCCTGCAGTTTCCCTGGGGACGCAGCCACAGAACTGGCAGGACAGTTGGTATCAAAGTCTGTGTGTTGATGGCGGGCCACCTGGCCTCCAAGAAGGGACAGATGAAGATCAAGTCAGGGTAGGCCTCGTGGAAGAGAGGGAACTGTCCATGGTTTTGGCCCACAAGAGGGTCGATGTCTAGAAGGTGCTAGTGCCCAGTTTTATTCAGGGCTTACTAATCGAGGGACCCAAGGGCTGTGGTCTGACGGCTGTGGGGCCAGAGCAGTGCCATCCTCTGTACAGCTCCCGATTCTTTATCTGTTTATCCATCCATGTCCCTGCGTCTTGGAGGGCGGGATGGTTTTTTCACTGCCATGTCCCCATAGGAGGTGTGAAGCCATGTTATTCAGTGAGTAGATGAGTCAGAGAAATAAAGGTGGGCAAACTGGCTCCTGTTTCCAGAGTCTTGGCCCAGAGGAGCAGAAGCACCACCTTCCCTACCTGAGGGTCTGGTTTGCCGTTAGGGAATGTCTGCTTATGTATTTACTTAGCTGGCTAGCTAGCTACGATTTGTTTTTACATTAGAGTAAAATACACATAATACAAATTTATCATCGTAACCATTTTTAAGTGCACAGTTCAGTGGTATTCAGTACATTCACACTGTTGTGCAACCTTCCCCACCATCCATCTCCGGAACTAAGTTCATCTTGTAAAACTGAAACTCTGTCCCCATTAAACAGTAACTCCCCGTTCCCTCCTCCCCGCAGTCCCTGGCAGCTAGCATTCCACTTTTCGTCTTTCATGAATTTGACAACTCTAGGTGCCACATGTAGCGGAATCATACAGTATTTGTCCCTTCGTGGCAGGCTTATTTCACTTAGCATAATGTCTTCAAGGTTCACCTGTGTTATAACGTGTCAGAATTTCCTTCTTTCCAGGCTGAATAATATTCCATTGCATGTATTTATCACACACTTTTTATCCATTCATCCATCGTTGGGCACTTGAGTTGCTTCCGCTCTGCCTATTGTGGATAATGCTATGAATCCGAGTGTACAAGCGCCTCTTTGAGTTCCTGCTTTCAATTCTTCTGGTATATACCTAGAAGTGGAACTACTGGGTCATATGGTACTTCTCTGTGTAATTGTTTGAGGAACCAGCATACTAGTTTCCATAACGGCTACATCATTTTAACAGCGTGCCGCGGTTACTTAATTTTGTGTGTCTTGCCTTTCCTCTGTGAGCTTTGCACACACAGTCCTCCTCCCTTCTGCTCCACCTGTGTCCTTTGGCCTGGACTGATGACCTCAGTCAGCCCAGATTCAGGAGCTGCCTCCGCTCTCTCCCAGCCACGTTTGAAAAAGTTAAGTTTATCCCATGGCCTCTGGGCAGATGCCCTCTGGGGAGTCCCAGGCTGCTCCTGAGATGAAGCTGGAACCAGACCAGCCCTAGACTTGTAGCTCCTGGAACAGCTGCTCAGCTTTCCTCAACTCCACCATTTTCATTGTGATTAGTGGGTTCATTTGCATCTAAAAGGCGTAGTTTTCTTATCAGCACCATTGAGTTGGGAACCAGTGTGCTCCATTTATATAGAGTGGCCCATTTTAACCAGGCCCATTAAGCAGTAAAAGTAAATGTGGGTGTTTTACAAATGCAAATATATCATGCAAATAATGTACTTTATGCTGAATGATGCCTTGGTTTTCATATGTAAAATTAGAAACTGTGTAGCACAAAGATAATGATAAACACCTTTGCATCTGTTCAGAAGATGTATCATGAGCCGTATGCATCTGAAATTGTAGCCAGGCTGCAAGCAGAGTTTCTTCAGTATACCCAAACATGCATGCCGTCTTATCAAAAATATACATGTACTTATCCAGTTATTTATATATTCCTAAGTAATCAAGAAATCACAGAAAAGAGTAATCCAAATTAGCTAACGTATTACTTACCATCAAAGATGAGGTTTATAATTTTGTTTCCATTTTTAAAGATTTTTAAGTTTTTATCAGAGATGATGATAGTGGAAGAAGAAATACTACTATATAGGCTAGTCCCTTTGTAAGAGAATTGTATCTGTTAAGAGATTTTTTTAGAAATCCTACTGTTTGAAATAATTCTGTTTATGATGTGCAGGTAACATTTCAGCTGTTTTACGCCAAAACTTAGTAGAATCATGACAGCTGTTTTCTGTGGCCAGTGAACTTGGCTAAATTCTAAGAGGGGAGTCACCTTTAGTCTCTGCCCACATGGGGTTTCTCCTCTTTGGAAATGTAGGACACACACCCATGGAAAGTGAATTAAAGGAATAAGACAGCAGATAAGGAAATACCACAGAGTACAGTCAGTTGCCAAATTGGCTACAGGAATTCTCAAATTCAGAGCGAGGAGAGGTTCCAGTGTGGGAGCGACCAGAAAAGATCTGGGATTTGAATTAAACCATAAAGGATGGATGGGAGTCGACTAGGTGAAGAGAACAGGGGAGCAGGGCATTTCAGCAGAGGGGAACAGAACTGGCCTGAGTGGGCCATAGATATATATGGGGTATGAGTGTGTCCTGGAGACCTGTGTCAGGTGGCAAGTTGGGGGCATGTCGGGAAAGAAGATAAAGGCTTCTTTCTAAGCAGGCAGAGAACCTACTGGACTTAACTCTGCCTTATGAGTTACTGGTTTTCACCCACCTTTTTATACCACCAAACTCTTGAAATGAAAAATTACGAGGGTGGGACCAGGTAACCATGCTCCAGGCTTATATGGAGGGTAGTAAAAGTGTTGAGAACGTCCCTGAGAATTCTGAACTTTCATCTGGGTTCTTGAGTTAAGGAGTGATGCCCCTCAAGTTATGAAGGACGCTTTGTGGAACTTGAGGCCATCTCACACAGGTCTCCCTAATGCCTGCATTCTAGGCTTCAAAGACTGGCGTCCTTCGCCCAACGGGCCTGTGTTAGTATGTGGTGCAGGTCATATATGTGGTTTTCTGTGATACCCTGGTGATCAATCCACAGAACTGACAGTAGAATTCCAGTATTTTTTTTTTTTTTTTTTTTAGAAATTCTCCCTTCATTACAACTATGTTGGCTGTTTTATTCCTGGGGAAACACAGTCTGATGGTAGCTGTCACGGGTCTAACAGGGTTGCCTTGCATGATTTGTATTCTTTTAAGTTTATTAAACACGTTTTATGGCCCAGGGTGTGGTCTGTCTTGGTGAATGTTGCATGTGAGTGTGAGAAGAAGGTGTCATCTGCTGTTGTTGGACGCAGTAGGCTTCACATGTCCATTGCATCCAGCTGGTTGATGGCGTTGCTGAGTTCAACTCTGTCCTCACTGATTTTCTGCTTCCTGGATCTGTCCACTTCTGAGAAAAGGGTGTTCAAGTCTCTAACTATGAGAGTGGATTCATCTCTCTCTTTGCAATTCTATTAGTTTTTTCCTTCATACTGTTCCCAGCACTAAGACTACGGCAGGAATCTGCTCTGCTGCCTGAAGACTAGCAGGCGCGCTCTGGCGTCCGTAAGTACTGGGTTAGGATAGGCTGGTCTCGCCACATCCCTGTCCTTTGCCCAGGCGGTTTGGGCTTCTGGTTCTTGATGTGCTGGAGGCCACTCTGGCGGAGATGCTAACAGCAGGGGACCTTCAGAGACAACACTTAGGTTGGTCTCTCACTGCCCAAAATTCTTTGGATTTTGATTCACTTCTGGGGGTCCTTCCTGCACGCATTCATTCTCTCTCCCTCTCTCATTGCACATTAAAAAAAGTTTTGCTGTGGCAAAATACACATAACATAAAATATATCATCTTAACCATTTAGATGTACAGTTCAGGAGTGTTCAGCACATTTACAGTGTTGGGTAACCAGTCTCCATAACTCTTTTCCTCTTACAGCACTGCAACCCTGTACCCATTAAACAGCTCCCTGCTCCCCCTCCCTCCAGCCTCTGGCAACTCTCATTCCGCTTTGTCTCTGTGAACTTGACTGCTCTAGTCAAGTGCAGTATTTGTTCTTTTGTGACTGGCTTATTTCACTGAGCACAATGTCCTCCAGGTTCATCTGCGGTGTGGTGTCCTGTTCTCTTTTAGATCCACCAATTCACATTTGGCAGCTGTTCTTAGAAAAAAGTACTTTTTTAAAAGTACTTAGAAAAAAGGGGCTTGTCATAATTTTCTTTCCTTAGACTCACAGGAAGTCCAGGCTGGTGAATACAAGTGCGGATCTTGCCAGAACCTCCCAGAGTCTTGGTGACATTGAGCCGGCTCTCACAATGATGAAAGCTCGTGGGTGTAGGGAGAACATGTGACAGATCACATCATTATGCCAAGAGCCACCTTCAGGCTGGACGACCTGTTAACTTACAGAGTCCCTCATGGGAGCTGGAAGTGATGCAGCTGAGAGTGGGAGGCCCAGGGAGACGCTGGGTGTGCTGTTTGGGTGGGTAGGTGCAACCTTGGGACTTGCTGGCTCAGCTCTAGTCTTTTTATTTTTTTTTCCTTTTAAGTGGAGGCACTGGAAATTGAACCCAGGACCTTGTGCATGCTAAGCACGCACTCTCCCACTGAGCTATTTCCCTCCACCCACCCCTCCGACTCCCTCCGCTCAACTCTGGTCTTAATGATCAGCTGGATCGATGTTCTCAAATGCCAGTTCACAGACTGCCTTTTCTGGCAAGCAAGACCCTCTTAACCTGAGGCCAACTTCCTTTGTCACAAGTGGGTTTGGTTCCTGGTACCAAAGGTCGCATGATTTTGTTAGAGCGTTATTGAAATGAGACATTTGTGGCGCCAGCCTTGTATTGTTTCTGCTTATGGGGCCCACTATCTGTCTTTCACACATGGTGAGCCTGATTGCTTTTTCTAGCCTGGGGTTTTGCCTTGGAGAGATTCCTAGTGAAGCACCGTCTGCAGCCCTCTTCCATGGAGGAGGAAGGCTGAGGGTTTGGTGCCAGAAGGAAGACTGGCAGAGAAAGCTGGACGATCAGGAATGAAATCGGGGTCGTTGACGTGTGTCTCTGTGGTACGGCGGGCTGACCTCAGACTGATTGGTGACCAGCCACATGATGCCTTGGACAGGTCCCTCCACCTCGCAGGCCCCCCAGCTCCTCACTGACAGAGCGGGGAAGGCGGGTCCTGCCTGGCCTGCCTGCAGGATCGGCGGGTCCCGTGGAGCAGTGTTGGTGGCTGTGCTCTGTACATGGTGCTTTGGCATCTTATCGTCAAACAACGTGAGCACCTTCATAAGGTGATTAAACCCACTCCGGTGGGTTTAAGGGGCCCTAGTAGCCACTTCACTGGCATTTAGGTGACTTGAGTGTGGAGAGTCCCCCATTCTCTGTAGATGCCGCCCCACTCTCCCCTCCTCAATTTGCCACATGGATGAGTGGTTTCCAGGGTGGCCTGAGATCCTCCCACAGAGACCTCAACCAGTAGCTGCTTCTCTGAATTATAGTGGTTGATATACACTGGTAAATAATTTCATATACTTTTTTTAAAGCTAACTTTAAGCTTTAAAGGCCAAGTAGCCAAGGACATCTCCAGATGGAGGGAAAAAATTGGTTTGGTGCTTCCCCAGTCTGCAGCCCCTGGAGCCATAACCATTGGCATCTCTACATGCATTTCTAGTCTCTTGAGATAGAGTCATAGGAGGTCGGAGCTAGCTGAGTATGACAGTAAGCTCCTAGAGGCCATAAAATATGACTTGATTTTTCCCTCCATGTCTAAGCACAGTTCTCAATAAGCACTTCATAAAGCTTTGACTCTCCTAACAAGGATATACCATGTTGAGGGACCATCCCAAAGAAGGGTGTAGAATATGGCACCAAGGAGCTTAAAAGCTTTGCAATTAGTGTGGCAGAAACCAGCTTACCTTGAGCTAAAAATTGACCACAGGTGAATTCATCACCCACAACAGGGGCCACGCGAAAGCAGGTGGCTGGGCTGGTCCAGATCGCTCTCCAGTGCTGGAGTATAGCTTATACCAGCGACACAGCAGACCGAGCAGAACAGTGATCAGTGACTTGGGTGCGTTGAAAGGACGCTGCAGAAATCTTTAAGTAGATTTCTATCACAGAGAGAATTTCCCTTATCTAAACCACTGGATTTACCCGCCCTCGATTCCCCACATTTACTCCATCCCTGGCGTCTACTCAGTTTTCAGCCAAATCGGGGTCAGGATAAAGAGGAGATTTGGGTGGAAGTAAGCTGGATATTCAGGCTCCTGCAGTAATACTCAATTATTGAATTCTCTAGAAGCACCAGCTCCTCTATAATGAAGTCCTCAGTTTTTAAATATCTTTAGAAATCAGGTGATTCAGTATTGGCAACAGCCAGCTTGCTGTTTCCTGCTTTCTTATAAAAATAAGATGGTAAAAAAAAAAAAAATCCCAGGGGCTGGCCAGGGTTGTTAAAAGATAATCTTAAGCATTTTAATGTACGTTATTCTTCATGCAACTTTGAGCCTTAACAGCCTCAAAGCTGAATAGGACAGGAGTCAGATAGAAGGAAAATGGGCTTGCAGCCATCACCCCGCAGCCCTCAGGCCCCAGCCAGACCTACCATCGTCTTGCTTGGATTCCCGGTCACGGAGGGGCCCCACCTGCCAGAGCAGAGAGTCAGGGCTGCAGGGAGAGCCTAAAGCTGAGATGCATTATTCTCACTTCCTTTGACTGGAGTGGATCCAAACCAAAATAAAAAAAGGAAGTTCCACCTACATCAAGGTTCATACTGTGGGTTTTCTAACAATTTCGACATTATTTTGATGTCTGACAGCACTCTTAGGCACTAGTACCTTTCTTCCTTTCTCGCTGCTCCTCCCACATCATGTCACGTGTCCCCATCCCTGCGGTGCCGTTCGGACCTCTGCGGAGGAAATGTTGGTGAGCAGAACGTGTCGCTGACATCCCTCCTCCTTGTTAGCAGTGCTGCTGTCCTGTGTTACTGGAGACCCTGGTTGATTCTGGAACATTCAGCGTATAGTCCTTCAGATTTTTTATTCTGTGTGTACGTGTGTCTCCCGGTCTGCCAAACTTACAAATGTCTGATTCAGACCAACTTTTTAATTTTTCACTGTTGAAGATGATTGATAATGCATTAACCAGTATCGTTTGCCACGTTTTATTTTGGAGAAAGTAATTTATACTTCCTCTTGGGCTGGAGGCAGTAACAGTTTTGACGAAGTGCCCTCTAACATTAATCTAAACCAATTCTTGATTTAGAATCACCTCTTTTCCACTCCAAGGATATTTTCCTAAGACTGGCTTGGTAATAAAGCTTTTCACTGGGTGTCTTAAAACAGTGAAAATGCTTGTCTATAGATGTAGTAAACTGTCTTTGTGATATATCGATCTTTCTTCTTTTCTTGCCTCTCTTGTTACCAGACTGTGGGTGGTAACATATCTGCAAAATGTTTTATAGGATACAGAGTGCAACATTTTAAGCCAAGAAATTTAAAACGGGATACGAAACAAGAGGATGGAGGAGGGAGGGAGTCGATCAAGGTCATATCTGTATATTAAGGATTTGGTGAACCAATGTTGCAGTTTTGTTTACCTGCAAATGATTTCAATGCCCATCAGGAAGCAGGGTCAAGACAGTGACCAGACACCCACACGGACGGGTCCTGCACTTTCAAAGATGAAGCCCACTCATCATAAAACAAGCCTAATGGTTTTTAAAGCTGCACTTTCAGAGGGTGTACAATGCATAACTGGGAACGTGTTTTGAGGCCATTTTGAAGGATGTATTTGGAGAAAGGGTGGTCTGAGCGCTGGTGCATGGGTGTAGACGAGCCTGCCCTCACGCTGGCTTCTCTTCTGTTTCAGCACATCAGGTCCACCCATCTGGCCGGGCAGTACCTTCTTCAAGAGAAACGGAGCCCTTCTACAAGGTAGGTCTCTAGCAGCCCCTGTCTCCATCCCCACTCCCCCACCCCTGCTCTGAACTTGGTGTCCATCAGGAGTTCTGTCCTGTTGCTGAGTGGGCGCTCTGGAGAAGCATGAGTGTTGTGGGTTGGGTCTGTTCGTCCAGTTCTGTGTATTTCTTCCTACTCACGTCTTCTGGTTGCTGTGAATTGTTAGCCTGAAACCAGACTGCTTCTTTGGTCTGTCGTCACTCGTCATATTCTGGAAGTGTTTGGCTTGCTTTGGTGACATTGGAATCATGTAGAAGTTAAGATGCAAAGATAGTGTAAACTGGGCTGATAAAGAAAAAACAAATCCCGTACCGTATTCCCAGTGCCTGGGCTGCGGGGAATGTTGTGGGTGTTCTGACACTTGGGTCATCGTGGAAGTCCACTGGTTCTTGGCTGTCCCCCGACATCCGCATGCGCCTGGAAGGGTCTCTGTTGCCTGTTTTGAGGCTCAGAACACCCCTCCCTCGCCCCTACCAGCATCGTTTGCAGGGGGACTTCCTTCCTGTGGCGCAGCCCACCCTCTACTGCCTTCCACAGCTTCCTATCCAGGGCACTCAAGGATTTCAAACTGCCTGTCATCTCTACTTTTGCTATCAAGTTTCTTTAAAAACGGCCCACATCAAAGAAGAATAAGTGGCTGAAAACAGCAGCAAGATGCGTTCTAAATTCTTTGAGAAATTACATTGGGGTGATGGCTACTTTGGGTGTCTGCTCTGCAGATCGGCTGGAATCGGCTGGCTCCCAAGGGCCTTCCAGCTTCCCTTCCCTGTCAGCCTCTGAGCTGCACAACCGGCCCAAGCAGATGGCTTTGGTTGTAACCAAGGGCTTAGGAACCATGCTGTGGAAGGAGTTTCAGTGCGTTCCGGTTAGTTTGGAGCTGTTAAGCCCCTTTTTCTTGAGTTACGTGCTGCGGGCCGGGTGTGCATGTGAAGGAGTTGAACATAAATGTAGCTGAGAAGAGAGGCATTTATCTTCAGGTTTCCAGAGCAGCTCAAACAATTGTGAGACACGTCCTCACGTTTTTTGGGGGTTTTTTTGCTATTGTTTTAAAGGCCATACAGTTGCATGCTATCTTTTTAATAGCCTGTGAAATTGGTAACTTAAGGATTTCTTTGCATTTTTTGCTTGGTACAGGTGAGATTTAGGCTGCCAGTTCTGATTAATCCTAATTTTAATGACCAACCTAGATATCCTAAATATTTAAAGAAAAAAAAAAAAGGAAATCCCTCCACTCTCAAAAATTAATACATAGTTTTTAAAAAGTCTGTTCCGTTCTCCCTTCAGAAAGTGTAAATGGAAATCAATTATGATGAGCCTTTGGGTGTTTTTCCCAGGGAATTGCGAAGTTACGTGCATCTTTATTTCTCCTGTAGATCTGCGGCGGTGATATGGACATCATTCATGGTTGGATTATTTTCACAAAAGGGATTTTAGTTACTTAGAGCATTTTCTTATAGGATTTTTATTCATTAAGTTCCACATTAGAGATGATTTGCTCTAAGCGTGTTAGTTTTGGGTTATTTCTGCGGGGCAGAAGCATGAGGGAAACTTGATAAGGTTTCTGAAGTTGAGTGGTTTCACTCATTCTGTCTCATGGGTGGTCGACTGTTTTTCTCATCTTCATAGGGTTAAGCGTTCTCCTAATTACTCTAGGCATTGAGAATTAAATTATTACAGATTTCAGATGCTCATTGAATCCACGTTCACTTCAATAAAGCCCATTTATTTATTTTTTTGGTGCATGTGGAAGAAGGATCTTGGGGAGAATTTGGGAGTGTGGGTGAGGATTTGTTCATGGTTTTTTTCCTGTGATGTTTCTTTGTTGGCTGTATATGTATAGAGAGTTCTCGAGACACATATCGTGATGAGGTTTTTTAAACGCTATGCATGTTCTTCCTAATTAATATTTTTGTATTTCTTTGGTGCGTGGTACTGATGAAGTTGCTGATGCCCGTGAACAGAAGTTCAACAATAAAGATACAGGCATAGAAAGAAGGGAGCTGCCCCATCGTGCCCGCAGAAGCTATTGGCTAGAATCAAGTAGAAGAAAAGGAACCTGATTTATTCTCACTTCATGCTCACTTTCTCGTCTTTATACTTTGTATACGGACCCATTTCTTCTTTATATCTGTAGCAAGCAGGAAGATGTTTTTCTAGGTAATCAGACTAGAAAAGAACTCTCTTAATAGGTTCCAGCCACAGGGATTGGGATTGAAGGCCAGCAGGATGCTGGAAAGAACCCGGTGCCTGGAAGCGAGGTAGAAGGTGAAGCGTGGTCACCCATGGTGATGCAGGGACCCAGCGCCAGGCCAGCAGAGCCAAGCCTGACCCTGGGCCCCGAGCACCAGCAGAACTGGTTAAACCAGCCTGCAGAGGGGCCGGGGAGAACTTGCTCTCGCGGAGTCACCCTAGGGGCTGAGACTAAAACAGTCCAGAAGCAGCAAAATACACGGATGGATGTGCCACATTGCTTGGAGGACGAGACCTCGTTTTTGTCAGGAGGGAGAGAGTGTGGTGGCTGTCACTTCTTGGCAGAATTGACACTTGCGTGCACAAGGTCTTGAAATATAGGTAGATGGGGTCAGGTGGAAACAGAAAAAGGGCGGACAACAAGGACTCGTGGGCACGAGAGGACCACGGAGCGAGCGATGGGGACGCTCGGGGTGGGTGCGGAAAATGAGGGGTTCTCGGGCACTTTGGGATAATGACATCACGCACCCCAAGATGTGTGTCAGAAGAATGCTGTGATTTCCAAAGAGAGGATAATGGAAGTTAAAACCTGGGTCAGAGGAACAAAGTGGCGTACTGGTTGCCGAGGGGAATCGCTGCGTATCGTCTAGCACTTGTCTTGTTTATAAGCTGATGAGCAGAAACATAGTACAGGTATTTTTTTCCAGCATAAACCCAATTGCAAGAATTAACTGGAAGCACCTGAGGTCCCATCAAGGGCGGCCTCTGTGTTTTGGTTCTTCCAGAATCACTGGCAAGGGGGCCTGCTGAATCATCTCGCAGTTTTGAGGATAATGGGGTAAGATTTGGTTTGGATTACACCAGGCATGGGTACTTAACATAATTGGTCATTTCATCAATTCACAGTATTTGTCTTAAATGCCGTTAAGGCTGCTAGAGACGGTTTCAGTATGTTAGCAGTTTCGGGGGGGTAGAGAGTGCTTCAGTTCTTGTACAATAGAAACCTCGCCGAGTGCCAGAAGAGGACAGACCCTTTGTTTCAAGGGGTCCCAGGATGGGGCCAAGCAGATGAGTGTGCCTTTTTCGGAGCCCTTAGGAGTGGCCAGCTGACAGGTGTCTCCAGCTGTACCCTCTGCCTGTCTCTGTGACGGTCCCTATGTATATGAAATATATTTTTTAATTTTTTCATTAAATAATGTCTCTTATTTTTATAATTAAAAGAGTAAAGCATTTTCAATGTTTTCCCTTTTCCAAACTCCTAGCCACCCCCCCAACACACACACACACATGTTCACATCCATCGAACTTAAAACTAGTTTACTTTATTACCCATCACCTTTATTTTTAAGAGTCAGTGATTCCTGGTTAAATACATTTCTCACCTCCGGTCTGACCCTTCCTCTGCTCCCTGGATGGGCCATCCCTCAGCTACATCTGCCATCACTGCTGGTATTCAAGCCACGCCTCCTGCTGAGTTACTGCGAGCTGCCGCCCGCCCGTCTCACCTCCCACGTCTGCCCCATTTCGGCCTTCTTAGTCTTGATGGGCCTCCAAGCTCCCCACAGAGTTTTGCCCGGAGAGAAGCTACTGCCTTTACAGCTCTGAGCCCGCTGACCACTGGGGCCCAGGCACACGGCCCCACCTGCAGGCGTGTCTTTCTTATCCATCTCCCGGAGTCCGGCACTGGACTCGGCTGGAGTTCACTGAAGTTCCCTCAACCACGGACAGCCCATCCTGAGGTCAAGCCACACGTCCCAAATCTTCTTGCAAAGCAACTTGAGCAAGTGATGCAGACCTCCCTGGTTCCCCACATCCTGCCGGCCTTCCTGGCCCTCCCTCTGCTCTCCACTTGGTCACTCCAGCGTGGGGCCACAAATTATTAGCCAGTCTATTTCTGTAGGATGCAGGGGTGGAGTTAAATTCCATAACACGCATAACAGATTTTTATTCCCATTCACTTCTTACATGAGCTAATGAAATGGAAAGAAGCCCTTCCAGGTCTTCTCAGTGCCCAGGGCAGGGCCGTGCTGCCGCCGGCCCGAGAGCAAACAGGGGAAAGGAAACCAGCTCTCTTGCTGTTGGATGCATGTTGCTTCTGTGAGCGCACAGATGTGCCGCTGGTGCAAAACGTGCAGGGAGCAGATTATGCCCTTTAGGTGACCTGCTCTGTGGGATGCCAGTTTCCCAGGTCCCAGATGGGCTCCATGCATTTACTTTCCTGGGAAGACTGTTGTGGGTCGCCCCCTGTCCACAACCGTCACCATCGCCCAGAGCTCTGCTGTGGGTTTTCTCTGCTGAAATGTAGGCGATACATCCCTTTGGTTGTATTTTGCATCATGAATGGCTCAGGAGCGAGTCCTGAGCTGGAAACAAGTTACAGCAGAAGGAGCACCAGGTCACCTGTGAGGGTACCCGGTCGTGGTCCCAGCTCTGCCACTTGGTAAACTTTGTGACCTTGGACAGGCCACACGGTGTCCCTCAGGGCTCACATTCTTGCCTGTGAGTTGAGGAGCGGACCTCAGGGACGGCAGAGGTTTCCTGTGGTGTCCCAGCTCTGATCCTTTCTAGCACCTTCCCTGAAGTGGGTCAAAGTGGTTTTCAGGATCCGCTCTCTCAGTGGAGAGAGTGCTGCCTGCAGCCAGCAGTCAGCAGATGGGTCCACAGAGAGGAAGCAGGGTGGTGGCTGCCTGACTTCATCCTGATCCTTCAGCAAGACCTTTCTCAAAGGTTTCATGGAGCGTAGGGAGACTCCATACGACAGAGCTGGACAACCCGGAAGGGAACGTCTTGGCGTCTTGGGAACCTGGCTTACCCTCTCTGTAGGGGTAATAATAACATGCTTGTCTCGTGGGGTTCTTGTAGGAGTCAGTGAATTCAACTCAGTAAATCATTGAGAAGATGCTAAAATCCCAGAGTTCGTTACTATAACATTTTACAAAACTTAATCCTAGGAAGTAGGGCGAGCATCCTCTGAGTGTGGTCTGCCTTGTGCTGCTAAAATTTCCCTTGTCCATTTGTTGGGGCTAGTGATTCTCCGAGTGGGGCAAAAAGACAGGAGAGCCTAGATTCTGCTGGGTTTATACGTGGATCTCTGCAGGGCAGTTTGCTCGTCTCTTTATCTCAGATTCCTTCTCAATAGGACAGCTTCCTTGTGAGGTCACCCCGCTCACAGAGACGGAACTGTACGCCCTGCTGTACAGTTGTGCGTACCCAGCAGGTGCTGAGGTAGCCATCTCAGCCTGGGGTTGAATCCCTCCCTCTCCGTGCACCAGCTCTTTGACCTTGGGCGTCAGTTTCGACTGTAAAATGGGGCTACGAGTTGTGCTCCCCAGAATCTTTGTGGAGATAACAGGAGGATGTGAACGCGAAAACATCCATCCAGTCTGCTGCTTGGCTTGATGAGTGAAGGTGTTTAACCCTGGACTCTCTTTCCAGCCCAAGGTTTTTGATCATTAATCCTGGCAGGTATATGCAGGGTGAAAATTTCCAAAATTCCACAAGGGGCGATCTCCCAGACTCCTCTCCTTTGCACAGTGTCCACTTGCATTGCCAGCCTTACCGGCGTTTCCTGTCTGATAGAACCAGGATGTCTGCAGAGCCCTGGTCTCTGGTCCAAGCACTTCTTTCTTTCTGTCAAGAACCAGATCTCAGGTTTTGTTTGGGGTTTTCCCTGCCCCTCCCCCACTCATTTCTTTCACATTTGGTTGCAGCCCCTGGGCTCGTTGGCATCTTTCGTCTAATCTGCTCCACAAGCTGACTCTTTTGTCCATTTTGCAAACGAGGGTATCCACCTAATGCATAAATCTCCTGATTCTTGCCCCCAGGCACACCCGTTTCAAAAAAAAAAAAATAGTAATAACAGAAAAGGAACAGAAAAAGCCTCTCTGCAGTTTCCCCCCAGTGCTAATTGCCTTCTGTCCTATTTGGCCTGCAGAAGTCCTTTGATTTTTCAGAGGAGCCCTTATCTCCTGGCATGTCTGTCTTGTTGTTCTGCACCGAGTTATTTGTAAAGATATTTATGTAACTACAATAATAAAGTCACCTGGCTGTTTTTGTCCAAGCAAGTGAAGTTAAAGGGATGCTGTCCTGTTCTTTTAATCACTCAGGTTCTGTGTGGTCACTCCGAGCACGCTCTTAAGTTGGTTAAAAACTATAAGGAAATGCAATTTTATTTTATTTCTACTCCAGTCTTTTTTTAAATTGAAGTGTAGTTGATGTACAATATTATATAAGTTACAGGTGTACAATAGAGTGATTCACAATTTTTAAAGGTTATGCTCCATTTATAGTTGTTATAAAATATTGGGTTTATTCCCCGCGTTACACAATATATTCTTGTAGCTTATAGTTTATACCTCTTAGTCCCCCGACCCACAGATTAACCCTCCCCCTTCTGTCTCCCCACTGGTAACCACCAGTTTGTTCTCTACATCTGTGAGTCTGCGTCTTTTTTTGTTATATTTCTTGTAATTTTGTTGTATTTTTTGTATTTGTAGTATTTTTTTAGATTCCACATGGAGGTGATACCATCCAGTATTTGTCTTTCCCTGTCTGACTTAGGAAATGCAATTTTAAAAGAAGGCTTTGGTCAATTCTGACCCTGACGGTCTCTTAGGAATCCAAATTTGCCACAACTTCCCAGTGTCTACAGCCTGGCGTGGACGCTGAGAAGGCCTCAGTTGGGTGGCCTGTGTTTTCCTGTCTGCCTTTAATTTCAGCCAGTCTCTCTACAACTGCCCATAGGAACCGTTTTCTTAAAAATTCAGTGGTGTACTCAAGAGAGAACGATGGCCCTGTGGACAGAAACAGGGAAGCCGGAAGGAAGTGCCAGCTTTGCCAAGGATGTGGCATTGAGAGCGTTTGTTGAGAGCTTCCTCTGGGCCAGACCCCTGCGGGGCCAGGGGTGGGGTGAGGGTAGGCTGGTCCTGCTGCTGGAAGGTAGAAACCCAGTGGGAGGGGAGGGGAGGGGAGGGGAGGCGAGGGGAGGGGAGGTGATGGAGGGCAGGGCAGGAGAGGGAGTTTTAGACATTGTCAATCCAGAAATGACCCCTGAGGTAGCACGCGCATGTGAGATTTTCAGGGCAGTATAGAATGAAAAAAGAGGGAAAAGCTCTGTCTTGAAGACCTAGATTTATGATGGAAAGAGGGATGTAGTGGACAATAAGCAACCATGACGTCAACAAAGCTGCTTGGTTCGAAACTGGAGGAGACCACTGAAGTGAAGGCCAAAGAGTTCCAGAGAGGGGAGGGCGCAGGGGCACCCAGCCTGCAGAGGCGGTAGGGTGGGAGGTGGGGGGGATTGGCTGGAGAAGAACCCACTGTGGGCTCTGATGACTCAAATGGCACTCAGGCCCCCAGGGCACAACCCCTCATCTCCTCTGTCTCTAGGGACCTGCCTGTTCTGGAATCACACCATATGCGACCTTATGTGTCTGGATGTATGTATTCTTTACGTTAGTCCTATAGTAGCCTTATGCCTTCAGTAGTATTCCTCCCATTTTGTAGATGGGAACAATAAGGCCCGAAGCAATTGTTCTGCTCAGGGTCCTGGAGCCTGGATCACAAACCTGGACTCACATTAATTAACCTTTGGTTCAGAATGGCATAAGTATGTCTAAACAATTTTCCACTTTAGATGTTTTGACGTTCTGCGATGTTTTGCAGACTGGGGTTGGGGAGCAAACTGTTATAATGAGTAAAAGCGATTTATTATGACAAGACAAAAAGATGGAAACGAATCCTTACGTTGACCTCTTCCGTTTAAGTAATGAAAATACTTTGTTTCTCTTTTTGCCCCCACCCGTGACTGCTGTAAAGAGTTAACTTAAAGATATTTTAAAGACGGAGGATAGAGAGAAAGGGAACTCCTGAAATTAGTCATTCGGAGATTAATGCAATGAGAGGACTCACCTCTTAACAGAATGAATATTTTATGAGAGTCTGTCTGAATTTTGTACTAGGAGAGAGATAAAGATAGTTTCATATCAATTATAGTTCAGCAATAGGAATATTTCCTTACAATTTGAATTTTTGAGCATTTAAAAATGTTTTTCTTATCTGATTAAAATCACTGTATCTTATTTAAATCATTGTATCATTTAGATTACAAAATAGAAAGATTAGACAGTCGTGGATCCTACTATACTACAGAACCTCCTTTTATCAGAGTGCTTTAAATCTTAAAATACAATTGGAAAAGTCATCCCCCTTGGAGTTCTGTTTAACCGTGCTTGGATGACAATCTAGAAATATTTTTATACAATTACAGTGAAGAAGAATTTTTTTTAGAATAGACTGAGCGAAATGTTCACATTACAGTTTCAGAAGTGAACTTAAAAGCATCCACCTGTAAACTGCCAGAGGTCAAGTTTGTGTTCTTGTTTGGTTCCCTTGACGACCAAAAGGTGTGGCTGAGAACTCCTGGGAAGTACTCGCTGCAGTGCTTGGGCAGGTTAAGAGTGTATGCCCCTGTGTGTGTGTGTGTGTGTGTGTGTGTGTGTGTGCGCGCGCACGCACGCCCTCTCACAGGAGTCGACGTGGCCCATGAACTCAAGCTTACCCGACGTTGTGAGTCCACAAGATTAAATCTCTCCTGCCACCCCCTCCCCCTGCCCCTCTTCCTCTGGTGTTTCCACCCCACCCAGCTCTGCTGTTGGCCTTTGCAAAAGATGACATGAAGGACAAGAGACCTCCCTTTTCAAATCAGGCATACCTGGACCCGTTCCCTGCCTTGCTGCTTAACTGCTGTTTGGCTTTGGAAAGGTCGCATAAACTTCTTTGAGCTACTGTAAAATGCAAAAATACCAGTCTTGCAGGATAGGTGTAATTATACGGGAAGATTAGCTGATAATCTACATAGCATCCCTGGCACTTAGTAGTGCTCCATGGTATGTGCCATTCCCTCTGCTTTCAACCCAGTGGGGCAGCGTGGCTGGGAGAGAAGCTCATGGACCTTGGAGCTGGCTGGTCTTGGGTGCGAAGGCCAACCTCTGCCATCCACCAACTGTGTGACTTCGAGCAGCTCATCTGATTGCTTGAAACTTTCCTTTCCAGCGGGTGAGACAGATAGTAGTACTTCATGGGATTCTGTGAGCATTAAAATAGTGTATGTACGGGGGCTGGCATGCTGCCTGGCGATTACTGAGTGTTCAAGAAAGAGAGTTCATTATGTTTATGATAGGATTTCTGCAGTTTTGTGAGGTTTTTCCATTCCTTCTACTCCTCCAACAACAACATAAAAGAATCCTTGCCCAGTTGAAGGTTATAGCTTCAGGAATGTTTTCAGCCTCCCTGAGGCTCCTGTTACGTAAGACAGATACCCACAGGCTACCCACTGGAGGAGCAGGACTTGAGTCCTTACCAGCTGTTCACAGTGATGCTTTTGAGGGACTGAGATCTTGCAGAAATGTGACACAGGAAAAGGAGGTTCCTTGAGGATGGGTTGGAATAGCTTGGGGTCTGTATTCCCGTTTCTTCCTCTTAGTGTCTTGATTGTGCCAGAATATAAACTATTTGCAAAGGTTCGTTTCAAAGATGGGAGGGAGGAAGAGGGAGAGAAAGAAGGAGAGACATACTTGCAGTGATAAAGAACTTTAGAACGTAGTTTAAAGGATCCTGTTGAACTTGTCCTCTACCTTGGTCACCATAGTACACATGGATCTGCCCCTCTTTGAGCTGTGATTTTTTTCTTTTCTTTTCTTTTTTTTAATGTGGCACATTCAGGATGATGTCATTCTGCTTATTGGAGACACCTTGCAGGGAGGTGTTAGAACCACAGGTCTGTGCCTGATGAACCTGCCAGGAAGGTTTCTCTGCGTTTTGGCTGTGGATTCCTTTCCCACACTTGGGGCGAGATTATTAAGACATCACGTACCGTATTTCTCAGACTCTGAGAGATTTCATTCTTTTTAAGTTTTGCCGTGGTTGGGAAATGAAACAGGAATGAAGTTTTTCAGTTTTAAACTTCGGCAGCTGTTGTAGGCTGCGATGTTCACAGGGACGGCAGGGGTACCAGTTGGGGTATCAGGGCACCTAGGACATCTTTCTCCCCTTGTTTGCCTCCTCCCCCCCCCACCCCCCCGCTGGCCACACAACTTCCAATAATATTCCGAGTGGAAGGTGCCGACTTCTGACAGAAGCTCCCTGGCCTCCGCGATTGGCTGAGGGACAAGCACATGCCAACGTGTACTTCTTCTCTTGGGTGTGGGAGCTTTAAAGGATTGCTGGCATCACAAGGCCTTCCACATAGAATCGACCAGTTTACAAGGAATGGCACCAGCGCAAAGAAGCAGAGACGAGGGGCCACTCTACCACTGCCCACCCGTGGTTGGATTAGGTGAGCTCATACATTCTCCTTCTTACTTAAGCCAGCTTGATTTGGGGTTGTGTGTGTGTGTACGTCCCAGAGTCCTGACTAACGGAGAATCTCTGAAACAATGGCATGAGTTCAGCTAAGTGTGTGTCACTGATGATTTCTGTGGGTCAGTGAAATTCCAACCTCCCCACCTTCCTAGGAGGCCCCCCTCGTGACTTGGCTGTCTCTTGAAAAAAACTTAAGATGAGCTTGGAGAGCTTTAGCTTTCCAGAGATGGTGACTTGACTTAAGCAAACAAAGTAGGATCGTGGTAATAATAGTACCTATTCTCTCTGCACCCCAACTCAGCTTTGCCTTTAGTGGAAATAGGCTCAGAGAGGCTCCCGTTGAATTTACAAGGTGGCTGCCAGCAGCCTCTTGGGCTGCAAACTTTGAACCTAGCATTTCCCCGGTGTTCCCAGAAGTCATGAGCCGCACTGTAATTAGACCAGCCTGGATCCCATGGCCACCCGGAACCGTCACTGTAATCAGCGGAATGGGAGGGGCGGATTGGTTTACGCTGGGGGTGGAAACATCACTTGGAGATGGGAGGTTCTCCAGATGCAAGTCAGGGTCAGTTCCCAAAGAGAGGAAAAGGGACTCTCCATTACAGCATAGCCACTTCAAAAAGCAGAGCAATGGGCAGTAAAACTTACGTATGCAAGTATATGTGACCAGCAAGGGGAAGGTCTACGTGCGGATCTTCCCCTTTGAGATTCTCCCAGCTTTCTTTTCACAAGCATGGCCGTCATCCATGGGTGTACAGGACTGCCAAGAGCTTGAGGCGTGTGGTGGTGTCGGTCAGGGTAAAGTAACGTCTCAGAGGCCAGAATCTTAGTTACTGATGACATCCACTTTGCCTGGAAGAGCCATGGTTGCTGAAATGGATTACTTGAACTAGACTTATTGATGAAAAGGAGAGTGGAAGATGGGGCCCAGCTGCCCTTTACTGAGGATTAACCTTGCGCATCCAACCTCGGGATCTTCAAGAACATCTCTTAGCAGCCTGCGTTGATCCCCAGGGTCCTAACTTTGGAATACAAGATGCTTGGACAGTTGGTGGATGTATTAGTCTACTAGGGCAGACATAACAAAACACCACCGCCTGGGTGGCTCACACGACAGATTCACGCCCCACCGTTCTGGAGGCTGCAGTCGGAGACCAAGGAGTCAGCAGGTCTGGTTTCTCCTGGACCGTCTCCTCGGCTTGCGGGCGGCTGCCCGCTCTCACTGTGTCCTCACGTGGCCTCTTCTGTGTACGTGTACTTCCTCTGGTCTCTTCCTCTTCTTGTACTGTTTTCTCCTTGTCTTTAACTTGTGTCAATTAGATGACATGCCTCGGCATGTTCCTCTATGGGTTAATCCTGTGTGGGACTGCACTTCCTGGACTTGGGTGGCTGTTTCCTTTCCCAAGTTAGGAAAGTTTTCAGCTTTTACCTTCTCCCTCTTCTTATAAGGACCTCAGTCCTCTCAGATTAGGGCCCCATTAGGGTCCTGTTTCATTAGAGCCCCATCCTTAACATTCTCATTTAATCGTAATTACCTCTTTAAAGGCTCTCTATCCAAAGTCAGTCACATGGAAGGTTAGAGTTTCAACCTTAATTTGGGGAAGGAGACACAGTTCAGCCCCTAACCATGAATTACATGCGTATATTTCATAAACATTTCTTGATTTCCTGCAATGTGCCAGGTGCCCCTCAAGGTGCTCGGGACAGAGCTGACCTCCTGCCTCAAGGGTTTGCAGACTAGTGAGGAGACGGAATCACGAAGAAGCCTTGGTGGCTCGAGCTGTTGCAGAAGGGTTCAGATTCTGGGGGGACGAAGTCAGGAGTCAGGGAGGACTCCGCTGAGGGGTGCTGCTTGTGCAGTGCAAGCCTGCTGCCCCTGCAGCTCCTAAATTCGCGCCTGTGGGCTCCTTTGCGTGGCTAACTGTGCCCTTCTCAATCCCAGCATCGCTCCGGGCCTCAGTACACAAGACGCGCTGCATCGTGGCGGTGGCAGAAACACTCTCTCAGCCGACCTCACACAGTTGTGAAGCCCACACACACCTCAGGGACAGGTCGTTAACACGTGCACAGACAGTGTGTCATATGTGACGTACGCGTATTCGAAAGCAGTGGAGAGATAGGATGATCCGGGATGGAGACGGGAAGGTCGCCATGTCCCTTTCAGGTAGCTTCCCTCATTCCTTTCAGGAAAGAAGATGGGAAGATGAAAGAAAAGTGTTCCAAGAAGAATTGTGGGGAATTCTGGGAAAGGCAGTGGGAAGGGGGTTGACACTAAGGAGTAGCTGGATAGTGGGGACTTGGGCTCGATGGTGCAATTTAAATCTTGTATTGAAACCAGGCATAGAAGGAGGGGTCAAGAGCTAAGAGCTGATAGTCGTAAACACGGGGAGCTGCTGCAGGGTGGTACGCATGGTATCGCGTGATCACGGTGGAAGGTGGTCAGGGTGACTTGGATTGTAGGGGTCAGAGCTGGGCTGAAGCAGGGAAAGGATGCAGGCAGCTTTGCTGAGCAGTGAGCGGAGAGTGGCAGACCCAGCGGTAGCTTTGGGTGGAGGTGAGGTGGGGCGGGGGCGAGCGGGCAGGTGAGGGAGCCTCACGTACCGTTAGGCTGGGATGCCTTTGCATTTCTCTCATGTCCCAGTCCACTTAGGAAAAGTACTAATAATCACGTCTTAAATCAGTGTAATTTGAAGAGTAATTGGGTAATGAAAATCCAGTTCAGAACCAAAGATGGAGCCTCTTCAATTTCACTTGCTGGTTCCCAACTTAATTTTTGAAATTAAGACACCTCCAACGAGTCTCAAGATTGTTCATGATCCGAAGTGTAGTGAGGGGAAGATAAGACACTGAATGAGAAAACAGATTCCATTTCAGTAACTGTGATGTTGTGCACATGCGCTTATCTGTGTGTGTGTGTGTGTGTGTGCACGTGTGTGTGTTAAGAGGAAGGGGGGGTGCGATAGTTCTCTATATAAGGACACCTAACTATACATGGCATTTGTTGGACATGTGAGGTAATGAATTTGGAGGGAAAATGGAATTGCCTAAAATAGCTTTTGTGCTTACAGAACTGAGTTTGACATTGGAGGGACCTGGCTTTGAATCCTGACTCTGACAGTCCCTAATCAAATCAGTCAGTCTCTCTCTCTCACACACACACCCATCCAGACACCCACACACAAACAGCTGCACGGTCATTTACATGTATTCCTTTTGGCTTGCTCATATATTCAACTTCGAGCTTCTGTTCCTCCATCTGTAAGACTAGGAGGTTACCACCTACCTCTCAAGAAGTAAATAAGGGTGAGGGGGTACATCTCAGTGGTAGAGTGCATGCTTAGCAGGCACAAGGTCCAGGTTCAGTCTGCAGTGCCCCCATTAAAAAAAATTTTTTTAGAAAAAGAAAACAAAGTCACTTACATGCAAGCCAATGCTTTGGGGAGATCACCTGGGTTCAGTGTTGCCCTCGCCAGAGCTCACAGGGAAGGTGGGCAGAGAAAAGTCAAGGTTACAGTTACCCTTGGGGTGCGAGGTGGTGAGGGAGGAGTGGAAGTGGCCCTTGAGATGCCAGTTTGTTTACCTGGGTCTGGTTACCTGGGTAAATTGTGAAAATTCACTGAGCTGGACACGTACGTGAGCTCTGCTGGTTATGTGTGACTTCAGTCAAGTTTCAAAAAATGATTAGGCAACAAAAATTTCATTACCCCTGCTTGATTTCAGATTATTATTATGCACGTATATGAGATTCTTACATAATTTAAAAAATCAGATTGCCATAGATTTTATTAAATCAGTGTAGTAAATTAAAGCTGGGTGAAACACAAAATAATAAGAATTTCTCTCACAATCGAGCGTATTTTATTAAGGCCCGCCAAACCTACTTGTTATTTATATTGTTAATACAATATTTAGATTCCATTTGAACATGCCAGCTGGCAAAGATTACTGAAATGTCAATCTCTTCCAAGACTGGGTTTTTTTTTTTGTTTTTTGTTTTTAACATTCATAACCAGAGAGTTAGTTTCTGAAATGTAGGTTAAGATGAGTTTATGTGACTATAAATGAAATTCAAAAAAAAAAAAGGAAAACTCTTTCTCAAAGACTTTGAGAAGGTCTTTGCCAAAACACGTAAGAGCCTCACGCAGACTGTAAAAGTGTACCTAAGCAAAAGTGGTTTTTCATTCCATCATAGTGTCTTGATGGATAAACACGTTAGTAAAGTAATTGATTTAGAAATCATTATTTAAACCTTGAAACTTCCTAGCAAGCATTTTGCTAGTGGAGAAAACATTGTGTTTGAAAACTTCTGAGATTTGAAATAAGCAAGCCAGGGTGGGGGCTGAGCAAAATGGGTGAAGCGGGTCGAAAGGTACAAACTTCCAGCTATGAAATAAAAAATGTCTCGGGGTGTAGTGTACAGCATGGTGACTGTTTTATAATATGTGTATGTGAAGGTTGCTAAGAGCAGATCTTAAAAATTCCTATCACAGGAAAAATAATGTAACTGTGTGCGGTGATGGACATTAACTAGACTTACTGTGGTGATCATCTTGCAGGACGTACAAATATCAAATCACTCTGTTGTAGGCCTGAAACTGGTGTAATGTTACTTGTCTGTTACATCTCAATAAAAATAAAAAATAAAACAAAAGCCAGCCAGGCCAGTTACACTGAGATTCGTAACTCCCAGTGGAATATGGAATAATAAAGCCTTTTTCAACTGGAGGCACATATAATTGAGGTTGTTCCTTGAAGGCTGACTTACAAAAGAAAACCCTTCCTCTGCAGCATTTGTCGAAATGATTAAGGTGTTCGGGAAAGCCTGTCAGACCGCCGAACCATTCGTTATCTTCCGTTAAACCCCCAGTCTGTACATCAGCCCTTTTGTAAATACTGAGTGGTTAATGCTGCCTCTTAAAATTTCAAATCCTTTAAGAACGTGTTGTAATTAAAAAAAAACACACACACACTTAGCATCATTTTTATGTTAGTACTCAGACATGGATGTTGTCCTGAGCATTCCCAGGCCAAAGACTGTGAAACGCCCCTATTTCAGGGACAGAGGGAATCTCAGATTTGTCTGAATTTGTTTTCCCAAAAGACTTAAGAAAATATTTCAGTGTGTTTTCTTCATGTTTTTAGTATAATGATGTTTTCTTTTTCCCTTTTCTGATTTTTGACTAGTTGAACTGTTGGGAGTCTACACAGTACAAGTGCTCCACCGATTCTGTATTTTTTACAAATTGAAGGTTTGTGGCAACCGTGTGTCAAGCAGTTTTATTGGCATTGTTTTTCCAACTGCACTTGCTCATGTGTGTCTCCGTGTCGCATTTTGGTCATTCTCGCAACACCTCCGACTTCGTCATTATCATTATATATGTCATGGTGATCTGTGCTCAGTGATCGTTGATGTTACTACTACGACTTGGTGAAGGCTCAGATGATAGTGAGCATTTTTTAGCAATAAAATATTTTTTAGTTAAGGTATCTACATTTTTTTTAGACATAATGCTATTGTGCACTTAGTAGACAACAGCATGGTGTAAACACAACTTTTATGTGCATTGGGATACCAAAAAATTTGCATGTCTTGCTTTATTGCAATATTTGCTTTATCGCGGTGGTCTGGAACCAAACCCACAATGTCTCCAAGGTCTGCCTGTAAATACTGCTGAAGGACTTTCTTCACTCCTGTAGTTATTTATACCAGGCTTTGAAGTATCAGTCGTGAGGTTTGTATTCATCCACTACATCAGGTGTTCTGCTCTTTTTATTTCAGTGGTTGTGCAAGAAAAGTACACACCCTTGGTTTTGGGGTCACATCATGGTACAAAATTAACTTATGGGAGTGCCCGCGTGTGTCTCTTACATGACTTGGCATATTTTTTCCTTCCTTTGTCCTCATCCTCCCCTTTGTTTCATATGCTTCCTTGGAACAAGGTAATTTTGTATTTGGGACCATTATTTTGGCGATACTGGCAGAGGGCCACAGGTCACACTGGCCTTCAGTTGGCATGTGGTGTGTTTACGCGGGGACCAACTAGAGTCATAGGATTTCAGAACTGGGAGATTTCTCAGACACCCAGCTGGCCACACCCTCAGGGAACAGACATGTAAACTGGGTCCAGGGAGTCAGAGATCCCAGGGTCACAGGGCAAATGGGTGGCAAACAAGCCCCTCGCCAGCTAGTCCAGCTCTCCTTGCGACAATCTTCTCAAATCGAAGTAAACACCCCTTCTCTTCTTGGTACGCTCAGAGATATGGAAAGGAAGGAAGGAAATCCCAAACGATATAGCCTCATCAAAGCAGTAATGCAAAATGGATTCTTCTTTCTCATCCCATTGGCACTGGTCGTGACTTCGAATCCCAGCTTTTCTACTTCTAGCGGTATTGTCTTTTTAAGTCTCAGTTCCTCCATCTGTGAAATGGGAAGCTTACTTCCCACGAGGCTAGGTCACAGGGAGAATTTACATGGTGCTGTCAGGTAGTTAGATAAGTGGGGGCATCGGGCAGACAGGTGGAGGAGAGGGAGGATGGTCCGGAAGATGGTGCTATGCCCGCCTTCATCATAAAGGGACTTACCTCCTCTAAACGAGTGCCAGCAAGAAGCTGATTAGAACCCGACAGCCGCAGCTGCGCAGTAGCAAGAAGGACCTAACTGACGTGGCCCCGATGCTCGTTGTGATAGAATCGGCATTGCGGTTTAAGCCCCCCAACCATGGGTTTTTCTTTACGCATCATGGGTAAGGACATGCGTAAAGGGGCCCAACATGACTAAGCATTCCTGGGGCGAGAGCCATCAATCAATCAAAAGACCACCTCTAAGAGAGGGTCCGAGAGAAGGGGTAAACAAAGACCACCGCTCTTCCTTCCTTGGAACCCAATGCTCTTCATCTCCTGTCTGAATTCTTCTCTTTTAGGTAAGACAAGAACTGAGGTCCTTTCCCCACCCCCTTTTGGGGTAACAATGTCACCTCAGTGCCTGGCATACAGTAAGCACCCCATAATTAGAAATGACCATGCAACATTTGGTGGGTCTAGCTCTACCTAGGTGCAGCTAAAGAAGTTGCACGCCCTGGCCAGCCCCGTGTTTGAACCCAGCACACTGCTTCCGTGTATGGCCCAGAGTCTGACTGAGGCTGACCCCAAGACACATACACGAGCGAGGACTAGAAGGGCATATACTGAAATGTTCACTGCAGTTACTTTAAGCTATGGTATTATGGGTAGTTTTTTATTCACTTTCTACTGGCGGCAGTAAGGTTGTGTTGGTTAGACAACTGAAGTATATAAAAGTAAAATAAATTAAATTTTACAGCTGCTAGTTTATGCTCATTAGGTTATTGTTAATGGTGAGTTTACATCTCCAAAGACAGAGCAATGTTTGCAATAATGTCTAGTGACAGAGTGTTTAAGGCACTCTGGGCTACTTAAATCTTAGAACATGGGGAAACTTTAAACCTCATCCCTTCCTTGTGCCTAATATGTGTGCCTGAGAGTTCTTTCCTTTTTAATAAATATGATCCATATCCTTTCATTGGTACATGAATGAAATCACAGCTAACAGAATGACGAAAACAGTCGGGTCCCATTGTCCATACCACACGGGGCCTGGGGCAAAGCTGAGGGCACCCAGACCATGTCACCCAGGAGACCTTTGGCTGGTCCCCACTCCGGATGCAGATGGGCAGAGTTAGGGCTAAGAAGGACCAGGAGCCCCTCTGTGTTTTAACAGGACGTGGCCGTCACCACAGGCACAGGGTGGGAAGGTCTTCCCTGCCGCCCAGCGCTCTGAAACAGTCTGCCACCAGGGCTGAGCCCCCCCGATTCATGGCCACATCAGAAGTGGTCCTGTCTCTATGCCCAGAGAACAGATCTTCTCCAGATACAAGAAAGCACTTCAATGGCAGATAGTAATCTTTTTGATCACGTTTGAGGACAGGTAGTATTTGGGTAGTTAATTCAGTTAAAAGCGTGGAGGATGGTTATGTGAGCACATAGTGTGCAGGCTGCTTGCTGTACGCAGGACTCTTAAAAATTATTACATGTTTTTAAACAACTGGAATAATCTTCTGATACTCTGAATGATCCCTTCATGTTGCCTGATACACAAGGCCACAGACTTCCAGTATCTGCTGTTACTTGTCTGTAATTTTGCAGACCAACCTGATGCATTTCCATGAGGACCAGAATTTGAGAAGTTCTGTGTATGGATCTGCTGGATGGGACTGAGAGCAGTTGGTTCAGAATTGAATGTCAGGTTTTGATTTTGAAGGTATATAGCTGTTTATATTTTCCTTAAAAATGTTCATAATCTTAAAGTGCATTTAATATGCAGTTTAGATGTGCTTCCAGGTGTTCTAGGACAGCTGGAGCCAGTAGGAGGGCTTCTGGTGGGAGAGTTGACCCCAAAGCCAAAGGTTTGCTCAGAGCCCTAGTGTCTACTTTGGTGCTCGTCACCATCTGCTTCAGAGCTGTTGTGCTGCAAAGGGCTGCATGTCAACGACTATATTTAATTAATTTGTCTAACATAACCCATCTTGTTCCAAAAAGAATTTGCAACAGCTTACAGAAATGCAGTGTAACTAGTATTTTTTTAAAAGACATGCAGGATTCAAAATAAAGGGAAAATAAGGGTATAAGCCCCAAGATAAAGTTAGGGGAGATATTATATATATAGATATATAAAGTTATATAAGTTAATATATAAAGTTAATATTATAAGTTCTATGTATCAGTGTAAGGATAGAGTGGTCAGTCAAGAATGTGGCTCTGAGCTTCCTAGTAGCCGAGGCAAAGAGAGAAACATAGTCATGTATATAGTTTAAACGTTCAGAAGATTAAAACTGACTTGTTACACAAGAGGAATGCAGAGGTCCCTGGCACTAATTTGTCCTTCAGATCCTGAAAGAGAGAGAGAGAGAGAGACGAATCCTTAGTTATGTAGCAAAATGCATCCTTAAGATTATGCCTAACTTCATAGGCAGTTTTCTGTAACATCTCTTTCGGCAGGGCAGTGGCACCAAGACAATTAGAAGCCAGCTCTTCAGTGATAGCCCAGGGATGTTGCCTTCTTTAGTCTGAATGACTGGGTCTGGGGAAGAGCCAGGGAATCTGCAGTTTTAAAAGCTTCCAGGTGATTCTGATGTACAGACAGACTGGATTGCCTTTGTTTTAGCTTGTGAGAAATACATCACTAAATCAGGTAAGTGGCCAGAGCTAGAAACACTGGGTTGATGAGTTGTTAGTGACGAAGCAGGTGAGAGGCAAAAACTTACCTGAAGAAGTCAGTCTAGAGAAAAAGGCGGTGGGGGTGAACGAGCCTGGCAGGACGCAGGAAGAGGAGAACTGGGCGCATTCCCATCACAGCCTCTTTTTATTTTCTCTGTCCCTTTTCAGAGTAGCGTTTAGAAGAGGAAGCCATACAGATTGGGAAGGTAAGCTGTAATGGAAATAAAGACGTTTGAAGGGAAAGCGCATTGAATATATCTTTATAAACAGGTCACATTTATCACCATTGAATATGAATTCTTTAAATTAAAATGTATAGTAAGGTTTAGAGAATGTTTACCAGTAAACAGGGCTGCAGTGGTGCTGGCTTTGCCCCGGGCTGCACCTTCTTGACCCAGCCTGTTCTGTGCCCGGTGTCCAGCTTAGCCCCTGCCTGCACCCCTCACCGGACCTCATCCTATGGGGAGAAGGCATCAGTGTCCCCCAGTCACCGGCAGGCAGCTAAGGAAGAATCTGGAGGAACTGGGATCTGCTCCAAATTTGCCCATGCCAGGAGAGCCCAGAAACTTGGCACTCCTTTGGTTGCTGAGGTTTCTTTTTTCTTTTGCCTCCTCGCCCTCTTCCCATCCCTCCTCCCCATCCCTCTTCCCCCTCCATCTTCTTCTCCCTCCTCCCCCTCCTCCTGTTTCTCTTCTTCTTTGCTGAAATAAGGTAAATCGTGAAATCAGAACTGTTCTGGCTGAACTAAGGGGTGTGGGGGCCAAGAGTCCCCTGGCTCAGCCTCCCCCAGGACCCCAGTGCCACCCCCTCAGAAAGGCCATGAAACACCCCTGGGCCAGGAGCTCGCTGCCCCCCCAAGCTGTGGCCTGCAGCACTTCTGTAATGTGACTTTAAGCCCCATTTGTCGTGGTTCTAGTCTGTGTGTGTGTCTGTGTGTGTGTGTGTGTGTGTGTGTGTGTGTGTCTCGCACGCGTGTGTTCAAAGACATTCCAGTTTTCAACCGAGGGACGGATAGTGATTTCCTGTTTCACTCTTTATGATGTCTCATTTAAGTTTACAAATTAGAACAACAAACACGGAGGTTCTATTATAGTATTAGGTTGTGGTGCCCAAAGTTTGCTACCAGCACACACAGCACCGTCTTTTCACCCGTGTATTCTGAAGGAACGCTGCCCCTTAGAGAGCTCTCACTGGTACCCTAGCCGCGCACTCTGTGTAACGCTGAGGGGAAAATCGTCAGAAGGCCTGTGACCAGACAGCCTCTCACACCAGGACCTCGACAGGAAATCCACCCAAGTGTGTCAGACTTTTTATGGTGAAAATTCAACCTGGTGGGGAAGCCCAGAGGGGATTTTGAGAGATTTTTCTCATCTAGCCTCCTCCCCCAGGAGCGGATTATGCGCAAATTGGTACTTACAGGTGGTAATTAGTTCTGTTCTTAAAAGATTTCTCTAGAGGATAATTTTACTCCTTTTTTCAACAGTATGTTTCAGCCTGAATTTCTGGAAGGAACTTCTTCCCACTCTTTAACTTGAACTTCTCTTCTTATGGTTTAAATATCATTACCTTTACGTCTGTGAAGAAGCAAACAAACAACAAAACAACAAAGTGGGCTGTTCCCCTGCATCTTAGCCTCTTATTATAACACCTTCGGGACGTCACACTGGCCATCGACACCCGTGGGCTCTTTGGGAAGATGGCAGGACCCAGCCTCTAGCCATAGAGCCCCCGTGTCTCCTTAGTGTCCGAGTGTCCATTTGAGTCAGCAGAGGAGTTGATGGTGGTGATTAAAGGGGGCCTCTAGTCCCCTGCGCAGGTCACCCCCACCACATACCTACAGGGTGGGTGACTGAGGAGGGGTTCATTTTCCCACTAAACAGTGGAGGTTTTCTCTGCTCAAAGATGGCGGATTCACACGGATTTATACAGGCATCAGACCTTTGGCCTCAGAGTAGTTAACTTCGTATTTTTTCCTACTGAACTAACCTGCTACTTGCACAGAAAAGAATCTGTTTTTCAGGCCAGCTCTTAAATGAATAGCTTGAGAAGTCTAAACTACACGGCTTTTTATAGGTTCTGATTCTTTGAAAAGAAGACTCACAGAGGTCCCACCTGCTCAGGCTCCTGTTGGCAGGATATCAACTGTGGTCTCATCGCCAGGTTTTCCCTGAATAATGAATGAGGCAGTGTCGAGCAAGTCAGAAGGAGAAATCAATAAAGCTAAATTCCACCCAGAAAAGGCAGCCCTGCAGTGGAATGAGAGAGAGCACTGAGGCCAAGGGATGCCAAACACAGTAATGCACTGCCTTAACCTCTCGCGAATTAGGGAACGACAAATAAGAAAACCCGGGACATGGGTGATTAAAGGATCAGCATTGGAGGACAGACCTCACTCAGTGGGAATGAGGAAACATGGGCAGACAGTCAACTTCTTCCGGCCAACAGAGCAGCAGCTTGGTGCACAAATCTCCTGGGAGCCAAGCGCCAAACATCCTCATAAATCCCATGTGTGCAGCTGTGTGACCAAAATAGCCCCGCACATGGCCCGTTTGTCCCGGCCTCGTGGAACGTGGCAAGACCACGAGGTCTGCAAAGACACCCGTGATCCCTGCCCCGGCTTCCCTTGGTGCCAAGCTGTCCATAACTGTCTGCTCAGGGGTCACCCTCACCCCCACCCCATCCCATGGGGGGCACACAAAAACAGGCTTTGATCACAGGAGATCGTCTTACTGATGGATTGATTTTAGTTGAGAGAGATCGAAATGCGTTGTGTAGAGAGCCTTTTTTTTAGTGCCAGTTGTTCCATGGAACACTGCTCCATCTCCCCTTTGAAAGTGACAGCGGGCATCCTTCCGGAGGCTGTGGGCATGGCTGGCAGGGAGGCGGGACTCTGCCAGCTCATTGCTCTTAGCTGGCCGGTGGGCAGCCAGACTTCATCCTCTTGTTAAAGGCATATCAGGTGTGCCCCTTGTGTAAGTGTCCAGGACCCCCTTCAGACTCCTTGTGAGTCTCCTTCACCCATGGGCAGGGGCTTTGACCTTTAGGTGCATTGGAACATGAACCACAAAAAGCATGAAAACCACTTGAGATGGTTCTAGAGGGTGCAGGGAGAGCTGACTGTGCAGAAGGCCCCGCCCGATTCTCACAGAGGCCTTTTTCTTGCGGACATTGGTGAGGGACGTGTTTCCCTGAAGGTCCCAGTCTGCTGACATGGGAGCCTGGATGCCAGGCCTTATTAACGGTTTTGGTGGAATCCTGTTTAGAGTATTCTGCAGGGTGCTTTGAAAAGAGCACTGGATCAAGAGCAAGGACTTCTGGTTTGACCTTGGCATGACTCCTTCAGAGCCAAACGGACGTGTGTAGTTTGCGTTCAACCCTGGGCCTCACCTGGATGGCAGTGTTGGCTGGGATCATTTCTCAGGGTCCTGTCTAGCCTCTGGCATTCTGTATTTGCAGGAGTAGACTTCTGCCATAGGATTTCTGTACTTCATTTTCCTGGCCATTCCTGTGCTCAGTACTGGGTCTGACGTGGAGAGAATCGATGCTTGAGGAATGAATGAATTAATGACTCCGGAAGAGCAGTGCTCATCTGAGTAGACAGCCTGTGACAGATTTAAGAATGGAGAGCTCAGTCTTCTTGTGTTTGACCTGAGTCTGCAGTGCTGGAGATTTGGGCACCACATGAAACCCTGTATTTCTAAAAGGAGACCAGAAAGTGGCAACGTAGGCACATGGCTTGTGGAGACGGAAGTGTTGGCGTGACTGTGTGAATTTCTACAAGAGACATTTAACAGCGCACTGTGCCCTTAGTCCTCTGTGACTTCATGAAGAGAAGGAGTCACTGGTGCGAGTCACGCATTCCCTGTGTCTCGGGGGTGGGAGACCACGGAGAACTTGGAGGAGGAGCCCCTGCCAATGGGAACTTAGCCTCCAGGACATTTCACTGTGCAGATGCACCACATTCGCGGAAATCCAAGTGGAGGAATAAAAAAAGCTCTAAATCGATACACAAGTGTCATTAAAGCACTTAGCTCTCCTACGGATTCCCGCTAAGTGCCTCTAATGCACTGCCCGGGAGGAGGGGGCAGTGGATCAGCAGGTTTGTGTTGGGCCACAGCCGGGAGGATGTGGTCAGGGAAGGTGGCCTTGAGGGCTCTGGGTCTGAAGAGGTGAGGAGGACAAGCAGCTCTGCGGGCCCCTTGGGCAGGCCTCATGGAAGAGACTGGTGTTCAGAAGGACAATTTGTAAATGACCCTACCCCACCCAGCGGAGGGCACAGGCTGATGGGCCAGGGCCAGGGCAGGAGGGGAGCAGGTCTGGCTCACAGATGGGTTTTGTTTGTCAGACAGAGTTGATTCTGAGCATTTGAATTCATTGCCAATGCTGAGAAATCAGGACTTTTCACATCAATATTCAGATTTCTAGCTTATTTTGATGACTGGGAAAGTGGCTGCCCTGGGCCCACCTTGCCTCGGGGCAGGAGCTGGCTGGACCTGAGTGGCCGTGCTCCCTCCTGGATGTCCAGGTGCATAGTTCTTACCAACCGCCCCACCCCAACCCATCCCCGCTTCATTCAGGCACTTTACTCGGAGTCCCTGGTTAGACAACAGGCTTCCCGGTTCTGCTGGGGAAACAGTCCAGGTTTGGGCAATTAATACGGCCCTGCAGAAGGTAGGATTGGATGGTGGAGATGGCGCTGAGCGTACGGAGCTCACTGCTCACCACGTGCCGTCCCTGTTCTGAGGGTTCTGCTGGCTTTAACTCACTCATCCTCGTGAAAACTCACGAAGGCAGGTACTCTTAGACCCATTTTGACAGCTGGGGAAACCAGAGCACAAGTTTCATAGTTGGAATTAACTGCCCAGTAACATGCAGCTTTTACGGGAGAAAGCTGGGGTTTCCATCCAAACAAGCTGGCTCCTGGATGGCTGCCCTTGACCGATGCTGGAAGTTCACTGTCATTGAGCGCTGGCGTGGGCCAGCGCTGGTGTCCAGTGCTTTGTGTGGGTCTTTGCCGTGAACTCGTGCACAGGCACTGGGACACGTACAGCTGAGGAAGTGGAGACTTGGAGAGGATGAGGGATTTCCTCAGGGACACAGCTGGAGTCTTGAGTGAGAGCAGGAGAATCAGGAAATCCTAGAGGATTTCAAGAAGGAAATTAGGGACTCGGAAAATACAATGATGGCTAATGAGAGGGAACAGAGACTGGAAAGAAGGAAGAGGAGGCAAAAGACTTACTGGAAGGATCTAGACAGACATGTCTGTTTATTCTCTTTCATTTGGAACCAGGTTGAATTGTAATCCCCTATTGTTAATTTGGCATGTTTCTCGGTGTGCCCCAGCCCAAAGGCATGAGCTCTGACGAGTCAGACTTTTACCTTAAGAAGCGACCCTGGGAATGAAGTGAGACCTGATCTTTTCTGGGCTCTCCATTGAGATTTCTGCAGCCCAGTCTATATCACGGGAAAGAACCGTTTGATCTCCCATGTGGACAGCATTTCAGGGCAAACAGGAGGGACCAAGAGTAATGGAGTGATGGAAACTGGAACCATTTCTCCACCTTCAAGGCAGTGCAAAGGTGTACCAGCCCTGGCCGCTCTCCCCATGGAGCTCTTTGGATTCACTCTTCCAGAACCTTTGTGCCCAAAAGTGACTGTCAGGTTCCTGCTGGCAGGCCTTTTCCATGATGCCCATGAACCCTTCCGTAAGGCAAGAGGATGCCTGCGAATGCACGCTTCCTCCGTTTTTAGTGCCCCCAGGCCTGGACCATCTCACATTATGCCTTGATGAGCACTGACAACCAGGGGCAGCGGGGAATCCATTTATAGCTGAACTGTGGTGGCAGAGACGCCCTCCTCCCTGGCACGGCCCAGCACAACTCATGCAGGGACAAGACCACAACACTCAGTGCCCTCAACAGCCCCTTCCAAGCTCTGCCTGACCTTGTCACCTGTCTCTGAGAAGCAACTGCCCTCTCCAGGTAAATTGGGTGGTTCCCACTCTCCTAAACCTACCCACGCTTTGGGGCAGTACCTTGACTGCTGTGTTTCCATATCTTCAATGGAAAACTCTTGCAAGTTTTATATTCTATTCATGCCATAACTGTGTGTTCAGTAATATAACGATGTTTTTGCTTACTTTAAACTGTCCCTAAATTTGCGTGTATAATAGAGGCTTGGGTCAAATATATCATTTTCATCTTGGCTTCCCAAATACCTTCATGCATCAGGGTGGGGTGGGCACAGTAGTGTAAGGCCCACTTTGAGAAGCTCACGTGATAAGAGTAATCCTAGGCTCTGCAGCCTGAGTTTGGCTTGTAGTTCACCTGGTTATTGGCTGAGTGTCCTTTGTCAAGTTGCTTAACCTCCATTTCCTCATCTGCTAAATAGGTATAAGAGTCACTACTTTTTGATGATGTTATAAAGAGTAAAGGTGATTATTTAAATGACTAAGCATATAAATGACACCCAGTGGACACTCAGTGACTGGTTGCCATTCACAATGCAGTATTTCCAAAGGACTTTCCTCAACAGTTTCAACCTAACCTTACTGTCTGCATTCTTAGCTAGTGTATCCCAGAGCTAATTATGCCTTTGTTTTAATGACTTTTGTCCCGTTGTTTGTAAGTGCTTCCAGGTCAAGGACCAGGTAATAGGACTGCTTTATGTTTCTCACAGCACACTGTTGGTATTCTGTAAGTATGTTCTGTTATTTGTGTCTAGAAATGACTTAATGGCTCGAGAGTGGCATGTTGTATTAGAACACAAAGAAAATCACTTGAAAATGAAGAAACATTTCTTGAAGGGCATGGCAGTTGGGTGGGATCTTTATACAGAAGCACAGTGGGGTGTTTTAAGTGCTTGGTTATTAGCTCAAGCACGCTCAGTGTTGGAGGCTCCCCACTCTGTCCTAGTAAGCTAACTGAGGTGCACCCACCTCCCCCATTAAATACCATTCTATGTAGACCCACTCTTGACTGATTCATATAATAATATTTTTACAGACATTCAAGTGGGCTTCCCCCCCCCCCAAATTTACAAGGCACTTTTGCAGTGAGTTTTGTTTTTCAGGTCTTGTTTTCTAGACCTTGGAAAGCTTGGAGACCCCAAAAGCACTAAAATTCGGGGACCTGATGGATCAGACAGATCAGAAAAGAATCACAAGCAGAAGGGGCAGTTTTGTGGGTGAGGCCAAATAGCTGAGGGCATCTTCTGGGACGCTGGCTTCACTGGGGAGCGTAGGGTGTGGTGGGAAGAGGGTCAGAGGTTCAAGAAGAAGGAAGTGGTAAGTTCCAAGGCGGTTCTCAAGTAGGGGCGCTTGGTGAGAAGTATCAATCTAGCACTTTCAGGTCCTAACCTTATTTTCTCCAGAAAGTTCTCAGGAAAGATCTCCACTCCCCCACGCCCCATGGTTAGCAGGACAGGATGTGGATGAGTTTCTTCTTGACTGTGTTGTTCCCTGTGGCTGAGCAACTTGATTTCTTGGGGTCCAGTTCTCCACCTGCAGAATGTGAGAGCTGGGCTAGGAGACATCAAAGGCTGCTTTCTCTTATACCTGACAGATGTCCTTGTGGGCCTCTCAGAGCTGTTCCATTGCTAACACACAGGACACGGGAGTTAGAGGTTTACTTATATATTTTTATTGTTTTAAAACCCAAAAGCCTTAGTCCTGCTCAGTTGCATTGATCCAGTGGCCTGGAGGGGTAGACTCGCTTTTTCTGTAAAGAGCAGATAGTAAATATGATCAGCTTTGTAGACCACACAGTTCGACTTGACAGCTTCTCACCTCTGGGTGTGGCTGTGTCCAGCAAAGTTTTGTTTATGGATACTGAACTTTGAACTTCATATACTATTCATGCATCACAAAATGTTAAAAAAGTTGTTTTCAATAATTAAAAAATATATAAGCCATTGTCAGCTCATAGACCATCCGTGGAAAAACAGACAGATTTGGCCCACAGGCTGGCTGTTGTTGGCTGATGTCTGAATTAGTCTGCCCTTCCCCAGCAGCCATCAGATTTTATCCAAGCTCCTCGTGAAGCCCTGCTCACCTCTGTGCCTTTATGGTGTTGTACCGTCACTGGTACTTGTGTCTGTTTCTCCCAAGCATCTCATGAGCGGGGACTCTGAGACCTTCCTCCAGAGCCACAGTCCCTGGCGGATAGTAGGTGCTTGCTGAATGCTTTCCAAATGAATGATGTGGTAATTATCCCACTTGCAGGACGACCGTGTCTACATGAAACACTGAGAAATTATTGCTTCATTCCTAGAATGCAACGTCTGTTTGGATAGATCCATCCTAGAAGGTATCTTGTGTCTACATCATTGAGTGGCTCTCCCAGCATCTCAAAGGCTGCGATGCTTGTAAATAAATTCTCCTTACCTGACAGCCACTGTTCTAAGAATTGCTCACCTGAGGAGCTCTGTGTCTGTGATTCCGAGTAAGGGAAGACGCTGTCAGATGAAAGGGGAAAGGGCTTGGGAAAGGAAGATAGAGAAGTGACAGGACAGACAGCAACAGAGGCCTTGACCGCTACAGGTCTTCTATAAATACACCAGGTAGATCTATGGGAATTTCTAGATACCCTCCCCTCCACCGTTGGCAGGCTTTTGAGAATACAGCCTATCTGCTGAGTCCAGGTTCTCGAGAGGCTCATTTGAATGAGCCCCTGAAATATTTATTTTATTCCTTGTTTGTAATTTTAAGGCAAGAGCTTTATGATTTCAACTGAGGAGTGATGTTCGGTATTCAAGCACGGTGGTGTTTGTCCCGACTTCCACTTTCCCGTGAGAGATGCGAGGCACTCGGGGAAGGTAACTATGCGCAGAGCTGTGTATCTGGAGGATCTAATGCCAGGATGCACAAAGGAGAAATTACGACCATTTACTTGTGTATTATTTTCTCAATTTGAAGCACTTGAATTCCAGAGCTCTTAAATCAAGAGGTTGAATTCCTGGCATTTTAAAGTAGACCACTTGAATAAGCTGTTTAAACCATTAGAATGGCTTTTTTTAAAATTCACCCGTTTCTTGGATTATTTGCTCTTGAGATTTACTTAATTGAAGTTTTTGCCTTTTCATTTTACTTCAAATCAAAATGATTTTTGTAGTTAAGGAAGTTTTAATTTTATTCCGCTGGGTAGAGTAGATCTCATACTTCAGTAGATTCTCCCACAGGTGAAAGCAGGCAGTTTCCACACGTTTCGCACAGCACACTATACACACACACACACTTAGGGTTTAAGCTCTGTGTTTTCTCCCCGTGCGCATCCTGTCTGTAAATACAGCGCTTGCTACATTTTCAGTGTCTCAGGCCCATGTCAGCTCAAAAACTGTCTTTGATTAAAATGAGCCACTGGACAAGGAAGAAGATGGGGATGGGGAAAGTATTAATAGTGAAGTTATAACCTCGTTCTGGACATTGGTTGTGGATCATTTACTTTTGTTGATGGAAAGCAAAATAATATTGGAATGCAAAGTGTGGAGGGTGGAGCTAAAGTCAAATAATCTATTTGCATATTTGCAAATATGCAATGTTTGTTGTATGTGAAATGCCTGTTGTATATCAGCGACTATATTAGGCCCTGAGGAAACAGCAACCGGTTAAGTTAGAAACAGCGGTGAATAAGTACCACGGTCTCTGCCCTGTGGCGTAAATACTGTAGTGTAGACAGAACGCAAACAAATAGAGAAATAAATACGCAGTGTGATCTCAGGTTGGGATACTTGCCGTAAAGAAGGTTAAAGAAGCGAGGCAAGGGTAGAGTGGTGGTCTTAGGGTGCTTTTTTAGGGAAGGTAACCAGGAACCAGGAAAGGCCTTTCTGAAAAATTGACGTAGAGACCAAAGTGATGAGAAGGTACCAGTCATGTCACCATGTAGGGGAAGAGCTTTCTAGGCAGAGGGCAAGTGCAAAGGCCCTGTGGCAAGAACAAACATGGTTTGTTGGAAGAACAGCAACATCACTGTGGTTGGAGGGGAATGAACAAGACAGAAGGTGGTAGGAAAGGAACTGGGAGTGGTAAGCAGAGGGCAGATCATTATAAATCATGACATAGAGGCTGGGTTTTTATTCTAATTATGATTAAAAGCTATTGGAGGGTTTTGAGGAGGAGCAAGGCTTAATCTGGTATGCTTTTCATAAAGATCACCCCAGAGAGTAGAGAACACAGTAGCCGGGTGGGTGGCTGGGGGTGTGAAAATAGAATCCAGCTAAGAGGCTACTGTCATAATCTAGATGAGGATGCTGGCCTGTCAGACGGGGCTGTTTACCATGAACACTTAGAGAGCAGAGGCCTTGGACTATACAACTTTCTCTCTTTCCTTAACATACTTCAGGCCTAAAGTATAAACTTATTGAATTGAGCCTAGAAGTACTATCTAATTTGGCATCTTCAAATAATTCTTCCCTGGCCTTTCTTAGCTCTTGTGGGTTCCATAAACCTCCACTAGCCACCCAGTTTTTTTGTTTTATTCATCAAAGTTTTCTTAGCCCCCAGCCATGGGTGTGTAATAACCTTTGACTGGTTTTTGGGTAGGGATAGGGCAAAGAGGTAAAAAAGGATGTCCTTTAGGTTTGATTACAATAATCGTATTTAAGTTCTGTATAGTACTTTGCAATTTACAGAGTTACTTTATTCGTAGCACGGTTTTTGCACAGACTATTGATAAATGATGGATGGATGGATGGGTGGATGGATAGAAGGATGGAGAGTTGGTTGGATGGATGTTTGATGAGTGAAGGAAGGAAGGAAATAAAATCGCTCCTCATTTTCTACACTCCAAAATTGGAGGGATGAACTGGGAGAGGAGTTATCATTCAATTAATTTGATTTTCTCAGTAATCTAGATTTGAGTTTTTCCAGCCATGTCATGCCTTCTCTTTTTTTCAGCTGTGCAGCTCCATTCCCCAAACAAAATGAGAAAAGATAAGGGGAACTATGCCTCTCACTGGAGCCCTCAGAACACGCGGCATATGAATATGTGAAACCCACTGTTTTGGGGTAAAAACCCTCAATCCGGGGGTGTGTTCTTCATGGGCCTCTGACCTGCTGTAGTGCAGACACTCAGGTCTAGAGGCAGTCATGCCCTGGGAAAGTATATTTTTTAATTTCAAGATGTAAAATGATTAAAATGTGAACAGCAGTTCTCAGCATTAGCCTGTTACTGTGAGGATGATGTAATGAGAAGCACTGATGACATTTGGAGGTTGATGAAAACAGTGACTTTGAGGGGTGGCGGGGGTGGGGGGGATAAGGGAATAGCAATTTTGAGATATAATTCACATACCATGCAATCCACCCATTCAAAGCATACAATCTAGTGGATTTTGGTGTAGTCACGAGTTGTGCAGCCATCACCACAATTTATTTCAGAATATTCTCATCACCTCAAAAAAAAAAAACCCCATACCCTTTAGCCATTGGTCCTCCTCCATAGCCCCCGCAAATGATCATTTATTAAATCAAATTTGCAAATCATTGACCTTCTGGAATTTCAGCTCTGATTTTTTTTTTTGATTGAAGTATAGTCGATTTAATGTTGTGTTAGTTTCAGGTGTACAGCATAGTGACACATATATATATTCCTTTTCATTGTAGGCTATTACATGATACTGATGTAATTCCCTGTGCTGTGCAGTAGGACTTGTTTATTGAGCTCTGATTCGGAGCACTCAGAGAGCACCTTGTGGGCGTCCAGCACTTGGTGTGGGGTTGGGCGGGGGGACCTCTGTCCCCTTGATACTTGCAATGTGTCTCACGGGGCTGCCTTCCCTGCAGGTGTCCTCCAGAGCTTGTTTGTTTATTTGTTTGTTTGTTTAACCAAGATGCTTACAGAGCACACACAGCGAGAAGCTCCACTTTAGGGGGAGAAGGAGGGAAAAATGTGAATTTTGAAGCATTCTTTTATGTCTCTTTTACCTGAAAATCTCTTCTTTCTCACTGAACTGCTTTTCCAAATGAGAGCCCTGGTGGGCAAAACAGCCTTCTTTACTTTATTTCACGAGTGCTTTATAACTGCGAGGCTGAGGAGCTCCAACTGTGGGGAGGTGGAGGGGTGTGGAATGTATACAGCAGGAAATATACAGTGAAAGGGCCAGAGACAAGAGGAGGCAAGCCCCTGTTTCTTTCCATCTTTCTTTTTTTCCTTCCAGTGCCTTTTTCATGCAATAAAAGGCCAAGAAATTTTGAAATGAGAAACCTTACGGTGAGTATCGTTTCTTGCTTTCAAACAAGAACACATTTCTTGCCCTGGAGTATTTTACACCCCAAAACACTTTTTTGATATTTCAAGTTGCTGGGTGAAGATTGTCACCTCTTGGTCAATAGATCATTGCAGCATCATAGAAAGGGAAGGTCACAGAGTTCTGGGAGGGCCGTGATCGATGCCAACCTGTTGTGTATCTTCTGCATGTGCTTCCAAAAATAGGATGTTTGTTCATTATACTCAGTTTTTCCTTTGTCTTTGTTAGTGTTTTGGTATCCCTCTGCTGCCTAAAAACTTAAAAGGCCCCCCAAACTTAGGTTCTCCAGTTCTGCTGCTACTTTCAAACTAGCTTTGCAACTTTTGAAGCTTCAGTTTGCCCATGTATAAAACCCATTCAGCAACACTTCTGTGTATCCCATAGCCCTTCCATTCACCTGACAGCATATGTCTTGGTTATTTTCCACCTTCTCATCACACCCCTAGAATATCAGCTCCTCGAGGAAGGGACTTTCGTTTTTATTCATTGCTGTATTCCAGCAGTTAGAGCAGTACTTGGCATATGGTGGGTGCTCGGTTAATAAGAGTTGAAGGAAATGAGCGCACAGAGTGCTGCGTGAAGTCAGGAGTTGGACTTAGGTGATTCCGAAGGGCCCCTCTGGCTTTTAACATTTGACTGTCCACGCCGAAAGCCCTGTAGAAACTGTTCTGCCATATTTTTGTGTGTGTATGAAGGATAACTGGGTTTTCACATCTCCTAATCTGAACTTTTTGTGCGTTTCCCTTCTCCATGATCTTTTTTTTTTTTTTAATGTTTTGTTGAGGGGGAAGATAATTAGGTTTATTTATTTATTTTTAGAAGAGGTGCTGGGGATTGAACCCAGGACCTCGTGCATGCTAAGCATGTGCTCTACCACTTGAGCTACACCCTTCCCCTTCCCTTCTCCATAGCTTAAGGAGAAAGTTAAGTCTGGGGAATCTTCCTTCTTATAGCTATAAGAAGACAAGGTAAGTGGGTTTTTTTTTTTTTTATAGTCTCCTTTGAAGTGAAATTCTTACACACATCTGATCCTGAAGGGCTAGTTTCGTTCCGTGTGTGTATATGTCAGCTTACATGTTAGCACACGCCCAGAGCCTATGGGGAAACAGACAACAGATCTAAAAGAAGTCTAATAAATTTGCCTTTTCATACCTTCACACTTCATAAAGTTTTCGTGACACTTGGTAGGTGACCTCTGAACATATTTGGCCATAGGCAGATTCTTGTGTCTCTTTGCTTCCTGAAGATACAGTAGAAGGACTTGTAGATGGCATTTGTGGGTATGGCTTAGACAAGGAAACATATTTGAAGACTCCTCGGTTATTTGGGAAACTTGCCTTGGGTTGCCTTTGTATTATAAGGTCAGATTTAAGGTCAGGAAAGGCCAGTACCAATATGATATGTTTCTGTCCAAGAAAACATTTTCTCTGTTACAGAAACGATTTCATTGTGCTTGGTTGCTCAGGATGACTTTGCCTCAATTCTGTTCAAATAAGATTTCTAGATACTTGGTGTTGAGATTAACTGCATGTCTCCACTAGCTGGCGATGAGTTGGACTTTGCGAGTTGGTTTGTTGTAACTCTTTTCTCTGAGCATATCTGTTAGCACCAGTGCAGAGAGATCTTTCTTCTGTAGCAAAGGCTGAGTAGAGCTTTTTTATTGTTTTCATTCTCCTGCGAGATGGAGCTTAGGGGAGCCCTTATGTGAACCAGTGCATTCCGGGGAGAGCGTTCACGTGGTTCCATTGGCAGATGCGATGCAGACTCTATGCTATGTTTAGATTCCTCCCTCAGAGTTGCAGGTGCCCATTCATGGCGCTCCCTCACCTCCACAGGTCATGGAAAATGGCAAAAATAGGATTGTCGAGGTAATTTTTTGAAGCACTATTATTGTGGTTGACATTGATCATTTGCTACTTCAATTGTATTGCTACTTCAATTGTATTCCATGATGTCGGATTTACTATATTTAACCTTAGAAGAAGGAAAATAAACCCTCTCAGAGAAGAAAAGGGCAGTATTATTATGTGTTCATGAAGTCATGATGTGGCCTCATTGTCTATCGCCGCAGCCATCAAGGATGTATTCTTATAAAATAACGCAACAAGGCGGATGCTCAAAGGCTACGAAGGAACAAACTGAGGTTGTCAAAACTGTATCTGGGTTAAAAAATATTGCTCTACTCCCAACGTTTCTTAACAGAGGCTATTTATAATATAGTCCGGGTGTTTGTGCTGCTTGCATTGTATGCATCCTGAATGAGGAATCAGCTCTTTAAAAAGGACATTAAAAGCAAAATTCCTATTGTAGAAATCTGACTTAGTCCAGGGAGACTGCAGGTATCATGAATGGCTACTCGTTTCCCAGGGTTACTCAGAGTGCCTCTGGGTCATATTTTGACCAGACACCTGGACTTTGCTTGCTTTTTTTTCCCCAATGTTCTAGATATACATGCAAACTTCCTAACAATCACTTGCCTGGCTCTTCGGGGATGTGAACCCCCACCCTCTTAGGAGGAAGAGTTTGTCTCTTCTCCTTTCTGAACGGCCCTCACCCCAACCTCTGGCCCCCCTCCCCACCAGGTTCTGGTTTCCAGCTTGGACCATTCCATTTCTCTCTCACATCAGGGGGGCAAGACTGGTTGAAGCAAGTCTTATATAAAGTGTAAATCAGACCTCAATAAAGCTATTAACACACACACACACACAAAAGCACCCTGATTAATGGACTATGTCGCCGTTATGTGAAGACTTTAAGTGGTTTTTAAAAATAGCTCTTTTGCTAGAGTGTTTTGGTTCCGGGTGTGTATCCTTGAATTGTTTTTTATTGTCTTTTATGCATAGCATTGTTAGGACGAGGAAGAACTCTTCCAATAATACCTGCGATATTTAGATTAGGTAATACTCCCCTCTCTCTCTGCGATGATTCCCGAACTTTCTCCGTTACTTTCCCTGCTAGTGAAGCATCAAGTCTCCAGCAGTTTCCCAGTGTAATTGTTGATTAAGTGCTGCATATCCTGCGATGATTATGAGAAGATTACTGTATTCAGCTTTTAATCTTGTGAGTGTCAAATATTTTACTTCAGTGGTGTCTTTATTATTATTATTATTCATAGCTCTTTCTGTTTGAGTAATGCAATCAGGCAAAAATAAAGGTAATGCCACAAATTCGGCATTTTTAGAATAATTCTTTGTCTCAGAATGGAAAGTGCCATCTGCAGGCCGTTCTCAGACGCTGATCGTGGTCTGCGAAGGTGGGATGAGGAATGCCTCAGGCTTCTTGGGGTTGCAAGTAACGGAGAGCAGCCAGCTCAAGAAGAAATATATGGAGACGGAGACCTACTGGAGGCAGTACCGGGTCTCTCAGGACTCCGAGGCCAGGCATTTTTCTGGGAGGCATCAGGACTGGAAGCCAGAAGGCTGCCAAGAAGCTTGTGCCTCCCGTCTGCTTCTTTCTGTGCATCCTCTGTGTTTTCTCTAATGTTGTGCATAAGGTGGTCAGTGGTCGTCTGTAGCTTTCGAGATGAACATCCACAGTAGAAGAGAGTAGCCCAGGTGGACCCGCCATCTCTCAGTTTTATTTCCCAGTTCCCAGGAGCAGCAGGAATTCTGGTTGGAGTGACTGTGGTCAGGTGGCTCCATGGGTCCAGTCATCTGGTCCAGGAGAGCCATCTCATGGAGTGAAATCATGGCGGCCAGGGGCTCTCCCCGTGGGCGAGGCAAGGGGCAGCTCCCAGAGAGAGAGGCTCGTTGTGAGTGGGCCTGACACCCGCAGTAGGGTTGGGTTTGTGTATTTTTGTGAGGATGGCGACCTGACTCCTCATCCAGCCTTCCGTGATGACCATGCTTCTGCTGGAATCTGAATGCCACATCCCAGAGTGTGGGTTTCTGAAGGGAATCCCCCCCAAAATGACTTATAATCAACTCCCTGTTGCTTAGCTAGATGTCAGAGAAGCAGTCGTGCGAATAACTCCAGTCACTGTTTCCACAGAACCAGCAGGCTTTCTGATTCTTCCTTTAGGTACCGATGTCTCCACTTTACAGATAAGGAAACTGAGGTTGGAGGACAATGTGTCATGTCATGCAGCCAGAAAGCGGACAGCCAGATCACTTTTCCTGGCTGACTCCAAAATGCAGAACTGACCGCAGCGCTAGGTTTGGGTCACGTCCCCACAAGCTAGGAGTGGACGTCTCATGGGTACGCAGGGAGAGAGCATAGGTGCTTAATAGGGAAGTGACTGGTTAGACGTTGGCCTGAAGTGGAAAATTTGCTGGTGGTAATCCACAAATGGACTCATATTTGTGCACATCATGAGGATTTATCCTCACTGTGAACTTTCTGTCCAGAAATTTAAAATCCATCAAAATATTTTGGCTGGACTTTGAGCTGTAGGGCATCATTTCAGTGGAGAGTGTCTCGGGGATGGAGTTCTCGCTGCTCCAGCCACTTTCATCCCCTCCTCGTCCCCAAAGGTGGGCAGCGCTAATTGGAAAATCGTGGCTTATCAGAGGCAGTGCTAACAAAACCACGGAGCCAGGGAGGTGGGTGCAGTTTCTCCAAGAGTGATTAATGTGGGTGGTGAGCATTGAGTGAGGCGTAGAAAATCAAGCTGTCTATACAGATTCTGCTCCCGGGGGAAGAGCCCTGGGCTGGCAGTCAGGGTCCTGGGGGTGAGGCCCAGCCACCGACCATTCATTCATGGGATCCCAGGTGTGTCACTACCTGCTCTGCACCACTCAGCTTCCTTTCTCCTTTTCTTTTTAGTATGTTGTAAAAAAAAAAAATTATAAAATACAAAATGATATACAATAAAAATTAAGTCATCCTCCTGTAAGAGAAATATAGCTCTAGTCCCGTCCCCAGAGGTAACCAGCATGATGTGTTTCTTACATGTCCCTTGATGGCCGATGCCTTTACACACCTGAGTGTGTGTGCACATTTATGCAAATAGGCACATACCGTATACATTATTCTGATCATGAGGACCATTCTGTATCAGTGCCTACAGAGCTGTGCTTTCTGTGGGCTCTAGAGTTCACTGTGTGGCTGCACCACTGGATTAAAGCAAGCCCTGGTCCTGGACAGTCTACAGTGTTGCAAAGTGGCATTGGGTTGGTCTCCATTTCCTTAACGGAATGAGTTTGAAAGCTATTTGTGTTTCTTCTGCTGCATATTTCTTGCTGTGCCCTCTGTTCATCTCTTTTTTTTTTTCCCATTGAAGTTTTATTTTTTCTTACCGTACCTCATTTTTCAAAGAGGTAATGATCCAAGGGCTGGTCATTTCTGCAGTTAGGAATATTTTAGCTGGGGAGGTGTGACCTGATGGATGTTTACTGAGAAGTCAGGGTACCTGGGAAAAGGGCCCATGTCAGCGGAGGCCGGCTTGGTTTACCTGGTCCCTCCCCACCTCCCCAGTGTTGTCAAACTGGGGTCATCCCAAGTCCCTCAACAAGACTCAGACTTGGTCTTTGGTTAATAGGGGGATACCTGCCCAGTAGGGGGGCTTCACCAGTTTTTGCTGGATGAACAAAAGAGAGCACATGGCATCTTAGGACAGGATTATCTTTGGGATCAACTAGTCCTCTAGACATCGACCTGGGTTCAAATCCTCTCAGCTCCAGAATTTACAAGCCATGTGAACTTCTCTGAACCTCAGTTTCCTCATCTATAAAAGGTAATAATAATACTGATGTTGTGAGCAGTGGAAGGAACATAGTAAAGTACCTGGCACATGACAGGCTTTCAGTAATTGACAGCTTCTCGTATTAGTATCACTGTTACGATCGGGACAGTTATTGCCATCACCGTAAACCAAACTAGTGACAGCGAGGGCCCGGGCTAAGACTAAGCAATTGATTCATGAGATGAGCATATTATATTCCAACTATGACTTCGTCAGCCTGTTCTTGAAGATGCCATTTGGTCTGCAGACCACCTGCGTCTTTGCATTAAAGCCTATCTGGACCTACATCAATTTTTTTTGTCTTGTGACCATCATTTTCTTATAGGCTTTGAGCCCTTGTTGCTGGACATGGAACCTATTGCCCATCCAGTTTTCTGGCCTTGAAAAGGGAGAGTGACTTGACTTGAAAGTATTCTATCTGGATTCTTAGTGAGAAAGATGTAGAAACTCTCCTCTTCACCCTGCCTCCTCCAGGAAGTCTGAGGGACAAAAAAAAAAAAATCTTTATCTCTGTATCCCTTAAACCCAACTTAGGAAATTAACAAAGGAAGACGGATGGACTGAAATAAGACTCCCAGGGAAGCGATGGGAGCCTCCTAATTGATTCCCACAAAGCTGCTGGTTATTTACAACTAGGAAAATTGCCTGCTTGGAGATACCAATTCAACTCTCTGGTTCCGCTGGCTTGACAGGAAACATTCACTGCGCCTGGCTGGAAAAGCTCTTAGGGAGGGAGGAAAGTGGAGTGAATTACATCTGACTGTTTAACACCATCTCATTCATAGATTTCTGCCTTTCCCCCCAGTTGATCATTCGCAGTCTCTTTTTCAGTATGTAATTGTTCATTTTAAATTTTCATGTTTGCTATAGCTGGGTGTATGTTAATTACCGGCAGCCTGTAATTATGTTGTCTATTTGTCATTTCCATGCGGCAAGGGTAGTCAGCTAGAATTCTTCCAATAGCAAGAATTCTAATTTATAATTTCATCCCCCCGAACCATCTAGAAATTGATATGTTTCACTCACACTCTTGATGTAGTTGAGTAAATGCCATGTTATTGATGTTCATTACCAGGTTTTAAGCTCAGAAATGCTGCTATCTTCTAACTTAGAAATACCCAAGATTTGGATTGATTTATTCAACCTACAACCACTTATTCAGCATCCACTGCATACTAGGTACTTGAGATATATATCTGAACAGAACAGACAAAATAAAATACCCTACAGTTCTCTGTGTGAGTGAAGGACTGTCCAGCTGACCCTTACAGCCACTGTCTGGCTGCTGGCAGTGAGTGTGTGTCCCCTAGGCTGCCAGACACTTGTCCATTCCCAGCACTGTATTAGTGAGGAATATGGTAAGAAGTTAGAGGCCACTGGCAATGAAAGTTAGTATTTCACATTAAAGTCCCTCATATGTTATTGGCAGCTGAGACATACATGGAAAACATAATGATTTAAAGATGATCACATTAGTTCCAGACATCCCTCGGATCTGTGTACAAATTGTATTAGAGGTACATCAGATTGATCTGGTCAAGAAACAGGGCTGGGATTGGGTGGTATGTTCTTGCTGTACAGACCAGGTGAATAGAATGGCTGTGGACATGGCTGAAGCTACATTCCTCAAAGTTCTAGCACCCTCGATTAAAACTGACCCCTGGGAATGATTCCCAATATGCGGCTGTCCTGGTGCTATGAGTTTAGAAGGGCGAGAACTTGAGAAAGGTCTGGAGTAGAGCTGAACACTAAAGTTCAGTGAAACTGATGTCAGAGGGGGTCTTGCTGGTGGATAAGGCTGAAGAGCAGCTCCTTAGAGGAGAAAGGGTCCAGGAGAAGTTAAGCAGTTGGAAACACTCTATCCAAAAAGGCATATGACAGAGTTTCCCATATTCATTCAGCAGCTTTTTTTTTTAGTACTTGTAGAATGTGCTAGAGTGTGAACAAGGCAGAGGTCCTGCCCATGTGGAGCTTCCATTTCAGTAGGGGAAGCAGGACAGACAGACAGACAAATAGGACAGCCAGATGTGATGTAATGTAATGTAATGTCATGCAGTTTTATAAGTGCTACAAAGAATTTTAAGTCAGGGTAAAGGAACAGAGTGGCCAAAGTGTCCTACTTTACTAATCCTTTCTGTACTTTACCAGTTCTTCTCAGTATCAAACGAAAACATTGGGTAAGCGGGTAGTCAGGTTTTGTTTCTTTGGGGTTTTTTTGTTTGTTTTTGTCTTTTTCTCCAAAATCAATGCAGGACTTTTATTGCATCTTTAAAATGTCACTAATAGGTGCTAGAAATCATTTGGCTTCTTGTTTCTGTAGCTGGACAACTTCAGTCTTATCACCTCCTGAACTGTTCCTTTTCCAGAGACATAGATACCATCCAAAATTTTTCTGATATCCTTGTTTTCAGTTGTTGTGGCTTGCTGAATCAAAGTCACTGAATTTGATGCAAGTTCAATGTCATTTCCTTTAAGAATTAACTCACCTTTCTGGGCTTGAGATACTGAACAAGCAATGCCTGACTTCATCTGAACCTGGAGCACCTATTTTTTTTTTTTTTTTTTTTTTTTGCCCAAGAAATTTCAGATTTCAACAAGAGACCTGTTCTCCTGAATAACCAAATTGATAGGGAAGTGAGTATGAACAGACCTCATCTTGTAATGGAAGCCCAGCATAACACTCTAGATCATGTTCTGTACATGACATAGTACAAAAGTAACCAGTTTCTATTTCGCCACCATTTGTCAACCTGGAGCCTCTTTTTCTTTCCAAGGAAACTGAGTTCTACATTGATATGATTTAAAGTCCCTCCAAAGGGTTCCTCTGGGCCCTTCACAATAACTGTGGCCCATCAGAGCAATGTCAACATTTTCTGGAGTGTCAGCAGTCTCATTGCTGAGAATAGTTTTCATTCTCACAATAGATGCAGTAAAGAGCAGCTTTTGTTTTTGATTAAACTTTGTGAGATTATTGTAGATTCATACACAGCTGTAAAAAAATTGTAATACAGAGAAATTCTGTTTCTCTCAATGGTGACATCTTGTAAAACATGTATATAATCTCATCTGTATCTACCAAAAAAAAAAAAAATCTTGCTGGGATCTTGATGGGAATTACTTCAAACCTGTATATCAATTTGGGAACGAATGACATCTTTACTATATTGAATCTTCTAATCCATGACCATGGTATGCCTCTCCATTTACTTAGATCTTCTTTGATTTCTTTCATTAGCATTTTGTAGTTTTCAGCATATAAGTCCTATACATGTTTTGTTAGATTAACACTCAAGTATTTTATTTTTCTTGAATAGTTGTAAATGGTATTATTTTTAAATTTTTAGTGTCCACTTATTCATTGCTAGCATATAGAATACAGTTGGTTTTGTATGCTTATCTTGTACCCTGAGACCTTGATGAATGCACTCATTAGTCCTAGAAGGGTTCTTTGTAAATTCCTTGAGATTTTCTATGTAAACAGTCTTGCAAATAAGGACAGTTTTATTTCTTCCTTTTTGATCTGTATGCCTTTATTTCATTTTCTTGCCAATAATCACTAGCTAGAACTTCCAACACTGTGTTAAATAAGAGTGGTGAGAAAAGACATCCTTGCCTTGTTCTCAGTCATAGGGAGAAAGCATTTGTCTTTCCTTATTAAGCATAATGTTAGCTGTAGGATTTTTTGTAGATGCTCCTTGACAAGTTGGGTAATTTTTTTTTTAAATCATGATTAGATGTATTTTTCATATGCTTTTTCTACCTCAGTTGATATGACTATATGATTTTCTTCTATAGCCTGTTGATATGGTGGATTACTTTGACTGATTTTCAAATACTGAACCAATCTTGCATCACTGAAATAAGCCCCACTTGGTCTTAGTATATAATTCTTTAAAAATATTCCTGAATTAGGGGGTTGGTATAGCTCAGTGGTAGAACATGCGCTTAGCATGCACAAGGTCCTGGGTTCAATCCCCAGTGCCTCCATTGTAAAATAAATAAGTAAAATAAATAAATAAACCTAATTACCTCCTGCCAAATATTCCTAAATTACACTTGATAACATTTTGTTAATTTGGTGTATACCTTGTCTTTTTTGTACTGAACTTAGCTGGTTTGCTTTCTTAATCTCCACCATACAGAGTCTTCTTATGTTTGTCTTATATTTAATGTATTTTTAGTTGTATTTAGTGAGAATAAGGAAAAATATATCTGTTCCATTTGCCAGAAGCAGAAGTCCCTTCAGATGGTCAATTTTTAGGTATACTTTTAAGCAGCGGCATAATTTACTACCAGAAGGAAAGAAAATCCTGAATTCAAGTCTTGATGAATAAAAAAGTTCTACCAGGTTATGCGTTTGGCTTGCTTGATTTGAAAAGGAGCTGAACAAAGAGATATAAATGGCTGAGCAAAAAGGTGCAACCCCATCAGCTCTTCAGTATCGCTTCCTAGGCTTCCCAGCAGAAGAAAGACCCTGTTAGGATCACCGAAGTGTCAGAGACATTATACAGGCTCTTACCCCAGCAGATCATCACACACTGATAGAAGCCTTTTGATGAACTTCAATCCACTGTTGTGCCAACAGCGTTTATTTAAACTGTATTTCCTGCAAGCTGTTGGTAATACCAGATATTTACCCAAAGAAAGGTGCTCTGCGCGTTGCTGCAAACTCTCAGTTACCTATCAGTTATTTGCCAAATGATTTGTATGTCAGTGGGGTCCTGAGACTTAGGCCAAGGGGCACTTGTCCCCTGTTGTAGACATGATGATAGCTGGTCCAGGAGTTGGGGTCTCAGAGAGTCGAAGAGAATCTCTTTTCTATACCAAAAGAGCTAATGAATGGTGGCATATACGAAACTGGGACTGGTCTAGGTCAGCTCTAGAAGTCAAAATGCTTGGCAGTCAAAAGGTAGACTTTTTCAGACAGTAAAGCTTCTTAAAGGCTTGGAACTCAGGCCTGCCCAACCAGCCTGCCAGGCCAGAAAACCAGAGGCAGTAAGTGTCCCCGTGGCTAGAGCACTTAACGTCTTGGGGAGATGGGGTTTAGGCCACCCCATCAGGATAACTAAAGGCTTAGGTTCTAAGCAGCACATGTAATCTGGGGCCAGATTACCAGGAGCCCCCTTCCTCTAGCTTACTGTTACCGCCCTGTGACCACTTGGTGAGATGCTAGACGTCTCTAAGGCAGCAGAATCCTCATAGTAAAGAAGATGCTGGCTGCTGCTTTCAAAGGCTCCTCCCAGCTTCTCTGTCCAGTCACTCTGCTTCTGTGACCAGAATTCCCATAAGGACAGTTTGCAGTTTCCTCCTCAGATGAAAGCCAGGGGCTTCGCGACCTTACCCGAGAAAGGAACACATTGCAAGCGAAGCCTGCCCAAGCCGGAGCTGTCCGCCCCGCCGTGAGCGCCAGCTCTGTCGCTCCTCAGCTGTGTACCTAACAGGCAAAAACTGCACAACCTGCCTGGGCTTCAGTTTCCCCATCTGAAGGAGTGGATGATCTCTGTGTTAGTTTCCTGTGGCTGCTATCATGAAATACCACAAACTTAGTGGCTTAAAACAACACAAATTTCTTATCTTACAGTTTTGAAGGTTAGAAGCCCGAAATGAGTCTAGTGAAGCTAAAAGTAAGGGATTTCAGGGCATGTTTCTTAAGGAAGCTTTGGGGGAGAATCTGTTTCCTTTTTCCAGCTTCTAGAGGCCACTCACATTCCTTGGCCTGTGGCCCCTTACTCCGTTTTCAAAGCCAACTTCTCATAAAATCACTCTGACCTCCCTCTTTGACTTACATGGATTTTGGTGATGACATTGGGCCCACCCAGATAGTCCAGGAGAACCTCTCACTTCCAGGACCTTAATTCCCCCCATGCTTTCTAACCTAACACATTCACACATTCTAGATTACAGTAGGATGTGAACATCTTTGGGGAGAGGCATTATTCTGCCTACCACCATCTCTAAGACCCCTTCCAGCTGAATGTGCTGCAGTTCCAAAGACTCGTGTCAGCCCTCAGTAGACACCTCCAAGGTCACAGTGGCTGACAGAGCCCAAGAGCCACTGGTGCCATGTGGCCTCAGCATAAGCCCCTCGCCTGGGCACACTCCCATCCTTTACTTTCAATGGTTGCCTTATCTCACAGCATTTCTTATGATTTCCAAGAACTATGGCACGGTAGCAGAGGTCACAGAGATTCAGTGAGGGAATCAACAGGCCACAGTTTCTAAGAGCCCCTGGTGCAAAGGTCCCTTTCCATGGTGAAGTTTTCAAAACAGCAGATATTTCTTTCCATTCTCCTCTTATCTTCCTGCTGGTTTACTTTAGCAGATATTTGCACGCACCCACTGTGTGTACAGTGATTGTGTAAGAAATAACCCTTGCTCTCAAGGAGTGGAAGGCAGAGAGGGCACAAATGACCATAGTTCAGGTGTCTCCAAGGAGCAGACAAAATGCCATCAAAGGTCAGCTGCAGGTGACTTGGCTTTCCGCTGGTGTACTTTGAGCTGGCACTTCAAGAGTTAGGAGGATTTCAGCAGCTGCTGGCACTGGGGACTGGGTGGACCGAGGGGAAAGCATGTCCAGAGAGCACAGCCCAGAGCACGCTGGGGAGAGAACACCGCCTTCCTCACCAGTGCTCACCTGCCCAGCCACTGAAGTAAACATCTCTTCCCCCTGTGACCATCAGAACCGTAATGTCTTTCCACTTAACATTTTTCCTTCCACTTCAGCTCAAGTGGGCTTTGGTCATCCTCTCATTCATTTGTGCACTGGAGTTCAGACTTCAAAATGTGCTTACCCACCTAGTGCTATAGGTTGAATTAGACCCCAAAGATATGTTGGAGTCCTAACCCACCCCCAAGTACCTGGGAACGTGACCTTATTTGAAAATGAAGTCTTTGCCGATGGAATCATCTTGTGTCTTGTAATAAAGATGCGGTCATTAGGGTGGGCCCTGGTCCCATGTGACTGGCGTCCTTATTAGAAGAGGGAAATTTGGACACCGGCACACACGGGAGGAATGCCATGAGATGACGGAGGCAGAGGTTGGAGGGATACGGCCGCAAACCAAGGGATGCCAGGACGGATGCGCAGCACAGAAGGAGGCAAGAAAGCATCCTCTCCTGCAGGTCTCAGCAGGAGCGTGGCCCTGCCAACACTTTAATTTTGGACCTCTAGCCTCCAGAACTGTAAGATAGTAAATTTCTGTTGTTTCAAGCTACCCAGTTTGTGGTTCTCTGTTAACGGCAGCCCTAGGAACTAACATACCTAGCTTGTACTTGGCCCTGTACTACGGGACTTCGCCTTGGATTCTACCCAGACAGCCTCAGTCTGTCAGGGAAGTTCACTTGTGCCTGTTGGCGTCACATCGGTGGCTAATGGGTGGTCTTTGCTGGGGGAATCTGATCATCAGAGGGGCTCCCCAGTCTCTGGCCTGTAGGCTAAGGTCTCTGGGATGTATTTGGAGGCCAGTGGGCTGGTGACAGAGGATGGAGGGAGCAGGCATGGCCAACGGTGGTGTGGTTCCCAGTAGAAAACTGGAGTGGACTGGAGTCCAAGGGTTTTAGGGCAAAAGAGTTCAGCGTTCATTAGTCCAACTCTTCCTCCTGCTGGATTAAACTGTGCAAGGAAGCATCATGTGACCCACCCAAGGCCACTCAGCTAGGAACAGTCAGGACTTGAATTCAGATCTTAAACCTCACATCCAGACCTCTGAAATTTCTAAAGGAACTCTAACGTCTGTAATTCTGACTTCAGAAAGTTTTTTGGGGGAGGGGGCAGAGTTTTTTATGCCTTTAAACTATTCTGTTTACTGGGGGAAAAAAGAGGGAATTTTAAAAAGAAAAGGCAAAAAGGGGAACACGTTGACCTTCTGGAAAGGGATTTGAAAGAGTAAGTTTATGTGACATTAAAATAAAAGTCCCAAGAATATTCAGTTTTATTATGGGTCATTGGAAAAAAAATCCACTCCCAGCCTCAAGCGGATGGGAAGTCCCAACTCACGGCTTCATTCACTGACCGCCCACCCACCTGTTGTAGAGGGTAGAATTTATAAAATCAGCAGCTATTATATGACCTCAGACAGCACCAAGTTGCACTTTTAGCCTTGTTCCTGGTATCCTGTCCTTCTGCAGGATGAAGTAGAGCCACTAATGTTGTTTCAATAGATTTCATCTTTCCAGACTTAGTTTAAATCACAAGTGTGTGGTGCCGGGAAGATTCATTACGGCAGCAGCAGTGCACACACGGCATCTCGGTAGCTTTAAATCAGTATCTCTCCTAAAGGTTCCCAGGAATGTCACCTACAAGGCACATTGCTTGCGTGAGCATCCTTTGTGCTGGCTGCTCTCGAATATAATTTTTATCCGGAAGACATAAAGGAGGCATGGAAAAGGATCATTTTGCTTGGCAGCCCCCAATGAAAGGAAAGGGGGGGTTACGGTTATTTTTCTGTTGTTACTATTATTGTTTCTTGGGTTCCTTGAACAAAGAAATGCCATGTGGCTTTCAAAAGGTCTCTCCGTGCAAACGGTTCCCATCACAAGTGATCAGGGTCCTGCCACTTTGAAACCAGAAGTGGCTTTGGCTTTAGCAGCACTTATGAAATTATCATCGCCAGGCCGGGCATTGGAGACCAGCCTCTCAGAGAGATTGACGCTCTTGGCTTCCGTCTTGTGCGCGTCTTGTGAGTGTGGGTGCACTGTCACTTTAACACGCTGTCACCCTGCAGTGGGGTTGCTTCATCCAGTGCCGTGGAAAAACAAGGTTAGAAGAGCAGAGACTTCTGTGGATGATGAGTAAGTGGGATTAGTTAAACCAATATTGAAAGATGCTTTGCACAACTCTCGGTGCCTCACGTTAACTCAGAAACGTATGCTGTTTCAGCCTTGGTTGGCACAGACACAGTTAAAGTTGCATCAGGACCTTTGTTACATAATCCTTCCCGGTTATATAATTAAGGGTCCTGTTTCTTCTTGCCCTGGTTTACATCGATTGAAACAGGGATAGAAGATCGCAACAGTTCATGGTTTCCTGTAATAACCAAGGCAGTCATTTTATTGATTAAAGCACATGGGATCTATTGGTTGTCAGTAGTACTATACGCAGGATGGACTACGTCTGTCTGAACAGTTTGTGTACGAAGAATATAAAATGAGTTGCAGACACATCTATCATCCTACAGACGAGCAGGCTGAACGAGCTAACCTTCAGATCCTAGCTTCTGAGATCCTTCTGGTATCGGCCTGTGTCTCTAGCTGGTCAGAAACAGCCTAGATGTGGAAAAGTACAATACGGGAGGGACTTTCAGGGCTGCCGTGAGGTGGCCTCTGTGACTTTTTCCAGACCTGGCCCGAGTACAGTTAGGAAATGTTACAACCTAAGGGCAGGTGGGCTTCTTGAGACTTTGATCCAAGACCTTCCTGCACACTGAGCTTGCCTACCTCTGAATTGACTGTAGCACCTGCTTCCGTCCTGGCGCCTCCTAGTTATTTCAACTATAAACTCAGCAGCCATAATTCAAGGCCCCCCAGCCAGTCGATTAAAGGAGACCTAAAAATCAGTTACCGCACAGCCCCCTACTCCCATCTGTCCAGTCTTGGAAGACTGCAGAACAGACACACCTGCCCCAGGCCCCAGTTTAAGTAGGCGAGAAGGACCCAGAAAACAGTACTACGTAAGGCAGCCATGCTATTACATGAGCTTCTTCTGACTCCAGAAGCGAGGGTTCTGTACCTGTCCCTGCCAGGGCCCCAGCATCCCAACTGACTGGGACCTTCTGAACAGCTGTTGGTCCCCAGGGGGTGATGCCCACATCCTGCTCCACCAAACTCTAGGTAGTGGAACTGTGATGGACACGTCTTTCACTCTGCCAGGCAGGTAGACCAGAGCCTCAGGTGCCCCTTGCCAGCCGCGTGGACCTGGACCCGCTGCACTCTTTTCCATCTCCGGCCATCCTCCCTCTCAGGCTCCTTAGCTCCTGCCAGCCCCATTCTCCCCCCACACTCAGGTCTGGACTACTCTTGACTCCCAGAATCCACTGTGACCAAGAAGCCACGCCAGCATCTTTCTGCAAAACAGTAATATTTTGCCACAAATACTTCCTCAGAAGCAAGTATTAACACCAAATGGGGTTGCGGGTAATTTCAGTTTTCTTCTTTATGCCCTTTTTTCTTTCAATCAAATTTTCTGCAATAAACATGTACCATTTTTTCAATTGGAAAGAGAAAATACATATTTTCAAATAGCAGCTGGGGAGACAGAAAATAAAAACAAGTAGTCTTTTTTTGTTCAGTAGACTAATGACAACAACAATAAAATCATTCCAAGGTAAATCAATGCAAAAATATGGGGCGGGCTCACTCCTCATCACATAATAAGTGGCCTCTCACAGGTGAGATGCGGTGGAGTGGGTCACCATCCTCGCCATCAACCTCAAGTCCTGGTGTTTCTGCAGAGCTGCTGGGTGTGTGTTGCTCCAGTGGACACCGTGGGGATTTATTACAGGGTTGTCGGGAGGCTCAAATGAGAAAATAGATGTGAAAGTAGTTTCTAAATGGAAGCTATTATTTTCAACAAAAAGCAGAGAACTTTCATCGACATTGGGAGACAAGGCAGAACATTGTAAGGATGTTTATACAATTTAACATCAGAGAAGATGTGGCCATTATGATCTAAGAACTTAAAAGTTCATCTATTCATTTTATAAATATTTACTGGGGCCTGGGACAGTTCTTGGTGCTTGGGATTTTTCAGCGAAGAAAACAGACACAAGTCCTTGCTTTGTGGAGCCTTGTGAGGGAGACAGATGAGAAACAATAAATCTAATAAATAAAAAAGAAGAGGTCATCAAAATAACAAGAGTAGCTAACGCTTAAATAGTGCTTTCTTTGTGCCAGGCCTGGTTCTAAGCCCCTTACATATACTTAATCCCAAATACTCTATGAAGAAGATACCATTATCAGCCCCATTGGGGGAAAATGACCCACATGGGTGAAGTTTCTTGCCCAAGGTCACACAGCTAGTGATGCTGGAAGCTGGAACTCAGTCTCAGGCAGCCAGGCCTTCATCGTAGAAGAAGTTAATTGATGAGCTGGTGGAGAAATAAACAGAACAGGGTAAGGGATCATCCATTCAGCAGATATTTCTGAGTACTCTGTGCCCGGCATTGTGTTGGATGCCAGGGCATTATCCCTGCCGTGGAGGGGCACACGGACGCATTAGCCAACCACATGCTAACCTTCCTCCCTGGTTGTCTAGGACAGCAGAGGTACCATATTGGGAAAGCTCTGGTTGCTGTGACACTTGGGTTTAGGACTAGTGATTTCACAGCACCGGCCGCCTTACCGGTGACCATTGATCGTGCTGTTTTACCCTCTCACTGCGGAGCTTCTAGGCACAAGAGGATGATCAAGGCAATAACGACTTAGTTTAGACTCCAGGCCACAAAGCCAAGGGCCTTGGCCTTCCTGAGCCGCACCTGGGGGAGCCAGTTCAGTTCCTCCTGTTCAGTTGGTGCCTGTGCTACAGTCGTTCGCTCTTTTGAGTGTCACCCCTCCCTCCTTTTATCTCAGTGAATGTCACACAGAGGGACAACACTTTGCACCCCCCCTGCCTGTACCCAGCCCTGCCCATGGTCCTCCATCCCAACACTGGCAGAGGGAGGGCCAGGAAGAACTCATGACTCAGAAAAAAAAAGCCCCTGCAAGTTTCTTTCCTGCTAGTGGAGGGTTAGTAGCGTTTGGTTCCAGCCCAGATGCAGCCTGTTTCTTCCCACAGTCCATCTACAGCCTGAGTGGTGTCAGATTGTGCACCTGGCCAAGGGTGGTCCCCACTGTCCTCTTCTCTCCCACTCAGGTGTCCCACAGCAGCCAGAATGGAAGGGTGTTCTGTCCGCGGAGCTTCTGTAATCCCCCGGTCCAAGCTGAGAGTCACAGGGGCTTTATAAATACCCCTGTGCTGCAGGGGTTTTTGTTTGTTTGGGGCTTATGTTTGCTTCTCTAGTTCTTTTGTCCGACAGAATCCTCCACTGAGTCTGAACTGTCTTTGCTATCACTCAGGATTCAGGAGATGAGTGTTGCTGTGGAGGAGGTTATCTGTTTGTGTCTCCGGGGCAACCACGCGTACCTCTTTTCCCACAGATGTCAGTTGGGGAGACTGACTGTCGTCATTAGCGCTCATCACAGGTCAGGACTCCCCTTGCCCCTTTGGGGCAGCTGAAGGCATCCCCTCTGGTAGGCCCGCAGTGTTGTTACGAGAAGGCCTGGCACTTCACGACCGTTACTCCATCTAGTCTCAAAACAGCCCATTTTACGGTGGAGAAAACCCAGATCCAGAGAAATATAATAACTTCCTGCCAGGTACCCAGCTAGCTAGTAAGCAGAACAAGGACTTAAATCCAGATTTTTAAATTTCAGTTTGTTTTCTTTCCAGGATATCACCCCAAGGACGTTTGGGTTGGAAAGTAAATTTCTTTCAGGTGTTGTTACATTAGTTCTGAACAAGTTTTCTTTTGTAGGGGAAATGAACTGAACCTATCTTCCTAAAAGTATCCTTTTGTAAACACTTAAAACACTTCCAGGTTCCTATAAGACATGCTTCTGAGTTATTTGTTTGCAGGGTTTTTGTTTGTTTATTTGTTCATTTGTTTGATTCCTGTAATTAAGGTGGATTGAAGTTTTTTTCCTAGTAAAATAAGAAATTGCCTTCTCTCTTCCAATCTATGCTTTTCCATCTCTCTAAGCAAGCTGAAGATGATACAAAAATAATGGCTCTATCTTACAGGTTAAGAATGAAACAAATTATTTAAATTCACATTTTAAACTGTAGGAATGGACTCACAGTTTATGTACTATGACCTTGTTAGTTTCCCAGACTTCACCAAGTTTTGCAGTAAATTGTATTGACTAGACAAAGAGAAAAGTGCATAGCCCTGCATCCAGGAACATCTTGAAGACACCTTGAGGAGTTTTAAAGGGTCTAGATAAACCCCTGAAGTTGTATTGAAAACATGTGGCTTCCCGAGCTTTTGTACCCAAAGATTCCTTTTTCATCAGACCCTAAAAGGACATGGTCATCATGTCGGTTTTCTCTGCCGCGTAACAAATTACCACTGACAGCGTTTTCAGACAGCACATAGTTATAATGGCCACAGTTGCCCTGGGTCAGGAGTCCAGGCACAATTTATCTGGGTCCCCTGCCCAGGGTCTCAACAGGCAGCAAACAAGTGTCTTAGGGCTGTGGTCCTTTCTGGAGTTGGTTCTCCTTCAAGCTAATACAGTTGCTGCCAGAATTCAGATCCTTGTGGTTGAAGGGTGGAAGCCCCCCTTTCTTGTTGGTTCTCGGTGAGTAGAGACCCGTGTAGTCCCTGCCAGACCCCCCTGCGGCCCCCTCCCAGACCCTCACAATCAGGCAGCTGCTTTAAGGCCAGGAAGAGACCTCTCCTTCCAGTCTGCTACGACACAGTCCTGTGTGGCGTAGGGTCACCTGGGGAACGACTGCCCATCACCTTTGCCATATTTTATTACTAGAAGCAAGTAACAGGTTCAATGTATACTAGAGGGAGGGAGACTGTACAAGGTCATCACCCAGTGGGGGTCACCTTGGTCTTTGTCTGCCAGTCACCCCCTGAAAGCTCAGAAGACACACTGCTCTGGAATGTGAAAAATGACAACTTTGACATCCAACAAACACATCGTTGATTGACTGACCAGTCATGTCACATCCGTAGGAAGAAGCCCGACGTGACTGAATGGGGAAACTGTGATCAGTCTCACTTTATCTAGATGGAGTCGGCGCCGTGAAGGGGGGCCAGGTGGTGAGGCCTTAACGAGAGCAAAGAGCCCCCCCCAGGCTGGGTGGGAGGCGAGCCACAGCAAACACCGTATTCCCCACGCACATCTTCTCCCCGGCCATGCTTGCTCGATTTTTTGAGGCAGAAAGATCATGGTTTGGACAAACGGGAGGCAGCCAGACCCCAAAACAGCTTAAAACGCCTCATGCCGGGGTGTGGAGGGGGAGCTGCCTGTTGACTGAGATCATTCTTGGTTTACTCAGAGTCTAACTCCAGGTTAATAAAAAGTTCAAAATTGAATGGGAGCTGGTTTGCGGTCAAATTTCCTGGGCTGTTCACAGAGTTGCTCTTTCTTCTGGCTCTGTTGACTCGGTGTATCATTTCCTCAGGTGGCCGCAGGAAGTACCGCAAACCAGGTAGCTTACCCAGCAGACGTTTGTGCTCTCACGGTTGGTCTGGAGGCTGGAAGCCTGAGATCCGGCATTGGCAGGGCGGTCCTCACTGGGAGGGGTGCTTCCCAGGCCTCTCTCCGAGCTGCCGGCACTTCCTTCGCTTATGGGGGGCACCCCTCCCCTCTTCCCCTGGCGCTTCCCCTGTGCTTCTGTCCTCCCTGCGTCCAAATTTCCCTTTTTTATAAGGACACCAGTCAGTCATATTGTATTAGGGGCCCACCCTACTCTAGTATGACCTCATCTTAACTAATTTTATCTGTGACAACCCTATTTCCAAATAACACTATGTTTTGAGAGGCTGGGTAGGACTTCAGTGTATTAATTAATTGGGTGGGTGGAGGTGGGGGAAGTAAACACTGTTCAACCCATAACACTTAATGAAGAATAATTTAAAATTTTCCTGCTCGTCATACTGTTGTAGCAAGTAAATAGAAGTCTCCCTGGTGGATTAATGGTCAGAGGCAATTAGATTTCCCCCTCTCTCTCCACCCCCTCATTTGGGAATTTACTGTTTTCTCACTAGAATGGCATCCTTGCTTTTCAGACTTCGTTTTAGAAGTAAAGCAGCTCTCACTGTACATCTAAAATTGGTCAGTCATCAGCCTGCTTCTGGTCGTAGGATACTCATCCAGGGGTCGGTTATCTGGCAACCTCACCTATAAGGTGGGTGGAGAACAGAAATCCAAGCTCACAGAGAATACGGAAAGCATGCTGAGCAAAGATGTCACAACAGTCGTAAAATGACTTTTAAGAGAGCCCTCTGGACTTTCACTCACATCCTGTTCACCTTTACACATCATTGTCACAGACTTCTGAAATCTCAGTTTCCAGTTCACAGGCTAGGAGAAGTGTGAATCTGTGTGTGGCAGACTCAGGGCAGCAGGGAGTGGGAGGGAACCGCACAAACCTTAGAAAGCAGATTCCAAACTAGATTTGGTTTAAATATTACTTCTGTTATGATGTCTTCACTGATGTCTTCCTCTGAATTCCAATATTACTTTACATCTTCATTAGTCAGTTGTCACGTGTTTTCTAACAGTTTGTATACATGTTCTAATTTGTGTACATTTTTCATCTTCCCCACAAGATGCTTGTTAGAGCCAGGACATACCCAGCTGTGCCCAGCACAACACCTGACATTCAGCAAGCACATGAATAAATTCTTCTTAAAGACTGAGTAACTAAAAAGGATGCTTTTTTAGGTGGACAGTAATTAGGTAATTTAGGTGCCTAATAATTTTAGTCAGGGTAGCATTTCAAAGAATTTTGAGCAAAGAAGATTATTCTGATATTTCCCTTTTAAAATTAATTCTTATTAAAGTTACAAAATCTAAACCTTTACCTTTCTTTAGGCTTTTAAGAGCTGTTCACAGATCTCATTATTTTATTTATAAGTCTAGCAATTTTTAGCAATTGCTTTTAAGGGGGCCTTTTATTAATGTTTGGTCCAATTTGCAAACTTAGTTAATTAAACTCCTTTAAAAATTTTAAACTGCATTTGTAAAGGAAATCGAACATATTAAATTTATAAGTACTCAATTGCTTGACTCAGCAAATAAGCCTCCTAGAGCTCTTAAGCAATTCTTACAAATCTAATTAAGCTTATAAGTATGTTACACCTTATGGTCTCAAGTTTTCTTAGACTGTATATGCCTTTAGTGAGAGTTTGACTTAAAATCGAAGTCTGAACTGGTTATTCAATTCCACGCTTTAAGTTGATGTTCAAAGTCTAGTCATTATTCTTATAGGCCAATTGTCTTAACTGTAACAGATATTTGAAATACTAGATCTGCACTGATTTCTTTTTTTAAAAAAGTTAATTCGACAGCTCTGATTTTCTTAAACATTTCTGTGCTTTGTTCTAAATCTTCTGTGGGTTAAAAAGTGTTCATTCACATTGTCCAAGAAAGAAAAAAGGATACCCCTCCAGTCTGCCGTCCAGAACCTTCTTTCTACATATCAAGGATCTTTGGCAACTTCAGTTCACCAGCATCCAGCAGTGCCCCGTCCCACCCATAACAGTCCAGCTGGAGAACGGCCACAGATCCCCACCAGGTGCTCCTTGGAGGGCCCTCACAGGTGCTTCTGGCAGCTCTGAGAGACAAAGTCTGAGCAATCTGAACCTTCTGGAGGCTGCCCAGGAACACAGCACCAGCCACGGGCTTTGTAAATCCTCTTTCCCCTAAAAGATTTACAGAGACAGACAAGCCCCACCCAAACTCTTGGGGAGCCATCAGCTACTGGTGCCTGGATGTGTCTCCCAGGAGGTCCTGCCCACTGTCCTCACGGCTGCCTTTACAGAGGGCACAGCAGACGGGGGGGCAGCGGGGATGTGGCTGTGGCACCAACATCGGTGGTCTGTACCCTGCCGGGGTCCAGAGCTCTTCCTGCCCGAGGCTGGCCTTGAGAGCCACATGCCACAGCTTCCTCTCCCACCTCAGTCCTGCGTTCTCTCTCCTCGTACAGGAATCTACACAGTGGTCAAAGTTGATTGCAGAGTGTGGACCTGGGTCGGAACAATGACAATTACTTAAATTACTGAAAGTTATCAAACCAAATCTGGCTCTCTGGTTCACATGTTTAAAAATTTCGTCCCAAATGGTTTCTTACCCTGCAGAAACAGTAAGGCCGCATCCGTTGTTCAGATATTCTTGATAGAACTTCTTTTGCCCCCAAATAATAACAAGTTATAAAAATAAGCAGTTGCCTACATCTTATTTAAAAAAAGAGAGAGAGAAGGGAGGGAGAGAAGGAGGGAAGACGCTTACTTCACTAAAGAACAATTAATTGAGGTCATCTCAAGTCATTGTGTGCATTGCCTTCCTAAGTGAATTTCAGGGGTGGGGTGGGCGAGCTGCGGGGAAGGAGGGCCTGCCTTCTCAGCTGCCTGGGATTTCTTAAAGTCAGCGAGTGTCAGCCTGCACTCAGTTGAGTATCTGTGCCCTTGAGTGTGGGGCTGGGCCCCTTTTTATAGTCACACTGTAAATGAGCCCACAGCTCAAAGAGGCAAGTTTCTCTTGTCCCACATCCCTTAGATTCTTCAGTCCACTCACGGAGATCTATGTCGCCTGTCCTCTGGCCATCACGAGAATGGGCTTCACATTTTCTAAATTTTAATATATGCAGATGTCTTTCCATGAAAATCCAAAGACCTTGAAACTCCATGGGACTGTGCATGACCTTCAAATATAGACGGACCTCAGAGATAGTAGCATGGGTTCGGCTCCAGACCACACAGTAAGATGAATATTAAAATGAAAGTCACATTTATACTCTGCTGTAGTCTGTTAAGTGTGTGTCTAAAAAAAAAAGTACATACTTTAAAAATATTTTATTGCTCAAAAACGCTGGCCACCACCTGAGCCTTCAGCGAGTCATATCAAGTTCATGATCACAGATCATCATAAGAAATATAATAATAATAGCAAAGTTTGAAGTATTATAAGAATTGCTAAAATGTGACAAAGAGACATGAAGTGAGCAGATGCTTTTGGAAAAAAATGATGCTGACGGACCTGCTCACCAGAAGGGTTGCCACAAGCCTTCCATTTGTAAAGAATGCAGCTGCTGCTAAGCACAGTGAAATGAGGTATGCCCGCGATGCTAAATGCTGAAGGGGGCCTGTGGGTGCTCAGCTTTGGCTGCTGGGGCTCCCAACCCCCAGGCCGGCCACTCCACAAGTGACATCAGTCCTGGAGAACATCCTGCATTACAGCTATGCCCAGTGATGGGTTTCCATGGTGACAACTAGTCCCCAAGAAAAGATTATGTAGACAGGGGAATTATACAATAGGATTTTTTAATTTTGTTAAAATATTTAAAATGAAAAAAGATATTTCAAGAGGCAGTGCTTCATGTATTGGAACATTGTCTTAATGGATGAGTGCTGCATTTCCCCACAATGTGGCTGAGTGAGTTCTTGGTACATGAGACAAACATTTGTAAAAGTCTGACAAAGGTTCTTGAGCCAATGAGGAAGTTGGTAAAAGCAAGTTCTCTATAACTCGGTTGAAGAAAAGCCAGAATAATACCGCTTGGTTATCATTTCTTAGTTATAAAGTGTTGAGGGATTTGCAAGACTTCTTGGCTTCTGCTCCATAGATCACGAATCTGACTGTAACCAAAGGTTATATGTAATGTGGTGTGGTGAATAATGCATGGGGAGTGATAACAGACTTTAAAAGAGAGACGGTGGCTTTTAAGTACAGTATGGCATTTCCTTTCTGCCGTGGTGATACATGATACAGTGCTCTGTGGTGTGCAAAATGTTACTGGTTGTCATAGCAATAGAACACCATCCCGGAGAAAGGAGGAAACGCTGGCATAAGGCGCTTCGCTGGAACAGAACTACAGTTATAACAAAAGGATCATTGTTAGTGCCGGTTAATGTTGTCAAATAGTCAAGTCCATGCTATTTTTTTTTTCTTAATTGATATAATGCTGAGTAGCCCTGATACTATCCCTGGTTACACACACGGGCTTCTGCCTTCGTCTGAGAGTTTTGTACCTCTTGGTTCTGCTCATTGATATAAAAATAGGTTATGTTTTTAATGCCTCCCTGAACTCATTTCAGCCACTGGCCCAATTCACTAAGCTTCAGGGTTTGCATGCCTTCTCTGTAGAGTCTGTAATTAATTTCTGTGTTTCTCCTTGCTGTCAACATTGCCTCCCCCTGGTTATTTTTCAGTCATTGTTATACTTTGTTAGACCCTGAGCGAACAGCCCTTGCAGAAGAGGCATCTGCACTGAAGCTAATCTATGCTTTCTGGTGGTTCTTCGGGCAGTCTTCTTTTGGTGGCGTCTTCCATTTTTCTGTTCCATCTTTCAAAGAGTGTTGGATACAGCTCTTGGAAATTCCTCTGATGTGACTCCTTATGTTCAGTTGCCTGGGTGGGTTAGCGCTAAAGGTTTCAAAGGGGGCCAAGGCCAGGAGGATGATCTGGGTCCAGATCAGCTGTCTTTGCCACAGTCATGGCTGTATCTGCCTCCACCTCATTCTCATCCAGCCCATGAAAACACGTTCTTCACCCAGCGAGGTATAGAGTAGGCGGTATAGGAAGAGTTGCGTGTGTGTACACAGTTCAGAAAAATCCATCACACCACCTGCAAACACAGCTCTCATGGCAGGTCCTTAAGGTGACAGTACTTGGGTTGCATCATTTTGGTCTGATGAGGATGAGACAGCACTTCTGAGTTCCAGGTACTCTCCTGTGTGCTTTGTACACATCAGCTCATCTGATCCTCACCACAGCCCGTTTTACAGAGAAGGAACCTGACGCACAGAGAGGTTAGGTATCTTGACTGAGATCACACTGATGGTAAGTGCTGGCACCGGCCCCGGAGCCGGTGTTCCCAACTGCACTGCCACTTCTGTGATCCGCAGTAGAACCAAGGAAGATCCTAAATGCATTGAGGGAACTGGACCCCTCCTGGGAGAACCGCTGGGGTCAGTGGTGCAAAATGAAGAAGAAACTGTGGTGATAAAAAAGGAGGAAGAAGGGACTCTGAAACTAGATGAGAAAGCCTTGCTTGCAAAAAGCAAAATAAAACAGATGAAAAGTTCTGCTCACAAGTTGTTTTCAGTATGGAATTACGCATCATTATAATAAAAAGGATAGTAAACTGCAAGTGGAATGTTGGTACTGTGAGTGACGAGGACCCTGCCCCAGACTTCTGTCTCATGCACAGCTTCTGGCTTATATGACTCAACAGTATCTCAGCACCGCACCCTGCAATCTCAGGGGCACCCTGAATACAACATGCCACTGATCAAATGGAACATCAGACTCACCCAAGTTATAATGATAACTGTAGTAACACCTAATGTTATTTGACTGTGTCTGTGTACCAGGCAATGTTCTAAGGGCTTGGCATGTATCCACTTGTCTGATCTGCCCAACAGCCCTGTAAGGGAGGGTAGTACTATTCTGCATTTTCCAGTTAAGGAAATCGAGGCACAGAGAGGATAAATCAGTGTTGCTCCAGGCTACACACCACGCTCAAGGCCAAGGTAACAATCGTCCATCCACTGTATGAGGCGCACTTCTGGCTCCTGAGCTCTGGTGATGAGCGATCAGACAAGGCCTTTCCCTGAGGGGCTGGCATTCACTCAGATGTGCACGCACACACAAGCTATAAGCTCTGAGCACCTGCAATGATGCCTGTCAAGTATTAAAAGGGGCAGGAATTTTTTACGAGTAAGAAAGAATTTACAAAGATGTAGGATCAGGAGTAACTGGAGGTGTCAGATAAAAGCAGAAAATAAGGATAAATGAACTCAGATTATGGAAGACTTTGGAACTGTAAGGAGAGGCTTAGCTGGGGGCTGGATTGAGAATCGAGTTTGTGTGTAGAAACACAGCCTTCTTCCGTTTCCCCCAGTGACACACAACATTGACTGGAAGTACAGCCACAACAGACTGTTCAGTCCAGCCTTCTCATTTTGCAGACAGGAAAGCAAGACCCAGAAATTTTCTTTGAGATGCGTTCCCTGGAAGAGCGGTCCCACATGTGTTTGCTGAGGCTTCCTTCATAAAAGCCCAAAATTGGAAACAACCTAAATAAACGTCCGTGTCCAGGGAAATGTTGAAATAAACCATGTAGCAATGAAAAACATGCACTCCATCCTTCTGTACCCCACACGGAGAGAGGCCAAGACTTCCTGTGGAATGAATGAAGGAAACACACTGCAGTGTCATGTGGCAGTCTGTCTGCATTTACCTAAGACAACAACACTATATAGTTTTGAAAGATGCAGATTCTTGTCTGCTTGTCTGCAGAGGAACATCTCTGGGACAGATACACACCCAGCTTGTAGGGAAGGTCACCTTCAGTGACGATGGAAGGCCATGGGTGATGAAAGGTGATCTTTTTCTGTAAAGGCCTAATTTTTAAAATAAGCAACTATATTCTTATATTAATCATGTGATTAAAAATTAAGTTAAAAGAGAAAGGTCCATTGACTTGTCTGATTGTATTCATTGAGTTGATTGAAATGGCGAGTCTAGGACCACTCAAGAGGTCTTCTGGCTCCCAGTCCCCACTGGGACACCCAAAAATTCAAGCATGGAGAGGTGGGATGGAAGGGAATCGAGAGCTTCGTAAACCAGCCAAATATTGTTAAGAAATCCCAGGAACCATACACATGTCAATGGGTTAGGTAGGGTTTTGCTAAATGAGTGTGTGTGTTTCAAAAAAGACTCCAGTTTCTAATGGCATTAGTATTCCAGGCAGCTGAATCCCAGGCTGGAGAAAGGTACAAATGATGATTGCTCATTAGCAAATAGAATACAGATGTTAGGTTCATTTTGCCTGCGTGCATTGGCACCTTGGGGAGCCACCGGCTTAGTGAGCCAGGCCCGCAGTGAAGCTGCCGGCTCAGCAGAGGGGAGGGGTTCACAGAGGGGAGGGCTGACAGGTCACTTTAGCGTTTACAGGGCTGGGCTTTGTTTCTGTTGATTGTTGGGACTGATTGGTGGAAGTGGGAAGCTAACATTACTAAAGCAACGAACCCCAAAAAAAGTTTTAATCTATTTTTTATTATTTATTTTTTCCATTTAATTCTCAACAACCACCCTATGAATTAGGGTATTTTGGTCTCCTTCAGAGAGGTGAAGTGACTTGCCCAAAGTCACACAGCAACGGAATGGTGAATTAGAACCCTCGTGTGTCTGGCTCCAGCACTCAGACTCTTGGGTTCCCTTCTCACTAGCAACTGGGGGTAAGAAAGACAGACAACACATTTGGAGATCTCACACTCTTGCCCCTTTCCTAAACACCTGTCTCTCTTTTGAGCAGTTTCCAGGACTTTTACATCTCATTCACTCGGGAGCCTCATAAAAGATAAATGAAGGTGTTCTCCTAAACAAAGCCAGCATAGAAAAGGTCCAAGCTGGAGAGATAGTAAGATGCTACTTCAACACTGGCCTTCAGAAGCATCTGGCTTGTTTGCAGGATCATGAAGATTGACCCCATGAAGACTGACCATTCCACACAACAGAGAATAATGTGTAAAAGTCGGTACATTAAAGGGTCGGTACAGTTTCCTTAGGAAGAAAGGTTGGGGAAGGGTTTCCAGGTTGGCGGCGATGTGAATTGAAATGCCCACGAGGAGCACCAGGCTGGCTGGAGGGGCAGGGTTGCTCCCAGAGAGACCGCTATTCATTTGGCTTCGAACGCCAGGCGGGAAGGTTGGACCACGTCTCACAGGATGGAGAAGAGCTGGCAGAGGTTTAGAAGGAAAGGGGTTCTGAGACGGGGGCTATGTGGACCGTGGTTTAGCAGGGGGAGAGCTCAGGGTGGTGAGACCTGGTTGAAGGCAATTCCAAAGGTAGCACGAGCTAATGAACACTGGGCTAGGGCAAGGGGAGAAGGCCTGGATGCATTCTAAATGCATCTGCAATGTGAGTGTGGTAGAAACGCCTTACACACCAAGACACGTTTGCCCTTCACCTCTCTTACAGGTTATTTTGCTTTGGGTAAAATGTTGGGGTTTAAAAGATTTTGTTTTTGTTTTTTATCCAGTAGGGATGATAGAAAGTTGATACCCCATCAAAACATAATGCCTTTTATTACTCAAATGTTTTCTTCCCTCTTCTATCCATACCCCCCAACACACACACACCACTTATATAAACTACTTGTGTGTCTATAAATGCCTGTTAACCAACTCGCATATCCATGGAGTGTGTCAGCCCAGGTGCCTCGGGTGATTTGAGCCAGACCTGCTCCCAGTGCCCCGGCCAGTAAGGCACTGGGCTGCCCACTTCATCTTTTTTGCCATTGTCCAAAATGTCCCACTTGTCACTTTTGCCTCTGCAGCAGCCCTCAGTAAGTTAATAAACTTCAAGAGAAACTGAGGCTACTTTCTTAGGAAGATCCCGGTCTGTCTTCAAGGTGAACTGAAGAGTTTTAGACACAGGGACCCATTTCATTATTCCATCGGCATCTGCCCAGCTGTGAAAGTTTGAAGACAGCAAGTCATCAACATTTTCAGCTGTCTCAGCACCACCACCCCGGCCCAGGTGTCGAATGTCACTCTAGGTCTCCTGGTCCAGCACATTCTCTTGACTACCATGCAAAAGAAGCCACTTTCCTTCTGCACATGGGCTGACAGCTAGAGACCTGCACTCTATAAAGACAAAAACCAAGCTCCCAGAAACAATCGAATGTCAACTTCTTGTTCTAGACTGAAAGTTTTTACTGTTGATTTCACTAAATTCTTGTCCAAGAGCTTTTCTCACCTTGTTAAGTGGATAGAATTCAGTGTGGTCAAGTTGCATTCTGCCTCGGGGATATAAAATTAATTTCGAACTGACATTTTAAATAGTGGAAGCCTTTTATATAATGATGTGAAAATTGTTCTGCTTTTGAAAACCAAAATCAAACATGAAACAGTATGTGTCTCTGTAAAGAAGTCAGATATCTTGCTGGCATATTACTTTGGCTTTCTGCCAAACAAACAAAAAAAATCTCTATTTATTCTCTTAACTCTGGAGAAATGAAGCAAAAAGGTATTTGAGGAAGGGGGAGGGGGTTGTGATTGTTTTAGCCTGGAGACTAGAAGCCAGATTTGCAAAGCAGCACTTTTTGTTTAAAATGCTAATCCAGACAAGAAAAATCGGGGGCCTTCCCCAAATAGAATCTCTAAACTGTACCCAATGAAAGCTTGAATAACTAGTTTGGATTTTGAAAGATAGAAGACCCTGCCCGTTACTGGCTGCTGTTTAATTACACAATTAACCAACCAGTCCTGTTTTTATCTGGTTGAGACGCCTTGCAAAATAATTTTCCATAGGCTGTGTGTGCTATCCTCAACCTCGTGTCCTTTCTTCCATTTTTTGCTAACCATCTGAAGGCAAATTCTTTTAATTCTCTTGCTTTTTTAAAGGGCTCAGCTTGGCTCACCTTACCTGATAAAACAGTTTTACAGTCAGAAGCAGCATCTGGCCCTCTGATAAGGATCAGAAAATGGAATTGTGTTACTCCCGAGGAGCTGGTTGTAGCCTGTGTTTTTTCTTTTAAGAAAATACTTTGCTTAGCTAGGAGGCGTTCACATTACTTGGTCCCCACTGGGCTGAGAAAAAAAAAATCTGAAAATATGATTAGTTGCCATCAATGCTAAACCACGTTCAGGGGCAAATCCAGTGAAGGAGCTGTGGGGAGGGGGTCGGTAGGAAGCACCCACCCTGGAAAGGGACCTTTGCATCTCTCCATCCTTTCAGAGCGGTAATTGAGTGAAGAATATCACCAACTTGACTTACAAAAGCTGCTGTTTGCTCCCTCCTTGTGCCCCAAAGCAAACAAAACGGGCAGGTTCCCAATTTGGAGCCAGCCGCATGGAGCCCGGGCCTTTGTTTGCTGTGGAGTTGTCCAGGCAGCCGAGCAAATAGATGTGAAGAGATTAACCAAACAAGAAGACCCAGCCCAGGCGGTCCCTTCTGTCCAGCCTGGAGGGTGCAGCCAGCCGGGCCAGCCGGGAGAGTGGGGGAGGCCCCGGGCCCGGCTCTGGGAGAGACTTCCATGGACAAACCTTGTCCTCTCTCAACATCGAGTGGGGAAAATAGGATTGAGCCTGCATCACAGGTGATAGAATTGATTCTAGAGACCAAGTCCAGCATCTTTAGTTCACAGATAAGGAAACTCCCTCATTAACAGATAAGAAGACAGAAGCCGTGCGCGCTAAGTAACCTGCCCCAGACTGGCTGGCAGTTAATACAAAGAAGATACATTGTCAGGGTTGGGAGAGCAAAAGTTCTTAACTTATTTGTTATCTTTGGGCATTTTCTAAATTCTTCGAGACTGTTTTGCTCCTTTTTTGCTTGCCTGTTGCCCCCAGAGACAGATTTTTCAGTCTTCAAGGATCGGTGAGATAGCTCATTGAAGAAAAGACCCATAAGTTAAGGAAGTGCAGGGATAGTATCTTCATCTTTGATGCTGTCAAAGCAAGTGTAATATTTAGAGGAAGCAATAGCCTAAAAAATTATTAGGTGTGCCCTGGAGCAGCTGCATCTCAAGTTTTGGTATTGCTCGCTGCTTTTCTAGAAGCGCAGTTGTCAGATTTCCTCTGGGTGGCAGACTTCCTGTCTCCTCCAGAACAAAAGGGAAAGGGTCCCTCACTTACGTGAGCTGGTAGAGTCACATCCTCAGACCAGTGGCTTTCCCAAAGCAAACATTTTATTTATCCATATATTTCACCTAGCTCCAAAGAAAGAAAGGTGACTTATGATCATAAAAGGGCAAAAAACAACAGTATCAATAGTCCCTAATATAGGATTTTTTTTTAAGTAGCTATATGGGAAGGAAAAGGAGGGAGGGGCACTCTAAGGGACTGTACTTTAAGAGTCTAAGCCAGAAAACAACAGCAATTAATTTAAAACTCAGCTCTTGAGTTTCCTAGCAGCAAGGGCAAAAAGGGAAATGTGGTACACACCACCTGTCATTTCTAGGAAACATACATACCAGTGAGATGCCTGACTCTGAGAACAAAGGTGATCTGTAACGGGTTTTTATGAGAGTGGTAAGAAAAGTACCTTAAACAGGATTCAACACCAGATGCAAAGTTTCCCCACATCGTACCCTTTTCTTATAAGGCCCCTGGTGAGAATCAAAGATTCAGTGCTGGCTGAGGTTGTCTCAAGGCCGTGCTGTTTGCAAGGAGTAGGGGAGACAGGCCCACAGGGCATTAGGTGCTGACCATATTGTTGGAAGAGCCAGAGGAGAAGAATCCAGACCGACTCTTGAAGAATGATTTCCAAGATCCTATAGAACCAACCACCTGAGAGGCCGCTGTCACTGCAGCAGTGAGGACAAGAACATGCCTCATGTCTGTGACCCACTCAACACCCAGGGAGGGCGGTGGAGAATGGACCCTCACCACCACTAGGGGAAAACCCAGCAAATGTGCTTTCCTGTGTGTCCACTCAGACAGCCAAAGGGACCTTACCTCACCTCTGCCTTCAGTCAACCTGGCTGCATCTAATTGGCAGAGCTGAATTCACACCCAGAACCCTAGCTGCAGGGGAGTCTGGAAAGCTTCCCAGCCTCTCCAACTACAAAGCTAATGGAATAGAAGCTGAGCAATCCAATGTCTGCTACACACATTCTTTGTGAATTGTTGAATTCTGATAATACAACACCTGCCATGGAATGTGTCTTAGTCTACTCCAGCTGCCATAACAAAAAACCACAGATTGGGTGGCTTTAACAGAAATATATTTTCTCAGTCTGGAGGCAGGAATGTCCAAGATCAAGGTCCAGCAGGATTTGGTTTCTTGTGAGAGCTTATTACTGGCTTGCAGACAGCCACTTTCTCCCTGTGTCCTCTCGCAGAGAGAGAAGGAGGGAGATTTCTCTCTCTCTCCCTATTCTTATAAAGCCACTAACCCCAAAATGAGGACCCCACCCTCATGCTGAAATCTAACACTAATTCCTTCCCAAAGACCCCATCTCCATACACCATGACATTGAGGGTAGTGGCTTCGATGTATGAATCTTGCAGGGACACAAACATTCAGTTCTTGACAGAATGCATCTTTCTTGGCGTTGCAAAGATCTCAAGATCATTCCAGAGCAAAGACTCATGATGCTTCCTTTTAGCAAAAGGAGAACATTTAGTCCTGTCCTAATGATGCTCCAGGGTGAGACTCATATCTCTGATGAGTGAGTGTAAAGCCAGTGAGTCTTACCCTTTTCTGTGTAATTCTGGAGAAAAGCTCTGGACCCTCTTCAGAAACATGCACAGAATCGCAGTATTTGTTTGCGTGCACTTTCTGTGGGCTCCATGCAAGTCTTCCCGTGGACTGAGCACCTACCCTCGTCCCTCCTCCTGCATGGTTTCCTGCTCTATCTTCTGGGCGAGCAACTCCTTCCTTCCTTGCAGACTGGTTCTGTTCAGGTAGTCATCAAGACAGCCAGGTGCTGCTGGTCAGGTCCCAGGGCACTAATGAGATCTAGTGGTTGGAGTTGAGAACTGTCCGCATTCACAGAGAGAGAACTGGTTTGTGAGGCTCTGATTCGGATCTTTCCTATTACCTTTAGTTAATAAACATGGCCAAGGTGACTTGGCCACTTTGGAACATGAAGATTCAGATAAAAGTGAATTTACCTGGGAAGCTTAATCTCCAAAATGGCTTCAAGTTTGGGCTCTCTTCCCTCCAGCACTGAAAACGGCAGAGAGAAACAGGTAGAGTGACTTCAGCTGGTTGGGTGGGACATGGTATATTCCAGACAAAAGGCAATGAAATAAAGAAAAGAATTGGATAAATGAACGATTTTATGTGAAATGGAATCAACAAAATTAAATCCACTTTGGATTCATGAGCTATTCTGTTTGGTTTTCGGGGTTTTGTTTTGCAAAGTGCATAGCTGGATAAAATAGGCAGCTAGAGAGTGAGAGGAAATGTAAAAATTAATTGTGTTCTGTAGTCCAAACTGTATAGATTCACTTGAGAATAAAATTAAGTGAGACGGAATGAGCTGGATTTGCGACTCAGCAAATGCCAGGATTTTACAATGTGGAAGGAATGTTTTACTTTTAAACATGCTCAGTCTGATGAACCCCTGCAGGAAGGGACTGACCTACCAGGGCCCGTGTTTTTAACCCTTTGAGTCACCATGTGCTGAGGCTGCCCATATAGCAGGGCCAACAGATAGCTATATGAAGTGTGCAGTCCAGATCCAGAATTTAATTGAAATAGGGAGTGATAGTATTTAATTTGTCGCTTGTTTGTGTAAATTAATGCAGCAGATAGCACTTAGGGATAAATATGATGGCACTAATTTACTAAGTAGGAAAGCAAAACTCTCAGAAAGCAAGCCTTGTGTTTTAATAGGATGTTTGAGTGACAACAGTGTGTTAGGTGTCGTGGAACTATGACACACGGGCATGTAATTGGCAAAAATCTTTGTGAAGCAGGGAATTGGATTTTCTGCACCAAGTAACTACCTGAAATGTTCCAATAGATAATGTAAACTTGAAGAATTTACCCCTGAAACATTTCCCCCTTTTCATTCCAGTGGTAGGATGAACTTTATCAATGCGTTTGCGTTAGTATATCATGAGTGATTTTACATTGAGATGCAAATGAACGAGTCTCAATTAAACACCTTTGTTGTAATGTATTTAGACTTGTTCCTTTGACTTCTCTTACTGAACCAAAAGAAAACAGTAGTAAAGTAGTATTTCTTGGTGGTGACGTGCCTATAAAAACAGTAAGGCAGCCATTCTTTTATTTAAACCCCAGTTTTGGACACCTCTGAATAGTAGTTAAGTTTTTCTTTTCTGAATAGAGGAGCTTTTACAAATATAGAGAACCATCATTCACTCCTAGGCTGCTCTATTCAAGAAAAGTATACTGGTGAAAAAGTACATTTCTCAGGGCCATTTATCTGAAGCTCAGAACTCCGAGTGGGAATCGTCACTCGGCTGTAAATGCTGTGACTTGACATTGTCTTATTCATTTGAAACCACTTGTATCAAACTTGGGAATTTTCAATCCCTTTTTTCAGCCAGGAAGAGATGAACTGGTGCCGCAGTCTCTCTCTCTTTCCAATTTTTCAAGCATTGCTGAGGGTTTCAAATACTGTTGGAAAGAAGTTGGCCGTTTGTCAGGGTTATTTAAGTGGCTACTGGTGAAGGGTGAAGAATCAGCTGCTTCTGAAGAAAGCACTACGAGACACAGACTCGCTGCTTGGGTTTCGTGTTGAAAGCAGGAACTGGAATTAACATGACCGCTGGATGAGGCGCTGACCACCGGTTGGTCCTAGTGTTTCCATTAGTTCCTCGCCCCCTGGTTTTCTGCCATCCCATTTGTTTCCCTGTTTATCTGGACCTGCCTCGGGCTTCTCATCTGTTGGTGATTTAAGAGGGTCTCTTTTAGCCCTCTAAGTTCTATTATCCCATACTTAGAAACGAGAGCAAGTCTGGCTCTATGAAAATCCAGGTAGATTTTATTCCCCTGCAAAATGATTCATTCCCTATAAAGATTCAGGCTCCAGAAGCTAGAAATACTGCTCGGTGGGGCCGATTACCAGGTATGATAAAATAACGATAAGACAGAATTTTTAAAGTAAAATGGATTCCCTGTAGCAGCTTTACAAAACACGAATGGAAAAGGGATCCAGAATTGATCTTTTCAACTTTGTCATTACATGGATAATTAGACAGTGGATGCACATAATTGCTGGCATATTCATTTGCATGGTTGCTTTTGCCTTTTTCCCGTGGTCAAAAAGACTGTGTAACGCTCTGGCTCAGTCTGTGTCTATTTAAAGAAATAAAATGTGTCTCGTGAAAAATGATAATTAGTAAACCCCAAACAGATCAGAGTTCCGTGGGGAATGAGTAAGGTCTCCTGACCTCAGAACCTGCGCGGGGACTCCGACTGCCCGTCGCTGTGTCGCCTGTCCCCGCCTTTTATGTACTTCCCAGCATGTGGGCAGTGCTGCCACAGGAGGTCAATTTGGATACTGTGGTCACATTTTAAAAAGAGAACCGTAATTATGACCTCTAATTATGTACAGTTATGCCTGCTGAGTTAAAGATAATAGCACCTCCTGCCTGGAAGTATAAGATAATTGCCTACAGGGGTCAGAAGGTGCTGACCCCTCTCTCTGCCCCGCACACACTCCCCCACCCTGAGCCAGGCGCGCACCATAAGACAAACTAAATCGGGCCTGCTGTGCTTTGTATCATGCTGCTTAAGTGTTGGGTTGAACCACTGTTTAACACTTATTTCAGTGGAAGTTCACATTTAACTCGTGTTCAAGAGGGAAAGAAAACCTCAGTGAGTCTAGACCTTCTCAGAACCCAGCGTCACCCGGAGCTCCATGTCATGAACCCTGTTTTTGTTAATAAAGAGCATATTACGCATCTAGTCTAGTTGGTCTTGTGTATTTTGCCACCATTTTTTCCAAACTCTTAAAACTTTTTATTAGAGAACATTTCAATATACTGCAAAGAATAGAATAATAAACCCCTATCACCTTTCACCCAATGATCATCAAATCCTGGCCAGGTTTGTTTCATCTGTACTTCACCCACTTCCTACCACCTTTCACCCCCAAGTAATGGGGATTCTGGAGCAAATCCCCAGATATCATGTCATTTCTTTTGTATGTATCTCAAAAAAACAGAAAATTTTTTTGCGCACAACCACAGTATCAGTAACACACCTTAAAATTTTTAATAATGATTCCTTTGATCTCAAAAGTTCTCAGCACAAGGGAAAGCAATTGTAACTGTGTGAGGTGTTGGATATTAACTAAACTTACTGTGGTAAGTTTATTTTTAATTGTCATTTTGCAATATATACGTATCTTATCATTATGTTGTACACCTTAAACATATACAATATTATATGTCAGTTATATCTCAATAAAACTGGGGAGTGGGTTAGTAATTCCTTAGTAATTCATCAGTGTTTACTTTTCTTCAATTGCTTATAGGTTTTCTTAGGCCATTTGTTTTTCAAATTGAGAACCGAATAAAGTTCATACATTGTAATCGATTGATACATCACTTAAGTCTCTTTCAATCTGTAGGTTCCCTTCGAGAATTATCTATCCAGCTCTAGCTCTTTTTCTTGCTGCAGCTGTTGTTAAAGAGGTTGGGTTGTTTGTCTTCCAGAGTCTGGATTCTGCTGATTCTTCTTATGTTGTCTTTTAACTTGTTCCTCTGTCCCCTGAATTTCCTGTAAATTGGTGGTTCGATTGAGAGCTGGGTTTTTCAACCTTGGCACTTGATGTTTTGGACCAGATAATCCTTTGCTATAAGGGGCTCTCCTGTGCCCTGTAGCATGTTCAGCAGTGTCCCTGGGCCCTACACACTAGATGTCAGTACACACACGCACGTATCGGTCCCAACAATCAGAATGTCTCCAGGCGTTGCCAGGTGTCCCAGGGGAGCACAGTCACTCCCTGGTTGCGAACCCTGCTTTGGAGGCTTGAAAAGATGCAGACTGAACACTGGGTTTTTTGGTAAGATTACTTCTAAGTGGGGTGTCATTCCTCTATCAGGTGATAACACTGTGCCTGGTTGTTTCTGTTTTGTGATAGTGGCAGCTATTGACTATCACTGCTTAGGTAAATTAATTCGTCAGGGGCTTGCAAAATTTTGCAAATGCAAACTCTCATCTTTCCTCTTTCCCATATTATCTTGAATACTTCCCTAAAGAGAAACCTCTCTCCCCATCGATCCCTTGGCTCATCCAGGTATACCTCGCATAGGAAAGGAAGAGCAGTCACTTGATCCTTTCTTGTATCATTTCCCAAGGAGTGAGTCAGTTCCCCAGCATTTCCCGAAGGCGACCAATGAGTTTCAGGTTTTCGAAAATGTCATTGTGAACTACTGGGTTTAAGCATATTTGATATGTTTCAGTTTAATGCACTTACTATTTTCATGGGAGCTCAAATTGCCCCATCTTTGGTCAGTGAGAGGGCCTTCAGGTAGGTTCCTAAGTCCTTTTGACATGAAGTCAGTAGACTTCAAAAGTGTCATTTTCTGATATGACAAGTACTCTGGGTTCATTGTGTATATTCCTGCTCCAGACCAGGAATCAGACATTTCTCAAAAAAAACCCTGGTTTATTTTAATGGGAAATGGTAGAGACTGCATTCTGTTGCCACCAGTAATTTTTAACCATGTAGTTCTTCTGTTTGCGATGGATCTCAGACTCAATTAAGTTCTTGGCACCTTGATAATATGTACAGCTTCTTTGGATGAGTTTATAAACTGCTCAGAAGCACCTCCTGTCTGTATACAACCCTGACCCCTCTGGAGACTGATAAGACTAATGTTTCTTTTACCTTTGAAGTCAGTGTCACAGGCTAGACCACAGTATATGGAAATGTCAAGCCCAAGGAGGTCACTGTGGTTGAGTCATGTGGTAAGTTCTAGAAATAGCAGAGCCTTGAAACTAATCAGGGTTACCCAGGAATGAATGGGACATCCTTAAAAGTCCATTTCTTGAGGACCCAAAGACCCTCGATTACAATCTCTCAATCAGGTCTCGACAACCTGGGGGAGTCACAGTCTTGGCAGTTGCCCACCCTGCGTGGCAGTTCAACAAACAAGAAGAGGTTCTTCCAGGTTCCTCTTCATGCTCCTCAGACACCTGAAGTTGTGGCTCACGCTGTCAGAAGGTGTGGGCTGGCCACCTGGGGGCCTCAGTGCTGCTTCTACTCTTGAAGCAAGCATCCTTCCCAAGAATTCCGTGGCAAAAAGAATTCCTTTGTCTTCCTGCAAATAAGACAGGCATGTTAGAAGTGAGACATGAGCGTTCCAGCAGATGAACGCTCACTAGCTTTGGAAAGACCCTCCTTGCATCTCTTTGGTAAGACCCTGTGTATGTACAAGAAATGATTAGGAGATAATCTGAGACAGATGGCAGGAAATGGTAAGGAGGGCTCTAGGTGTCTGGGAAGGGAGAGACCACCGTGGGTGAGGTTTTTAGAGGAGGCTTTGTAGCGGAGCTGTACTCGGCCTTGCCATGTACCACTTGCCTCCATGCATTCAGATGTGGCTAGCCACCCCTCTGCTGCCGGCATCCCCTGAGCCCTCACCTGGCTGTTACAGCACCGGGTGACAAGTCCTAAAAGTGCCTTGGGAGCCTTTTGCAGGAGGCAACAGGTAGGTGCTCTCAGAGGAGCCTTGCTCAGGGGGATGCACGGGGATCTGGGTTCATTCGTTCCATTTTGCCATCAATTCCATCAGTCTGCATGCAAGGTGCAGCAGACTGAGTGAAAAGTAACTTTCAGGGACTGCTGTGTATTTCATTTATTTGTTTTGTTGTGGGTTTTGGTGTTTTGTTGGTATAGTTGGCAGGACTCAGAATACTGTGTTGAACATGCAGGTTCGATTTTAGGTAAGATTAGCCTCTGAAGAACTTTTTGTAAAAAAAAAAAAGAAAAAACTTTTTTAAACAAATTCTTTGTCTTACCAGGAGAGAAACAATGAGACATAAATGCTAAGTGGAGGAGGGAGGGGTTTGGCTTCTCAGCATTTTCTCTCCATCATAATTCAAGCCAAAGCTCAGATTTCTTGCTGTCTTTACCTCCCTCTTCCACACCCCGCCTGCCCTCATCACAGACGTACAACGTTCTCTGGAGCAGTGATCATTGTGGAGACAGGAGGCTGGTGGCAGTAGGGTCAGCTCGTGCCTGCCTGGCCAGCAGGGTGGGTTGAATGCCTGTCACCGGTCACCTTGGTGATCAGAGTCTGCAGAAACGGGACTTGGGGGTTTCTTCAGAGTAGGAATTGGGAAAGACTTCAAAACGCACACTTTGATTTCCCCTCCACCCGCTTCCCAAAGCCCCGCCCCTAAAAGCACATCCGCCACCCTGATCCCCCACACAGCCTGGGTCTGCAGGCTCCCGGGCAGGGTTTGCCTGAGCTTAGTGAGAACCGCGCGGGGAGCCTTCCCAGAAGGGCCCCCGAGGGCGAGCCGCGGGTTGGTGGTTGCGCAGGTGGATTTTTCCTTCTCTGTTTTCCAACGTTCTTGGTTTAGTTTTGCTCGCATAATATTTGCTGTAACTTTTTTCCTTTTTAAAGATGAAATGCGCCTTTCACGGTCAGAGAAGGAACCCAGTTGCTGTCACAAAGTCACCCGATCCCCCAGCTGGCCTGCAAAGCTGCCTCCAGGTGGTTTAGTCCTTGCTGCAGCCCCACTGGGAACAGACCTTCCCCCATCCACACTGTCACCTTTTGTCCATTTTACCTTAAGAGTCTCCCTGGGTCTGTTCATCACATTGTCTGGTGATGGTCATCTCTCTTGGTTTTTCTGAAAGCAAGTATGCCCCAGACACAAACTGTAAGCTTTGGTCTGGCTTAGCATTGAGAGTTCTGGAATGAATATATAGCATCTGCAGAAGGAAATTGGGTTTGGCCTGAACTCATCTTTAAAATCATGCTTCCCTAACCAAGCTCTTGCCTATTCTGTTCCACATTATATTTATTTAGTGTTGTTACGTCCGGGTTGTTTTAGTCATGTATGCTATGTGGCTGGAGAGTAAGAAGAGCAATTTTTTTTTTCCAAGCACATCCAAAAAAAAGAGAGAGAGAGATTTCAAAATAGAGTTCTTACAGGCAAAGTACTCCAGGGATGCCAAAAACTGATCTGGAAACTTCTGTAGAGATTGTCTTTAGAATTGGTTTCCCATTCAGCCACCAGAAGATCAGCTCATTCCTTCGTGGTTAGACTAAATTTTAACCCCGCGCTAATCATCTCCCTGCCCCGCCACGGGCTCTGAGTGCAGGGGTCTTCCCCGCTGAGAGGCAGTGGGTTTCCCAGCTGGCCCATGTCTCCTTCAGGATTTCTCTCCCAGGAGCACAGTGCTGTGTGTCAATCTTGTTGGGTAGAAAACTTAATCCTTTTGTTTCCATGATACTTTTATTTGTGGTCTTAATCTTGAATCCGTATTTCCATGTATTTCCATATTTAATCGTGTCCAAAGTGAATTAGTTCTTAACATCTGAACGATATTTTTTTGTTCTCAATGATGGGTGGATGGGGCCAGTGTCTCCTTCTATGCAGTTGAGCATGTGCTTTGCAGTGGGAACAGAATAAATAACCATTATACTATTAGAGCCTCCTCATTGTCTCCACTTTCTTTGCAACCCCTAAAAGGTGGAGGACATCCCAGGAGCCAGCTTGGAGACAGACATTAGGTAAAGATCCCCCGTAGGATAAATGAAAATGAGTGCCATGTGGTGCTCTGTTTTTATTTTCCAATCAGTGAATTTCATAGTGTAAGTTGTTTCCGAATAAACATGTTTCAGAGGACTACACAAAGGTTTAAAAAAAAAAAGCAACAGATGTGCTTTTTATTTTTATTTTTTCCTAATGTATTTGGGGGTGAGGATTAGATCAGAAAGCGTAAAAGGCTAAGCTTTAAAACTGAGGCCCCGACAGAGCTCAGTGACCAGTAATCCTGTTGCGAGAATCCGCGGCCCCGATTCCCTTCGGAAGAATAGCTGAGGAGATGGTCCAGCGGCATCAGCATCATTCCTGATGAAGGATGCGCCCCAGCCTCCCAGGAGTGACGTGGGTTTGTTTGTGTACAGACTAAAGCGAGAATAAGGACCTCCAAGTCTCTGATGGGAAATGCGCTTCCCCCTGCTTTGAGTCCTCCTGGTCTCTGAAACTCAGGTCTCTAAGGGAGAGAGATGGGCTTTCCAAGGACCCACTCACCAAGGCAGCATGATGATGTCAGCCAGTGATTGTAGGGTGTGTGTGTGTGCGCGTGTGTGTGTAGGGAAGGGAACCTGTTTGTTTCCTTCAGGTCTTAAGATGCCTCAAACAGGATTTAAATAACTAGGTTTTAGTAGTAAATTCTTGCGACTTTTCATCTGGGAGCAGGGTAGCCAGAGAGTCCTAACATGACATTTGCTTTTTTTGAATGTCCCCGCTTCGCCAGCCCTCTGCTGGTCAGCTGCCCAGCTTTGGGGCACTCTGGATGGACGTGCCCTCCAGACTAGCTAGAGAAACCACGGGAGACTGCGCGAGCCTGCGATGATTCTGCCTTGCCCTGCACCTGCCTGTCCCGCACCCACAGCCCAGCCTGGGCCCGTCAGCGTGGCCGCTGTCTGCCTGCCCCAGGCTGCAGTCTGAACCTGACCTTGGTGGGTAGGCAGGCCTCTCCCCAGAGAACACCCTAAACTTTCATTTGGAAATCCGTTGTAGCAAAGTGAGGGAGTTCAGCGATGTGCACGTGAACTCAAGTCCCTGGGGTGCAGACACAAAGGGTCAGGGTGGGGAACTGCGTGTCCTTCTGATGTCCCTTCCCAGCCCCCACCCCCACCTCCATCCGGCCGTCAGTCACTACTTACTGCATCTCTGGTTCCAGCCTCTCCGGGCACTTCTCTCTGGGGATGCTGTGACTAATGACTTGATGGACTGCAGCAGGTGAATTCTTTTATTTTTAATTTGTTCTCCTTACCCGTACCCTCATCCTCTGACTGCAGATGGGTTCTTAGAGCACCCTCTGACTTGTCTTGAATTTAAAAAGGGCAATGCCGGGCATTACTCCCAGATGTAGAGTGTTGACCTGACCACTGGCCAGCTGTGGAGGGACCCTGATGGCAGAGATTAGTGCCCAGAGTGGCAGTGGTCTCCTCTTTCAGTGACTGAGGAGCGGCTCTTTGGTACAGAAGTTGATTTCAGTGTGGGAAAACCCTTTTTCAGTGAAGAGATGGCTCAACTGATTATTTATGGCGCAAGCACATAAAGGTGGCAGTGTGCTACACTGGGGTGATGTGTGTCATTCAGTGTGGTGGACCTTGCTGTGGAAAGCCTGGGGTAAGGCTTAGTTCTGACGTGTCCTATCTGATGACAGTCACCTGTCAGATCTGGGAAAATCAATCGTTCCGTGGTCCCTTTTGAAATTCTTATGAGTCAGCTTACTACATGCATTCCCAGACAAAGTGAGCCTTGTGTTCAGGGTTAAGTCCTCCAGTTCTTCGTCCCTTGAATATTTGGAAGGGAGACAGTGGAGAGCCAGGCAGGCAGGTAGTCTGTGTCTTAGAGCACTCGTGTCAGCGTTCTGTGTGCTACTTACCTCACTAACGCACCTGCCACTGTCACTCTGAGATGGAATCTGTGCTTCTGGAAAAGAGACTTTGCATATGTACCTAGCTTTACACAGAGCTAATTGAAGATGCTGTGCAAATGGAAATATTCAATTGTCAGCACCAACAAGAATTGCAAGTGCCTGGTGGGGCCCAAGCCACCATGAGAACAGCTGGAGCTAGGGAACAGTTTGTGCAGGAGTTGCCAGAAATCCAGTGACCTTTACTAGAGGAGGAAGTGGCTTCTGGGGTGGGGGCTGGGCAGGAGCTGACCTTCCAGTAGGCAGGGAGAAGTGATAGTGGGGAAGACAGGCTGAAGGCATGGAGAGGGGAGAACCCGCTGAGATAGATGCCCTGGAGTTCCCCTAGCATGTCCTGCCAGCTATGTGCCCAGCCCTCCGGTGTTCGCATCGTCCCGCTGGGCCTTTAGCTCCCGTCTCAGGGATCCCCAGCCTGGTTCTATCTCTGGCTTCTGGACCTGGTACATCCTTCCTCTGAGACATCGATGTGGCTCTCATGGAGCCCCCATTCCCGTTCCTGCCCCTGGAAACCATCTTGCACTCACAGCTGGCTTCCTGGTCCCAGCTGGGTGGTGGGCATTTGCCGTATCCCTGGTTGAAGAAGCCAGGAGCAAACAGGTTTTCAAAGCAAAGAATTCCAGAGTCTAGAAGGCTCAGCATGTATCCCCTTCTCTCCTCCCTCCCAGCATCAGAAGCCCCTGTACAGAATCACCAAGTGTCTTCTCTGCTCACCATGACCAGGACAGCATCCCCAGAGAGGCAAAAGTCAGAGAATGCAGTAAGCAGAGATTCACAGCTCAATGAGGTCCAAAGGGGAAGGCACTTCCGAGGGATACACAGTTTCTCATTCACCTACAAGAAGTTTAAAAAAAGGTTTTTCAGAAACCCACCGCAGACAAGCAGCCTCTTAAGTAATGGTTACAGCTTGTGGGACAGATGTCATAACCCGTGGGTCTCCTATCACCTTTGCCCGCGTCCTCGAGCTCTAGAATTTTGGACCCTTTGTCCTGTCTGTCTCAGTCCATGTGGTTTCCTTCCATTTGCTCCCACGCAGCTGCTAGGAAGATTTCCATCAACTGATCAAAGATATTAAAGAGGCAAGCATTCATCGTTGGGAAAATTCAGAGCGCCAGGTAAAAGAGGGGTTGGAGTGACAGTGTCTAGGTTGAAAGGAAGGGTGGACCTGAAGGGATCCAGGAAAGGCTGGAGGTGTTGCATTCATTGGAAGCACAGATTTGGGAAAATAGGGAATGAAATGCTGATGTCTCTGAAGAAGCAAAGGAGACTTTAGAATTAAGGGACTCAGAACACATCAAAATTAAAATGTTTCTTGTTCCCCAGAAAAAAACAGAAGTATGGAAGCATCTGCCCTGAGGAAGGTCGAGGCACTTTCCTGTACGTCTCAGGCAGGGAAGCAGCAGTTCGAGGCCCTCAGGGCCGGCAGCTCACCCTCTCTCACCCCACGTTAGAGATGGGGCATCAGAGACCTACAGAGGTGACAGCCGTGTCCTCTGACCCCCAGCCCAGATAGCACCCTGAGCTCAGCACTTACCTGCCAGAACCTTTTCCTCGAATCCCCTCTGCCTGAAATGGAATTGGGGCAATAAATGGGCAATTTACAGTATAATCTTGTTTATCTATTCTGCATATGTCTGTCAGTATCTACAAATTTTGAAAATATGCAGAATAGATAAACAAGATTATACTGTATAGCGCAGGGAAATATATACAAGATCTTGTGGTAGCTCACAGTGGAAAAAAATGTGACAATATATGTATGTTCAGGTATAACTGAAAAATTGTGTTCTACACTGGAATCTGACACAGCATTGTAAAGTGACTATAACTCAATAAAAAAAGGTAAAAAAAAAAATGGGCAATTTACACAAATTAGAAGGATGCCCCCGTTGGGAAGCTGGCTTGAAATATGTTCCTAATTTGCAGAGTTGACTGGTGCTGTTCCTTAGAGTCAGTAAATCCCTCACTCAGAGTCCACCAGTGCCTGTTTGTAACCTGAGAAAGACTCAGAAGATGTGTGAATGGGAGCCTGATCATCCTAAAATGCACGTGGAGATTATTCATCCTGTATTTTGCCCCAACTTGATTAGATTCTCTTTCATGGCAACAAACAACTGTTAGTTTCAACTCACTTAATTATTAGTTTTAACTTGATTCATTTCTTCAGAGCAGCAAGAGTTTGGTTTGGTTTTTTTTTTCTTTATCTTTTGGAGAAGAAGGGCTGCTTTTGGTGTTCTCTAGCTCCAACTCCCGTCATAAAGACGATTTTTAAAAGTCACAACATGAAGTCCGTTTGTAAAATCCCGTCTGTCGTGAAGACTGACCACTGGGGTCAGCAGTGTCGCTTTCTCCCATCCGGCTGTGAGAGAGCCTCGCAGATATTTGCAGCCATGGTGAATACCATCTTAGTAACCTTCAGCCAGAAGGGAGGTGGAAGAAATATTCGTGGTGCATGACCTCAGTAGATCTGACAGCGAGCGCCCCCCTGTCCTGCCGCCTTCGAGATCAGAGGCGGCTGTTTCAAATACCTCGACTGATTGCAACAGGAGCCAAAGAAGTGTGACTCCTACTTCGGTGGTTTCAAAGCCACAAATATAGACATCCGCTCTCTCTTAACCTGCACTGAGGGATTTTACAAAAAGGGGAGAAAAAAGACGTCAACAACAAAGTGAATTTTATATCTATTTGTTTACTTTTGATGTGTTCTTTGTGAGATACTTTGGTTCAAAGAACTGTTTTTCTTGACGACAGTCCACGTACAGGTGGAGCCTAATACTGAGTTTTTCAACCTCAGCCCTAGTCACATTTTGAACCAGATAATTCTTTGCTGCAGGGAGCTGACATGTACACTGTAGAAAGGAGGGCTGCGTCCCTGGGCTCGGTGCTCCCACCAAACCCCTCACCCCCACCCGTTCATGACAATCAGAAATACCTCCAGACGTTACCACTCACCCCTGGAGGGAAGGGGTGCAAAATCGTGCCCGACTGAGAACCACTGACTTACAGAGTATGAGGAGTGAATGTAAATGAAATCACGCGTATCTACGCAGAATTTCCCCAGAAAGTGTACACCTTATTGAATTTTTTGTTTATTTTCTTGCTTGTATATTTGTTTTAATCTATTCCTTGTTCCCTTAGCCCTAAAAGTTACCTAAGAATTTTTTTTTCCATTTTTAGGGATTGACCAAATACTTTAAGATGTGTCGTTCTCATGCAGAGGTATTTTAAAAAACTGGATAAAGATATTTTGAAGCAAAGATATATTGTGAAGTTATAGATGATAAAGGATTTCTAGGGAGCATTTGCCATCCTCTGTGGGCTTCTCTGGATGGCGTTCACATGCCCCTGTTGACTGCTACTAAAGGAGGGTCTTTCCCTTTCCTGCACATCAGAGTCCTCCGAATTTTTACAGAACTAAGTGTTATCTCGGGTGGGGCTGACGTTTGTTTTTCTGGAGTTTCCAGAGGATTCTGCTGCTCAGCCAGAGGCTTATGCCCTGGGATCATCAGCATGAGCATCAGACAGTTGGACTGGACAAGCCATCCATTCAAATGTTTAACAACTATTTTTCTACCCCCTCCCTGTGCTCCAGGCACTGTTCTCGGTGCTGGGGACACAGCAGTGAACAAGGCAGGCAAGGAGGAGCCCTTGTAGCAGGGCTCACGTTCTAGTGAAGACTGTGAGACAGAACTTGAGCACCTTGGTGTATGCGTCTGATTGAATGTGTTTTGTGTCCGTATATCCAATAATTTTTGTCCGCATGTGTGTCATCCATTGTTTGGTACTTTTGTAGTGCTTCTTGAACCCCTTGTATTCAGTTACATAAAGACCTTTTATCATCCTGTAAAACATTTCAGGTATGAAAGGGAACAGGGAGAAATAGAGAAACGTATTAGCCCTGTGGAAAATTAAATGATTTCTAAGAGAGTTATGATTGTTGGTTGTTCTCAGGCTTTACCTTTGGGAAATGTTTCCTTATCATTGTTTCGTTAGGTTGCTCAGCTCAGATATGCTAAGGATGGTACTCACACTTTGGCAGCTTTTCTGTAGCAGTCAGATTTGTTTGAACCAGGGGCTTCCGGCCGTCTTTTGTATTAGTTTGTTAAAATGAGTGGTCTCTGCTGTCACTTCCCTGTGACCCCAGATCCCAGAGGAAGGGGAGTGGATATTGACAGAAGCCACACCAAGAACCCATAGAATACTCATGCCAGGCTGAATGGATTGCTCTGAAGTGGACCCAGCCGATGCCCAGAGTGACAGTCCACCACACTCCAGGGACAATAGGAGTGTCTTCCAGCCTTGCTAAGGGTGTTAGCTGCCGCCAATGGCATTAGAGCAGATGCCCCATTTGGTAGGTACTCCTTGGAGTCCATGATTCTGGCAGCCATGAGCCAGAAAGGAAGGAAGAAGTCAGGGGACATTATGGGCAGAACCAGGAGCTCTGTGGATTTAAAGCCAGTTCGGCAAGAGGGTCAGGGAAGGTATAGCTCAGTGGTAGAATGTGTGCTTAGCAGGCACAAGGTCCTGGGTTCAATCTCCAGTACCTCCATATATGAAACCTAATTATACACACACACACATCCCTAATTATCCCACCCTGAAGAAAACCAGTCCGGCCCCTCCCATGTCTACAGCTACCCATCACTCTTAAAGGGAATGAACGCGGCGCCCCAGGACTCCAACCCAAGAATCCCCATGCCTTGCCTAGGGCTTTTCCCATAACACTCACAAAGAAAAAGCCTCTGCCCGGTGCCCAGAGGAAACCATCACCACATTTTAGTAAAATGAAACACAATATATATTTTTTTAAATCCAAACAGCTGAACCGGTTGGTTCTGGAAATGTTGCTACCTGTTATTTCACTGTAGCGTAATATAATCATGTATGTACCTTCAGGAGAAAGAGGATTTGAAAACATCTTTAAGATGTGTGACCGTTTTTCAGTCTCGTACTGCAGAGAAGAGGCAATGTGATAAGACAACTGCATTAAAGATGAAAATTGAAATGGGCCACTGGGAACTGGTCCAGAGGAGAAGTCACATTTGTTACTAAAGCACAAGAAAGGGGGAATTTTTTTTAATATGGGATTTGAGATTGGCTCGGTTTTGAGGATGGTCACAATTTTATTAAGCATCCATGGTGGCATTCTTGATGTTACACCGAATTAACCTGGTGGTACATGATTTGGCCTTTGGAATTAAGCGGCTGAGTTCGGTACTGCTGGGAAACACCCCCACCCCATCCAAAAAGAAAGCAAGTTGCTCTGCTTTATTCTCCTGTGCCCCTCCACCTCACCCTCATTCCCCAGAGACACAACATAAAGGATACTAGCCAAGTGGAGCTTCATTCCTAAAAACAGTTCCTGGCCACAGTATCTTCTTTTCTCATGCTGGTAAGCTGGATGGAACCATCTTAGCGGGGGAGGTTCCCCATTTAAGCCCAGTGAAAAATCCGATGCAGCCGCCCACTGCTTCTCCTCCCCTGAATCCAGTCCTGGAGTTTTACTCCTTCAGAGTCAGCCATGCCTCCGAAGCAGAAGCATCCTCTAGCTCCAGAACAACTGCCCAGTCCCCTAACACATCTCCAGCCAGAAAGCTCCAAAACAAGTGTCCTTGGTCAAAAGCATCCTATCGGAAAGATGTGCTTCCGTCAGAAAGCCCCTCTGCTGCCTAAAGGCGCAGACCACCGCCAGTCTCAACTGAGCACAGGGAATTGAGAGTCTTTCAGGGACACCCAACGGGTGCTCATGGGAACTAACATGTTCCCAAGGCGGCAGCTGGGGATGAGCCCCAGAGAGATGTTGAGGAAGTAAGAGCTGGGTGTGGGCAGAGGATGGAGAGACCGGGGCCACGCTGGGTCCTCATAGGAAGTGGTGGCAGGGGACAGGGGGCCTGGGAGAGGAGGAGGAGGGGATTGCAGTGCTAAGGTGGTGTCTTCAGGGGCTCAGGATTTGTAGAGAGAAGCAGTGTGCTGGGCCCAGGTTTCCAGTTACAAATGCTTTGTGTCTGTCTCCTGACCGTCTGCAGGCTAAAGGAGAATGTTAGTTCTAACACTGTGGTGTGTTGTTCTGCCTGAAAAAGTTGTCACAAAAACAACTTCAACTAATGTGTACTAATGTGAAGGTGTGCCAAGATCTGTCATTAAGTGAAAAATAGGGGCAAAAAATTGTTTTCAGAGAAGTATTTTCCATATAAACCAATTTTTAAAGAATAGATATGTGTGCATGCGTTTAAGTATATATGTATTGGTATTTCAGTGAATATCCATAAACACCTGTCTTTGTATAGACAGTTTCTAGACATACTTACAGGAAAATGTGAATCTGGGTGTGGGTCCACAGGGGAGGCATTTATTTCTCAGATTATATCCACTTAGCGCATATTTTTTTCTCATTGGGCATATATTACTTTCTTGATTTTTTTTTAAAGGGAAAAAATCTTAGATATTTTAATAACATTGTAGCATGTCTTTAGAGAGGAGAGATGAGGGGATTGTCAACTCTGAAGACTGAAACACACACAGGATGTCAGGGGGTGAAAAGCATTTTAGCAGAGGGTCCAAAAGAATTTTGACATAGAAGCATGACTAGGACTTCTCTCAAGCTGCCTTGGTTTTCCCCCCACACACCTGGAACCAAAGAGGGCCCTTCTGGTACTGATCTGTACAGTTCTGGGAGGTCTGTGCTTAACCAGATTACTGGATAAAGAAAAGGTCTGGTTGATTACTTCCACTCTCATTTACCTATATCTGAATATTTAACCCAGATAATGTTATATTTGATACACTAACTAATGAGACCAAAAAAAAGATGTCACTCAGGAGGCAATTCTTTGCAACTTTGGGGTCAGCAAAGATTTCTTATTTGGGACACAAAAGCACTGAACTATAAAAGAAATGGATAAATTGGACTTCACAAAAATTTCAAATTTCTACTTATTAAAAGACACTATCAAGAAACTGAGTAGACAAGACATGGACTGAAAAACCTTATATCTCTCAGTGGATTTCTATCCAGAATGTTTAAAGAAACCTTACAATTCAATAATAAGGAGTTGAACAACCCAGTTTAAAAACGAGCACAAACTTGAACAGGCTTTCCACAGAAGAAGGTATACAAATGGCCGTTGAGCACATGAAAGGATGTTCAGCATCGTTTGTCAGGAGAGAAATACAAATTAAAGCCACAAGGAAATTTGACTACACGTCTAAAATGGCTACCATTTTAGAAGTTTGACGATTTCAAGTGTTGACAAAAATGTGAGCAACTGGAACTCATACGGTACAGCCTCTCTGGAAAAGAGTTTGTCAGTCACCTATAAAGTTAAACATACAGTTAACCAGTAATTACCCAAAGGGATGAAAACAGCTGTTCTCAAAAGACTGGTACAAAGGTTCACAGCAGCTCTTTTTGTAAGGTCCCAAACTGGAACCAACCCAAATGTCCATCTATAAGTGGACAGATAAGAAAAATTGTAGTGCATCCGTAGGACGGAGTACTACTTGGGAATAGCAGTAATAGGAGTGTTCAGACCACATCATGGATCAATAACAGAAGGCAAATCGGTAGTTGCTGAGAGCAAGGGTAGGGATGACTGCAAAGGGGCACAAGGAAACTTTGACACAGTGGAAATCTGTATCTTAGCTGTGCTCTTTATCTTGATAATGGTGGTAGCACTGGTAGAAAATTTGTCAGACCCATCAACCTGAACACCAAGAATGACCCTCAGTGTAACCCCCAGGGAAGGGCTGGCACTGTCATGCAGGGTACACACACCTGCACAGATGCTCCATCACGTTTTCTCATACCATTTGCAATTCTCATATGTTTGCCAGTTCACCTGCCAAGATGTCATGAGAGTGGCATCCTGTGCCTTACCGCCCATTCCGTTCTGCTCATAGGGCTGCATATTGAAACTGCCCCATTGAGGATGGAGAGTGGGGCTTAGGAATTGATTATGAATGAGATAATGAGAAGACTGGGTGTTACACCTTCTCCAGATGCCTGGAGACCAGCAGGAGTGCCAAGATAGCATCAGAATGTTTATCCGTGGAGGCCTCAGACACGGCAAATCTGGTTGAAAGGAAGGACTGGGGCGCTTGTCCTAAAGCATCCTATTTTTACTTAGCTTATGTGTTTGTTTGGCTTGGCTGGGGTGGGGTGGGGTCGGGTGGGGTCGGGTGGGTGGATGTTGTGTGGGTCTGAAGCACTCCCCGTGTTGCCCTTGGGGGGCTGCCCCACTTAGGTTCTGTGAAATCCGTGTCATGTTGACGTTACTCTTTCCCTTTCAGGTTCTCTTTTCTCCTCTTTTTTCATTTCTTTCATTTCATCTTTCTATCCATGGCCCTTTACAACTTCCTCCTGGTCAGATGTGTTTTTGAAAAGTACAGAACTACTCTCTTTAATTTTCTGAGAAAATAAATAAGAAAAGACTCCAGACTTCTTAACTGTACTTCCTCTTGTTCTGTCCCCATCATACCTCCTGGTCACTCAGGAAATCGGTGGGTGAGCATGGCCTGGGGAGGTGCAGACCAACCAGCCAGGCCAAGCCTGGGTTGCCTTCAGCACTTGTGTTCTCGAAGATGGCAAAGAACGCTTGCTTGGTGAGACAGGCATGTTTTCTCAGTCCTGAGAAAGGCCTCAGCCCCCCACGGCATCTCCCAGGAGCTGCTTGCTCCCTGCAGCTTGTGGGGTGCCAGCAGTACCCTGACACTGTGAGCCCTTCATCTTGGTGGGGGAAGAGAGGGCAGGAGCAGCAGCAACCTTGGGAGCACTGAGTGGAAATTTTAAGTTTTTTTGGTTCATCATTCAACTAGTATGTATATAAATATATATCAGTTGGAATCAATGACTGTTTTAGGAATTTCACCCCAGGAGTTGTCAGATAAGTTAATTGATCCATTTCTCACACTATGTACTTATTAAAATAAACTTTCACTCCGTAAGTAATGGGCCTCCTGCAGGCAAAATAGCAAAAGGCCTGCAGAGTCAAGTTCCTTTACGTTTTTTTTTTTTTTTTTTCTTCTCTCTTTTTGGAAACATTGTCTTCTGGAGCCAGCATCCCTTGTATTATTAATCGCTTCTGGGGCTTTATACTGCATCACATTACTCCCCTGGAATTAAAGTGCACATAAAAAGTATGAAGAATGTACTTTTTAAAACAGTAAAAAAAAAAAAAAAAAAAGTCATTTTCTAACATAAAATCTAAAATAAAGTGTCATGGTGCCATTAGTAGTAAATTGAATTTTTTGGTACGTAATTTGTACGAAAACTGACAAGTGCAAGCCCCCCACCCGCCCCCTCCCATCATTAGTCCACGGGTTTAGCGGACACAGAGGTAGTAATCTGCAAGGGCAGGCGTTTTGATGTCGACTTCCTTTATGTGGACCCAGCACAGGCAGCAGCGCCTGTCTCACGGCATCACTGCACTATTAGCGAATTTCGCCCCAGGGCAGCTGGGACGCTGCGCTGGGGCAGCTGTTCTTTTCAGCCTATTCACTGACCGTTCTTGGGGGTTGTTTACTGTTGCCATGGTGACTTTCATTTCCATAGCAGCAGCGCTGCTGTTTCTCAGAGGAAAATGAATTTAGTTATAAAAGGATAATATTTTTCTGTCTGTATATAACCTACCATCTGTCAACCGGTGGATCAGAAAGGATTCAGAAACCTATTAAGACTGATAGCAATGAAGTGATGAGTATTTTTTTTTTTTGGTCCCATATTAAAAGCAATAATAGATGTGGAAGCAAATGTTGTCCCCTCACCATCAGAACTTTAATTTTTCTTTTTATATTTTAAGTGTGTGTGTTTTTAATGCCTTCGCTGCCACCACCACTGCTGTGACAACCTCATAAAACACGGTTTACATTCTGCTGACAAGTGGAAATGACCAAATGTCTTGTTTGTATCTCACTAGATGCAGGTGTATTTAGGGCTTTCTCTTCTTGGTGCTGTGAGCTTCCCCAGTTCATTAAAGATTCCTGTGGCTGAACTTCCTATTGTCACCCCACCCTCCTACTCCTCCACCCCAGGGGCAAAAAGCCATGCGGGTACAAAGATCAGCAACTTATCAGGACTGTACAGTGCAAATTACAAAATTAGCAAAGTGAGAAGAAACCCGTGCTTTGTCTGCAAAACTTGCTAACGTGCCCCTTAAATCTCATTCTTTCTTGCAAATCCAAATGGGAAAAAAGTCACCTTTGGGATAGCTCCTCTAATTCCTGAATTTTTTTTTTCTCTGTTGCATTCATAAACTGTAACTTGCAGGGGGAGCAAACACACGCGCACACACACACACACACACACACACACACACACCAGCCCCGTTGTAAATAATGTTATTTATTGGTTGATTTTTCCAGATCCTGACATTGATGCTGCCAGTGCCATGATGCTTTTGAATACTCCCCCTGAGATACAAGCAGGTTGTGAGTAGATATTTCTATAGCCTACAGCACCATAGTTTGTGAACTTAACCTTCTCCTTTATACACCAAGCCATAGGAAGAACTAATGCTCAAGCAGAACTTCCCTTACAGGATCACTTTGAACTACCTGAGTGCATGATTACATACATGTGCATATCAAGATGCGGCCATGCAGATGTATGAATGAATGCATAGGTGTGTTTCCAAGATGACAAAGTTCTAAAGTAATTTCAGGGCTGAAGACTTGGGGGAAGGGAAGTAGACCCTGTTATGAGTCCCAGAGGAGAGACCCTTTCTCCTGCAGGAATTGTTTCTGTGAGCTTGTAGTTTCTCCTAGAAGATGCTCCAGGGGACCAGCTGAGCAGTTGTGGAACTCCTCAGTGCCCGTTTTTAGACATTCCTTTCCCCTTGGGGACCTCGTTAGTAACAAACTACCATTTGAGAGAGAGGAGAGGAAAATCTGGAGAGGCTGGTGTGCAGGAGCTTGCAGCAGCCTTGGTCATGGAACCCCTACCCCAGATCGTCCCCAGCAGCCTCTGAAGGTGCCACAGGTGGACAGGCAGGGCTGGTCAGCCAAGCAGGGCTCCTCTCTTCACCTTCTTGGGCCACTGAGCAATGTGAAGCTTGAGAAAATTTTCCTAACTTGAACTTCTCTCTAGCCACCATCTGATGTTTTTTCCCCACCTCTGGAGCTACCACGTTTTTAGAAAGATCTCCTTCCCAATTGATGACAAGTGACCCAAATGCAGACATCTGTCCCTTCCTCCCTGCGACATGAGGCCAGTTCCTCTGCCCACATTCCACCCCTACCAGCATCCTGCTGAGCAGACAGCCAGCTCATTCACCACGGCCCACTCAGCTCACGGTCAGGCTCCTCATGGGGCTACAGCCCATGGTGTGGAGGTGGCGGCATGAAGCAGCAGACCTACCATAACGCCCACCCGGACTGGCGCCCACTTACCTCCTTTTGAGCGCTGGGCCTTCAGCCCATTCTGGACTCTGGTTCTCCGAGGGCTGCATGGCCTCCTGAGCAAGGGAGTCCCCACTTCTGGAGCAGATAGTGTCTCCCACAGGGGAACATCCAGTCCCAGGCCCACCACACATGTCTTTTGATGTGGTGTTCTAGCCCATCCTTCCCTGCCTTCCACTCATCACAGCCTTCCAGCAGCCTTAGGAAATCTGACTCCATCCTTTCTTACCTATTCCTTTTTTAAAAGACCCAAGAGGTGCAGCCAAGCACTCTCAGGAGAGACTCATCCCTCCGCCACAGGCTGCCGTTACCTGATCTAAAGGCACAGAATTCTCATTCTCTCTTTGCTAAACTCAGCTTGCCAGCAATTGACATGTCAGGCTGTCCACACCTCTGTGATGAAGGCACCAGTGCTAAGCAGGTGTGTGGTCGGTGCAGTCCTGTAACTAGCAGTTAACCTGTAGTGGGGGTTTTAAATGATGTTTGATGTTACAAGGAAATGGAAACACACACATACAGCTCCAGTCTCAGATGACTTGCAGGAGTATAGACCAGACTGTAACCAAGTTGCATAATTCATCATGGGGGGGGGGGGGGGGCTGCATACTGATCTATCAGAGCTGTGTGAGATTCCAGCACCTTCCTAGCACCCAGCCACCATCCGCAGTGATCGCTGGTTTAAAGAAATAATTTGATGACCTGGAATAATGGAGTTAAGAGGGAAACGGCACGGGGACTGGTCCATCAGCGGACCTTCAGCAGCTTTCCAGAAGTCCCTTAAAACTCGATTCTTGACCACAGATAGCGAAGGGAAAGGGCTGATTCTGTTGAGCTGAGACGTTGTGTTTAACATTTCCATGGCTGAGGGAGCTTCTCCCCTCTCCTTCACTGTAACACCAGCGGTAGTCATTCTTTTTTCTGGGTATTCGTAGCCTTATTTACTTGAAATGCTGAATTTGAGTTTTTCAAAGCTCCGCGCTCATGTGTTGAGGCTGTCGGGTCACTTTTAGAAGGTTTTCCCACCTGGCTCTGAACACTGGGAGAAACCTGGCCGCAGCCTTCACGAAGGCACCCCGCCAAGAGGGGGCGCCAGGGTCCTGGGAGGAACCAGGAAGCCCGTGAATGTTGTGGAAGGAGACGCTGCTGGCGGGAGCAGCAGACAGGTAAATGTAAAGACCGGAGAGAGGGTCGGACATCACCTCTGTTTTCACCTTCCCCACCTTTCTGACCCCAGGCCCCCGGAAAATCCCCCAGAGGCCAAGCCAGCGCATAGTCAGCGGGCAGAGTGTGAAGCCCCAGCCGACTGGAGCGGTACTGTAGGAAGGACGTGAGCGTGCGTTGAGCTCCTCTTCGTGCGCTTGGGGGAGCCAGGGGGCCCCTCCTCAGCCTCCTGAGAAACGCAGTCAGAGGCTGTGTCTCCAGCGCCAGGCTTCTGTTTTCACTTAGCTCTTCTTTGCTTCACTCTCCCTCCCCTCCCTGCCTAATGTTTCTTGTCCCGGGATGTGATGCGGTCCCTCCCTCCCGAAAGGGAGCAGCACTGCAGACCTACCGTGATGGAGCCACCATCCCCTGCCCCGCCGGCTTTGCCCAAGGCCTGGAAAAAGTGAGAGGTGCCCCCTCAGCAAACAGGTTCAAGGGCAGCAGACCCCCAGGCGGTGGGGCAGCCTGCGGAGGGGTGTGTGTGCCCGCGTCCCGGTGAGGATGTGTACATGCATCAGCCAGGTCGGCGGCCCGGCCGCTGCGCATCGAGGGGAGCGGGGGTTCCTGTCTGCGCAGAGCCTGCCTGCGTTCTCTGCCGCGCTGGTCTGAGCCTCCTCGTGTGCTGCTATTTATAGTCTCTTGTTTTCACCTGCCGGGTGTGTGGTGCCCCTGTTTGAACGGGGGCCACCAACCTAGTCTGTCTGCCGCTGTCACTCCCAGCAGAGGCTGGTCTACAAGGTTTGAAAGGCTTTTCCTTTGTCATTGCCCTCCGTAGCCACTCCACTTGAGGTCACCAGACGGCAGCCACTTAGATCTTTTCCTCTCCTCCTTCCTCCACTCAGCGTCTGCAAAGCTCGCTCAGGGCTGGCAGACTGGTCACAGTCTGGTTCTCAGCTGAATAGGTCGTTCGAAAAGAAACGTCTCAAGAAGCTGGTGCAAACCCCGTTCAGCCAAGCCCTTTATCTGCCCCCTGCCCCCCATCCCAAGGGAGCTCACTGCACCATGTATGGCTTGAGCTGGTCTCCCTGTGGGCCCCCTCAGCCCCTCCCTGCAGTCGGATGCTTCACTTTCAGTGATGCATCTGGTAATCTCAGGCTGCGACATTTTGTCTCCCCCAGCAGCACTGGTGGTAACGGTATCATTTTCGGACTTTGCCAGTTTGCAGCATAGGGAACGTTCTACAAGGTGTGCTATCATGTCTAACATACTCTGTAGGACACTGCTTCCAGAAAAGTCTACATAGGACACTGCTGCCCCATTATCTCTTGAATTTTTGAATATGCTTCTAGTCAGTCTATTTACCTTCTCCCCCCACCCCTTTCCAGAAGAGAAGTGGCTGTGTAGACTAATTCCAGCTTCTGGAGTCTAGTTGAGTACCTGCTTTGCAGTTCCCCCTTGACAAGCCCTGTGAGTCATCTTTAACCCCAATGGAGGAATCGTTCTTAAGTCAGGAGAAGTCAGATCACAATTACCCATCTTCAAAGGCTTACATAATCCCTGGTTGGAGTGTTCCCAGAGGAACTGTGGATAATAAACAAACCAACAAAATGGGACAGAGGGAGAGGAGGGGAGGAGGCGGCGTTCTGCACCTCCTTTTCCCCACCTCCCCCAGAACTGGGGTGTGTATCAGATGCACCAGGCACCCAGGCACCAGAGGAGAAAGGCAACCAGGAAGTAGGCTCCCCTGTTTCAGCCCCCTCCCCAGCATCCTTCCAAGTGAGCAGGTGCAAAGGCCACGTTGAGGAAAGGGAAGGATTATCAGAGTCACCTGCTGCTCAGCTTATGGCCTCTAGTTGCCTTAGCCAGGGCTGCTCTCCAAAGGCAGCAGTAGGAGCTCAGAGGTTAATTTTAGAAGCTGTGAAAATCAAGGAAACTGAGCACCAGGAGGGAAGCTGGGGAAGCCAGGACGGGGAAGAGCTGAGGGGTGGTGGAGCCGTGGAGGAAAGTTCATCTTGTGCCACCAACTTTTTTTTTTCGGTTCTCAAGGCAATTGCATTTAGATCACAGCGAGCGGTGCTGCTTGATTTGACTCTTTTTGTGTGTGTGAGTGTTGCTTTCTTGCCGGTTAAAAATCAGGACGTTTAGGGTCGCTTGGCACCGTAGGATAAAGTGGCTGATCAGTGTGCACTGGGAGCCCTCGTGCTGATGTGTCCAGGGGACTTCGTCCCAGGATTGGAGTCTCAGACATGTGTCTTCTCTCCTGTAAGAGCCAAGTATTTCACTGATCTAACCAAACAGGGATGATGCTGGAGGCCTGTGCCTTTTCTACTGAGAGCCACAAATCCGAACCTGAAATTGATTTTAATTGTCCAGTCTCTTATGACATCTTTTCTGTAGCGGGAGCCCAGGTGTTGCTCTAGCATATTGGGTGGGGTGTACTGGTTTAAAGGACTTGGGGTTTAAGTGTTCCGATATCCATGAGGGAAGTACAGAGTAAAGGAAAGGAATAGATATGCTGATAGGGAAAGGGCTGAGGAGTGGCAGACTCATTCCTTCAGAATCCCAGACTCAAAAAAAGGAGTGAAGTGGGGACCTCAGAATGTCTTTCTCAGACATTTTAGACTGGCTGTGATTCATTTTTCAGAAGCCACTTTCCTGACACTTGGGGATGGAGACAGAAAGGAGAAAGGATGGGGGAACAGTTAAGTGTCACAGCTGGCTCCTGGCAGCCAGTGAGCAGAGAGGAGCACGTCCGCGCACCCCCCCCCCCCCATGAAGAGCACTGACAACAATAAGGACTGAGAAATGCTGGGATTGGCAGAGGCGGCGTTCAGTGGCAGCTCATTTGAGAACGAGCTCCAAGATTCAGAAGAAGAGCCTAGTTTACATGCCAGAAGTCTTGTGAGGTTCAGAAAATAGCTCAGGGAAAACCTTTTAGTGCTGCGGGATAGCTCCATCCATGAGACGCTCTTTGAAGTGAATACAGTTCATTAACCAGGAAGATGTTCTAATGGGTGAGTGCAGAGTTAGGGTTAGCTACAAAAAGCATAGTAGGCTGGAAGAATTTCCCCATGTCCATTAGGCCCTGGGCCTTAGAGATAAATTAACAAGAGGGTGCTAGAGAAGTGAGATGGGGAAGTGAGTGAGTAGGAAGACGAACGTTGTGATGACAGGGACGGTGAGCTTATATAATGGGCCAGCCACTGGGCTAGCAATCTGCATAATTTGTCTCATTTAACCTTCAAGACAATCCTATGAGGTATGTTTATGCCTACTTTATAGGTGAGGAAACTGAGGCACGGAAAAGTTAAGGCACTTGCCCAAAGCCACAGAGCCAGTTCTGGGGCAAGACTTTGGATGGAGGCCATGTTGCCCCAAGCTTGTCCTCTTAACCACTGCAGGGACTTCTTCCCTGAAGGCTTACATAAGACAAGGAGCATCGAAAGAACTCGGTCTCCAGTAGGTGCTCGGTGAGGGTCTCCAGTAGGTGCTGGGCATGTCCCTGTGCTTAGAGGTTCTGGGTGTTTGGGCAGAGGACTCTGGGCGTGGGCTCTGTCCTCAAGGCTGCTTTTCCCCTTTGTCTGGCAGCTGACTCCGTGGCTGTGCCAGAGTCCAGGAGAACGTGTGCTCCATGGCTCTTGTCTGTCCTCCTCACTTTGCAGTGGTTTTTAGCCCAGGACTTCAGGTATTTCAGGTGTTTTTGACACAGGGGTGACTCTGACATGATTTGCACCAGGGGAATGGAAGCACCGTGAGAGCTGTGGTTGCTCTTCCGGCGAAGTTCTTTGACCAGGAATATGGCCAAGTTCTCCCAACACAGCCCAATTTTATCCCTTCCGTTCTTATGGGCTTTCAGCTCACCTGAACTGGAGAAGGCAGCGGCCAACCCAGGATTGCTCTGGGCATGTTGATCGTGATGATGAGGATGAGGATGATGATGATGATGATGGTGATGATGGTGATGATATTGATAACTAACATGGACTTTCTAACTAGCAGTGCCTTTGTTAATTCAGTTAAATCTCCATGTGCTCAGTGAGATAAATACCATTTGTCCCCATCTTACTTAAGTAGCTTGCTCGGGGACACAGGCACTAAATGACACAGATGGGACACAAACGCAGGTTGTCTAACACCAGAGTCTGGCTGTCAGCCACCACACTGCAGACCACTTCCCTGTTCAAAACCCTTTAATGGTTTTCCCAGTATCCATGGGCTGTAGTCCAAATGCATCTCATTCCTGCTAGGATTATGTGCTTTAGCAAAATTATTTTTTAGTTCTTGTGCACATGGTGATTTTTATCACTTTCAGGCTTGGTATGCGCCGTTCCTCTGCCTTTTAATTCCAACTTCAATGGCACCTCCTACAGGAAGTCTTCCCAGATACCCTTTATTTGGGGTAGGTGACTCCATCCTTCATGCCAAGAAGCCCCTGCCCCAGCACTTGCTGTAGTATATTTTCATTGCCTCTTCAGTTCTCTCTCTGTCTCCATTTAACTGTGATGACCCTATGTCCCCTTCATCTAATACATAGGCAGGTACTTGGTAATTTTATCTATTCATTGATACAATCTGTATATGGGATTGTAATCATCTTTACTGGCAAGGATTATAACTGTGGTATGGATTTTAAATATTTAAGTTATTGTATCGGGTGTTCATTTTATCAGATTTGCTTGCTGCTCTAGATGAGATCCCCAGTGATTGATGTATTAAGTAGTAGTATCAGAGTTAAACTGAAGCTGTGGTTATCTGACCATTTTGAGGTACCATACAGCAAAATAATTGAAAAGCTCATTCCCACGATCCACAATAGACAGACCAAAAAAAAAAACAAAACTGTCTTTTCAAGCAACCTGAAACATCTATCTACAGACTCCAGAATTCCACTGGTTTTTACATATGTTTGTCCTTGGGAATTATTGCTATTTTTTCCACCTATATTTTCTTCTAGACGTTTTGTAATTTTAGTTCTCACATTTAGGTCTGTGATTTGTTTCTAATTAATTTTCATATATGGTATGAGGTAAGGCCCAAGGTTCTTATTTTTCCAAATGGACCTCTGATTATTCTAAATCTCCTTCCCTCATTGTGTTGTCTGCATATTTTTGTCAAAAATCAGTTGACCACGTACAAATGAGTCTATTTCTGGGTCTGTTCTGTTCCCTTAATCTGTACGTCTGCACTTACACCAGTGCCCCACTGTCTTGTAGCTTTAGTCTTTCAATGATTAAATCAGGTAATATAAATTCCAGATACTCCCTAATAGAGAACTCATCAACAAAGCAAACTATGATAGTTAGCTGCAATATCACATGATAACAGGTTTCATGCTTTTAAGATACCTGGTGAGTGCCCTGCCTCGGATGATCTAATATCTGAAATCAGGCTGATAGTAAGGAATGGGTAGGAGTTCCTCATCTAATTCAACCTACCTTCGTAGTTAAATACGGGAAGAGACAGTTGGGGTGGATTCTAGAGCCCTGACTGGACTAGTAGTACTGACTTCAGGCACTAGTTTCAATTTTGTCTCCCACCCCACCTCTTATAAAACCTAGTAACAGGGCCTTACACAAACCTGGACAAGACATGGCAAAAAAATCTTAGCAGGAGTTGCAGAATGCCCAAAGAATCAGTCTATAACTTTATCCATGTTCAAGTGTGAGCATTCATCCTACGTGAAAGACATAACTGAAGGTTTGGAACGTTTCTGTAAAGATGTTCTTCAAGACCTGAAAATTACAAGAGTAAAACGTATGTACTGTGTGTTTTGGAAAAAGTATTCTACACAAACAATACCAGCTTTTAAAACTTGATATCCAGAGTGGTTTTCATTTTTTGAAGATATGATTTTCTAGGGCCATTTTGGTAAGGCCTTTGTTTGAGAAGGCACAACTTGTCCACCTTGTCCCTGGGTGAGACTGGGCCAGGGGCTGCATGAACATAGCCAGAGCTTTGGGGACTCTTTAGGATGGTGACAGCAGAAGGGGTTTTAGAGAACTGTTCAGGAAGGGAAAAAGAGATTTCATGAGCTCGTGCTAGTGCCAGAAAAAGAACTGAGGTTGACACGCAGGTGTACAAGTCCTCCAGCAGCGTTCCCGCTCACGATGCTCTCCTGGCCCCAGGGGCAGACACATGGAGGAGTGCTGGTGGTGCAGTCAGAACATTAGCTCAAACCAAATGGAACTGCTGCTTGGGAGGTCAAAAATAGATAGAATACCAGGGATTTCCTCTGGTCCCCCTGGTTCTGTAAACCCTCCGATTGGTGTGAGGCCACCATGAGTTTGTATGTAACATGAACAGTATCTGATGATCGCTGGAGGAAATGTTGGCTTAGGATTAATCCAGGGATGAGTGTGTTTAGGAGGCCATGGGATGCCGGGCGAGCTCTCGGGAGATTTGCTTGGGAGGAGCTTCAGGTTAGGAGGAGTGGGCTGTGCGATCCCAAGGCGGAAGCCAGAGCCCCGCCACTGACAACCCTTCACCCCCAACAACACAGGAGGGGCCTTTCCTCTGGCGGCCAAGACGGTTGTGAGATGAGGTATGAGAGCTGAAGCGCTGAGTAGCTTGTAAATTCGGCCCTGCTATCTTTCTGGCTTTTTCCCTTGTTGGATTAAGGGCATGTAGAAAGATGTTCTCCACTTCTGACCATGACCAGAGCCGCATGAGGAGATGTTTTTGTTTGCTCATCTGCTGTCAGATGGTGTCAGGTTCTTGAGATCTTGTTAGGGTCTGACTAGAGATAAAAGCTTAGATTTAATAAATGTAAGAAAATAATGTTTGAAGCCACATTTTTTTTAACCAAGGCATCAATAATTTGACTGTAAGCTATTGGTCTGACTTGGCTGACTGAATCGCTTTCTTGAGCGATGGTGTCTTTCTATCTTTCCGTCTTGCTCTGTGGGTACCTTTTTTCTGTCTCTTTCTCCCTCTGTGTGTGTGTGTGTTTCTTTGCTCTCTCTGCCTGTGACTGTCGCCTTCTCTCTGCTCTCTCTCTCTGGACTCAGAGCAGAAATATTCACAATTGAATTCACATGTGGTATCTTTTTCCTTTTTGCTTTTCCAGTTCCTCCAGGAGTGATACAAAATGGAGCACGGGTTCTGAGCCGAGGCCTGTTTCCTGGAGTCCGGCCCTTGCCCATCACTCCCATTGGAATGACAGCAGCCGGGAGGTAAGGGAGGATCTTGCTGGGCACAGCCCACCTGAGCAGGGGGGAAGGGCGCCGTATGTCTGACGGGGCCACTTGAGGGGATGGCAAAGACCAGCCTCTAAGCTGTGAAGACAAAAATAGTTCGGTGTTCAGAAAAGTTACAGTGACCCCCTAATCCAAGCGCCAGCTTCTCATTGGGCCGTCAAATTATCCTGGTCTCTGCAGATGATGAGATGAAGACAAATGAAATTAAGTGGCTTTATTCTAAGAAGATGGAGCAAGGTGGGAAGAGGAAGTGTTGGGCAAGGTAGGCATTAGATTCAGGGCTAACTGGTCTACCTCTGGACTCAGCCCTGTCACTTCTGAGTCCATTGACTTTGGGTGGATGTCTGATCTTTCTGAGCCTCAGTTCCTTCATCCATGAAACTGCTCTGCCTTCCGGGAGGGTTGCCATGAAAAGCACATATACAAATCAGGTATGAGAAGTACTTTGGTCAGTGGTATGTAAATACCAGATGACATCAGTCCTCTGCTTCTGAGAACTGAGTCAGTTGCCAAACCACATGAACTCCCCCTGGGAAATTTCTTTCCTCCATCCTTCTCACCTTCACTGCCAGCCCCAGGTCACGTCCGTCACTCGCTTGGAAACCTCACGTGCGCCAGTGTGAATGCCTTCCTCCCATTTTCCTTGCTGCTCCTCTGCCCATCCCACCCACCCATCAACCATCGCCAGACTGACTTCCCAAAATGCACCTCTCCAGCTGTCCGCAGAAGCATCCCTCATGACTCCCACCACATCACCCTGACATCCCCCCAGTCCTCCCATCTCCTCAAGCCACATTTGTCCTCCAAGTATGTCCAGTGTTTGCCCGTCTCATTCCCCCAGTTTCCTCCGTGTGGATTTCCTGCAGCCTCCACATGCAAGGCAGCACATCCCTTGTGGCCCATCACAAAAATGATTCCTTCACAAAGCCTTTCTGAATAGGCCTCTGAGCCAGCATCAGATGAATTTCTCTTTTCTTGGAACACATTAGCCCCATACTTTGATTGTGGCCCTTTGGTCAGTGTCCCCCTCTGTCCTCCATGGTTTGCTTGCTGAGGACAGGGGCTGATTGCACTCACTTGGCTGGTGCCTTGTTGCATGTTGCACAGTCCTGGGTCCCAGCTGTTTGCTTAGAAGAGGCTGCCATGCTGAGCTGCATCCCTTCACAGCATCATCTCCTCGCTCCTTTCCTGCACTTTTGGATCAAGTTCTCACCTAAAGGCCATTTTGCTTTCAAAGTGTTTGATGTCCCAAAGGAAACTGTCCCAGTGAGTCTGTTAGCTGGGACCTGAGGGAGATGCAGGGTCGAGCTCCCTGCTGTGAATCAACCATGTGGAGTTTCTTCACTCACTTGTGACTTTGAACCCTCCCAGCAAACCAACTGCTTTTGCCAGGATGGGCATCCTTAATCTTCAGGGCAAATGCTGGCGTTTGGAACCTGCTAAGGAGAGAAGTCAAAAGGAATCAGAATAGTAATAGAATGGTAAAACCAGTTGTCACTTCTGTTTACTGGACATGGTGATACTTTCCCAAAATATATGGGAATGGTCTTCCTTGTACTTCTCCTGTATCTTTCTTGGTTATCCTGAGATGAGTAATTCTTGAGTTCATAAATGATACACCATGAAGCCAAAAGATCCATGCCTTAGCCTCACATTATGAGAGAGACAGATTCTGTTTTCCATTCTTTATTAAAATCCTTTCTACCTAACCTCCTAGTGTACCTTTTTGGTTGAGAAGACTCAGAGACCGTAGACTGTGTTCTCATGGAGTAACGATCTACTTTCATGAGCAGAGTCTAAGTATAGACTTACAGTTTGTGGTCTCAAGCATCCTTTCAGTGCCTTTGAACATGGCTCTCCATGTGGCTCCAAGCCATGCCCATAGAAGGGAAGAGAGAAGGGAGGCCTGAGAGCTGGTTGGCCTTCAGTGGGAGCTGCCCCCTAATTTTAATTATTAACCTCATGGCATATATTACCACAAATTTTACTGATGAGTACCCTCTAGAGGCATTATTTGAATTTTTTTTTTATTAGTTGTGTTCTGGTTAGAAGATCACATAGCACTGCAGCAAAACAACGAAGTCTTGTTTCTGGTCAAAGACTTGCCACTCATCCAGTCCAGCCAGCACCTCACTTTGGCTCCTTCCTTAGTAAAAGACCACAGATGGATTTTGGGGATAGTCCTGTGTATCAGTCAGGTCCATCCAGGAAACAAAAGCCACATTAGATACTCAAACAGAGACTTCAACGTAAAGAACCGTTAACCAGATAGAAAGTTATTAACTGGGCAACTGGAAGGAGGATAGAGAGCTCAGGGTATCACGGAGGGAACAACTGTACATCCTCTCGGGCGAGGGACAAAGGGAAGGGGTTGAAATGATCACCCCTCGAAGCTGGACCTCATACCTCAGAGGAGGGGCTGGGGCGGGGGTCCTGACCTCCTTGGAGGCACCACTCAGCTGGGGCCGGAGCCTCTGAGCTCAGAGGAGAGGGCTGTGGAAGGACCAGAGGGATCTCAGAGGCGAGGTCTCCTGCTGGTGCCAGTGCCTGAGAGGGAACATGAAGAAGTTGGTTCTCCAAGTGTTGGAAGAGTCGCAAACTAGATTCAGCAGCTGCTACAGGAAGGAGCTGCCCCTGCAGAGGGGAAGAGGCGATGCTGGGGTGATACTGGACCAGGAAGCACACAGGAAGGAGCACATCCCTCCACCCACTCCCGGTCTTGCGATGGCAGGGCCGGGCATGCAGCAGAAACGCGGCTCGCCCAGGCCAGCCCAGCCGCCCCAGCATATGAAACACTAGGGAAGGGTGTGTTGGGGCTGAGTGACTGTAGCTTCTTGAGGGCACAGCTTGCTCAATGTCTGTTCACTCGAAAGCACGCATCATCAGAGTGATCTTCCTGAACCTCACAGGAGTTTTCTGCAGAATCATTTCAGTAAAATGTACGACCACGGTTTGCAGAAACTGGACAAGTCACCATTTGCATAAATAGAGATAACCAGTAAAGAGAACCATCGCGCCTCCGCAGTCCATTATCCAGATACCAATTCTGCATCTTCCACCTCGGTTTAAGAGATGTTCGTGGGAGGAGGAGGGTTGCAGGCTCTGTAAGGTCGGGGACCCTTGCTCTTAATACTTTTGCCCTCTTTCTGGCCCAAATGCCTGGCAAATAGGCAGTGAGACACTTTACAGAAAGAATGAATATAAACATAGTGGATATTTGCAGGATATTGTGTAAAACCCATTCAGAAATGTTGGGGGCGGTGGGGGGGATCTTGTTTTGCTCTTTCACATTCATTGTAATTAAAAATTTTTTAAATTTGGCTGAGGTTTGAGGGAAAACAGTCCGGCAGAGAACAGCACAACAGAAGATGTCATCTGCCGGACCACATGGCAGTAACCAAGGGTCCCCGGGGGTGCTCATGTGTTTACGGGGGTTGCTGCCCCCGTCACTTCAGCAGGGGCTGGAAGGAGGGCCAGAATGTCATTAGCACCCCTGAAGACCAGTTTCCTACTCTGCTTTGTGTGACAGGTTTTTTCTGTGAGTCTAAGCGGTTTCTCCTTAAGTGAAAATATTTGTCTTTCAGGGATTTTTTTTCCTCCACTGAGTGGCAAAGGCCATATTTGTTTGTCTTAACTCTGAAACTGTTATTGACATAGATGAAGTGTTACTTTTATTAGCTGATCATTACACAGCTTGTATTTGCTGGGTTCCTTTGCATGTAATTATGATGTGAAATCTCCTTGTAAGAGTATCTGTCAATAGTGTAATTGACTTTACAGTGTTGACTTTCTACTCAATAACCTCAGGGATCAGCCCATCCTTAGACGTTGGAATCCTGCTTATTTTTAAATTTGCCTGGGCGTAGAGTCCTCAAGACACATTATCCTCCAAATAACTGCTCCCACATCTTAAAGTTTTATGCCCATGTCTTCTGCTGCTTCTCCAGTGAAAGTCCTTGCAGAGAACGCACTGAATGGGACAAACAATAACGGCCTTAAAAGAACTGATTCTGGCCCTCTCGGGAAACAGGAGCACCAGATTTCTTACGTTATTAGAATTATGGGCTGCGTCCCAGGTAGGGGCCATCACAATTGTCCTGGGTCTGAGCCACCTTTGCTTATTAATCTTTTGACCTCAAGTGACCATTTAGGTCACTGAGAAGAATTAAATTCCAGGACTTACCAGAGAATTGAGATAGAACTGGTGGGAGGGCTGTCTTTTCTATGGCAACAGAGCCCAGAAATTACAGGCATGAACTTGGGAACCAAGTTTCCTGGGTCCAGAGCATGTAGCCATGTGACCCTGGGCAGGTGTATCTGGGCTTCTCATGAGAAAACCAGCACCTGCCTCATGAGTTATTAGGATTAACACACAGTTACATGCCTGGCACACAGTAAGCATTAGACAGGTGTTTGATAAATAATTAGAAAAAAACCAAACAACCAGATTCATAATGGGAAAGGACTTGAACATACTTTTCTTCAAAGAAGACATACAAATGGTCAGTGAGAACATAGAAGGAGGCACAACATCACTAATTATTAGGGAAATGCAAATCAAAACTACAGTGAGCTAGCACTTCACCCCATTAGGATGGCACTATCAAGAGAACAAAATAACAAGTGTTGACAAGGATGTGGAAAGACTGGAACCCTTGAGTCCTGTTGGTGGGACTATAAAATGGTGCAGCCACTGTGGAAAACAGTCTGGAGGCTCCTCAAAAACGTAAAAATAGAACTACCATATGATCCAGCAATTTCGCCTCTAGGTAGATACCCAAAAGAGTTGAAAGCGGGTTCTCAAAGAGATGTTTGTACATCCATGTTCATAGCAGCATTATTCACAATAGCTAGAACATGTTAAACAACCCAAGAGTACATCAGCAGATGAACGAACAAGAAAATGTGGTGTATATACACACAGTGGAAAATTCAGCCTTAAAATGAAAGAAAATTCTGATACAATATGGATGAACCTTGAGGGCATTGATGTTAAGTGAAATAAGCCAGACACAAAAGGAAACGTACATATTATTACAATACACCATATTATTGCACTTATCTGAGGTACCTAGGGTAGTCAGATTCATAGAGACAGAACGTAGAATGGTGGTAGCCAGTGACTGTGGGGAGAGCGGTGGGCAGTTACTCTTGAATGGGTACAGAGTTACAGTTTTACAAGATGAAGAGTTTTGGAGATGGGTGGTGGTGATGGTTGCACAACGTTGTGAATGTATTTAATACCACTGAACTATATGCTTTAAAAAAAAAGGTTAAGATGGTAAGTTTTTTATGTTGGTGTATTTTTTCATAATTTTTTAAAGTAGGAAAAAAGTGAAATGAGTAATATGAAGAGTCTCATGGATTCATTCAGCCTGCCCTCCAAAGAGCTTCCCAAGCCCCAATTCTGAGCACCTGAAGCTCAGTCCCAAACCCCAGAAAAGGCTCAGATTGAGCTCCTGTGCCACCTTGAGGACAATGCACATTTGGGACAGAGCCATGGTTTTGAGGAGCAATGGCAGTCGTCCAACCATAGGTGCTATAAAGTTATATGAGAGTTCCACCGGATCACCACCTCAGGTGGCTTAATTGTATTTGGAGCTCTAAGGACCTCCAGTGAAAGCTGCAGTTTGTGCAACAGGAAGCATGTCAGGAATTAGCGGTTCAGTTGTGATACAAAACATTAATACTTAAGGTCTTGTCAAAATAGAGCCACCCATCTACCAGCCTGAGATCTGCTCCTGGTCGTCGTCTTTCTTCCCGCTGGAGATGTCTGTAACAGTTTAGGAAGCTGACACCATTTGGTTTTAAAATAAGGTGTGGCCTGATTATACAACTTGAAGGAAAGTTTGCCACTGATTTTTTTTTTTTTAGTATTGTATTTCATTTTGTTTTTAGAAAAACTAAGCACCTGTCAGCTTTTGTCTTCTGAAATCATATCTTTGAAGGGAATTGTGAAACTCAGTATTAAGTCCTGCTGTGTGGTGGGAGAGAGGGAAGGAAATACTAAAAGGGGAGATTAAAGGAAAAAGGGAAAAACAATACCAGGAGGACAGGGGATGCACTGAGCTCCCACTGTGCTGCCTGCTTGGCTTTTTGTCTTGACTTCTGGCCCTTCTGGTCCAGAAACCTAAACAATGACCAGCAAATCTGCTGTGTGAAATTTGATCAGCATTCTGGGGTTGCTCCTTGTATTTCCAAGTCAATGGCGATGGTTAATGCCTTTGAAAGTCCTGGTGACTTTTCCTATTGTATCTAGAACTCCTCTGACCTCCTGTTGATGCTGGACTGGTGCCAAATGCAAAATGATTCATGAAGGAGAGTTTTGGGGTCATTCCTACTGGGTTCTTTGATCTAATGCAGGGAGGGAATCATATTTATCTCAGTAGTTTAAGGGGACAATTTGTAGCTCATGGAAGAAAATTGTGCTCCATCCTGGCCCCTGGACCTGCTATCTGAATGATAACCACAATCTCAAATTTGATATTTGCTATTCCTGTGTTTTTAAAAGTATTTTTGATATCCATAAACAGTGTATCTAGTTTTTGCTTGGTTTTGAGTTTTATGGAACTGGAATGATACTGTATATCTTCTTTTTGACTTGTTCTTTTTATTCATTATTAAGTTTATTTGATTTGTTGCATCTGGCTGTAGCTGAATCATTTTCGTGGCTGTATAATATTCCTCTGTGTGTGTGTGTGTGACTATACCACTTTTTTTTTTAAAGACAATTGAATTGTTTATAATTCTTCACCATGACAAACAAAGCTGCTATGGGAATTCCTGTACATGTCTCTGGTTTCACTTAAGATGGTTGTCCAGGTGTAGAAATTGTTGATTTGTAGGGTATGTACCTGATCACTTTACCAGGTGATGACAAGTTCTTTTCTGAAGGGCTTATATCCAGGTACACCCCTACCAGCAGAGTGTGATAGTTCCATTCCTCTTCATCTTCACCATTTAGAATTATCATACTTTGCAATTTCAACCAAATTAATTACTGTGTAATGGTATCTCATTGCACCTTAATTTCCGTTTCCCTTGTTACTAAAGATGTTGCACAGTTTTTCATATATTTAATTGGCTGTTTGAATGTGCTCTTTGATGGGTTGCCTGTTCAACATTTTCCTCATTTTTCTTATTGTTTCTCATTTTCTTATCTGTATAGGAGTTCTTTGTATATTCTGGATATTAATCCTTTATTGACTATATGTGTTGCTAATAACTTTCGTAAGTTTATGGATGGTCATTTCACTGTCCGTAATAGGGTCATTTGGCGAACACAGGCTCTTAATTTTTATGCTTATTAATAATTTTGTAATGAAATTTGGTGTCTTTAAAAAGTCCCTACTCCAAGATAAGATCTTCTGTTGTTTTTTTCTAAAAGATTCTGAAAGGTTTTCCTTTCTCATTTAAATCAATAATCTATCTGGAGTTAATTATTTGTGTATTGATTTTTTTCTAGCAACCTTGCTAAATAAACTGCCTTAGTAATTTTAATAATTTATCTGTAGGTTTTTCTATATATAAAATTATATCTTCTGTAAATAATGGTGGGTTTTATTTTTTCTTTCTAATTCTTATGTCTTTTATTTTTCCTGTCCTGTTTCAGTTAGAATCTCTGAGTAAAAGTAATGGTAATAGACATCTTTATATTGTTTCTTATTTTAAAGGGAGCTATGTTATTGATGAACAGCTGACAGAATGTTTATTATAGCTTTTTTAGAAAATGTACTTTAGCATAACAAAAAATTGCTTCTATTTTTGGCTTGCTATGATAATTTATCATAAGTGGTTATTGAATTTCATTAAAGAAATGTTTACATCATTTAAGATAACTATAAATTTTTTCTTTATCGTAGTGTGATGAATTACACTATAAAGTCCCAATTTTGAATAAAACTTGCACTTCTGAATATATTCATGATGCATTATATTTTTTACATATTGCTAAAATTGGTATGCTAATATTTTATGTATGAATTTTGCATATTTGTCCATGTCCGTGTTTCTCTAGTGCTATCTTTATCTAGTTTTATTGTCAAGATTACATTATTTTCATATAATGAGTTAAAGGGTATTCACTCTTAATTCTCTGAGTTGGTGTAAGATTGGAATTAACTATTGCTTAATGTCTGATGCAACTTGCTTGCAAAACAGTCTGGGGCTGGTGTTTTCTTTGTGGGATGATTTTTAACTATTGATCTAATTTCTTTAATGATTATAGTATAACTTATTTTTTATTTCTTTTAAAATTCATTTTGGTAAATGTAGGAATATTCCATTTCACCTGTTTTCAAATACATTGGCATAAAGTTGTTTACAATACATCTGTCATCCTTTTAAATATCTTTTGTAGTTACATCCCTTTTTTATTTTATTATTTTTATTTATTTTATTTTATTTTTTACTGTTTTATTTTATCATCTTTTTGCTTAACCTTGCCGTAGTGTTTTTTTCTCTCAGAGAATCAACTTCAGAACTTTTTTTAAAATTACCTCTATTTTGTATGTGGTCTTTATTTCATCTATTTCTGCTATTTTCTTTATAATTTCCTTTCTTCCTTTGGGTTTAGTCTTTTTTGTTGTGGTGGATTGGATACTTTTATTTTAAACTTTTCTTCTTTTTATATCAAAGTTTAAGGTTATAATTTTCTTCAAACTACTGCTTAGTTGCTTCTTAAGTTTTGATGCCTTTTATTTTCATTATTGTTACAAGTTCAAAGTATTTTCTAATTTCCATTTTGATTCCTTCTTTGTTTTTAGAAGTGTGTTTTTAAATTTTCAAACCCACATGGAGGTGGTTATTTCTTATTTTTGTTTTCAGTTACCTCTCCAGCATTGATGACTAATTACAATGTGCTGTGGTCAGAGAATTGATCTGTAGGACACTGCTTCTTCGACATTTACAGAGACTTGCTGTATGGTCTAGTAGTGTATGTCAGTTTTTATATATGTTTTGTATATGCTTCAAAATAATATGCCTTCTCCATTATGAGCACATGTTCTATATATGTCCACTAGATCAAATCTTCTACATACTAACCATGTCTCTGTGTGTATATGTGTGGGTGAGGGGGTGAGGATGGGAGGGAGATATGAATTTGACCATTTCTCCTTGTAGCTCTTCCAGTTTGGGGTGTATATATTTTGGAAATATCTTACTGGAGGTCTCCATGTTTAGAGACCTTCCTGGTGGATTGAACCTTTATGAATGTTTAATGACTCTCTTTATCAGTAGTAATGCTTTTTGCCCTAAAAATCTATCTTACCTGGTTTTAATATAGCTACACCAGCATGGTACAATATGTTTTTTCCTCCTTTTACTTTTAACCTTTCTTAGTCTTTACATTTTAGTTTTGTCTGTTGTAAACAGCATATGATTTTTTTAAAACCTTTTTTAATGATCTTTACTTTTAATGAAGTTTAGCCCATTTTCGATGACATATTTAGATTTATTTCTACCATCTTAGTTTTACATTTGTTTTTCCTCCTTTTTCCAGATTCCTCTCTAACATTGTTTTAAATTGATCACGATTCTTCCACTCCTCATTCCTTTTTCTCCTTCTGAGGGTTTAGAAGTTATATACGTTTTTCTCTTCTTTTAGTGTTGACCTTAGAACTTTTGACGTGAATATTTTAAAATGTTTAAAGTTAATCAGTATCTTTAACCTTCTGATCAATACGAGACCCCTGGAATGATTTAACTTCCGTTCTGTCTACCTCCCAAATGATACACTACATTTGCCTGGGACTTCAGCTCTATTTCAGCTTCGTTTTAAAGTCAGTTGTTGGGGGCAGGGTATAACTCAGTGATAGAGCACGTGCTTAGCATGCACGAGGTCCTGGGTTCAACCCCCTGTACCTCCACTAATAAAAAACAAAGCAAAACATAATGTCAGTTGTTACTATAGTCGGCCCTCCACATCAGTGGATTCTGCATCCATGGATTCAACCAACTGCTGATAGAAAATACTCGGGGTGGAGGGAACGAATTCCAGAAAGTTCCCAAAATCAAAACTATTTGCCATGCACACTGGCAACTATTTACATAGCATTTACATTGTATTAGGTATTAGAAGTAACCTAAAGATGATTTAAAGTGTATGGGAGGATATGCATAGGTTATAAGCAAATACTATGTCACTCTATATAAGGGATTTGAGTATCTGCAACTGCTGCAATCTGTGGGGGTCCTGGAACTTTTGTCCCCTGCAGACACCAAGGGGCAGCTGTATTGTGTTGTCCAGTCACTACTCGATTACCTTTTCTTTGCTTATCTTTTCTTCTTGCATGTCAGATCTTTCTTCTTGGACCATTTTCTTTTCTCCTGAAATATTATTCTTAAGACGTTCCTATAGTGAGTATCTGCTTTTAGTTAAAACCCTGACTTTTTGCCTGAAAATATATTTATTTTGTCTTCATTCTTAAAAGATGGTTACTGGCTTTACAGTTGTACTTCGACAGTTACTGTTTCTCTCTCACTTTGAGAATATTGTTCCACTTTCATCTGTGTCTCTGGTTTTATTTTAATCACTTCTCCTCTTTAGGTGATGTTTTCTTCTATTTCTAAATCTTTCTCTTTCTGTGTGTGTGTGTGTGTGTGTGTGTGTGTGTGTGTGTGTGTGTAATGACTACAGTTTGACTATGATGTATCTAAGATATGCATTCCTTTTTATTTCTCTTCCATGGGCGTTGTTGGCTTTCTGAATCTGAAGGTTGGTACCTTTCATCAAAACTAGAAAATCCTCAGCCGTTTTCTATTCCAGTATTGGACCATCTCCATTTTTCCTTTCACCCTCAAACTCCTGTTGGATTTATCTTCTTACTATGCTCCATACTGCCTAGTCTTTCTTCCGTATTTTCCATCTCTGTCTCTCTCTGCTGCATTTTCTATCATATCTTTAGATCCATCTTCCAATTCACTAATTTTTTTTTTTTTTTTTTTTTTTTTTTTTTACTTTTTCTCTTTCAGTTGCATTGAGTTTTTTAATTTCAGGGATTATCTTTTTCAGCTCTGGAAATTTCTATTTGATGCATTCCAACATCTGTCTGCTCTGTTTTAGTAATCTGGTCTTCCCTTTCTGATATTCACCCCTTCCCTCTTTTATGCTTTTATACATACCTTACATTCTGACCTCATTATCACAATATTTGCAGGCTTGGCCGCTCTGATTCTATAGTTCATTTTTTCTGTGGTCTCTTGCTTACGGTGGCTTATTTCTCTTATGTTTAATTATTTTTTTTCATTGTGAACCTTTCTTAAAATCTTATCCGTGGGAATTTTTTGTGGCCTGGGTTTAAAGGATGTTCTTCTAGTGGGCAACACTGGCCGCTTTAAATTTAGCTTGAGTCTTTTGGTCCACACAGCAGAATTCTGAACTCATACCCACCAGACTTCAGGCTCATGGTTAAAAAGTCTCACGGGAGGTTTTTCCTGTCTCCAGCTCCCTCTGGAGCTGAGATTAAGGCTGGCTTTTAATCCCAAGGTCTGCCTGTGAGGGGCGGTTACTTCTCCCTGCGATCTCATTGAGGGTGTCCTTCAAGGGTCCTGGCTCTTTACGTGGCATATTTACATGTATATGTTCCTAGTGGCCTGTTGGGTGATTTTAGGTTACGAGCTTCCGCTTGAATATTTCATTAAACTTAGTATGTGGGACTCCTGATGGCTTAAATGTGGATTGCTTTCTTCAAGAGAGGATTTGCTTTTTAAAACTTCTGCCGGGAGCCTGGGGACCAAAGCATTTGAGGCCACTTTAACCCCCTCAAGGGGCCACAGTAGCCGAGGAGCTGTCAAAATCAATTCTCTTGCCCTTCCCTCCACCTCCACCCTAAGCTGGGGCTCTTGTCCCAGCGCTAGAGGAGGCATTTGTGCCACAAAAACCCTTCCTGTCTTGGTTGCCCACTGGTCACATTTCAGATTTTGTCTCTTTACTTTTTAATTTTCCATCTTTGTGTGAAGTTCTTCTCGTACATGTGCATTTATGTGGCTCTCCAAGATTCCCGTCATTTTCCAGGGAACCCAGCAATGACTTAAAAATATGTTGCTGTACTTATCCAGGCTCTTTTGTATGACAGTTGGAAGAATGCCTTCCAGATGTCTTCTCTGCCACCGGCTGGCCGCAGAGGCCTCTGCTCATCTCGTGGCCTCTGTGTCTTTCTATCTACAGTCAGTTTTAGACAAAAGCACTGTACTAGCTTCAGCTTGAACGCTGCTTCTACAGTCTCACTAATTCCACCTGCTTCTTTTCACACTTGGCGAAAGACCAGAGTTCTCTAGTACATCCCTAAGAAGGACAACTTCGCCCTAAATGCCAGCCTTTGGGTTTAAAGCCATCAGCTCCAGAGACAGCCCTAGTGCATGGGTGAAGGGTGGAGGTGACACATGCTGATGTGTCAGCAAATAATAAACCCAGAGAGAAAAAGGCACAATGGCCATGTCTAATCAGAAGCTATACCGTAACTGGTTAGTTGCAAGCATTGCTCATTCTCGGCCTGAGCTAATGTGATCACTCACCTTTTACGTTCAATATTTCCCATCGAAGTGACAAGAGAATGAATACCAGGCTTTTATTTGAGGTTAATAACGCCTGGTTCTGTTGAGACCTAGTGATATCAAGTGGCTTTAATTTATGCCAACATGATCATTGTGAGTAATTTCAGTCTCTAACTAAAACTGAAGAACTGCAGGCATTTCGGATGTATTGTGTGTTCATTCGAATGAATGATTTTTGAGGAAGTGGTTAGAGATTCATCTTCCAGTATGTTCAGGATGCCTGATTTCTTCTTTTAAATATTTGGCTCCCTGGAATGACAACCCCTGCAGCGGGGAGGTGTTTGACACCAAGTCAGCGCAGCCATCATGCACCACCATGAACAACATCACATCGAGTGCTTAATCATTCAAGGAGCTTGTCTCTTTCTGCCGAGTTTGTGTGTGATTTATGGATGACAGGCCAATGCTGAAATCTCAGGGAAATTTTATTTTATCAAGTGAGAGAGAGATGCATTCATATTTTATTTCTAACTCCCAGAAGTTATGTCTGTGTACCTGTTTTCATCCAGAAATAATGTCAGCGACATGCTGGTGCCCTGTCTTCATCACAGGAAACTTCCTTCCTGGGGAGGACAGGGAGACGGTTCAAATTTCTGGTTGAGCCGTCTTTGAGAACTAGCGGGGACAGCTCACTGGCTTCCCTGAGTTTATTCTGTCGGTTTGTCTGTGAGATGGTTGAGCGAGGCCAGGGCTGCAGGGTGTGGGTTATGGAAACCCAGTTGGCGTGCAGCATGCTTCCGGGTGGCCCCCGAGACCCTGCGCTACACAACGTTGAATTCATGTGCTTTGGAAGTGATTTGCTTTTCTCTTCTCCTTCAATTCCTGTGATGTCGTTAAGAGGAAAGTCTCAGTGTGATTCCAGTGTGTCTTGAGTACCTCTCCCATGCTTGCTTATATCCTGGGAAGAGAAGTTGCCAGGCTCAGAACCTTTCCTCTTGTAATAGCATGGATCTGAACTGTTGTACCATTGCTTCCTTTCTGGTGTATTCCTCCCACTCCTCCACCCTGCACCCCAAACTCCTAAAAAAAATGTTTTTAACCTGTGGGAAAGGAAAGAGCAGCACAATGAACGCCATAAGTACCTGGATTCACTAAGAGTGAGCTTTTTTGCAATACTTGCCTCTTTCTTACTCTTTTACTCCCAGAATTCTCTCCCTCCACATTCAGAGAGAGGTGTCATATTCTGCTTAACTGTGGTAGTGAAGTGACTCATCAGACCCACGTTGTGAGAAAGTAAGGATTCAGAACCGAATTGATTTTCTAAAAGCCACTCGCAGCCCAGGTGAGGCACCCAAGCCTAGTTGGTTCCACCTTGAACATGAGGCTAGTTCAGTAGACTAATTCCGTGGGGATTTCACGGTCGTCACCTGCGGTAACAACGATCGCGAGAAGCATCGTGCGAGACTTTCGTTTTCACTTGCTTTCATGACTCTTTAGCTACCAGGACAATTCATGACATTTACCCAGTTTCGTGTTCAGTGACACCTCGCAGTCACCTTTCCCTCGCCAGCTTGTCGCCGGGCCTCTTCCCTCTTGCTTCTGCTGCGTTTCCATCTGCCTCCTGACCTGGCAGAGGGAGAAGGCGAGGCTGCTCGGGGCGGGCGTGTCCGGACAGCGGGGAGCAGCCGCGGGACAGCGAGGGGGGAGGCCGAGTCAGAGTTCTCCAGCATCCCCACGAGCCGCGCTCTGTGCTTGAACCTTCCATTTTATCATCACACAGCCCTGTGAGGTAGATGGGGAGCCCACTGAAGCTCTCACTAATAAACCCGAAAGTCCCAAATGTCAGCACGCTGCTGACATTATTTCTGGATGAAAACAGGTACACGGTTTGTGAACCCCAAAAGTCCGTCTGTCTTGAAAGCCAGGCCCTTTATATAAGGATTGTGGGGAGGGGTGCCCACCCAGGATCACCAGGCTCAGAACGCGTACAGAAACCCCTCACAAGCCTGCTAGGACTTGATCGGACCAGGGCACATACTGCATTTGTCGGAGCTAGCTTGATGGTCTGGAAGCATCTAGTAAAGGTGGAATTTTGATGATGGCCCTCGTGCATTTTACCGGTGTACGTTAACAGGAGGGGCCTCCTCATCACCAGCTTAAACTTAGCAGAGCACCATGGCGTGGAGCTCCAAAAGGAGAGAGACACCCCCCCAGGCCCACCCACTGCTGCACCATGTACACCAAGGACTCTCCTCACCTTTTCCCCTCTGTGGGCTGCAACCAGGATCTCATGGAGTCTCAGGGCCCACAGGGGTGCCAGGGAGAAAGGGGAAGGGCTCGAGGCTGAATCTCATTGGAGGGCCCAACCCCATGGCCTTTCTGCTGGGGCTGCATCCTCAGGAAGGGTCCAGGAAGACGTGTCCCAGACTTCCTGCTCTCTGTGCCACAGTTGCATCTGCTCCAATGCTAGCTCCATCTTACCCGTTGGGGGTCCACTCTGCCCGGCACCACGCTAACCACTGAGGGACTGATCAGTGACTGGGGACTGCCTTGTGGAGCTAACGCCCTAATGGGAACCACAGACATGGAACAGGTCATCACGCGGTGCATAATGGTAGTGGGCAGTGCTGTCTACAGAGGGAACGGAAGGGTGTGTGGGAGGGAAAAGCGTGCTCACGTTCCCAGGATCTGGAAATGTATCACTGGTGGATATGCCTATGGAAACAAGGCCAGCGTGGTGCAGTGGAACATCTCTCCTCCCTGCTCAAAACCTCCAGCCCTCACATCCCAGGTCAGAGGCTAGGTCTTCTGCAAACCTCCTTATGCCCTCTCCAGCTATAAGAAATCCTTCCCTCGTGTGAGTATTCATCTCCGATCACCACCTCTCCTGAACATCTGCTGTGTATGCCAGGCAGTATCAGTGTTGCAGCCGCCAGGCAGGCAGGACTGGGGCCTATTCACACGCAGACTGCGCGCTCTACCTCGCTGCTTGGCCAGACGCTGGTCCACGCGCCGGCGGGCAATTGCTCGCATCCTCAGCCCCACAACCCCATGAAACGGGTGAAGTGACTATCCCCTCTTTGCCAGTAAGGAAGCACAAAGGAAGTCTGTTCACTGCTCAGACATAGGAACATGATAAAATAATCAGAGGTGTGATGGGTGCTGTCGGGACCTGATGGGAATGTATAAGCAGGTGACTTAGTTATAGGGCAGTCGGGCAAGAGTGAGGGTCGGTCTCATGATGTTATAAATTGCTCAAGCTTGAGCATCAGACTTTGGTTCCCATCCCAATTCTGCTGCTACTCGTTAGCTATGTGGCTTTAAGTAAATTAGCAAACTTCTCCAGACCTCACTTCTGGGATCTATAAAATAAGAATGCTAATATCCACTTGATAGAGTAAAATGCAGTCATCTGTACAGACGTAGCAGGATGCCTGGCAGGTGGTAAGTTTAGGAGATGGTAGCTTATTGCTGTCTCGTCTGAGATCTAACCATGACTTGCTTCTCCATTCATCTTTAAGCATCTTTGTGACAGTGTCTGGGTCTGATTCTACCTCAGATACCTCCCCCAGGACCCTCCCTAAGGCCGTGCGTTTATATTAGGTGTTACTGAATACTTGTAGAGTGAATGAGTGAGGGAGGGAAGGCATGAGTGAATAGCTGTCACCACACGGCAGGCGTCTCTTTTTGCTGAACACTAGATTTAGTCTTCCGACAAAAGACTCCTACTGGAGCAGCTTTGGAAGAGAGTGGGCTTTTTTCTGTGAAGTGCCCAGCCAGCATCATCCGGTGGTGTCTCCTCCACAGTGTTGGCGGGTATGTGAAACCAAGCACAACTTGATTTTTATGGTTTAATAGAAGAGATTGAGCTTCCACTGCTGTCACTTCAAAAGTGTTGTTTTGACATCTCAGCTGCACAAATTGAGTGAAAATGTCAATGACGGGAGATAAGCAGGGAAGACGGAGATGTCAGGATTCAGGACCCTGTCTTCAAAGCGGAGCCACCTGTTGGCAGGTCGCTGGATTGGACGTCAGAGCATCTGCCGTGAGAACACAGGGGGCTGCCGGTGTCTCACCACAGGGAGGTTAATCCTTGTCCTCTCTTGTCTCCCGTCCCTCCCCGCTGTCCCTGTCCCGCAGGAACGGCCTCACCAGCTGCCGGATGCGGACTGAGAGCGAGCCATCGTGTGGCTCCCCGGTGGTCAGCGGAGACCCCAAGGAGGATCACAACTACAGCAGTGCCAAATCCTCCAACGCCAGGAGCACCTCGCCTGCCAGCGACTCCGTCTCCTCCTCCTCGGCCGACGACCACTACGAGTTTGCCGCCAAGGGGAGCCAGGAGGGCAGCGAGGGCAGCTTCCAGAGCCACGAGAGCCACAGCGAGACGGAGGAGGATGACAGGAAACGCAGCCCGAAGGAGGCCAAGGATGCTCTGGGGGACAGCGGCTATGCGTCCCAGCACAAGAAGCGCCAGCACTTCGCCAAGGCCAGGAAGGTCCCCAGCGACACGCTGCCCCTCAAAAAGAGACGCACGGAAAAGCCCCCCGAGAGCGATGACGAGGAGATGAAAGAGGCGGCAGGATCCCTCCTGCACTTGGCGGGGATTCGGTCCTGTTTGAATAACATCACCAATCGGACGGCAAAGGGGCAGAAAGAGCAAAAGGAAACCACAAAAAATTAAAAACAAGTCACTGATTTGTTTTGAACTTACGGCCATTTGGTTTCAGCATGTCAGGAGATTTCTAATGATTTGTGGCAATATCAGCAATTTATTATTTTTTTCTTTTCTTTTCTTTTTTTGGTTTGATTTTCTTTCTTTTCTTTCCTTTTTTTTTTTTAATTTGCCCCCCTCCTTTGTTTTGGACCCTTAAGAATTTTATGTTTAAAGGAGATTGAAGCCATAGAACTCATATTGACACTCAGCTGTTTTACAAAAGCTTTTCATTATCTGAAGACAAAATGAAAAAGCCAAAATTACCATTGCTTCCTCCAGCTTGTCAGAAACCCGTGGCTGAATCCGCAGGGATGGCAACGAAAAGGCCACAGGGATACACATCTGGCACCTAGAAGGCACGTGTGCAAAGTAACCATCCATCAGGCCCAACCTTTAGGTTTTAAAAGTCAGGATATCCACCCAGTTGGATCTGCCGAGTGAATGCACATAAGGCAACTGAGGAGAAGGAGGGACCCTGGGTTTCCCTAGGAGGGGCAGGATGGTCACCAGTCCTCTGTGCTTCTTAACTGTGAAGCCTAGTAGCATCTTACCAGGTGGACACTGGGCCATCCCTGTACAGCAGGTGTCGATGACTCATGAGAAGCACGTGGGTCAGTTTGTAGTGATGTTGCTAATCGTTGAATTCTGATCTATAGTAAATGAGAATGTTCCACAAGCCATAAGCCTGAAGGTTGGTCCTGCACACACACACATGCACACCACACACACACAACACACACACACACAGATACACAAGAGCAAAAGAGAAAAAAACTGATGCAGAAAAAACAAGCTCTGTCTTCTTAACTGCCCAAGTGAAAAGCAAATCCAAGAAATTACAGTAGCTGTTAAGGAAGGAAATAATGGTACAAACCTTTTTCTGTCTGTCAAAACCATTTGATCCAAGTGAAAACAAAACAAAACTAAAAGCTACAGAACCTGCCATTAGTATTGTGGTGTATTTTTTAAAGATGAAAGGCACATTGATGGACAAACTAAAGTGAAAACATGGCAAAAAAAGAAAAAAAGAAAAAGAAAAAACTCCTATACTGCCCTCAAAATGGAGTTTGCAATTAATTAATGTCAGGATTCATCTTTGCAAAAATCCAGTGATTTCCACACTCAGTCAGTGTAGCCAGCAGAAATTTCTGATCCACAATGCATGGAATTCCTTTGAAAAAAGAAGAAAAAAAATGAAAAAAAATCACAAAACACAAACTTTTTTTTATTCAAAAGTAACGAAGTTCTTGTAAGGTAAATAATGTATCTAGCATGAAGCATGAATTATTTTCATATAAATATAGAAAATAGAGAAAAGGCTATGCCTCTAATTTTTAAGCCCTTAGGCTTAGAGGTTCTTTTGGTTTTCTTCTTTTTCCTTTTTTTTTTCTCTCCTTTAGTTTTCTTTTTTTGTTGTTTTTACTTTTTTTCCCTTTTTCTGATTATTTTGTTTTGTTTTTTTGAAGCAGGTGTTTAAGGTTTAACCTTCTTCAGGGACAAATTGACTGTTGGGGAACTTACTCTGCAATATAAAAATATCTTCATGTTCTGGTAGGGCCTGGATGGTGGATCTCTGTACTGCCTTGTCTGCACTTCAGCCCCCGAGCCCCTCTGATTCTCTGTTGAAACGTGTGTCCTTTCTCTCTGTCTGTACATGTTTACCATGACGCAATAATTTGAGGGCAAACTTAGTAGTGAGTGTGTATGATAGAATCAAGAGAATTATGGGACGCTGACTTGAGAAAACCATGACCGTGATTTGGTTCTAGGAAAAAGGCAGTGAATAATTATGCAAATTCACCAGGAGAAGGGGAAACACACGAATGGGCCTTATTGGATGAGGGTGTGAGTTAGGGTACACGGAAGGAGGAAGTGAATGGGTGTTGGGAGGACCCGCCCCCGACGCTGTCCCGTGACTTCATCTCACGGTGGGAAGGAGGGGCCGGCCATCTCTACCACCTCGGTACACGAACCATCCTGGAATGAAGCCCACCTAGGTTGTGAGAGCTGAATTTAGACAACCAGATGATGTCACGCAGACCAGAAACTCTTGTTATCTTTGCCTAAGAGAAGCTATTTGGGGAGATCCAGAGAAGCCTCTAAAAGAATTTGATCTTCCACCCACATGGAAGGGAAATATAGAACACAAACAAGAGCACCCACTATGGTGGCTCAGGATCTGATGTTGAGGGAAAGGAAGGGAAGTGGGGTGATGGTGATTTTAAAAACGAGGCAGTGTGGGCCGCTGGGGTGCCCCCCTGCCAGCACCAGGCACAATCCGAAGCTCCATCAGCCAGGACAGTGGGAATTACCTGGTGCATTCTCTTCCTCTGGGTTGCTGATGAGAGAACCTGAAAGAAAATCTGCACCCACATGCAGGTCAGAGCCTGAAGACCTCCAGCGTATCTGTGCAGGGTGTGGCTGGGAATAAGGATGTCTTTTTGAAGTGCTCTGTTCCCTCCGTCTCCCCAAACATCTGACACCCCAAAAGCCATCCACAGCTGTGGAACCTAAGCGACACTTTGATTTGTGTTGTCACCTGACCCTGCCCACCTCCGTCCCCCGCCCTCACTCCACCCCTAAGATCAAATTCAGACTTCCCTCCGCAAAGGCAGAGGTCAACGTCCAGGACGGTTTCTGGCCGGGGGGGTTCTTCCGATTAAAACCCCCCACAGTGGGCTGTCTCCCCTCATTTCCTTTTTCTAAAGGAGCAAAGGCCTCTTTTAGAAAATAATAAAATGCAATGTGTGTGATTTACTTTTCTGATCTCTTTGAGAAATAGATAAATATCTTATAAAAGTGTGTTCTTAACTCCAGAACCACTCTTTTTGCATAAATACCTCATCGGGCAGCTTTCTAAGTGTTACTTTCCTGAGTGTCCCTCAGTCCCTTCTTAGGAGCCGCTGGGAGACGTAGGGGAAACTTTAGTGAGGGTACTTTTTTCTATTTTTCTTCTGTTTTTGGAGGCATACACATTATGCATAACCAAAACAATGGCTCAATTGTGTTTAACTTTGTATTTTGATTGTTGAGAAAAAAAAAAGTATCGATGTGTATGTGGCCGTTTGTAGTGAATTCATTGCAGAATGAGGTTGCCCATGTCCTTGCCAAGCCAAGGGGCAAGGAGCACCCTCTCACCCCCTTCCTCCAAGAGCAGTAGAGAATTTAAGCACAAGCCTATTTGTGAAAGAATATTTTGCTCAAGTGTAATTCACTTTAGTCTTGGAATTCCTTCCCAAACGTCAGGTGTTCTTTTAGCTTTCGAACTAGCCTATGTATTCATTAGTCTGACAAAGTCGCCTGAGCACCATTCAAGGGGTGTGGTGGTGTTTTTGCTTTCGTTTCTCCTGCTGGGAGAAGTGGCATTTCGTGTGTCATTCCAGTGTCTCACATACTCAAATGGGGCGGGGGGGAGGGGGAAATGGGGAACTATAGCAATATTTGAAGATGCTTTGGAAAACAACCGTGAACACATCTGCACCGTGACATCCACAGTTACTTGCTGTTGGTCCTCGGACACATTTAAGAGAAAGAGACTGGCTCTTTATTCTTAAATGATGTGCGCATAGACAGTTATTTTTATGCTACTACAATTGTCTGTTATCTTTACCTAGTACTTCGTGGAAGGGGTTTGCATCATAGACTTCCCAGCCTTATAATATAACTCATAAGCTCCTACTTCCCTTGCCCCTCTCTGACCACTCTCCGTTCAAGAGTTCTTTGGTAGAACTGTCTATCTGAAAGTCAAATGAACCCAACCCACAGGTAGACGGTTTGAGAAACCACAGCCAAGACCACAGTGGCAGGTTTTGGTCTTGGTGCTGAGTGTTTAAGAAGGGATGTGTTGGAAGCTTTTCCCAAGAGCTGACTTTTGTCTTGTAGGGGCGCTCGGCCTGTCTGGCCCTTGCTGGGCGTGGCAGTGAGTACCACGGGGTATTCTGGAGGAGGTCACTGCACTGAATGGCCGTCCTGCCTAGGAGACAACTTCAGGCTTCAACAGTTTGGATGGCTTTGGTGCCCGGCTCAGTCCTGGGACACAGCAAGACTGCTCTGCACCCAGTGCTGCTGACTCCCCGGTCCAGTTACCCCACCCTACGTGTGTGGGCCCTCTGCCTCTCTCATCAGAGGGCTCTTGGAGAAGGAATCAGAGTTCTGTACCAGTGACCTCCATGGGAGGGTTTTCCATATGGGATTGGATTCGATGCAATGTGACTTCTTTCCATTTCACCTTGATTCAGGTTGGGACTCGTTTCTTTCTGGTGGATCACAGCTGCCCAGATGTTGCAGTTTTATCTTTTGTGTTTCTGTAGAGGAGTATTTTTCTTTCATCTTCAGGATTTTTTTCTCTCTCTTTTTTGCCACCAAAAGAACAGGTTTGAACCCCATGTCCCCTCTTGATCGTGACTTACCAGTGTTGACAGTTACATCCTTAGTGTTGTAGGTCCCAGCTCCAGTACTATATCAAACACTGTTATGCACATAATGCAGCACTGTGATCTAATTTAAATAATACTTTTTTTATTATTTATACTACTATATATAATATACATCAACACTTTTGCTATATAACCTAAGTGGTAACCCTCTTTTTAGTTCCCTGCCAAAACTCGGGACTTTGGTCTATATCGCAGTCAACACAGTTACAAAGTTGTAATGGTGTCTTTTTTTTTTTCCTTTTTATTTGTAACGAAATGTGTAAATCAACGTATATACATTGTGTGGTGTTCCTGTATCTGGAGTCCCATGAGGATTTACACATGGCATTCAGTGTTCTGTATAGACCCGCCTGCCTTTGTGAATTCATCTGTTGACCCTTCTTCCTTTGAGAGAACACTGGTGACGCTGGTGAACTCTTGTTCTCTCTCTGCCCCCGCCCCCCTCCCACTGGTTATTCTTGAATTAAGCACAGACGCATCAGCTCCGTTGCTTCATCATGAATAATGCGTGTGACCTTGCAATTCTTCCACAGTTCAGCAAACAAGTGCTAGCTTCACTGACCAAAAATTTAGGAAGGAAAATCCGATTTTTAAAACGATCCATCTTTCCACAGCCGAAACCAATATGTCTATGGTGCTGCATTTTGCTGTCTGTCCTACTTTTGAAATCAGACCTGGGTGAAAGATCACTTCTGACTCAACTGTGATACGCTCACAAGTACCCTTCCTGTTCGTTTTGTTAGCGTTGAAATCAAGACTATTTATTTGGAATCTATACAACAGTGTTTGCCACTGTCTTTCACTTGCAAAAAGTTGAGAACAGCCTTCCCTACTTTTTGCAAAGGATTACTATTCCATATTGGATTCTCAAAGACTTCGATATGGGGAAACTCTCACACCTAGAAATTGTCTTTCATCCTTTCATGACTGTGGCCTGAGTTCCCAACCCCTCCCTTTTTTTAGATGAAACTCTTAGCACAATTTCAGTTATTTAAACATTCAGCATTGTGTGTTGAGCCATCGAAGCTCACAGCTGATTCAGTAACCAGTTTCCTGCTGTCATTCACACTCACTACTTACACTGCCATGGTGACAATGTGGAGGAAACAAGTGTCCGTGTGTGTCTGGGAAGCATTATACGCTTGTACATTTTATTTTTTATACTCTGATTCTGTAACATTTCTGAGTTTTGTTTTTGTTTTACAGAAAAAATAAGTAAATAAATAACAGTGATCAAGCAATCAGAAGACAAGAGGTTTACTCTCAAGACTTAGGGTCATCGGACCTCTGGCCAATAGACCTCCGTGGCCAAATTCATTTACTAGAGTAATAAGTTTTCGAAAGCCAATTTTTTTTCTGTATCTTTCTGTATGAAACTGCCAATATCATGAATAGAAAGGGAGAACCATGAGAAAGGAGGTGACGTTCAGTCGCATTTGTGTTACCTAGAGGAGCAGTGTGGGAGCTGGCACGATCAGCCAAACTTTAGGGACCTGGTGGAGTTGCTTCGGAGGCACCCATACTTGCATTTCGCATTCTCCATATGTAATCATATTGCCAAAGACAAACTATTCATCATTTATTGTAAATAACACTTTCCCCCAGACCTACCATAAAGTTTCTGTGATGTATTGTCTTCCAGTTGCAATAAAAATTACTGAGTTGCATCAATTGAAGAAAAATGCCATGTCGTATTGTGTGCACTGCGTCTCCATGTGCAAATGCTGAGCAGTAAAATCATTTATATTTCCTACCTGCACTAGGGTGTGTGCTCCGTTTTTTACGGCCCGGTGTCTGAATCTCCACTGCGCTTACTGCCCCCATCCTCAGGCATGCTTCATTTTCAGTAAAAAAATTACACACCTTTTGCAAATAAACAGATTCACAGCCCAAGGCTGGGCTCCCCTGTGGCTCTCAGAATTCCAGCTTGGATCTAAAGAATTGCTAGACAGTAAACCTCCCACCACAAACCTTAGAGCTTGTAGTTAAAACCAATTGTGCCTTTCATTTGGAAGATGACAAATACACTGAAATTATACACTGGGGCGGGGGCCTGCCAGCCTATCCCAGGTCCTGAGGGCTTCTTATGATGACTTTCCTAACCCTGAGGCTTTGGCCTTCCAGGATTTAATCCATCATCCCTCAGAGTACCACGCATGCCCTAAGGACCAAGGAGGAGTTGGAGTGGAGAAGAGTGGTCGGGACAAGTGATAGGCACAGGGTACCAGTCACCATGCTGGAGGAATGGAAAGGATGTTCTTTCTGAGTTCTTGTTCCTTCTATGACAGTTGCCAGTGTGCTGTGTGGATCTGTAGCTCTCAGAGCAGCCACAGTGACCCCGGCAGAGCTGGCCTCCACCACTTCCTTTCTGCTGGGCCCCACACTCACTGGTGTCTTCTAGGTGCCCAGGCTGTGCCTCCTGTGGTCACGGTGTTACTGTAAGGTCACTTCCAGTGCGTCTATCAGAATGGATTCCCAACAAGGCTTCTCAAGGTGGTCACCCCCGGATCTAAGGTGTTTGCCAGCACTGCCACCATGTCCATTTCCACTGTTGGAATCACCTTCAAAGCTGCCATGTGCCCTCCTGGATGACAGCCCTTCAACGCTGGAGGGGGAATTGATGGGGAGGAAGAGCAGAAAGTCATTGGGGTCAAATCTGATGAATCGGGTAATTGACCAATTTGAGTAATACTTAACACCAAATACAGGGTGTGGCCACCGTAAAAAATCTGCATCAGACATATTCCGTAAGTGATGCTCAAGGTGTCTGAAGACGAGACACCCAGGTAGCTTGAGTATCAGAGTATCTGAGGGAATTCCGTCATGATGATAACACCTCCAAAATTCTGATCTGACCTCGAGGGGGCATTGATTGGCCCACAGAAGAGGAGGGTAGTCTGGTAGTTGTTACCTGAAGTGTTTGTTATCTAATGGGGCTGGGGGGTGGCGGGGCCTCTGGGCTACAAGATGGTGTAAGTGCGAAAGGAGGCAGGTGAAACAGACAGATTTGAAATCACACTGCATGACAATAGAAAAAAACTACCACCAGGGTCAAAATCATATTAGGTGTTGCACATTATTTTTGTTCTCTTCTAATTTAAGCAGCATTCATTGAGCACCAACACTATCCCAGGGACTGCTGGGCCACAGTGACAAGTGGAATTAGTCTGGAAGGGACTTGAAAGCTAATACAAGAGGGGCCCTGAGTTGCTGGGACAGGCATACGATTAGGTGTTTAGACGGCACCCCAGAGGGATGGGGGCCAGGCTTCCTGGAGCAGAACTTCCCGAGGGTTAAGCAGTGGTGATCTTGTTGGAATAAGTTCAGAGTGTCGTCAGGTGGCTGATCTGAAAGGACAGCATGCAGGTGTGTCTCTAAGCTGCTTCCAGGTGTGTTCAGGGGGCTTTGCTTCCTTACTGTGTATTCACCTGCCTCCCCGTCTGTGTCCTCTGCCCTCATCAAAACGGGGCCACACTGTGCCTTCCTCTCCAATTCACTCTTCAGTTCCTTCCCTGAAAAGAAGGAAACAAAGGAATGACCGGTGTCTTCAGTTTATTAAAAGCAGCTTGGTGTGAGTGCAAAGAAAGAAGAAATCCAAAGTATGAATAAAGCTCACACTCATAAGTGACTTTCATTCCCACCACAGTTTTAATAGTAGCATTTGCGATTCTGTGTCGTGCATTTGGTTGGGGAACTGTATATCTCATGTTCTGTGTTTCCTTTGAGCAAACTACAAGATTCTGGACTCTGCCTTGAAGACGTAATTATCTGCTGGATGGATGCTTCATCTGCATATATGAGTGACACGCACGCTCTCCTCTAAGTCTTAGCTAATCCAGGTGTGGCTTATCCCTGCTTTATAAACATTCTTCCTGGACAACTGAAAATGGGTGATTTTCTGGAAAGATCAGATAACACTGTCTTCAAAGTTGTTTGAATCCTCAGAGCAGTGAAACTCCCGCACCAGGTACCTCGGGGACCACAAAGTGCATTTAGTGTTGACGCCGCCCTGAATGAAGTGGGATGAGTGAAGGTGAGCAGAGTGGCTGCCCCTGGCCAGTTTCTCCTCTCCTGTTGACTGCTTTCCCTGATGAAAGGAAGAGTTCTGAGCTAAGGAATTACCATCCTTCTAGAAATTTCTGAACGGAGGAGGGCAACTTCAGAGGGGGTCTGGCATAGCTAGGAGGCTTTTGTTTATCACCTGAAAGCACAGGTCTGTCACCCTGCTTCTCAGATCCCCCAGGAATCAAATGGTCCTACAATTGGCACAAATATGAAGGTATGTTTGACCATTTTTTAAAAATTGGGATACAGAACCGGGGGTTCAGGGACTTAGTAAGGACAACTTTTTAAAAGACTCAAATATAAGTGAATAAATCAGTTTATTAAATGTCCACCTCTTCCCTTTGTTTTGTGTGAATAAACCTTCTGGGAGCAGTGCTTTAGGTAATACTAACACTTAGGTAACTTAGATGACAGTAGTCTCTTGATTTGAAATCATTCTTGGGCATTTTGAGATAAAGTATCCTAATGTTTTATGTTACTCCATAGTAAAATACTTATGGGGCATATGGCTAAATCTCTTTCAAAAGGCAGCAGTTTATTTCAGAAGTATCCAGAAGTTCTATTTTTTCCTCATCTGTTACTCATCTCAGAACTGATTTCTGAAAATATATACTATAGAAGAAGAGGAGTATGATGAGAGAAGTCTGAAAATAAGCCAGCGGCTGATGTTTTAACCCCACTAGGATACAGTTTCTTCGTTAAATGGAATGGACCATTCTCTGCACATCGTAAAACCGGAGGGGACATTAGAGACCATTGAGTCTAAACTCCCTATTTTACTGACCCAGAAGCTGAAGCACAAAAAAGTTAAGGGATGTGCCTGAGTTGACACAGCTGGCTAGTGGCAGACCTGGACTCAAGAGGAAAATTTCCTTGTCTTTTGTCATATTCATCTGTTTGGTATATAATTATAATCACCACAGCTGTAGAATTTCATAGCTGGCAATTCCCCACATGTGCACACTTAACATAATGTCCTGTGCATTTTCCCCATAGCCATAGTGAAAATGATCACCTTTTAAAATAATACATAATGTTCTATTTTTTTTCTTTTTTCTCATTTCTTTTTTAAGTGTAGCCAGTTTACAATGTTGTGTCAATTTCAGGTGTACAACGTAATGTTTCAATCATACATATACATGTATATATTCTTTTTCATATTCTTTGTCATTATAGGTTACTTCAAGGTATTGAGTATAATTCCCTGTGCTATATAGTATAAACTTGCTGTTTGTCTATTTTATATATAGTAGTTTGTACCTACAAATCTCAAACTCCCAATTTATCCCTTCCCACCCCATTCTCCCCCAGTAGCCATAAGTTTGTTTTCTATGTTTGTGAGTCTGTTTCTGTTTTATAAATAAGTTTTGTGTCTTTTTTTTAGATTCCACATATAAGTGATATCATATGGTATTTTTCTTTCTCTTTCTGGCTTACTTCACTTAAAATGATGATCTCTAGGTCTATCCATGTTGCTGCAAATGGCATTATCTTATTCTTTTTTATGGCTGAGTAGTATTCCATTATATATATATACCACAACTTTATCCAGTCATCTGTCAATGGACACTTAGGTTGTTTCCATGTCTTGGCTATTGTATATAGTGCTGCTATGAACATTGGGGTGCATGTATCTTTTTGAAATAGCATTCCCTTTGGATATATGCTCAGGAGTGGAATTGCTGGATCATATGGTAAGTTCATTTTTAATTTCTTAAGGAATCTCCATACTGTTTTCCATAATGGCTGCACCAAACTACATTACCACCAACAGTGTAGGAGGGTTTCCTTTTCTCCACACCCTCTCCAGCATCTATCACTGGTGGACTTTTGAATGATGGCCATTCTGACCAGTATGAGGTGATACGTCATTGTAGTTCTGATTTGCATTTCTCTGATAATTAGTGATATGGAGCATTTTTTCATGTGCCTTTTGTATCATAACATTCTATTGAGTGGGTGGCATGTCATCTACAACTGTTACCTTCTTTTCATTGTTTAAATTGCTTACAGTTTCTCTCTATTCCTAGTGATACCACAATGAACATCTTCAGGCATATGGCTACTTGCATATTTTCAACTTGCCCTTTGGTTGGTAGCCTGTTGGAACAAAAGTATTATCAGTGTTACAGCTCTTTATGTACGGGCTTTCCAAAAGGCATCAGTGCCAAGGGCAATGAATGGAAACCCTGATTTCACTGCACCCTTACCAGTGTTGGAATTTCTTTTTCTCTTTAATCTGTGCTACCAGACAAAAGTAGTGTTTTATTGGTGTTTTTTAAAATTGAGATTTTATAACTGTTTTGAGTTTCCATTTACCTGCTAGCAAAGCTACATGATTTCCCATAATTTACTGGCCATTTATTTTCTCTTTTCTGAATCATCTGTGACTGACTCTTCAGGAGTTCCCAGGAGAAGGAAATTAGATCCAGAGTCTCTTTTCTAGCAAGGCTCCTGATTAGCCACTAAATGGTGCCAGGATGACCAAACACATCAGCTGACCCCAGACGGTGCTCTCATCTTCAGATGCTCTAATTGTCCTTACATTGAGACAAAGCCCATTCCCTTAAATTTTTGGCCAAAGTTCCTAGGATTTGCCTGAAAGGCTGAAAAGATGTAACCTAAATCATCTTGCACATGGCAACCATTTATATTTTTGAAAAACAACAATAATTTCCTCCCTAAATCTTTTCCAGAATAAATATTCAAGTTCTGTCTATTCCTTTCCTCTTCTGGACACATTCCAGTCTGTGATCAGAACTGATCACAGAACTCAAAGTACAGTTGGATGATGAAAAACCATCACTTCCTTCATTCTGGATCCTCTGTTTCTATTAATGTAACCAACGACTAAATTCTAAATTTTTTTTTTTTTTTTTTTTTCAGAAATCGTAGCACATCACTGATTCACATTGAACTTGCTAGTAACTAAAACAGCTAAGTCCCAGCTGCTGGCATTCTTCTCCAGATACTCATTTTAGATCAAAGTGCAGGACTTCATACTTATCTCTGTTAAATTCCACCTCCTTAGACTTGGTCCACTGGTCAAGGCCAGTTGAGATTAGCAGTGGGGTTGGGTTATGAGGGTCCTGACTTTGTCATCCAAAACATTTGCTTTCCCTCCAGGTATCATTGGATCACAAATTTGAAAATGTCTTTCGTATGTTGATTAGGACAAAGCTGAAGCCATGTGGCATGGTTCTGGGGACACCCTTGTAGGTCAACTTTCATTTCAGTCAGCCCCCTTAGAGGGCAATCGTTCAACAAGTTATATATGCATCTGGCTTTATGAAGATATATGAAGCCTACATTTCTCCACACAATCAAAAGTTTGTCAAGAATATCCTTGATCTCCAGGTGTAAGTCCATAGTCTTCCTTTATAAAAAAGGAAATTAAGTCATACTCTATGCCAATATGAATTATGCAAATTTGAAATAAGGCAACTGAAAAGAATAAAGTTTAACTTAATGTACAAAACTTGAGATAATGTAAATCCTACTTTATTTCTATGGGGGAATTAGTCTTGACTTATGCATATATAAAATTATATGAGGTTTTAAGGAACATATCCCTCATATAAAAAGCAGCCACAATTTATTCATCCATGTCCTCATTCATCCATTCACTTACTACATCTTAGTGAGCTCAAGCTGGCTTCCTTGCCAAGAGCTTACAAACCGTTCTTGTAATAATCCGTCTAAGAATTCTGCCCAGGAATAGCCCTGAGACTATGCAGCGACAGTTTGCAGACAGTCTTCTGTTTACAATCAAGAAGTTTCAGCATAATGCTGAGTGGTATTTCTTCACTCCGTGTGCAAGCCTGTTTAGAGCATGGCCACACCGAGCATGCAGTTAGTCTCTAAATACAGTCAGATGCATCTAAAATAATGGTCTTCCTTTAAAATAAAAAACAACTCAGAAGTTGAGTTTAGTTACTCTTCGCACCTATTTACTTTTAAAAACTTAACACTCCCTGGCACGGCGCATCTATTTAAGCGTCCAGAACTTCAGTAGTCTGAGAGGGCTACCCCAAACGTGAAAGGATAGAGAAGAAATTACAGAAGAAATAGATGAAGGAAGTGTTAAAATAGATTCTCTCCTTCACAGTCACAATCAACCCACCTTGTTTTTCAGCAACTGCTACGTGCCAATCCTGATAGGCGCTGGGGACGCAGGGGAATAATCTGGTTCCTACCTTCCGGTGTGATCACCTCCAAAAGTCCAGCTGGAGCAAGTAATGGGGGTCTCACTGGTGGCTGGTGTATTGTTCCCCAAACTTCTCAGTTGTGGGTGATCTTTTCAAGGTGTGAAAATACTGGTTGTGAAGATCAACACGGCCTCTGTCTTCCTCTCTCTCATCCGTCCTCTTTTCTCCTCTGTCAGCTAGTGAGGAGTTAGAGAGAGCCTGTTTGCTGTCTGCAGACATGGCCATCCCTCCTGTGGAAGCATGATTTCTTACTGAACTGATCCTCGCTCCTGCTTACCAGCTCCGTGATAGCCAGGTGTGTCCTTCTTGTCCACCCAGTGCTTCCAGTTCTTGATTCAGAAACCAGCGTTCATCCCCAACCCTGCCCTCTCTCTACTTTCTCTCCCCGCCACCTAGCCATCATCACTCCCTCCTCAAGGTGGCTGTAAGAGCAAAGGTTGGAGAGGCCAAGCAGCACAGCCAGCTCTTGTTTTATGTTAATAACTCTCCTGCCACCGTTACGGGTGAACAAGAGATGCAGAAAGATGCATGAAGCATTCAGATGATTATCAATCTAGTCTTTCTCCTGAAACTCCTACTCACTGAACAAGGACCCACAGACCTAAGAAGGTTCATTATGTCCAGCCTCCTGCCCATCGGTGGACATGGCTGCAAACTCCACTCTGACCTCAGAGAGACGTGCCCACCACACACCGATGATCAGGAGCTGTGGTCACACAATCAAGGGCCATGACTTCTGGGTATGTAATTCTTTCTAGTTGACCATTTCTTTTTGACTGAAATTTTCATCTAACCCATCCTGACCCATTAGTGGGAAAACAACTCAATGTCTTTTCAGCTTTATTGGCAATAACTAACCCCTTCAGACTGAAAAGGTCAGGTGCCAATTAAGAAAATTCTGACGGATGTCATACTCACGCCTGGTGAACTTTTGTACACTTCAAAGGTCAAAGTCATTTTGTATTTCTAAGGACTTATAACTTAATAATAACATAAACGCACTGTAGATGAGCTTGGTCCTTAGTGTTTATCAGGAACTACCAAGAACCCAACTTCTCCATCCCAACCAGCCTCTCTAAGAGTCCCCAAGTCATCCTGAATTCCTCCTTTTCTGTCAGGTCCCCCATGGAATCTAGCACCAAATTTGGTCAGCTCTACCAAACTCTCCTTTGGCTGTTCCTTGTCCCCCACCTTCATGACTGCCTCTGCCCCCATCAAGCCCCATTTCCTCTCATCTAGATGTCGGCCGTAACCATGAGCCTCCCCGACCACAGGGTCCCCACAGAGCCAGAAGAATTATCTTTCCAGATTACCTCTGATTGTGTCATCTATTTAAAATCTTCACCCCTGGCCGCATTGCCTGCAAGATAATGGCCAAATCCCACAAGGCAACCCTTTGAAAGAGCCCCGGCCCAAATTTCCAGCTTCATCTTGAGCCTCTCGACCCACCTGGACTGTGGCCACCCTCGATGGCCCCCGTCTCCAAACTCCCCAGGCTTTTCCTGCCTCAAAACTTTTTCACCTTCTTCTCTCTTCCTGGAATAAATGCTCCCCCTGCTTGCTGCCTCCTTCCTCCTGAAAAATCCTTGACAATCCTTTAAGACCTAAGTCAGATTGTTCCCTCACCATGTCCCCGAAGCACTGAAAACTTCCCCTTGGACGCAGGCAGGCATCAGATCTTCTATAAATTCATGGTGATCATAGATGGAGTTGTTTGATGTCCTTATTTAACCAAACAGATTGTTGGCAAAGATATGTCGATCTCCCCAGATTTTCCTTTGCTCCTGAGCCCACGCTGGGTCTCTCTTTTTCACAAGAAAGCTGCCAAATATTCATCCTCAGCCAAGCTGTGAAATAAAAATAGAGGAAATCTGTGGTGAGTGGTTCTGTGGTCAGTGTAACCAAGGATCCAAAGCAGATGTGTCATTGTCAGAGCAGAAATTGGGATGTGTGTTCTGGGTCCTAGATCTGAAAAATTAGATCACCATCTACATCTGAAAATTCTCTTCCCTGGGTCTCCTGAGACCTCCCATCTCCCTGAATCTGCATGAACTAAAAATGACTCATTTAGTCATTCAACAGTCACAGGGACTGTAGGGTCAGATGCGTGCCAGGCCCTGGGCATACAGAATGACTAAGACTGCCTGCATGCCCATAGGAAGATTGCAAGCCAGCACAATGTCACAGTACAGTAAGATAGAATTTCCACCTCTGTATCATTGCACCAAATCTCCTTGGGTGGGGTCCAGAGAGGGAACGCTGAGCCCTTTCCCGGGGAGCTTCCATATTCACATTTGGCTCCACTCATTTGAGGGTGATTCCCACATCATATCTTAGACCCAACCTCCTTGCCCAAGATCCAGACCACATGGCCAGACCACAAGGACCTCCAACTCAACACAACCAAACCAGCACTGTTGACAGAGACATCTAGTTGCCCATCCAGTGTCCTGTCACCCTTCACCATCCACCAGCAGAAGCCTGATTTCAATGGGAATGGCAGTGTGCCCATCTGAAAAGCTGTACTCCCCAGATTCTCTTGCAGATAAATGCCAGTGGGATGTAACGGAAAGAATACTTTAAAGGGTGGGGCTCCCAAGAAGTTCTTTGAAAGAGGACTAACACATTTCTTGACATTACTGATCCCTCCCCCGACCCTCCTTCCTACAATGTGAAATTCTACTGTGAAAGCTGGAATTCCAATGTGATAGCTGGATAGCAGAGGCCATTTGATGACCATGAGGCAACTCTGAGATAACCTCGAAAATGAAAACCAGGTGCTAAGGATGATGGAGAAGAAAGTTCTAAGGAGCCTGGGACCACATTGGCACCATGGAATTGCCGTATCAGCCCTGAACTCCCACCCTCCAGACTTCCTTTCCATGAGAGAAAATAAACCTCAGTCTTGCTTAAATCATCGTTATGTCAGATCTGTTACTTGCAATCAAACTCGATTCCTGACTGATGCAGGCCTCATCATTACCCACCTCCCAACTCTCTTCCTGACTCCGGTACCACTTCAGTCCTCCTTCCTGGATTCCCTGTTTTGTTCACATCACTGCAGCCCTTGCAGCCGCCTAAGGCCTTACCTCAGGAGTTGGCAACCTACATCCCGCAGGCCAGTTCCAGTCTCCCCCACTTTTATACATGGAACTTTGGGGGACACAGCCACACTGATTCTTTTATATATTGTCTATGGCTGCTTTTACACAATAACAGCAAAAATTGAGTATTTGAGACAGAGACCAATGACTTAAAAAATCTGAAATATTTACTACCTGGCCTTTTACAGAAAAAGTTTGCTGACCCCTGTATTACCCTGAAGTTGTCCACAATTTCTTTTAGCCCTCACTGCCTGCATTATGTCAACAAGCCCCATCAGTTCAGCCTCTGAGATGTCTCTGCGTTCCGTCCCCACTGCAGTAGTAACCTCTGTTTATACCATCATCATTTCTTCAGACTTAGTAGTGAGAGAACTTGTATAATTGGTGCCCCTTTCTCCTCTTGTGTCAGTCAAGCCCAACCAGGCAGGCAGAGATGCTCAGGGAGCAGGCTGTGCAGGTGATGGAAGAGCTGAGGCACCAAGCACAGGAGCAGAGAACTATCATCACCTCTGAACAGAGAGGAGCCGAAGGGGAGGCCGGGTTCCTAGAAAACACAGCTGCACAGGCCTATCTGACAGGAGCAGAGCCATGGGAGTCGAAGCGGTGACCAGACACCTCCTGGGACAGAGAAGGTTGGCGGGAAATGCCCTTTCCTCCTCCTATTTTCCAATCACCTGTCACTTCTTACCATTGGATAAACCCCAAGGGAAGACAATTGAGAGCAGAAAATGTAGTCCCCGGGGTCAGCCCTGCTGTGGTGCCCAGCAGAGTGGAGCAGTCAAAGGTCCAGCAACGAAACTGGAGGCAGAGGGCTCCTCTCCAGTCCTGCCCCTCTCTTGTCTGTCCCTTGCACTCCAGGCAGGGTGACCATTCTGATCACCATCTGACACTTTACCTTCCTAATGTCCTCCCACACACCCTAAGCCCTGGCTAAGGTCCCGATTCCTTAGCATGGCAGGGGAGCCCTCTCACCTGGCCCTCACGGGCCCCCAGCCTGATCTCCCGCCTCTCCCATGTCTACTCTGAGAGTCAGCGGCTGCTTGGGAAGTTGCAGTTTCCAGGATGCCCCTTGTGTCCCCTGTCCCTTTGCACAGACTGTCTTCTCTGCCTTTCTGGAATGTCCTCTCACCCCACAAAGCTCCTGCCCCCTGTCTTCCCTCAACTTCCACAGCCTCTGCAGACAAGGTATTTGTGGTTAAAGTTCCTGTATTGCATACTTGCCATGTTCCCTGGTAGCTACTGATTTCCTGGTCTGTCTGCGTTGGGTTCTCCTAAAGGACAGGCTTTTTCCCTGAACATGTCCTTATCCCTAGGGTCTGCTGGAGCATCTGGAACACAGTGGTTACCCAGTGAGCATTTCTTGTATGGATGGATGGATGGATGAAGGAACACAAGCTGCTGACATCCTAGCCCACATGTTCTATGGGAGAGTCTTACATGTATTCCTCCAACTGTGGCAGGAAGCAGGATGGAGGGGGAGCTGGAAATGCATTCAGGAGCATTTGAGAACATGGTATCACCTCCTTCCTAGGACAGCTCCCCAGGGAAGAGGGTGGTGAGGCCTCACTCAACAACCTGCCTGGGGCTTCAGGGGTGAATAAAGGATGCCTTGGCTTGCCTTGACCAGGCCACAGCCGTGGGCAGGTCCTCAGTCTTTGGGTAGTACTACCCATGTGTCCAGCAGGGTGAAGGACCATCCTCCTCCCACAGAGCCCCAGACCCAGAAATGTCACATCTCGAAGGGCCCCTAGAGCATCCAGGCAAACAGGACCGAGGGGAAGGGACGGCCCTCTCCCAGGCCAGCGGGATCTCCCGCCTCCCAAGCCAGCCCCGCCAGTCCCCTCCTGCTGCCTGTGAGGGATGGGATGGAGGTGTGGGCACAGCCCACCCTTGGCCCAGGCCTCTGTTTCCTGCTTCTTTTACACTGACTGACCACACTAGAGCCCGTTTCCACGGGGGAAATCACATCACAAATGTCTCTGCACCAGTGCTCTTGGCATCGCTAAGTCAGAATCCTCAAATCATCACTGTGGGGACAATCGATGCTCTTGTCCGGTTTTTAATGACAATCAATTCTCTCTCTAGCTCTTTGCTAAGTAAGTGTCATTGAGAACAATTACATTGTGTGAACCTGGTCTCAGGCCTTGAATTTGTAGCTTCCTCTGGCTGATGAGAGTCAGAGCATCTTGTTACTGCTCTGTTCTCAGTCAGTCACACAGTACGCCCAGCTGTACAATTAATGTTCTTTCCGGTCTGTTTTTCAGTCAATGTGGCAGCTCCACTAAGTCAAAAAAGAAAGTCAACCCTATGCCCATGCCCTAAGAGGGGGGCTAGGGAAGCCAAGATTGCCGACTGGCCTCTTTGCTGACCCTGAGCAAATGAGGCAAAGTGGCCAGTGTCAGGCCAACTAAGTTTCTAGTCCCAGCTCTGCTGTTTACCAGCTGTGTGACCTTGGGCAAATCACTCACCCTCTCTGAGGCTCTGTTACTGCATCTGTAGAATGGGATAATAACAGTACCACACAGGGTTGTTAAAAGGATTACTTGAGATGATGCATGAGAAAGATAGCATGTGTCACATCTAAGAGGCTCAAGAAGTGACTATTATTATTATTTTATTGTTAGGAATCCCAGAACTACACAGCCCAGCCTCTATATCTGTGCTGATGCTGACCCATTTGGGAACCACAAGCCACATGTGGCCACACTAGAGCAGCTGAGATGTAGAATCCAAATTGAGATGTGCTCTAAGTAGACTGGGTTTCAAAGACTCAATATGAAAAGGAGAATGTAAAATATTTCACTAATACCTTGTAAAATATTGACTACATTTTGCAATAATATTTGGATACATTGTGTTAAATAACATATGTGATTAAAATCACTTGTACCTGTCTTTTTCTCTTTTTTAAGTGGCTATTCCTAAAAAATTCTGAATTCTCTAGTGGCTCTGATTTTATTTCTCTTGCACAGCACCGTTCTAGACGAGTCCCTTTCAAAGAAGTCCCACAAAATAGCCATAAGTCATCAATGATAACAGCAACAAAAAGGCAAGTAAATCCCCCTGGGGATTCCGATCTTTAATTTGTATCTCTTTAAAACAATAACAACAAACAAGCAAAATACATGTGTCATTAATGCTCCTCTTATCGCCTTTCCTCTCCTCCCAACTTTCTTGCACCCAGTGCTGTTTTAAAGCCTTTAATTTACCACCTCCCTGCCCCCATTGCCAAGTACACACAGACTATCTCTCCACTTCTGCCCACAGGACTTTTTTTTCTCTCTACCTGCTGTACCCCAGTGCCCACTGTCTTTGTCCTCCCACTCCTCCCCCTTCCTCTCAGGCATGGCCTGTTACTATCTGTTCTCTGAATTAGCACCTCTGAAGTCTCTGGATTTGGCAGCTTCTCCCAAGAGACTTGGATAGGGCAAGACAGACTCCCATTAACCAAATTCACAGAAGACTGATGGATAAACCAAATTGTTAAAGGGTTAACTGACAACAGAAAGGGTCTTTTCAGGGAACTCTGTGCTCCCTCTGCAGTCCAAGGATCCCTGATCCTAGGTCCATATTGTAGGCTGTGTATTAGGGTCCCTGGGAAGGTGAATTAGTGAATTTCGTGAGCTCAAAACTAGAACTGAGAAGATCGCAAGGGAGATTTCATCACAGCCAAAGAAAAGCTTGGTGGGCACACTGTGTAACTGCGTGAAGGCCTGATTGCCAGAGTCCCCAGGTTTGCTGATGCTCCCTCTTAGCCAGGGCTGGCTGAACACCAACAAATTCTTGTTCTTTGGCTCTCATCTTTCAGGTTCCAGGACAATCCTGCTGTTTTGATGATAAGGTTCACCTCCAGCTTCAGCATGAAACATTTGAGCTGGTTTCAGCTCAGTGTCATGTCAGCTTTTCCTCCTAAGAGACGAGCCCAGTCCCTGTGACTGGATTTCAGGGTTCACCCATGTCCTTGGCCACAAGTATGGGTTGAATTGTGTCCCTGGCAAATTCATATGTTGCAGTCCTAACCCCCAGGACTTCAGAATGTGATCTTATTTGTACATAGGGTCATTGCAGATGTTATTAGTGAGGGTGAATCATTTGGGAATATGGCTGGCCCCCCATCCAGTATGACTGGTGTCTTTATAAAAAGAGGAAATGGGGAGACAGACACAGAGGACAAGGACCATAAAGGCTGGAGTGATGCTGCCACATGGCAAGGAAGTACCAGAAGCTAGGGGAGACGCCTAGAACACATCCTTCCCTAGCACCTTCAGAGAGAGCACAGCCCTGCTGACACCTTGATTTTGGACTTCTAGCCTCCAGAATTGGGAGACAATACATTTCTGTTGTTTAAGCCTCTCAGTTCACGGTCTGTTGTCGTGGCAGCCCCAGGAACTAACCCAGCAACCACCCACTCAGGCTGCCTTTATGGGGGCTAATCTTGCTGCCACTGTGAGTAAACTCTTCCGAGTTTCACTCTTGGGAAGAAACTTAGTAAGGCTTTGGGGGTTACCTACACCACTCATATGCACTCACCACATTATTAGTATTACGAATAAAATATTTTTAAGTAAGACATTTACATTCTTGGCTTTATTTATTATAAGGTAGCTTCACAAATTCTTTTAAAGAAACTTGCTTTATTATGCACTCATCCTATTTTGAGAACTGATGTAAGGAACTCTCAATAAAAGGACCTCTTTTCTGTTTGAGAATGACATCTGGGATATTGCTCCTTCAATCAGTCAAGGACCTGGAGTCAAAACCCCCATGACCCACGACAAAATCTTCTCAAAGCTCAGAGCCAAGAATCAGTTGGGTTTTTGTTTATTCTCCCCCATGATGAACTTGTACTCAATGAAATACACATGGTGTCTAAGCTCCACCTTTTTTCAGACAGCAAAGAAGTGTGGGTTTCATTACTATAACTTCCCTTAGCCAAGGGTTCATGGTACATTTTTTTCTCCTTTCTCTTTTCTACATTTTCCTCTTCTCTTTTGCTTCATGATTGCTTGTTTTATTGTTCCTTTAGTATGAAAATAAACTACCTCAATTCCCTTTTGGAAGCCAGCAAGATATGAATCCACAAATTGCAATTAAAATAAAAGACCCAAAGCAATGATGTTTGAGGAAATGGAAAGGAGGGGTAATTGTACTGGAAGTCTAATCTTAAAAAAAAAAAAAAAAAAAACATGAGCAAAGCTAAAATAAGAATACTCATTGGCCACCTGACATGCATTGCAAGGATGTGGCAGAATGCAGAAATGAATTAAAGGATTTAACAGGGACTGTTCACAGTAACCCATCGGGACTATAAACTGACATGGGAGCATATTGCCCTGCAACCTCTATGATTCTCTTCTCTGCTGAATGTGGAACCAGGCGGTTCTGCAGGGACCCAAGTTAACCGTCTTACATACTCCTTTCTGCATCTGGAGGAAACAGCAAGCCTGCTCCAGGAGCTTTACAAGGAGCTGGTTTCCGCTACCAGCATCCTGATTTCACTGTGTGCTATTCCCATCTGGGACTGGTCATGGGTCCTTGTTGGTGGGGGTGGGAGGAGGGGTGGGGTCACAGGGGTGCCAACATTTCCCTCTCATTTTGGTGAGATTCCACAGTGGGGGTGGGGGGTCACCAAAGGGGACCCGACTCCATTGGCTGGACTGCCCTTTCTCCCACCTTGTGTTTCTGCTTTTGGGGGAGCCCTCTGTAAGCAAACATGGGGATAAGGGTCACCTCACCCAGCAAATCACAGGTCCTGGGGGGAAGCGTGCTAAGCAATCACACTTCTTGTTTTCTGGACTCTCCCTCACCTGGGTGGGGGTCCTTTTTGGCAAAGAAGGATTTGAGATACAAGAAGGACCCAGATAATCCTGAGTGTTGAAGGTTGTCAAGGAAAATGATCAGCAGAGCTTACTTGTGGAGCTTACTATATGCCAGGGTCTGTGGCAAGCACTTTACATGTGCAAACCTGCTTAATCTCTCTTCAGACTTTGGAGGCAGCTACTTTTATTACCCCATTTTACAGATGAGGAAACTGAGACACAGAGAGTCCAAGATCCTTACTCAAGACAGCACAGATGTAAGTGGAGGAGTTGGGGTTTTCTCCGGCGCCCAAGTTGGGGTGAAGCAACACAGCTGATGGGCACAAGGGGTCACGTGTTCACAGAGCCGAGGGATGGCGGTCAGTGTTTCTCTGCTTTTGCTGTTGACTCCCTTTGTGGTCCCTCAGAGGCCCCTCAGATGGGCATTCTCCTCCCTTTACCTCCAGCCCCCCGCTCCAGGATGCAGCCTCCTTTCCGGCATCTCTGCGTCCCTCTGCAGCTTTACTAGGTACCCTCCCTCCCCCACCCCGGGGGGCGGGGAGGTGGAGATTTTACATGACAAACACGTGTTCTTTTGTTGATATTGACCCTCTATCAGAGCAGAAGTCCCGCTGTATGAGGCTGGCAATCTGGTGCTTAGCTCGTTTTACTGAAGAACGCTCTTCTCCGAGTTGAGAGGCAAACGCGGTGGGAAGAAGGAGGATCCTCTTCTCCCACGGTAACTACGACAGCTCGGGTTTCCCGCACGCTTCCCACCAAGCAGGCTTTGTACTAAGTGCCCCCCTTACAACCTTGTGATAGGGGACCTGTATCCCCGTTGTGCAGATGAAGTTGAGAGGTAAGAGGTTAAGCAGCTTGTCCGAGGCCTCACAGCAGCGCTCAGTGGCAGAGGGAAGGCTTGAACCCGGGGCTTTCTGGGCCCTTCTGAAGAAAAGCAGCCGAGACATTTTTTGAGAGCGAGGGGGCAATGAAGCAGGCCGCTTCTGCCGCATCAGCGAGACTTAGAAGGTTCCCCGCGGGTCCCAGCCCCTAGGTCCCCTGCAGGCCCCGCCCAGCTGCAGGCCCCGCCCAGCTGCAGGCCCCGCCCAGCTGCAGGCTCCGCCCAGCCTCGGCCACTGCCCAGGGCCGACAGAGGCGGTGTTCTGCCGCCTGAACCCGCTCTTTTGGGGAGAGTTTGTGCAGTCGCCCCGGGGGTCTTGGGACTGCTCGGTGACCGTTGAGCGGATCTCACACCAGGAAAATGTCTTGCCACCCTCCTCAGGAGCCCCGAGCTGGGAGAGGGGCCACTGTGCCCAGTCCCTAGGGTGGCAGGAGGCCGGGCCCAGCAGGACTGAGTTGGGGGATGCTGACTGAGTCCCTTCCAAGCCCCTTACTCATCAGTGGAGGGTCTTTTAAAGCTGGCCACCAATTCCGGAGCTCAAGAGTGACTGAGGGAGTGGGGAGGAGCCCCTCCAGGTATTCTGGGGTCTGGGCTGGATTCAGGAGCAGCGCAGAGCCCCTGCAGGGAGCGGCCCCGTGATGCCTGAGCGGCTCTGAGCACCTACATGCGGGCAAGATGAGGCTTCCCCCACCACGGACGTGGGCAGGAGCGGGGATGCGGAGGACGGTGTGAGGGCGGCCAGAAGGCAGGAGTTAATGCCCCACCCCAGCAGCCCTCAGTTAAATGTCTCAGCGCTCTCGGCTTCTGGTAGGGGGTCATTCTAATGTGTGTGCTCTACCCCTTGCTACTCAAAGTGTGGGCCAGGGGCCACATCACTGGCAGCTTGAGTCAGGCAGAATCTTGGGCTCCACCCTGAACTTCTTCATCAGAATTTGCGTTTTAATAGGATCCCAGGAGATCTGTGTGCTCCCAAAAGTTTGAGAAGCACTGTCCTTCACTGTTTCCGAAGGTCCCAGAGGGATGAAGGCATGGTAGCCCACGTCAGTTGCCTGCTCCGTACCATACCTTTACGGTTTCCTACACTTTCTTTATTTTTTTTTAATTGAAGTATTGTTGATTTACAATGTTGTGTTAGTTTCCGGGGTACAGCATAGTGATTCAGTTGTACACATACGTATTTATATTCTTTTTCAGATTCTTTTCCATTGCAAGTTATTACAAGCTATTGAATATAGTTCCCTGTGCTATACAGAAGGCACTTTTTAAAATCTATTTTATACATAGTGGTTTGTATCTGCTTATCCCAAGCTCCTAATTTATCCCAATGTCCCCCGCTTTCCCCTTGAGCAATCATAAATTTGTTTTCTATGTCTGTGAGTCTGTTTCTGTTTTGTAAATTAATTTATTTGTGTCATATTTTAGATTCCACATGTAAGTGATATCCCATGATATTTGTCTTTCTCTGTTTGACTTACTTCAATTAGTGTGATAATCTCTAGGTCCAGCCATGTTGCTGCAAATGGCATTATTTCATTCTTTTTTATGGCTAAGTAATATTCCTGTGTGTGTGTGAGCATGTATGTGTGTGTGTATGGTTTCCTACACTTTAATGTCTCACTCTCCCTACCCATTGCTGCTTCCTGGGACCCCCTCCCAAGTAAACTGTGTTGTCTCCAGGTCCGCTCCTGGGAGAACCAACCTAAGACCCAAGGCCTCTTTGGAACAAAATAATGGATGTCCTGCAAAGCCCCATTGACCCCTTCCAAGCCGGGCAAGTGAATGGAGAGAAAACTAGTATTGAGTTCTTAGAATTCCTGTGAGGACTAAATGAGCTTGTTCTTGTGAAGCCTTGGCACAGTGGGAGGCACGGAGCAGCCCTTCCGTAAATATAGCTGTCATTCCTCTCCTGTACCTTCTCCTGAAGTCCTCTCAGTCCCCTGGGCCCTGTGATCCCCCAACATCCAAGTCATGCAGGAAGGTGACACGGAGCTTCGGAAAGGGATCTGGACTTGAGGTGGGAGAAAAGGGCTGGATTAAGCTGTGCCACCAGCTATGGAAACTGAATCTTAGTTTGCTTATCTGTGAAATGGGGATGTAAATACCAACCTTCACAACCCTCCTGTTGTGAAGAAATTAAACAGCATGTAGACTGCATCTGGCCATGAATCTGGTATGTGGTGAGTGCTCAGCAAATGTCTGTTGAAGCAAAAGCAGGAGGGATGGCATTCTGAGCAAATCTTTTAGCCCAAGGCAGATCCTAGCCTGACTCTTCACTCTTGAACTTCAGACTTGGGCCTGGCCCTTTGCCCACCAGTGCAGCCCCCTGCCTGGGTCACCTCAGTTCCTCCTTAGCCTAAGCAAACAGGAAGAGTCCACAGACAGAAAGACCTGGCCCCTTGCCACTCCCAGTGGGACTCCACTCTGCTCCATGCCCAGCAGGGAACAGTCTTATTCTGTGAACCCAAACTCCTCCCCAGACAGGGCCAGCAAGATCCACAGGGGCACAGCTGTTCTCTGTGAGGGGACTGGGCAGGACTCGTGGGTGAGCTTAACCAGAATGAGGGAAGGTGTGTTCCCAAGGGTTCTCTCTACCCCAAGTGATAGAGGAAACGTCTCCATTGAGAGAGAGTGGAGACACAGATCTGCCACCCCAGAAATAGCTGTCACCATCAGCTGGGCAGACTCACCAAGAGAAGCTGTTTTCTTGGAAGGGGCTGCAAAATTAAAACAAGACCAGGCATGTTTTTAGGCTGCTTTAATTTTACAAAAAGTTTGTGGTTCATTAGCTTATTTTATCTTCACACCCACCCTGGAAAATAGGCTGGGACATAGGATCCCCTATTTGTCAAGTGAGGGAAACTGAGGTCTAGGGAGGTAAATAGCCTGAGTCATTTGCTAGAGGCCGAAGCAGGAAGAGTCTCACATAGGGGGTCCCAATCCTGTGAACGCTTCACTCCAGAAAATGGACAGTTTGAATGGCAGGGGGAGAGCCTCTGCTTTAATTTTGAAAGATATTTTTAAAATAAGGGAGTAAGTCCTTCACATTCACTCACACAGACACCGTTTCCAGTGCACTTCCTTTGTGTGACTGTGTATTATACATCTCCATCTAGTCTCATTTTTCTTCTGTCCAAAGGACTTCCTTTAATGTTTCTTGTAGTGCAGGTCTGATAGGAATGAACTCTTCCCTCTTTAGTATGTCAGCTTTTGTTTATTGGAAGATATTTCTGCTGGGTATAGAATTCTAGCTTGAGGTTTTGTTTTTTTTTTTTTTCTCTCTCTTCCACTGTTTTAAAGATGTGTCTCCATGGTCTCCTGACATATGATTTCTGGTGAGAAAGCTACTGTCATCCTTGTCTTTGCTTCCCTGTATGTAATGTGTACTTTTTCCCTCTGACTGCTTTTAAGATTTTTCTCTTTTATCATTGATTCTAAACAACTCTGTTTTTGCTTACTGTGATGTCATTTTCTTCATGTTTCCTGTGCCTGGGATTCACTGTAATTCTTGGATCTATGAGTTTATATTTTTCTTCAAATTTGGAAAAATTTCAGTCATCATCTCTTCAAATATTTTTTTCCTTCCTCCTAGTCTCCTTCAGAGACTCCAATTACACATACATTAGGCTGTGTGAAATTGTTCCATCACTCGCTGATGCTCTGCTGGCTTTTCTCCCATTCATATTTCTTTCTGTTTTATTTTAGATGATTTCTACTATTATGTATTTGAATTTATTAATATCTTTCTCCTCAATATTTAATCTGCTGTATCTCTCACCCAGTGTATTTCTTATTGCAGACATTGTAATTTTCATCTCTAGTAGTTCTATTTGGGTCCGTTTTGGTTTTTTTTTAACATCTTCTGTGTGTCTCCTTAGTATGTTCATGTTTTCCTCTATCTTCTTAAATATATGAAGTGTAATTAAATGAATGTTTTAATGTCCTTGCTTACTAATTATATCATCTGAGTCACATCTGGGTCAGTTTCTATCGACTGATATTTTGCTTCTTTTTGGGTTATAGTTTCTTGCTTCTTAACATGCTTGGTCATTTTTTTTTTTATTGGACACCAGATGCTAGGCTCTTGGGTGCTGGATATTTAAACGTTAAATATTCTTGAATTTTATTCTGTGATTTAGTTAAATTACTTTAATACTTTTGAGGCTTGTTTTGCAGCTTTGTTAGGTGGGACCAGGGCATACTTTAAGCAGTGCCCTCTGAGCACTTCTGTCCATGCCCTGTGTGTTATGACATTCTGGCTGGTGGGAACATGAACCACTCTTGGCCCTGGATGAGCCTCAGGGACTGTTCAGTCCACTTTGCTTGTTGGTCTTTTTCCAGCCTCAGGCAGTGTCCTCCCATCATGCACTGAGCAGCAGTCAATCAAGGAGAACCCTCCTGCATGGGTCTTCAACACTCTTTTTCTTTGTAGCTCTTCCTCTCCATACAGCTCTCTTTTCTCAGGTATTCTGCCTTGTGAATCCGAGGGGCTGTAGCCTTCTTGAATTCTCAACTCTGCCTCCCCAATTCAGAAAGACCCTCGGACTCTGTTTGGATTTCCCTTCCTGTGCTGCACCTGGAAATTCACTCCCCTTACTTATTTTTCTTCTCTTAGGGGTCAGTGTCTACTATCTGAAAAATGTTTTTTCATATGTTTTATACACTTTTTTAGTTGTTTAAGGAAGGGGAATAAATCCAATCCCTGTTACTCTAGCACAGCTGAAAGCATAGGTCCTCATATGTTTTATTTTATTTTATTTTTTATTGATGTGTAGTTGATTTACAATGTGAGTTTCAGGTATACAGCAAAGCGATTCAGTTACATATGTATGTTTTATATATATTTATTTATTTTTTTCTTTTCAGATTCTTTTCCATTATATGTTATTATAAGAAATTGAATATAGTTCCCTGTGCTATACATTAGGTCCTTGTTGTTTATTTTATATATAGTAATGTGTATCTGTTAATCCCAAACTCCTAATTTATCCAAAGAAGATGTGGTGTATTTATGTATGTTATATACAATGGAATATAACTCAGCCATAAAAAAGAATGAAATAATGCCATTTGCAGCAACATGGCTGGACCTAGAGATGATCATATTAAGTGAAGTAAGCCAGACAGAGAAAAACAAGGATCATATAATATCACTTATATGTGGAATCTTAAAAAAAATGATACAAATTTTATTTACAAACCAAAAATAGACTCATGGACATAGAAAACAAACTATGGTTATGAAAGGGGAAAGGGCAGGGGAGGGATAAACTAGGAGTCCTCATAAGTTTTTTTAATTAAAAAAAATTTTATTGTGGTAACATATACATAACATTTAACATTTTAGTTATTTTTAGAGTATACAGCTCAGTGGTATTAAGTACATTTCCTCTGCCTTAGTTTTAAGTGAAAAAAAACTTTGTCTCCTAATAATTATTAAGTACTTGCTACATGCCAGGTGCTGACGTAGCTACTGTGATCACACCCATTTTGCGGACAAGGAATGTGAAGTTTAGAATGCAACTTGCCCAAGGTCTCAGGGTAGTATGGTGATGTGCTCAGGATTTGGTCCCATGGGGCCAGGCTATGAGCTTCATTGATAAAGGAGCCCCAAATCACACAGATGTCACCTGACTGTAAGGATTTCCACTAGAAGGCTATTCTTGACCTCAAGCAAACATCCCTGAAATCAGCTCCCACTCCATGACTGCGAAGGGCCTGTCCACACATATATCAGAGGCATACTGGGCTCGGGGCCAGACCCATGTCTGAGTGGTAGAGTCACCTGTGAGACAGATCCAGGGAGGGGCTCCATCCTCAAAGAGGTGCAGGGGAGGGGTGGGACCCGAGACCACAATATACAGTCATATTTGGAGCTAAATGGCAGCTTCATTTACATCACTGGCTTATCTTAAATTACAATGACAAATTTCCTGAAATCCCTGGGGTTTTATTTTAATTTTTTATTTTTATTAAAGTACAGTCAATTACAATGTGCCAATTTCTGGTGTACAGCACAATGTCCCAGTCATGCATATACATACATATATTCGTTTTCATATTTTTTTCATTAAAGGTTTTACAAGATATTGAACATAGTTCCCTGTGCTATATAGAAGAAATTTTTTTTTTGAAATCCCTGTGTTTAATTTCTTACCAGCTCCAAATGCCCACGTCAGCAGCCATTGATCCAGCACATCAGGGATTCTTGACTTCAAGGAGATGCTCCCATTACAAACATGAATGAAAACAAGACTCTTGTCTCAAAAATACTCTCTGGGCCTCTTTGCAAAGGCTGTAGGTCATTTCCTCCCAGCCTTTCACAAGAAAACCCAAGAAGCACAGTCCTTTGTACGGTTTCAGTTTGTGTCAAATGCACTTTAAGACTCATAAGTGGGTTTTTATTAGTTATTTCTCACTAGCAACCTATGAAGCTTGGAGCATTTGGATGCTTGAAGCTTGGATGCTCCTTTTACAGATGGGAGTATAAAGGCTGAGGGACATTCACTGTCTATCAGCCTCTTCCATCAAATTGGGGCAGCAGGTAAGCCACCACCTCCCCTCTTCCTGTTCTCCCGTGAGCCTCTGCTCCCCCCTTGCACTGTGTAAGGAGCCTTCTCAGCCCCGGAGGGCTGGACTCTGCTCGTTCCTATTTGTCCCCCTCCTATGTCTGAGACTTGGACCCCAAAATACACTCAAATAAAAATTTCTTACCTTCATCACCATCACTTTATATTCAGACAGTCGCATCCAAAGCATCGTTAGTGTTTCTCCACAACAGTGTGCTGGGAAATGAGTAAGCAGATTAACTCCTGTGAAAATTTGGGTTGGACTGTTAGTGTTCCTTTCTACTCCTATGTAGAATACAATTTATATTTAAGGAGTAAGTAATAAAAATGCACTAGTTTTAAGGTCACATATAATGTATTAAAACTCAACAATAACCATAACAAGGATTGTTTAGAAATTAGATCCCCAAAAGCTGTCTTTGAGGAGTATTGATCCCTGACAATGTTTAGCAATGCTGACACATGGTGCTAATAAAAAGTATATTTCATTATTCTTTTTAAATTCTCCACAGATAATGCGCCCTATGATGGCCTGCGTCTGGGAAGGCAGACACCACTGCCAGGAGATGTCCTTTTTATTTTGCCATCAAAAGTCACAAACTTTTTTTTTAAATGGTAACTAGAGCCAGCATTGCTAAAGGTTCAGGGCTGCTAGTGGAAATGCAATCTCTGAGCAGGACAGCATGGCAAAATGTTGTAAGTGCGTATCCTTTGACCTAGAAATTTTGCTTCAAGGATTTTAGTCTAAATGGATGGTCATGGGTGTATTTAAAGACTTAGCAGTAAAGATATTCATCACGATATTGCTTATAATAATGACACTGGAAATGAACTGGTTGAATAAATCAGGGTACCTCCATGCATTTGAATATGTGGCAGTCATGTTTTAAAATGTTCTGTGAAAGCATTTAATGCTATAGGAAAATTTTTATAATGTATTCTTCAGTGAAACAATCAGGTTATAAAACACAATGTATTGTATTTCCCTCTTCTTTAAAATAAGAATATGCATATTATTAGTACATGCCACCCACTTCCCAGCTGGAGCACAAAACAAGTTTACATTTTCTTTTATACCCCAATTATAATGATTCCAGACTCCCCACCCCAAAGATCACAGGAAATCCATTCTTCTTCCTGTTCCCATCCAAGGTCATTCTGGGAAGTGCTGGGGAATGATTGGCAGTTTCACAAATCCGACCTGCTTGCACTTCCTCCTGCAGCCTTGCTTTGCTGCAGTAAGTACAGCTCTGAAGCCCTGTAGGTCACCTCAGGCTGCTGTTTGGGGAAGCAACTCTCTTTTCTGGGCTGTTGGCTCCAAGCAGGGCCCCTTCCTTAGCTGCCCTAACTGCTTAAATCCAAGCTCTGGTGTTTAGCAAGTCTTTGCTGAATGCCTGGGGGAATAACCCAAAGTCAAGAGCAAGTAATGCCCTTGGTAGTCGGGCTCTACATCCCTGAGGGTCGGGCCACCCTCAAGGTTTGTGGTTAGGACCTGGGAGGCTCCACAGACCCCAGCCCAGGGCAGGCACCAGCCTGGCTGGCCCCACTCCACCCCTGAGGAGGTAAGGGGGCCCCTCCGAAGTGCAGGAGCTGACTCTTACATCCACCCTAGATGACAGAAAGCGAGAGAATCTATTTCCTTCAAGGTTACACCCCACGCACACCCACCCATCCACAGGCTCACACTCCAGAGGCCTGCGGGTATACAGGGTTTGGTCTGACCTCTCTGACCTAGAAAAAGCAAAAATGGCAGTTGTCAGCACAAGTCCCAGGGCCAGTTACATAATTGTAAATAACACAACGAAAGGAACACTAACAGTCCAGCCCAAATTTTCATTTGGATAAAAACCATTTCTCCAACACTCCAAGGTCAACACCAGGCTAAAGAATCACCTCGTTTCCATCAGTAGCCACGTCACACTACACAGCCGAGGTCATATTTATGGTGACTCTGCCATTTTCTCTCAGTATACTAGGTAAGCCCTTTACATTTGAGTAATGAAAGAGCCCAGACTGGGACGTTTTCCAAAAACATTATACGTCTGCTCCAAAGGAAAAATGATGTCTGCACGTCCAGAAACTAAAAATTGTCAACAGATTTCAAATATTAATACTCCAGTTACAAACTTCCACAAGAAAGGAAGCACCTACTACTTGGGGGGGTGTGTGTGCGTGCGTGTTTTGTGTGTGCGTGTTTTGTGTATGCATTAAAGACTGGTAACACGTACAGAATCACAAATGGTGGCTGACTCAAAGTGAAGAGATTGCAGGCTATGTTAATTTTCTTTTATTTGCTTTTTGGGGTTTATTTTGCTTAGATTTTTAAGATTTGTGTGGAGCAAGCACAAAGCAAACGTGCAAAGCTGAGATTTAGGGGCTTTTTGGTGGTTTTAAGACCCTAAGATTTTATTTTCTCTTCCCTTGATCTTTTGCCTAAAAAACAAAGCCCCACATGTCTGATTTGCTAAGGTTTCCAGTTAATCAGATTTTATTTGGTGTTTTCAAGTTTTATGGACGATTGTCTGTAATCTGGCCTGATGCACAATGGCAGATGGGCCTGTCTGATCACAGAGAGGAGCCAAAGAGAAGAGCAGACGGAAAAGCAAAGGTGTTCATTTAAATCAATGTGATTCAGAATCGGAAGAGTTTGTTTCCAGAAACACAAAACATTCATTTTAACAGATAGTGAGTTGAAGTTAGTGATGTTTATTTAAAGCTACACAATGAGTTTCGAAACCTGGGGGCACCTTGATTATCTTGTCTGTGGCTCACTCTCTGGACTCAAATCTGATTTTAAAAGAATATTAATTTTAATTTTGAAACTTTAAAGCAATTGTTTTTCTCTGTGCTTGAGCAGTTTCCCATCTGTCAGGTGGCAAATGGGCTGGTGCTTTTTTAAAACATTTTTTATTTCAAATTACCAAAGTAATACATATTCATTGATGAAAATATGATAAATACAGAAGAGCCCAAAGAAAAACAATCATCCATAATCTCGCCATGCTGTTCATGAGAAAGCTGCTCATTTGAAGTGTTTACTTCTAGCCTAACACACACACACACACACACACACACACACACACACAGACATACCCACATGTGAATATACCTACCCAGATACATTCACATATATACAGGAACAGGATCATTCTGGGCACACTACTCTATAATCTGCTTGCTGTAACTTAGCAATATGTTGTAAACAAGTCTTTAGATATTCTTAGTTAAAGTCTTATAAGACTTTTTTTCATTGAAGCATAGTTGATGTACAATGTTATATGTTTCAGCTGTAGAACATAGTGATTCACAATTTATAAATGTTATATTCCATTTATAACTGTTATAAAATATTGGCTATATTCCCTGAGTTGTATGATATATCCTTGTAGCTTATTTATTCTATACATAGTAGCTTGTACCTCTTAATCCCCTACCCATCTCTTTCCCCTGTCCCCTTTCCTCTCCCCACTGGTAACCACTAGTTTGTTCTCTGTGAGTCTGTTTCCTTTTTGTTATAGTCACTAGTTTGTTTTATTTTTTAGATTCCACATGCAAGTAATATCATATAGTATTTGCTTTTGTCTGACTTATTTCACTTAGCACAATATCCTCCAAGTCCATGCATGTTGTTGCAAATGGCAACATTTCATTCTTTTTTATGGCTGAGTTGTATTCCATTATATATTTATACCACATCTTCTTTATCCATTCATTTGTTCATAGACACTTAGGCTGCTTCCATATCTTGGCAACTGTAAATAGTACTGCTGTGAACATTGCAGTGCATGTATATTTTTGAATTAGTGTTTTTGTTGTTGTTGTTGTTGTGTGTGTATACCAATATTTAAAAATGCTTTGACTAATGGGCTAAAACATTGATATGTTAAGATGTAATTCTGGCTCCACAGCCCTAGAATGGGGAATTAGGATACTATCAAAGTACTGGGCAGTAGCTTGCATCCGTCTTGCTCCCTGACGCCTGAAGCTGGATTCCTTTCCTGTGTCTCACTCTACCACTGTTTGAGCACGGGTTGCTGGGCTGACAGCAAAAAAAGATAAAGATGTATACATCTATATGTGCACGCACATGCACATAATTGTGTATAACCACATGCCAATTTTGTTAAAATATTTAATGTTTATGTATGCACACTCATACACACAAGACCCTCCCAAGACATAACAGTTAAAAACCAGTATGTTAACAGCATTATCTTTGAGATGTTGGATTATAGACAATTTTTTGTCCTTTTACTTACCGATGTTTTCAAACTGCCTTTAAGAACCATCCATTACTTTTGAAAACACACACACCCAAACAATAAACGTGATTTTTTTTCTAAGCAAACAAAACTCATCCTGGTGTTCTGGGCAACAGGTATTGTCCTACTGTTGTTCATCGCTTCCTTTCACCCCACGTGGCCGTAAGGCTTGGAAACCAGTGTGGCGAGTTGGGAGCTCAGTCTTGGAAGAGCCAAGTCCTAAGACCCGTCTGCAGCTAACCATCTGAAGCAAATCTCTGGGCCCCAGTTTGTTCACTTTTGGAATATGAAATCGGAGATGACATTAGATTTCCACTGAAGTATCAACTCTGTTAGACTGGGGAACTGTGCTGAGAAAATGTTGGAATCTTAATGCAAAGTTGAATCTGGAAATTTGGAAAGACTTCTGTGGTTGACTAGTAATGTCTACCACGGGAAGAAATGTAGTGATTGATTACTGATGTCTTTCATGGGAATAAGAGCCCAGATCTTCCTGTCTCCTGCAACTTGGTTTCCTGCGCCTGGACCAAGCATCTCTCATACCTCTTCTGAGTCTTAAATTCTCCTTTCTTGTGCTTCTTCATACACCTTGCCTTTCCATATTAACTTTTCCCTTTGTAAATGCCTCCCTTTTCAAAGAAAATCAGAGATTTAATCTGGTTCAATAAATATTTACTGTAGGAAATGTAAAAGTAAATAGGTTTTGGTCCATGCTTTTGAGGAGCCCCCAATTTTAGGGATGCTGGAGAACGGAGTCCAGTACTACATTTCACTGAAATTTTTTCTTGGATTGTAAGAAAGGTTCAGCCTACTGATGGTTAAGGAGTTCACCCAAAGAAAAAGGACAGGGATTGGAAAGAAGCAGGAGCACTGGAAAGAAAGATCACAGTGCAGAGGAGGGAGACACACCAGCTGGGGCTCCAACTGTCTCCCAGCCCATCCTGCATGCATCCCAGTTGTGCCTCACCTGTCCCGGTTGCCTGCAACTGAGCTTTCCTGGCTGGCAAGGAAGCGCTGGTTGTGCATCAGGATGAGCATTGACTGCCTTGCTGGGTCCTTTCTAGTCTTAGACTGGCGTGGAGGGCAGAAGTTTAGGGATGGGGAGTGGGTGAGCTGTTGGTGGTAGTAGGATCCTTTCAGTGTGTGGTAACAGGTGCTGGATTAGACTCCCCCATTCCTGGGAGTATGGGGCCTTGACCTAGGGACACCTGCCCTCTCAGCAGGGGTGAGAAAAGAGCAACAGAAAATCCAGGGCTTTCTTTGGGAGGCTGGCCTTGGGCCTGCTACCCGGGGTGCTCTCCTGCTATGGCAGAGTTTTTGGTCCCAGGGATACAGCCTTCCGTGGAAGATGCTCTTTCACTCAATAGAAAGCAGAACTTCCTGACTTGTAAAGACATCTGAACAGGGGCTTCGAGCCCCAGTGGAAAATTGGTCCAGATATTCTCAAAGGTGCCTTTCAACCTTAAGACTCTGTGCCCCACTCCTGTCAAAATGCCACCTTGGAAGCCAGTGAATCATTCACCCTGTTAGATGAAAACATTGTCTCTGTGAGGTGCCACCAAGGCTGTCTGGCCTCCAAGTTTCTCCCAGCTTCTCCACTTACAATCTTTGGGAAATTAATAAATCCCTCTGCCTCAGTTTCCTCATCTATTAAGTGGGAATAATACTACTTATGGCCTAGGGCTATTGCATGGATAAAGTGAGCCCAATAATTACATGTTGAGTGAATGGGTCTGTTTTTCCCTCTAGACTGAATGTGTGGACCATGATTCATCTTTCTGTCTTTAGTGCAAAGATAGACTGTACCAGAACTTTTAGCTATAAACATTTCCCTCGGTCTTCCTCTTTCAAGGGAAAGATATACGTAATAGACTATGCAGATATATGAGATGGGAAAAAAGGAAACATCCAGTGGAATACCAGAGACAGTAGAAGTCCAGCTAACCTCCTTTATTTTCCCAGACAACAGTTCCTTGCCAATTACCACAATTTGTAGGACACACAGGAATCCCATGCAACAACTCAAACGTCAGGACAGGGTTTGCCAGGGGGCAGCTTGCAACTATGAACTCATTTATAGATGTAGGTGTAATAAAGAAAAGAAAATAGCAAAACCATAATAAAATTTTAAAATACAATAAATGCATTTATTTGTTTTTATAATTTATTTATTTTACTCTGCAATATAAATTTATTGTAGCCTGTACAATAGAATGTAATAAAAAAAACACCTAATAAAAATATCTGCCACATTGTAGTCTTCCCACATAACAACTTGTATTCATAAACATCCTTCTCACTGCAGGCAGGGCCTTTGCAAGTGTTGTGAGTAGAAAAGTGGGGATGGTGTCTGACAAGCTAGGTGTGGCCCTCCAGTTCCCCCATCACCTGCGAATCGGGAATTGGTGGAACAACTTCTGATCCCTGGAGCAATGGTGCTCAACTGCAGCTGCACATGGGGTCCCCTGGGGAACTTTTAAAAAGACAATTGGCCAGGTGATTCAAAGGTGCGGTCAAGGTCGAGAACCACTGGTCCAGGGCACACTCAGCCTCAGGCGCTGGCACGTGTTTGTCATCATGGATAGTAAATGAGGGAGGGTCCCCTCCCTAGAAAGGGGCCCGTGAAGCTCATCTGTGCTGTATGGGTTCTTAGGGTCCTTTAGTAGAGAAAGTCAAGTCACAAGTCTGAGATGTGTTAGGCACGTGGTTGCCACACCACCTGCTCATAGGACTTTCTATGGATAATGCAAAAGGGATGGAATTAATGGAAAAGGTTGTTCTGTTAAACGCCCAAGAGTATAGGGAGAGTTTACAAATGCTGCAGTGCTTTAAAGCTGATTCTAGTAAATCAGCATCTAAAAATCCACTCTTGCCTTTCCTTTTAGTGAATTCTTTTAGAGACTCTGAAAATGTGATTCTGTGCTGTGGTCCGGCTGGCTCTGCTCAGGGGGCTTCTTTTCGAAAATTACTGCCATGGAGAGGCCTGAGATGAAGCAGGAGTCAAGACTCTCGGGGCTGGTGCAGGGCACAGGGAACACGGGTGGGAGGGCGAGGTCTTTGGGCCATCATTCTCAGCTTTGGTCACTAAGGAAACCTGCTGAAGGAAGAAAGAGGGAAAGATTAACTCTGCAGACAGGCACTTATGGGGGTGGAGTGGAAAATGGGGGGCATGTAGGTTACAGGTCCTGATCACAGTGTGACCAAGGCCAGGAAGTGTGTGCTGGTCATGGCTGTCCAGGGACAAGACGGATTAGGACCTTAGGAAATCATGTGATGTGCCTGGCTTTAATGTCCTCCTGTGAAAAATGGGGAAGGGGTCTGAAATCGATGACGCCTGCGGCTCCATCCAGCTCAGATATTCTGGGAGATGATATGTTTGAAAAGTAAGTTGCTGACTGGCTGCTGGGAAGGAGAAGTAAGGAGACCCCTAGTGGGGGAAAATCCCCCGGAGGATTTGGAGCCGGAACAGAGGAGGGCAGGTGGCACTGAGGGAAACAAGGGGCTTCAGGACAGAAGGGAGCCTGGGGCCTTGGCAACTCTGTCCGCAGTTTTCCTTGTGACCTGGAGGCTGCCACTCAGACGGTCAGGCAGAAAATGGCGGCTGTGCCGGCTTCCTCTTCCCAGCTTCGAGGGGACTTGCTGTTACCATGGCGATGGCTAGGCGGTGTGATGTGTAGCTTTGTGCTGTGCCCACCTCCTTCTTTGTTCTCCTCCTGACTGTGGGTACCACCTCTGAGGCTATAAGAAAGGGCCCAAGTAGGGAATATCTGAGCTTGTTTGACTCACCTCCGGGGCAAATCTCTCTCTCCTGCTCCTGTCCTCCAAGGAGTCTCACTTCCTGATTAGATGTTCTGAGTCACTTGGGTCCTATTTCTTGAGGGAGGCAGAGAACAAAATCTGAAATATAAAGCCCAGAGAACGGAATAAAGTTCTGTCTCTGACAGCAGTAGCAAGAGATGCTTTATGGGAGAGACGCAGTAGTTGCCTTCGGTGAAGTCAATTTCCAAAGGTTAGGGAAGTGAGACTCTTTTGCCCTTAACAACTCATTCTGGCTCTATCATTCATGTGAGCTCTTCTAAGCCCTTCTGGAACTTATTTATTCTTTCAGCCTTTATTGGATTCCAAATGATAGAGGCAGCCCCTGAGACTTGTGGTTGAGTAGTACCCCCCATCCATCAGCCGTGGACTCCAATTGTGAAGTAATGGTCTCTATAGAAAATTCTCTGCCGGGGTTCTTTACTTGGCTCTGCCACTGAAAAGCTATGACCGTGAGCAAGGTCCTTCCATCTCTCTGAGACTAAGTTTTCTGTTCTAAAAAACAAACGTAGGAACATCTGACCACCCTTAGCTCATGGGGTGGTTGTATTTTGAGGGCAGGGACTGTACCCTGCTCATCCCCAGAGCCCAATATGGTCCCTGGCACATCACAAACATTCAGTGAATGGCTGTCAAATGGATGAGATAAAAGGAAACAACATTAGTGGTGACATTTCTGTACCAGTGGGAATTCTTGGTGGCAAATGACAGAAACCGAGTCAGACTAGTTTAAGCAAACACAGGGAGTTTCCAGCTCATGTAATGGGAAGTCCAGCGGTGGAGCTGGTTTTAGTCATGACTAAATTCCAAGGGCTCTAGGAAACCACCAGAGCACACACCATTGGAGCAAAAATTATCTCGCTTGCTTGGGGCCCACACCTCTTCAAGGACAGAAAGGAACTAAGTTTCTTTGTCGATACCTGGATTTCTTGTCCTGCCCTGCCCCTTCCAAGGTGAATTGGCTTTGGAGGAGTTGCTTTTTTCTAAGTCCTGGCTTTCAACTGTCTAAGATGGGGAGAAGAATATTTGCTTTGCATAGGGTGGTTGAAAAGCTTGAAAGAGGTAAGAATATGGAAAGTTTCTACTGGCCTTAAAATTTAATTTAAATGCAAGGTGAGTGGCATGTATGTTATCTTTGGTTTAAGTAAGCATAAAAGCCTAATTTGCTTTGCAGGAATTCATTTTTGGAAGCGTGTTCAGAACACCTCTTTATGTAAGTCTATTCTTGTGCTAAGTTACACCTAGAATTTGTTGAATGCTTTACATGGATTATTTTATTTAATCCTCACCTAACTCTAGGTGGTAAGCACTGCTATTAGTTCCATTTTAAAGATGAGGAAACTGAGGTTTCAGGAATATAAATAACTCTGCCAAAGAATACAGATAGTAGGTAGCGGAGGCAGGAGACTAACACCGAGGTCTGCCTGAGGATCCTGCACCTGTCCCACCTGGGGATTCTGTGTTTGTTCTCCAGGTTCTCCTTACCCATCATGGCATGCTAGTGGTGGATGGGACTCAGAGAGTGGAGGGTCCCACTGCCCCATCTTACTAGGCCCAGTGGAGCCAAGACTAAGCCCCGGCTATCTGATTTCCATTCTGCCTCTGCCAGAGCTTCTAAGAGGAAGCAGCAGAAATGCAAACCCAAAGCAATGCTTTAAAGGAGAGCTTACAGAATTGCTGGAGAGGCTGGAGAACTCGGCGAGCTCCTGCTGGCAGGAGCAATGCCCCAATTATGCCGCAGAGCTGGCCTGCAGGACACCCCCTCCACCACTACCTGGCACCACACACAACGGTTGGTACCCCCCAAACTACCGGCACCAAATGCTACCCCCAGCCCTGGCCAGCGTCTCTCCCTCTCGCTCTCTCACACACGCACACACTCAAACTGTAACTCCATTTTCTTGCATGTGTTACTGTTCCTGCCTCCTTATCTTGCTAACCTTGCATTCAAAGTCTGGTTGGGTACGTGTGATGGGTGGAGCTATGTCACATGCCCACGTCCCAGCTGCAAAGGAGGCGGAAAGCAAGCGTCCGGCAATTTTAGCTTTTAGGTGAGATGCCCCTACACCACCCATCAATACTCAAAAAAGTGGTGAGTTTCCCAGACCTCGAAAGAGGATTTCAGTATTTGATGGCCAGAATTATTGTTCTTGAAACTCTAAATGTGCCCTCAGAAAATGCTGATTTGCAACCTAACCCCTACCCTAGGAGCCAAAAAAAGCAAATGCCATCAGTCCGTCTTTCCTGCTCCTGGGACCTGGGGCATGGGCCCCCCAATGAGCTTTCTGAAGACTGTTGTTCTCAGCTTTGCTCCCCTGCAAGGCGAATCTGCAGTCTCTATACTGGGTCTGATTCACGGGCATACAACGCTGTATCATATTGTTGTAACATAAATAAAAAGATTTTACATGTAAACCTAAGGGCTGGAGGCCTCTGGGGCCCCCACACTCTTCGCAGCCTCAAGCTGTGATGTGTAGAGTGTGTTTGGTGTTCACACCACCTCCGTGAGAAGATGCTGGGGGACAGCTGCCTCTCTTCTGCTGCCTGCTTGAGGCTTTCTCCTCATGTCCTTCTCCTCCCTGAGCCCTGATCCCCAAGGCAGCTACCTGGGTGTGGCTTAGAAAGGTGGAGGTGACTGAGCAGGACGTGATGGGGTCTTCCCGGGACAGAACTGCCCCCACCACGTCCTCCACCTGCCTCTTATCTATAGAAAAACCTTAGCATCCTTGGCCTTCCTTGAGTTCCAAAGAATAAATTTAATCAGAGAAGTGAGAAAATGCAGAAAGAAAGGAAACCAGTCAAGCAAGATAAACAAATAACAGTTTAGCCATTCAACAAAGTCAAGGGCCTTTAGTTCCTCCTCAAGGGCTATAGATAATATTCTGAGCCGTGCACATCCTGTGAGCTGTTTTGCAGAGACTGAAACCCCCACCAGGTGGAAGAAGTTAACTGTGTGCTGCCCACAAGCGCATTGACCCCAGACCTGTTGGAACCTGAAGGTGGATGGTGTTGACTCTCGATGGCCTCACCACCAACCAATCAGAAGGATGTCCGAGAGCTGATCACACACCCCACATCCCCACTTCCTCACCCTGCCTTTAAAAACCTTTCCCTGAATGCCTTGGGGGAGTTCTGGCCTTTTAAGCTTTAGCTGCCTGGACTCCCTGCTTGGTGTCCTGCAGCCAACGCTGCACTTTCCTTCACCGCAACCCAGTGTCAGTGGATCGGCTTTACTGCTCACACACGCAAGTGGACCCAAGTTTGGTTTGTAACACCTGGTTTGAGGTGTGAATCTTCCAGGAATCCAGGAGGAGAGAGAACACGTAGGATGCAGAAAACCACAAATGTTGGTTTGTTAATTGGTTGATCAGTCAATGGCCCTTCTCTCCGAGTCTATTGACTCTGCCATGACTCATTCCTGACGGCACAGAGTTTCCTGCTCTGATAAAGATGTGAGCTTTGGGGCTGTCTGATTTAAGCACCTGAAACAGACTCACTTGTGTGGTATTTATGGTGTGTCAGAGGCCTCCTTCATCTGATGGCTCTCTGTCACCAAGTTATTACCCTGTAGTGTAAATGGGTAAACTCAGCAAAGCAGGGAAGTGACTACCCCTGTCACATGGCTGGTTCTTTATGGTGCAAAGACTGGCTTCCTGACTCCCCGGCCAGAGTTACTCTAGACCAAAGATCTTGAATCACAAGGAACCTCAGGATCCTTTTCATTTGGCAGGCGAGAACACTGTGACCCAGGCTGGCTGAATGACTTGGCAAATCTTGGCACAGCTAGCTCGTGGCCCAGTGGAAAGCAGAACTGGCACCGACTATGGCTTTGAGAAGCAGACAAAGCAGGTTCACATTCTGCCTTTGCCTCATTGCCAACCAGCCCATCCTGTAAAATGGGCCCAGTCACATCCATTCGGTAGCATTGCTTCAGCAACTAAATGAAATAAAAATGGGAAACTGCTGGAGCAGTAGCTAGCAGGTAGTAGGGATGTCACACGTGCTGCTTCCTCTCTTCCCGGCCCATCTGGACTCCTGGTCCAGCCATCCTGTTGCTCGTTCGGTGTGACTGTCCCTAATATTCGAGAAAACTCCCATCTCCTGCCTTGTGGGTGTGGGGTCGGCCAACCCCCTCATCAACCACAATGACTTTGATGAAGTGCCATCCCATTATTGGACCTAATAGAATCCCCAGTCGCAATGCAAGAAACCACCCTCAAAACAGCCAGGTAACGGAGCTTTCCCTCCCGTGTCTCGTGCACCAGGGTTTTATAAGCAGTGATTATCATTGTTATTTTCCTTCTGACTTCTCATTTTCAGGGATTATTTATGCACACGTCCTGCAAATATGTGTCCCTTGCATTCTCAGGGTGGTGACTTGATGACTGTCTCTCCCCGCTCCCTCTCAGCCCCTGATTTTTGCCTCTGTGATATTTCATTACGTTCTAAAGAGCTATCCACAAGGCAGGGCACCACGGATGCAATTAAATCGGCTTCTGTAGCAACACTGCTCTTAAGCAAAATATATTGATCGCCAAAGCTTTGGACCCGCTTTAATCAAGTAATCTAAACAGGGCTTAAGCTTCAAAAGCCGAGCGATGTGCCCGGCTTCAAAGCCCTTACTTACACTGAATTAATTTATCCAGGATGTACTAATGCTCCCCGCAACCCTGTGGATTATAATGTTAGAGGTTGCAATCAGGGCTCTGATAATATCCCCAAAGCCTGGCCTCTATTGATTGTCATGTAAAAAGACACAAAGGGGAGTAGGGTGCAGGAGGTGGGAACAAAAGGATTGGGTTTGATTAAGACTGAAACATCCCTGTCCCCTGCCATCTGAGGGCCCTGCTGGCCCCCAGGGCCAGTTTTGGGGATGGGATGGGGAGGGGCCAGGCCTCTCAATAACAGGGGAAATGCTGCGGGAGGTTCTAGCTGTGACTCTGCAAGGAAGCCAGAGGGATGGTGTGTGTGTGTGTGTGTGTGTGTGTGTGTGTGTGTGTTACAGAGAGGAGGGAGGGGAACCGGACTTCTGCTGTTCTGGAGGCCAAAGTGCCCATCGCCTGCCTGCTGGTGGAGACCCCTCCACACCAAATTAGTCAGGGAACTCCTTCTCCTGACCTCAATCCTGCTTACAGTTCTGGAGCCTCTGACCTTGTTATTCATTCATTCAACAATTTATTGAGAACTTGCTATGTGCCCGACATTACTCTAGGTCCTGGGAACATGGCTGAGAACAGAATGGACAACAATCCTTGGCTTCATGGAATTTTCTTTCCACTGGGGTGGGTGGGGAGAGGGTGAACATGCTGTTTTATTTTTTTTCCACTTATTTATTTGGTGATAAGCTGATAGTGAACTCTACCCTAGGGAAATAAGACAGGAAACAGGGACAAGGAGTGTGTATATGTGTAGGTGGTGTATCAGTTGAGTTTAATTTTAAATCCAGTGGTCCCAACTGGGGAAGGTGAGATTTGAACAAAGGCCTGAAGGAGATGTGGGAGGGAGCCACCATAGACTTCTTGGGGAAGGGTGCTTCAGGCAGGGGTATGAGCATGTGCAAAAGCCCTGAGGTAGAGCATGTCTGAAGCATTTGAAGGACCACAGGAGGCCAGTGTGGCTGGGACAGAGTAGGTAAGTGGAAAGGTAGTGTCGCTGAAAGATTGGCCCCCAACCCTGATGAGCCAAGTAACTCAGAGACTGGGTCTTGGAGCTTAGAAGAAAAGAGACAGCTTTATTACTTTGCCAGGCAAAGAGGACTCACAGCAGGCTGGTGCCTTCAAAATTGTGAGCCCACCTTGGGGATGGGGCGGGTGATTATATAGCCATAGCTCAAACAATAAAGCATTGGTAACAATCAACAGATTCATTTTCTTCTCATAAGACTCAGAGTGGTTTGATGGTGTCTCCAAGTGACCAATTCTGTAAAGGCTAGTGGTTGTTGCTCTTTTGATCTCTTTATCTTATAAGTGCCAAGGTGTGGTCTTCTTGGGAATTAAGGCTGTTTTGTAAGTTTACAGTTCTGTGACCTTCTCCCTGGAGAACGACTCAGAAATCAAGCATGATTGTTACTTTTGATTACTGGAATAAAGCAGAAACAGTAAAATTAATAACTTTATTTTAACAATGGGCCTGGAGCTGTTAGTAGCAACTGGTCAGTCAGGCTAGTTGACCATTTTAAAGGCAAGCATATGAATGAGCACTCTGTTGGCCTAAGTGCAGCCATTTTATTAATTCTCCTCCAACAGGATGACCTGAAGTCAGAGATAATACAAGGGTCCAATGGAAGGCAAAGTCAAGCAGTATATTTAGTTCCCTTGGCCACAGTGTTTGGTTCAGGGGTGGGCCAGTGACATGCAGCAAATGTAGAGATGTGGGCTGAGCAGTCAGCAGCCATCTTGTCACCACACGGAGCCTGAGCATGAAGCCAAAATGCAGGACATTTTGGAGCCCAGACATGGGTGACATCGTTTGAGTCTCTGAATCCTACTGGGCCTGAAAACTTCCCAACACTTAGATTTTTCAATCTATGGGAGCCAATAAGTCCTCCTTTTTGCCTAAACCATTTTGAATAGTTTTTTCAAAATAAATCTTGCAGCCATAAGAGTCCTACCTCTTGATACTGACTTCAAGGTGGAGCGCAGAACCCAGGCATCACTTCCTCTCTGTATGTACGGGAGGCCCGGTCTGACTCTCCTCTCTTCTTGGAAGGTCCTTTGTGACTTGTTGCCATGGGACTAAGAGAGGACACCTTCTGCCCCCAAGGGCCTGCCCTGCTCCCTCCTTTTTCCTCTCTCTGCCTCTAGGACACACCTGGGCTAACAGGAGTTGGGAGTGGAAGAACTCTGAATCCCCTTCCAGTGCTAGTGTACTCCCCTCCCACTCCATCTCCCCCCAGTTTTTTGACCCTGTAGACCCTTTCCTCCCTAAAGTAGAAGAAGAGGATAATAGCATTAATTAAGGACCTGATATATGCCAGGTTTTACAAATGCTGAGTTTTTACATATGTTACGGCATTTTTTGTTGTTGTTGTTGCCATTTTTGCACCTCTGGGAGCTCTGATATTCACCCAATATCACCATGATGGTGGGCAGGCCAGCCTCCAATTCTGGTGGTGGCGCCCAGGCTACACAGGCTGCTAAAGTGTTTAGGTGGGACTCCTTGATATTATCATCTCCTTGCATCCCAGGGTCAGCAGAGGCACCTTGCCCTTTGAGATTCAAATGAAACTGATTCCAGGGCTACTCTGTGTGTGGCCACAGCCAGCCAGCGGTCCTCCAGTCTCCCTGAGGTTTTGTGGGGAGTGGAGATGGTGGCTTACCGGTTTCCTGTTCTCCCCTGGATTCAAGCTCCTCTGAGTTACTGATCACATAGCCCAGGTGTGGATCCCCTCTCTCCCGCATCATTAACAACACACATCAACACAAAGCATTTGTACATGGAAGACTTTGCTGAATGTTTAGAGTGTTGGAGGGGGATTATAATCGATAGACAAGGGAAGAAAAGAAATCAAGTGCACAGCCCTCTGCATTTATTTATTTGGCCATTTCCGACGAGACTCTCTCACTCGTGCCCTTTCCATCCCAGCCATGTTGCTAAGTCCCCTCTCTTCTTCCAAATCCCTCACTCCTCACTTCTCCAGGTTCATCCCCCTTTCTACCTTTTCCTCTCATTCTCTCTCTCCCCTTTTCAGCTCGATTCCCCATCACTTTTGCAAAGAAAAGGAGTTCAGTTCTTCACCCCTACTCAGCTCTGGGCTTCTCTGAAGGCTCGTAAACATGTTGGTCATCAGTTGGACAGTCCCTCTAGGTCCCTCTCACGAGCAGCTTAGCTTTGTGCTCTGTCTTGCCCTTCTCCCAGCCACCCCCATCTCTGCTGAGGGAAGCACAGAATAGTGGTCCATTCCTCAGTGTCATTTATGAATGATTCTACCAACTGCAAGAGGCAGGAGCTACCATAGCCAACCTCAGTTCCAAGAACTAAACTTCCCTTTATTTCACCTATTTTAGTGATGAGAACACGGATGCTCTGCGAGGTTAGGTGGATAAATTGCTATCCCAGTCTAGCACTGCTAGTTCCCAGGAGAGAGGGGATTTGAATCCAGGTGTGATGATGGCAAATTGACGCCATTTCTACCACAGCATTATGAATTCGGTAAAAATTGCATTTTGTTAGATCTGCTTAGATCATCCCCACACATTCACAGAGTGTCTCCTCTGTGAAAGTACCAGGCTGGGAGGGTTGCGGTGGCAGGTATGAGGATGAAAAATAAATGGTCCCTTCATAAAGTAATTCTTCATTTCACAGGGAGGTAGGCCAGATGGCTCATGAATTAAAGTGAAAATTCAGGAGGTTCAAGGAAAACAAGATAAAATACTCCTCAAATCCTTTACCTGTCTATTAAAGGCACAAGATAGCAGTGGCTATGAACTTGGCTATGAATCCCTGGCAAGGTCCTTACCTGCTCTGTATCTCACTTCTTTTTTTCAGCTGCAAAATGAAGATAATAATAGTACCTTTTGCAGAGGCTTACTGAAAGTTAAATGAACAAAAACATATAACAGACTTAGAACAGTGCCTGGCTCACACAGCAAACACTCAATAAATGCCAGCTATTGTTGTTAAATAATGTACGATGCGGTCGGCCAACCATGATTTTATTTGATAAATGTCACTATCCCTGTTGACAGGGGAGGAATTGAAGCACGGAAGTGAAGCAGCCTCCTCCACGTGGTGGAGCCATTTTTGGCAGAGGCAGGGATAGAATGCAGGTCTTTAGATGCTGGTATTTTTCCGGCATGTCCCAACTGATTGTTGAGAGGGCAGGAAAGACTGCTAGGTGAGCTTATTGAAAAGGTGGGACTGATTTGGGGTGGGGTAGATTGTGTCTAGAAAGGCTGGTGTGATAACAACAGCTAATTGTCCACCCAGATCCATTCTCCTCATCTTCCACAGTGCCGGTGTTGTAGCTGGACACCTGCTGCCCAGTTAGGGACTACATTTCCCAACATGCCTTGTGGCCAGGGGCGGCAGCCACACTGAAAAGTTCTCACCCAGGGAATGTGAGTAGAAACATGATCCTCTCCCAGGCTGGCAACTAAAGACTCAGGGTGTGCCTCTTCCGTGCTCTTTTCCCCTTTCTTGTCGGCTACAGAACTGACCAGAAAGAGCAGCGGAGCCCTGGTGCAGTGCTTCTCAAACCACCTGTGTAAATTCTGTAGATGTGTTGGCCCCACTTGCTGGGACAGTCCCGCACCTCCCATGACATTCCTGGGCCCCCACTGTGTCCCGTGCACTGACGGATGATACAAGGGAATCCCTTGCTGGATGCCTCATCATTTGTAGGTTCTTCGTATGCCTTGGAATGATTTGGATCCAAGTAAATTCATGTCCTGAGGCTCAAATGAAATGATAGGTGCTCAAGTGCTTTGAAAAAAAGATAGTAAGCAAATTTTAGTTCATAAAGCAGCTGGAGATGAGAAGAGATTGAGGTAAGGATTTAGGGAACCACAGGCAGAGCCCCATGAGGTCTGAGAGACCCTATGGGGCAGTGAGAAAGACCTAAACTTGAAAGTGAGACCAAAATGCTTTCCATGCCTAGAGTCATAAATTCCAGCTGCATGGCTTTGGGGGAGTCACGAAGCATCCTCTCTGTGAGGGAAGAGTGTTCCGATGACATTGCAGCATTGGTATGAAGGTCTGTGAGAAGGTACATGACGACCTGAGTGCACCTGTGTGCCAGTAAGGCCCGGCAGGAAACAGATGTCACATTCAAGCTGGGTGATTTGAGAGAGTGTAATGAAGAGCAATTTACAAAGGTGTGGCAGGGACGGGAGACTAACAAGAGACAGTGAGTATCCAGGCAGCAGTCCTGCGTACGGGGTGGAGGAGAAGCCATTACCTCCTCCAGGCCTGAAGGGGAGAGAAGAGAGCCGGTAACAGGATCCAGAAGCCCTGCTCCTTCCAGGTGGCGAGACAGAGAGGCCACCCAACAGGAATGGCGGCCGGCGCTCAGACAGGTACCTTGAATTGATGGAGTCTCTACAAGGAGCGAGCTGGGGACTAGAGATCCTGACCTTTCTCTCTTCCCACTCTCCTAACTCCTGCCACTGCCTCCCATGACCAGACTCCAAGGGAAGGCAGAGGAAAAGAGGACCGTAGATGCAGAGGAGGTTGGAGAAGCAGGAGAGGGACCGATGGGACAAATGACTATATCCCCCCAATCCAGCATATGAAGCCGCCCAACTTATAGGAGCACTAAAAAAAAAAAAAAAAAAAAAAAAAAAATAGAAAGAAACAAAGAAAAAAATTTATAGTCTGTGGATTTAACTGCAAATGAGAAGGCCACATGCTTCTTCTGAGGCACCACTTAACTGAAAATTAGACCTCCCGGACGCCAGGCGTGCAGGTCTGTTCTCACCTCGAGCAGAGATGATCAGCAAATGGTTCTTTCTGTGCTGGCCTCTTGCCAGGTCCTTTTCCACCTCTTTATTCCTTGTTCTCTGTTGTCCTTGCCTCAGAAACCACCATCTGGCTGCAACCCGCCTAAGGAAGGGGTTGGTGAGTTGAGGACCTGGGGTATGTCCCCTGCTGCCTTAAGAGATGATTAGTGGCTGCTTGTCAGCAGATGTAGCTCAGTGGCATTTTAATATCCAAATGTCCCCCACCCTCAGGAGGGAGGCTGCAGACTACTGAAGGCATTTCACACAGAGAGCGGTGATTGCGGCAGCAATAATTTCCTTCAACAGCCATTAAAACACTTCTGAATGTGTTTTAAAAAAGAAAAAGAAGAGGAAAAAGGGTGAGGGAGGGACAGGAGTCCTTCGTACTTCCTGGCAAAAATCAATGTTCACAGAGTGAACTTTAATTGGATGAGATTTTAATACCAGCGTGTTTGCGGTCATCAGCACATTGTCAGTGCCTACCTTTCATCCCGAGCTCCGTCTGGAGATGTGGGTGGGGCAACTTGGAGATGCATCAGGGCTGCCCCTGGACCCTGAGCTGAAGTGCGGGCAGAGCCTGGCTCTCCCTGGGCTGGATCATGCCTGGTCTGTCCATGGGCAACCTTTGGTCCCCAGAGAAGTTGTATCAAATCTTCACAAGTGAATGAAACTTCTCAGGTCAGCTCCTTTATTCAGAAGCATAGCCAGTCCTCTGTCCAGGGCCTTTACTCAAACCTGTGATCCATTTACCAAAAGCTAGGCAGAATAAGGTTGCACCTTCATTCATTCACTTAACAGATACTCACGGAAGGTCTATGGGGTGCCAAGCGTGGCTCCGGATCCTGGGGTTCCAGCAGGAAGGGTCCACAGAACAGTAACAGCTGGCAAATCTGCAGCGATGACCAACCAGGACAGATTTGGGTCTGGAACAGGGTCCCAGAGGCCTGGTGGGCCAGGCACTAACCCTTAGTCGCTGGATCATAGGGAGGCCAGGGTAAGCCTGGGGAAGCGGGGCAGGCAGGGCAACAGGAGGCACCTGAGCCTCAGGAAAGGGATTGTCAATTGGTCTGTAAGTATTTCAACATCTTGCCAATTGTAGTTCTACGGGTAGGTGACAGCTGAAAAAAACACAACACTCTCTTCCATATGGAGTTTACTCTCTTACAAGCATCAAGAAGCAGTCTGCATGTCTTTTCCATGCTTATTGTGGGGATGTTATTTTAAAATCTTGCCAAAAGCAGGGGCAGCTCTGTTTTCTGTGCCAGGCCTGTGGAGACTCTTTTTAAAGTGATGAGACTAAAGTTTCAGGTCACCACGGCACAGAGGTGCTCAGCAGAGACCTTCAATCTATGTTTAAGGCAAGACTGAGCAGCACTGGAACGTGTCCTCATTGTTTCTGCTGGAGGCACGTCTAGGCATCCGCCATCGGCACCTCGTCCCCCGCCCCCAAAGTGGGTGGTTTGCCCACGTCTCCAGGAACACGGGGCAACCGCTTAAAAGGGAGATGTGATCTGTCTCCTCTTGCTGCCTCTCTTGGGTCCTAAATGATGGGCTATGGTGGCGTCCAACCACAACTGCCTGACACCATGTGTCACACCAAGAGGCTGTTTTTCCCTCCTGGATCTCTTTCTGGTGGGGTTCTTACTTGGGAATAACAGTCGCAGATGATGAGTCCAGTTTGTCTCAGGAAAGGAAGAGCTGTAACACGGCCACTTTTGACATCCTTTGTCCATAAAAGGGGCTTTGCAATCACTTTGTAGAGTCATCACCATTTATCATCCCTGGATTTCTGGGCACCCTCTGTTCTGATGATTATTAGTGCTACCAAGAAGGCAGAAAAATGCAGAGAAGACAGGAGGGAGCCAAGGCAGCAGCTTGCCATTTACAAAGATAGAAGTATTATTATTATTATTATTATTATTATTATTATTATTATTATTATTATTATTATTATTATTATTATTATTATTATTATTATTACTACTACTACTACTACTACTACTACTACCACCAAAGGGGAAGATAGAGGCTATCTATGCTCTTCTGGGTTATCTTAGATCAAGATTGCCAAACATTTCCTAAAATCTGTGCATGCCGACATGCTTGTAAAAACGAGAGCAAGTTGCAATAGCATATGATTCTATTTGCATAAAAAGGAAGGTATATACAAATGCATATAAACCACACAAGGAATATGTGCACTTGCACATACAATTGTGCAGCAAATGTTGGAAGAACACATATTTTTAACGATTTCTTTTAGACTTCAGAGGCAAGAAAATCTCTCTTATCTTTGAGACAATGTATATTATGAAACTCATCAGGTTTTCCTTTTTGCTTCAGCTACTGGGAAGCTCAGATTTAAACTTGTGTTCTCATTTTAATAGTGGTAGGGTCCACTTGAGAACAGTGATTCTCAGCCTTGGCTCCAGTTGGAATCACTTGGGCAGCTTTAAAAAATTCCAATGCCCAGGCCACACCTCAGATCAATTAAATCAGTACTTCTGGGGGTGGGACCCAGACCCCCTATTTTTAAAGAATGTGCAGCTGCAGTTAAATACACTGCTCCAGCCTGTGATGTCTGAATTCTGACTTTCCCTTGCTAAAAATTTTGCTTACTTTATTGACATTTTTCCTTGGATATGATTTTTATTTATGTGTAATTTTTCAATTTGACTTAGTATGTTTGTAAATTGCCACAAGTCTTCTCTGGAATAAGATATGATGTAGACAAATGTGATAAATTCGTGTTCAAACCATATGACAATCACGCCACAGCTGTGCAATTTCAGTGGGGACGTCATTCCCTGTAGAAGGGTACCACTGGAGGGGATGGAGGGGTGCTGAAATCTCCTTACACTTCTGGGTGTGGGTGAATCTGCCACAAAGAAAAGCTTTCATCTCTAATTCGAAGACACCCTTGAACTAGCAGCTGCCCTGATAGACACCCTAGTTGTGGGTGGGAGCAAAGAGGTATGGAAAACTCAAATTCTGTAAGAAATAAGTTCCAGAATGTGTCGATATATTTTCTTCCTGATTATTTGAGGAAAATTTGACCTGCTAAATAAAGCTGATGTGTGACGGAGAGATGGACCTGACTCCCTCCCAAGGAGAATTTCTCCATCACCGTTTGCTAAGATGGGGCTGATTGAGATAACTACCTCCCATTGGAATTATGGTCCTTGTTCCTGGGGTGGGAGCCAGGAGGGGCTGGTCCCAGGGTAAGGGAAGCAGGTGGACCATGCTCTCCTCCTATCCAGATGGCCCCCTTTTGAATTTTCATCCTATAAATCTGCCTCTGGTATCTTGTAACCAGCTGATCATCTGTGTATACGTAGGATGGGAGGGGGTGGCAAGAAGGCTGATTATTGCTGTGAACTCCAGTTGCAAATTCAAATGCCCGTGGAGGGCAGAGAAGCAGAGTGAAGCCTCAGGGAGCAAGAACGGGGAGCAGAGCCGAGGGAGGGACTGTGATGAAATGATCAGAGAGCATCTGAGGGATGTGCAACCTCAGACTAAAATGGGCATGGGGGAGATTTGAGGGCAGCAAGTAGGGTTCTGAGGAGAGAAGCTCCAGAGGAGAAAAGACTTCCTAAAGGAAGGCGATGCCACCAACAACTAACCCAGCTATTCTGAAAGTTTGCCGAAGGACTCAGGTGGAAGCTTGAAACTCAGGTGCTTTGCACACGTGTATCTTTGGTCACGCGTGGGACCAGGCAAGGGAAGGGAATGGTAGTCAATAGCCCAACGGCTACTGGGAAAGAGAAGCAGCATCTCTTAGTAGCATCAGGGACCCCACCCACATTACTGCCGATTCCCGATCCCTGAGAGTCCTGCCGGGGATGAGCAATGCCCCTTGCCCCCGAGGCACCCCTTTCTTGGATAAGCCCTGGACAGAAGTGCCCAGAGGTACCTGAAGGAAGTTGAATCTCACACTGGTGAGTGCAGAAGCTTCCAGAAACCTTGCCACTGATGTTAACCGGCTTATTGCCCAGGAGATGCCACAAGAGAGCTTAAAAATAGCATCTTCCAAAATTGCTTGAGTCTCTGGGTGTTCAGTAACCATGTCTGGCGGTCTGTACCCAAAACAGGCTGGCTGTGGGGAAAGCCATTGTTAAAATAAAATCATGAGCTTAATAGGCTTGATGAAAAGAGTGGCACGATGGGAATTTCCTCTTGCAATATGTTCTCCACTCAAAACAGTCCCTGAAAACCGGAGGCCATGTTAGTTATTGACTAAAATGCCCCAGTTTCTCTCAAGTTGTTGTTTTTTCTTCTTACAGACCTAACAATCATTCCCTCTGAAAACTGCTTGAAGCCCCAGAATGTGCAGCATCAAACAGGGCTAGGCGTCACCTGACTCCTTTCCTTTCCTGATTTGTGTATCATTTGTTTTAGTCCCCAGTAACCATGCACACACGTGACCAGGCTCATGCATGCACGCACCAACATGGGAGCCCACTCACACGTGCCCACGTCTTGTCTCCTTTCCGGGAAAAGAAACATGAACTGATGAACTGAAAGCAGGGAGTCGTGAAGATGGTCAGCACGGCCAAGTGCTCAGTGATGTCAATGTACTGAAGAATAATCAAGCCAAGAGTAAGAGTGCACCCAATAGACCAGGACGCGGTGAAATCCGCTGCGGAAGTGTATTGAAAAATAAGTCCTCCCAGATGCTACCTCTGGTGGATTAAAGATGGCCATGGATTCTTTGTCAGTATCCCTCTCCCACACCCCCATCAAGAGGTGGAGCTTCGTTCCTCCACTGACTGGCTCTGGCATTGCTTTAGCCAAAGGAAATCATGGTGCCAGTTCTGGGCCTGAGTCCTCCATTGGTCCTGCCGCTTCCTCTTGGTGCTTTTTTGGGAGCCCTGAACTACCAGGTCAGAATTCTGACTCCCTCGGACTGGCCTGGTGAGAAGAGAGGCCCTGAGACTCCATGCAGAGGCAGAGAGGCCCGGGGCTCCTGCGCTGAGCATCAGGTGACTCCAGACCCAGCCGCCGTCTGCTGCCAACACACAAAGGAACACACACATGGCCAGCAGGAGAGCTGCCTGGTCCACCCAGAGGACGACAGAGATAAAAATGATTGGCATGGTTTTCTGTTGTTAATTTTGGGGCGGTTCATTATGTAGAAAGAAATCATTCGAAATCTGCCCAAGCAGAAACAAGGTGAACACCTGCTAAGCAACGGTGTCCAGCCACTGTCCAGCTCACTGCTGCTCTGGGATGGACCGCACGCCTCCTTGGTTTTCTGGGTGTCGCCTTTTCTCAGTTAATGGAATTGGCAGCAGTGAGATAGGAGTCAAGGTCCAGGAGGAGAGGCCATTTTTTTCAAAATTTCTCTCTCTGGATTACCCAGGCAGCACATCCCAGAGAGAGCTGCAGGTCACCGGCAAGGGAGCTCCTGGGGAGGAAGGTCAGAGGGGTCTTTGTCAAGCTGGAGAAACCAAGGTGCCAGATTCTAACCAAACAGGCCCAAAGGATGTCTGAGAAGACAGGTGATTGTTACTGTTTTTACACCATCATTTTGCTGGTCAGTGTCTCCAAACAGAATTATGTGACCCTAAACCCAGCCCCTCTCTGGAGGGGAAGGAGACTGGTTTGGGCTAACATTTATGGAACAGGCTCTTAAATGCTAAGCACTGGGCAGGCACTCCCCTGCACTGCTATGGAGAGAGACTGGGGCACTCAGGGTGGCTCTCGGTTGCTTGAAATCACAATTTCTATTTATTGTTACCAACTTGAGCCTTGAATCTTTTGTTATATTTATTCTAACCTAGCCCCATTTAAATTAAAGATAAAAAGAACATGGCCAAAAATAATCTAAGGGAAACTTAGGGTTGAAGAATCCACTTGTCGTATTTATTACCTTGGATTAAGTGGAAATGGAGCAACATGAATGTTTGAACAAGGACACTTTCCCCCTTCAAATACGAACATGCCAAGAGGTATTTGAAAAGTCCTCCTCCTTGATTTTCTGATGCACATTTCACCCTGACATCTGAGCAGCTTCAACACAAGATCACAGAAAACCATTTCCTTCTTATTTAATAAATCAGGAATTAAGGCATCAGTTGTATTTGAATACACCAAGAGCTTACAGAGAGAGAGACTTTTAAGCACTCGGTTATTGTTGATCTGTGAAAGAAATCAGCTCCTGTCACTCACCAGGGACATAAAGGTGATTCAAAGGAAGAGTTCTTGGTGGGGATGACCTGTTGTTTTCCCTGTCTCCTGGAAAAGACTTAAACTGCTGAGAGATGAAAGGGCTTCTCATCACTGAGAATTGTTAAGCACCAGAACCAGCTTGAGTGGTGATGAAATGCTTCTGCGTTTGTGTGTTTTCTGGAATGGTTTGGGGATGGCAGTGTTTGAAGGTAGGAAGTCACAGCTTCGTTATTCCTTCTACACTTAATGAGACATATTTCACTTATTTATTAAAAGGGGCTTTAAATAAAGCCAGAGCATGGTTCTAGCACTGTTTAGATTGAAAGATTTTTTTTTTTGCAATTTTTGGAGAAAATCACTAGAGTAATTAATAAAATACTTCATAGTCTCTGAAGTTTGTGTGTTGACAATGCCCCACCCCTTAGGATTTCTCTAACTTTAAATATTCTGCCTTTAAAAGACAGTATGTTGATCTGAAATATATATACACATAATGTTTAAATATACATAGAGAAAAAATCAAGATGCAGATGTGGTAGATTACCCTATTTGTTCATAATTCTTCCATCTCTCCCTATTCTTGCCAAAGTTCCCTGAAGCAGAGTCTTTCCTTGTCTCTCATGGTCATATCACTTTGGCTAATAGAATATGAAATCAAAACACACACCACACCCAACCAGAGGTTTTAAACATTGCTTATGTGGATTGGCTTGCCCACTTGCACTCCTATCTGGTACCAGGAGAAGAACCTGCTCCAGGTAGTGGCTGATCTCTTAGCCTAAGTCTTGGCCAAAGATAGATGAGGGGTAGACTTGGATTTGACCTGAAACCTGAGCCAAGCTATAACAGCCAACTCCCAAACCTCTGAGAAATATATATTTGTTGTTGCAAGTCACTGAAATTTTTGGAGCTGTTTGTTACACAGCATTAACTCAGCAATAGCTAACTAATATAGCTTTCCAATGATTTTTAAAATTTGTCTTCTTGTTATGTATCTGTAGTTCCAAGTTTTCTACAATAAAAAAAGTGTTAATTTATTCAATCAATTGTTGTATATTGAGCACCTACTGTATCTGTGCTAGATACTGGAATAAGATGGTAAAAAAACAGTTGAAACACCTGTTCTCATGGAACTTGGAGTCTAATGGAGGAGATAGGCATTCATCTAATCATCACACATGTAAATGTAAAACTGCAACGTGCTAAATGCTGCAAATGGGAAGCGTGTGGGGCTAGAAGCACACAGAGAACAGAAATGTGACTTAGGCAGAAATGATAAGAAGATTCACGGAGGATGTGACAGTTGAGCTGAGATCTGGAGGATGAGTAGGAGTTAAGCAGATGAAGTGGTGTGATTAAAAAAGTAATTTTTAGTAATAATAACTTTGTTTTTATTTTCAAGGTTCTGCCTGACTGCCATAACAATAAATAACAGGTAATAGCCTGAGGACCAACAAATTACCATTGATCTTAATTCTAACAGCCTGGAGCTCCACAGCAGGAGCACCTCACTGTCCATCAAAGCCCATGCTCCCCCTCCCATAGTCTGTGCTGTTACTGGGAAGTGGCCACCCACCAAGGACTCATTTCCCAGGTCCCCTTGTGTTCAGTTGCCATTATTCTTACAACAGGATTGAGCACCAATGACGGGTATCACTTCTGGGCCCGGACTGTTAAGAAGCAGGTATGCCTTCCCCCCACTGGCTCTCTCGCCTCCCCCAGCAGATGAAGCTGACAACAGAGGGACCCTTAATGACCCTGTGGAAGAAAGCTGTCCACCAACCAGAAACACCTGCCTTGGGACACCTATTCACTGTTATGGGAACAAGAACTAAACTATTATGTCAAGCTGCTGAAATCTGGAGACATATTTGTTATAACAGCTGCATTATGCTGATTAATAGTACGTATATTTTTAGAGTGAATTCAGTATTTTCCTGATTCACACTTGCACACAGCCAACCTTTTAACTGGGTGGAATGTTTGCTTTGTGTGAGTTGAACTTTAGGCTCAATTTTCTGCCCCCAGCCCCCACCGACCTGGTGGTACCTTTGTTGTGTGGGTCCTGCATGTCACAAATGATTGGTGAATTTAGTGGAACTGTTTGACTTCTTATACTATTAATTCTGTTTGCTTCTCCACTTTTGTGGTTTCTTATGGGTGCTGCTGGCATTTCCAGGATGAGGAATATTTTACACAAATCAGAGGTGTTCTGCTGGAACTTGAGACACATTGCCTTGAAAGAAATACCTTATTTACTCACATAAATCGAAAAGGCCACATTTACGAGGGTGGGTGCCAGACAGAGGAGCCTGATTTGGGAGCCAACGGGGAGCCATTGTAGATTGGCTAGAAGGGGAATGATATGACTGAAAAGTGTTTTAGGAAGATGAATCTGTAGCAAAAAGAAGAAATGAGAAAGAAAATAGCTCAGAGGCATAAGGACGACTGTTGCAATAATCCAGTTGTGAAATAAAGAGGCCTTACCTGGGACAATGCCCAGTAGGAATGGAGAGAAGCAGGTGACCAGGTGAGGCTAAAGAAATGAAAGAGCAACACTTGACCACTGTTCCCAGCTCAACAGCTGCTCTAACCAAACCCCAGAGGTTCTATATACCAGTTCATTCCTATGGTGCCATCAGCACCATCTTCCCTGCAAAAATAACAATACAGACATTAAAATTATGAGACTGTTTTTTTAAAAGAATCGTCATAAGAAAAAAGGAGCAACTGCTTCGCTAATTAGAAATGAGACAAAAGAGCTATTTTCCAAAATTATTTTTAGTAGCTGACTACTCTCTGGAGAGAAAGGGTTGCACATCTTAATTGGAAGGGAAAGTTACTTAAACAGATTTTTATGCTGGAAAAAGAAAGAAGCTAAAAGTTAGGAGACTAGCATGAGTGGAGAAAGAACTCCTGAGAATGGTTTTTGTATGTGTTTGAAAGTCAGGTCTGTGTGTGCTTTGCTGGAGTAATAATCCATCTGAATCCTGACCCCACCTTCCTTCCTCTCACCACTCTCCCCAGCCCACTGGGCTGCAGAAACAGATCTGCTTTCTGTTCCTCAAGCGTGCATGCTCATCCCTACCTTAGACGCCTTACCCAGATCTCTGCTAGGTCTGCAACACTCTTCCCACTGGCTTCTTCTTGCCATTTAAGTTTGACCTTAAATAGTCTGTTGGGGAGGGTTTCCCAGCCACCCAATCCAAAGGAGCCTGCTCCCCCTCCTGTCAAGTCTCCTTGTTGTAATTCTCTCAGAGCATCTACATCTGCTATTCTCTCTTCTGTCTGCTTGTTGCTTACCACCGTCAGTCTCTCCCGCTAGGATGTAAGCCCCCTGGAGAGTACCTAGCCAGTCTGGTTCCCCACAGTATCTGCAGCATCTAGAACAGCCCTCACTTCAGCAGGAGCTTAGGAAACTTTTGTTTTCACTGAATGACCAAGTCAGAGGCCAGCGATGAAAACACTGAATGATTTATCCCCCAAATAGACTCCCTCTCCTCCAAGGAGCCTGTTCAAGGAAAGGTTTTTCCCCCTGCGGTTACATTTGATTAGAAATATATTTTCACAATTATGACTGAATTTTCCCAATCTGTGTTTTCATATCAGACAGCTAGACTCTAGGAAAATGAAAAGGTTCCTAATCAAGGGGGAAAAAACCCAAACATGTTTAAAATCATCTCTGGGGGAAGTATAACTTGAAATGCAAGTCATGGATTTTATGTATGGTCTTCTCTGCTACTAATTAGCATTTTCCCTCTTCTTAAAGTTACAGTATCTTCTTGATAGTGTCTATTATAGGGTTATGCACACATTCAAAATTCAGAAAACATTGAGTCAAGGATGAGAAGACCATGTTTGCAATCTGTGGGTTTGCATGTGGCTGAGAAGTCCAAAATATGCTGTTCGTCACCACCTCTGGGAAGCCTTTTCTGATTCTTGTAGGCAGAAGTGAATTTTTTCTTCCTCTGATCTCGTATCATTTGACTCTCTAATCACCCTGGTGTCCAACACTGATGAAATACTTCATAGGCACTCGATTAAACAGATGCATAAATGAATAATATTCAAATTATATAAGGAAAAAACTGTCAGAATTGGGACAGTCTTTAGAAATCACCTAGGCAGTGTTTCCCCAAATTCAGTCATTTGCATCTCCCATCATGAGTTTTGGCATATTATTAATTCTTACATGTTTCTTTAAATCTACCTTTCTACTACTTAAATTCACTTATATTTTAAGAAAAATGTGCATCATAATAGTAATGGAAAACTGGCATGGCTTATAAGTGAAAAGCAATCCCCACCCGTCCAAAAACCAGTGAATGTTAAATATTATCCTTAAAGTCTAGCTGGGTGTTATTTGCTGAATTGTATCCCCCTTTCCAAATTCCTACATTAAAGCCTTAACCCCCAGCCCCCAGCACTTCAGGATGTGACTGCATTTTGAAATAGGTCCTTAGAGGTAATTCAGTTAAATTTGGCCCTAACCCAATCTGACTTGTCCTTATAAGAAGAGGAGATTAGGACAGACAGAGAGAAACAGCAGAGACACAAAGAGATGACCAACTGAACACACAGCGAGAAGACACGCCATCGACAAGCCAAGGAGAGAGGCTTCGGAACAAACCGAGCCTGCTGACACCTTGATCTTGGACGTCCAGCCTCCAGAACTGTGTGAAAATAAATTTTGGTTGTTTAAGACCCCAGTCTGTGGTGTTTTGTTACGGCAGCCCGAGCTGACTAATACACTGGGTATTATTGCTGGCTAAAGACACTGAGCCCAAAGTCTGCTCTCATTTAGTTGAAAGCTGAGATTATAAGAGTAAGAGAAGGATTAAACACCTATCATCCCTGGTAGAGACTTTCCTCTTGACAGCAAATTAGAAGAATTAAGTACAATTCAAAAGGAAGTGACTTTTTCACTATAAGGGTTGTATCTGTCAGGCTGGAATATGATGCATTTTGAAAAAATCTCAGTGTCTTAATACATGAAAAGTTGACTTTTCACACACACTCTATGTCCCACACACGTCCGCGGGGGCTCTCCTCCACCCAGGCACTCAGGGCCCTAGGCTGATGAAGGCTCTGCCATGTTGGAGCTGCGTCACCTGGAATTTCCCCGTGGCCTCTGCCATCATGTGTGGGAAAGAGAGTTTGGAGACGTGAAGGGCTTCCCACCGGCTCAGGCTGGAAGTGGCACACATCAGCATTTCTGCTCACCTTTCGCTGGCCGGAACTATTCACGTTGTCCCACCTAACAGCAAGAGGGTCAAGAAATGTAAGCAAAGAAATGGATTCTTTAGAGCGTGCTTCTGTCTCTTTCACAAGATCTGCTGCTACTTCATATCATCTTCTTGTCCTTAAAAAAGCACCTTGAGTAAATCTCAAGGATGCATCCCATGCTTTAGAAAAAAAATAAAAAGATCTGGGCTGATCTCTTAATTGCATAACTGAAGTCCACAACATAAGGACTAATTTGCTACTACATACCCTCCTCACGGTGGATTTGAAGCCAGATCTCTGGTCTCTTGAGGTCTATATTAAGCTCTTTCACTCAACCCTGTGAGCATAAAATGGTAGCAGCTGGAACAATACGGATGTCTGTTTTTGGTACAGGAAAGTTCCAATGCTTAAGTAAGATCATAATAAGAAATATTCTAAAGGCTGATACTGATATCAAAGAACAGGAGAGCAACTTGTCCCACTTAACTTTTCAACCAGAACATGCAGAGAGACCTTTCCCAGTCATGTTGGAAGCAAATAAATCTGCAGAATCAATGAGAACGTATGATTGCTCAGTGTTGTCTGGTTAGCATCCAATTATGTACAGTGTATTTATTTTAAATTTAGAAGATGCACACAAGAGATTTCCAGGAACAAAATGAGAAGAAGTTGGCAGCTCACTGAATGGAAAAAATTAATGACTTGAATTATACAGGCTGTGAATCGAAGCCGACAAGAAGGGAGCACAGGGGAGAAAGGTGGGTGCGACTATTCACAGTGTACTCGGCTGATGCGGCTCTTGGAGAGCAGTCGCCCTCCATGCTGCTGTCTCATCCTTTATCTTTATGGTGAGGCTGGGCTTTGTGGGTCACAAATGTGTCACCGTTTCAGGAGTACAAAAGCAATGCCCCCGAACAGACTCCAGCAGCCAACTTCCTTTTAGAGAATAGATTCAACTCTTAAGGTCAGGCTTAATCACTTTGTCAGCTCCACCGGGCTAGAGGGAGGTGGGGAGGGAGGAAAGCTGGAGGAAAGGAACCAGGGCTGGGCTCTGGGCACCTCTGCCGATGGCAGGAGCCAGTACTGGTTGAGTTCCTACTCTGTGCGGACACCTGTTATGTGTCAGGGACCTTCATGCACCTGGCCCCATTTATCCCTCAAGATTATCGATACTTCAGAAAGATGCAAGTCAGAACTACAATGAGGTATCACCTCACACCAGTCAGAATAACCATCATTAAAAAGTCCACAAATGGTAAATGCTGGAGACAGTGTGGAGAAAAGGGAACCTTCCTACACTGTTGGTGGAAATGTAGTTTGGTGCAGCCACTATGGAAAACAATAAGGAGATGCCTTAAAAAATTAAAAATAGACTTACCATCTGATCCAGCAATCCTACTCCTGAGCATATATTTGGATAAAACTCCAATTTGAAAAGCTACATGCACCCCAATCTTCATGGCAGCACTATTTACAATAGCCAAGACATAGAAGCAACCTAAATGTCCATCAACAGATGTCTGGATAAAGAAGTTGTGAGATATATATATATGTATGTATCACAATACTATGTATGTTTGCAGCAACATAGATGGACCTAGAGATTACCATGCTAAGTGAACTAAGTCAGACAAAGACAAATACCATGATATCACTTATACATGGAATCTAAAAAAATGGCACAAATGAACTTATTTACAAAACAAACAGACTCACAGACATAGAAAATAAACTCATGGTTACCAAAGGGGAAAGAGACAGGAGGGATAAATTAGGACTTTGGGATTAGCAGATATAAACTACTAGATACAGAATAGATAAACAAGGTCCTACTGTATAGCACAGGGAACTATATTCAATAGCTTGTAATAAACTATAATGAAAAACTACACTTCAATTTAAAAAAAAAAGATTACCAATAATTTTAGAGGCAAAGAAACTGAGGTCAAAGATGTTGATTACCTCGTCCCACGTTGAACTGCGTCATCTCAAAATCCACATGCTGAATTCCTGGCCCCCAGGACCTCAGACTGACAGAGTCTGAAACAGTGGAGCATGTCTCCCCTGCCTATGGTGGGGACTACCGTTTGTGGAGCACCTAATGTATGCCAGGCCCTGGGCAAAGGGCAGAACGTGTCTTTGGTCACAGATCCTGCCCTGTGTGTTAAGTCTTGCTATTCTCATATTACAGATGGAAAAACCGAGACTCAGAGATTGTGCAAGTGGCTGAGGATTTGCACAGGCCCCGCAGACGCCAAAGGCTGATGTGTTCCCACCTCACCACGCAGTCCCACCCCGAGCCCTGGGATGCACCTGCCTGCTGGGTGCTAACCCAGGCTCATTGCTTGGCCTCCTGGCCCTATCAGCTCTTATTTGTCCTTTCTGTGGTTCCCTCTGGACAGTCTCATGTGTTAATCGTATCATAGAAACAGATACCACGTTCCAGGGCCACCACACAGGATTCAGAAAGGCTGATAGAAAACCAGTTTGATGACCAGCACCTCCAAAAGGGGGGGCTGGGTTTCAGGAAAGGACACTTAGGGACCTCATGAGAGGTCTTGGGTTCTTGGAGGCAACAGGATAAATGTGCAGTTTCTGCCTTCGAGGGATTTGCAATTAAGTAAGGGAACTACATAAATGTACCAAAATATGACCCTGATGCCAGCATGATCTTGAAGCTTTTTAAAATCTAAGTAAGATTTGCTTAAAGCTCTCTGTCTGTGTTCCATGCAGCTCCAAAATCATTCCCAGGATTTGTAAGAACGCCGAGGAGGATCACAGCCCCTCAGTCAGCTTTGTGTACTTACTGCTTCCAACTGTAGATCAGTTTAAGGACCATCTCCCTGTCCCCCTTCACTACCTCAGTGAACCCGATATGGAGTCTAGCCTCTTCCTGGATTCCTTCCCAAATCCCACTCAGTCAAGGCATGTGTGTGTGTGTGTGTGTGTGTGTGTAGTAGTAGTAGTAATAGTAACAGACTTTACTGGAGGTTGGGGAGGAAGAGGGCATGAGGGGTACCCACTGCAAAACTGCAACAACATCAAATTGAATACTGGCATCAAAGCCCCCTGGCCACCTGACTCTGCGGATGTCACCACATGGTGCCCCACCAGCAGCCCATCCCATTCAATCTTGATTCCTTCTCTGCTTCCTACCACTCCCCCGGGATTATCACCTGGGGTCCAAGTTCCTCACCTTCTTTTCTGCACAGCAATTCCTTTCTCCCACATCTCTTCCCACACTCAGTCAGACTCATCAGGGGGCAGGTAGGACCAAGGGCCTTCAGGAGGTCGACTGTGCAATCATGCATCTTCACCGCTGGGGGTTGGGGCCCTCAGGGGCAGGATGGAGGCAAATTCCAGTAGGCCAGATCCCGGGAGGAAGGGTATGAGACTAGGGGCCGAGAGAGCAGGGACCATACCCTCTGACCACCAGTGACATGGACGGCTGAGAGAAGGGACAGACCCAAGGTGGACCTACCAGCCAGGACAGAGGGAAACAGAACCCAGCTCTTCTGCTCCAGCACCACAGGGGCCTCTAGCTGTTTGTTTATTTTTTACTGAAGTATTTTATATAAAAGTAAATAGAGATGTGTATATATTATATAGTACTCATATATAAACAAGTACTATATATAATATGTGTTCATCAAATATATATGTTCATGTATACTCACTGAATATGTAGTCACATGTATGGGAGAGAAATGCACCTGTCATAAGTCCTCAGCGCACTGAGCTCTCACAGAAGCACCCAGACCCAGAAGCAGAGCAGGCTGGCACTGGAAGCCCCCCTTCCAGTCACTCCCCTCCTGGGTGAAGCCCTTTCCTGACTGCTAGCAGCATAGCTTTATTTTACCCATTTTATAGTTTACATAAACGGAATCCTGTAGCCTATCTTCCTTCGTGTCTGGTGTCTTTCAATCAATATTTTATCTGTGAAATGCATCCCCATTTGGGGGTGCAGTCATGCATAGCACAGCCCCTTTACAGTTGCTACCGTGTGACTTGGCCACAATTTATTTACCCCTTCTATCATCGATGGGCACTTGGGTTATTTTCAGTATGGAGTAACAGCGTGGCCTCTGCTTTTGTATCAGGTCTTTGCAAAACGCCAGTTCTCCCTGAAGGAGATGCTAGACATCAAAGAGAGTCATTCATTCATTTGTTCATTCCAACATCTTGGAGTGCCTCGGGTGTGCCAGGAGGTTGGACAAGCCCTGGGACCGGACAGGGAGCAAGCAAGGTTGCCGTGACCCAGTCCTCTTGGAGCTGACCGTCTGTAAAGGAGCCAGGTGTGTGGATAGACAATTAGAACACAGAGAGATTAGAGCTCAGTCAAGGGTGGAAAGGAGCCCAGCAAAGTGAGGGCTTGAAGGGTGCAAGCAAAGAGGGCTGGAGAGAGTGTGCTCAAGGTAGAAGGACGGGCTTGGACGTTTGCAAAGATTGAACATTCCTGTTCCTGGGGCCTGGAGAACAGGATGGGGAGTGGGGTGAGGTCAAGTGCAGAGGTAGTTAGAGGCTGGATTTTGAAGAGACTTGGAGCCATTCAAGGACTTTCCTCGAGGACAAAGAGGCTTCATCTAAATAGACGAGTGGCATGAACTGCTTAGCTTTTGCGAAGCCCCTTCTGGCTGCAGTGTGAGGGATGGGATGAGGGGCTACTGGAGGCAGGTGGACATGTTTGACCAGGGATGAGGTGATGGACCAATGGACCAGAGCCCCCATCCCCCAGTCCTGCCCCGCTGAGACAGACCTCGCAGCACAGCCTACAAAGCAGTTAATTTGCCAGAAACCAAGACGCAGGGGTCCTTCTTAGGGCACATTTGCTTAGGGAATCCCACATGCTTTCACTACTCTCATCTGCTGTTTAGTCTGTACTCCTCCACCATAAACTCCCATCTGACCTTTCCATGTTTCTGAAGCCCTCTCTTCCCATTCGGAATTCTGACCCTCCATGGCTGTTTGCTCCGGAGTCGCCTGGCTTGGCTCCTTTGTGGCAGGGAGTCTGGGAAAAGGAAGTCTCGGCCCCACCTTGCAGGAAAGAGGCAGCTCCAGGCCACGTCTCCCCCCTCCCTGCTCATTCTGCATTTTTGGGTGAGCTGTTTTTGTTTGATGTAAGCAGAGCAAATCCATCTACAGCAAAATCAGAGAAAATAGCTTGTTGATGTGTAAACCAGGATGTCACAAATAACCCTGTTTGTTTAATTATAGCAGGCTGAGTGCTGTGAGCAGGGAAGGAGGTGGCGGGGGTGCTGAGAGGAGGGGAATTCAGGATACCGTTGCCCGTGTCCCAGAGGCCCGCGGGCGAGATCCGGAGGAAAATGTGAGTGCCTGCAGCCACGTGGATAAACTGGGGCACATATGGTGCATGAGTCAAGCTCAGCTGAGTGGGTAGATGGCTTTCAGTGCTAATGGGAGCCGGCTGTAGAGTCGCTAGACAGAAAAATTAAAACACAGGTGAAAGGACAAAAAAATATACTTGGAAATAATAAGGCTGTGAAGGTAGAAAATTTTGACTTTATGAGTAATTGCTTTTGAAGAAGTTTGCTCTTCTCCATGAAATGAATCCATGTGGTAGAGGGCAGAGGAAGAGGGTCTTCCCCGGCTACCCCACCCCACCCCACCTACCCCTGCCTCCCCTTCCACTCCAGGAACAACACGAAAGCCAGGACTTTAGAAAAGCCAGAAGCAGTGTAGTGCAGCATTAAGATCCTGGGTTTGGATTTGGGTTGGCCTGGGTTCGGGTCTGGGTTCAAGCTTCCCGTCTCTCCTATGTGACCGTGCGGGTTAGCTCGCCTCAACGTGCCTCAGTTGGTCGTAGGGCGTTGGAGCGATCCAACTCAGGAGGTGTAGACAAGCTCTTGCTTGCCTGATTACTTGGTACAGAGGGAGATATCAGCGAATGAGAGACAGACATTGGGATGAGAAACGAATGAGGTGAATGGAGTTGTGGGTCTGGGGGAAGTAACTCCCTCCCAGCACTCGTCAAGCATCTCCTGGACCTGCTTCACCTCCTGGTAGCTCCCCCAACGTCCCCATTTAAGCCTTTTAAGGAAGCAGTTGTTCTAACTGGCTTAAGACTCTCCTTCCTCAGGCAGGGTTACACATTGGGTCATTAATGCAGGTGCAGAGATGACTTTTTCTAGAGATGACACAACATGACAATTGCCTTCAGAAATTTAAGAAAGTGGAGGGAAAGAGACACAGGTGAGCCTGCATTATAACTTTCCTGGGCTCAAGTCACATTTGCCTTCATGGACCTATCCTTCCATGAAAAAATTAAATCATATTATACGATCGCATTGGTATAAAGATGAATACAATATAGCTTGCATTCATTATTATTATTAATAATCATCATTGTTTTTATTCTGACTTTAAAAGAAATTAAAATTAAAACATTTTTGTGGCCTCTAGGCACCGTGCCTGTGGGTGGGTGGGAGTTAGGGGCATGGAAAGTAACTGCATTTTCTACCTAAATGAAATTTTTATAAAAACAGGAAAATGTTTTGAGTTTTGCACAAAGCTACCTTTATTTAAATAAAAATGAACTCTTTGGGTGCTTTCTTTTCTGTTTCTGTTTCGTGGTTAAAAGGGGCTTTCCTTCAGGAAATGATCATGAAATTACATACTAATTTTATTTTATTTGTCTTATTTTATTTTATTTAATTTAATGTATTGTTAACCTGACAAGATAAAAACAGCTCTAGGTTCATCAGCTGTTTTTGCCTGCTCAGGATCCTCCCTTGCTTTTTTTTTTTTTTTTTTTTTTTTCCACTAAGACACATCTTCATTTCCTCCTTGCTGCTTTATGGAACAAGGAGTTCCTTTGTCCAGCCACCCCTCCTCTACTCTTAGTAATTCTGATTTGGGTGGGGCTGGTCTAGCCAATCAGTGCAGTCCTTCCCCTGGACACTGATTGGTTCAATGATGATGGGCATCTGATTACAGACGGGCCAATGGGAGCCAAACCTGGGATTCTGGCTGGTGATGTGGAAAAGAAGAGCTCCCTTCCTACTAGGATACCTGGCTATAAAGGCAATTATAAGTTTCTAGCTCCCGGTGCTACCAAATAGTAAATGCCCACCAAGAATGAAACATCACAGAGGAAATCAGAGCAAAGAGACAAAGAGGGAAAGAGAGAGATGGAGCTCTGGTAGCATCATTTGAACGCCTGGATCTAGTTATGCCTGAAGCTAGTTAACCCTTGGGATTTAAGTTACAAGAACCAATAACTCACTTTTTTTGGGGTCTAAGTCTACTTAAATTTTGGGCTTTAAAAAACTGAAACAAAGAATTCTAATACACTTGGCAACCCCAGAATTTTTTTAAAGTGGTTTATGAAATATACATATGAATGTCAGGGAATGTTTGTTTTATGCCCAAGTGAAGTAAGAGAAAGCTGTTCCCAGGCATATTCAACCAGTATTTCCACCTGAGTGACCTGACTTCTGCAACTGCCCTTCTCTTCCTTTTATTTAATTAAAAAAAATTACCTTAGGGATTCCTTCATCAGCAACAGGCTTCCTTGAAAGACATTTTTCTGAGTCAAAAATTACCTCTTCTTGGTAATCAGGAGCAGCTAGAACCAGCCCTCCCTCCACTGGGTCCCAGAACTGTGCTGTCTGATAACTTCCTCTAAAGAGGAAAATTAGCAAACACTCACATTTGATGTGTGTGATGGGGGTGGATTCATTCACTGTGAGCAGTGGTTCTCAAAGTGTGTTCTCTGGTCCACAGCTTCAGCACCACCACAGAATTTGTTAAAAATGCAAATTCTTGGGACCCACCCCAAACCCACTGAATCAGAAACTCTGAGGATGGGGCCCAGCAATCTCTATTTTTATAAACCCTGAGAACTGCTGGCTTAGAGGTTTCCTCTTACACAGTTTCTGAAGACACAGCTGCTACGTGATTAAAATCAAACCCAAGTTACCTTTGTTGAATCACTCTGGTTTTGAGCATTTGCTTTTTCACTTTGAGGATAGAGGGTAGAAGGGGTCAAACGATAGTAGATTGATTGTTTTCTCTTTTCCCTTTTTATTCATCAGTTGTTTGCTAAATTTACATTCTGTTTTTATTTTTCCTTCATGCATTTATTTTTTACACTTTGCTAAATATGTTTGAACATATATATTTCCATTAATGTTGAAAAATAATCAATATCTATTATCTACCCCCATGAAAAAGGCTAGACCTCAACACTTTATCATGTCTTCTTCCCTCTTCATGAACCTTCCTTTCACCCATCCCCAAGTTTTGCTGAAATCTTTTGGAATTTAACAGTTGGAATTTTTTCTTAACAATTCATTAAGTTTCATTACCATATTTTTGGTGATCCTTTGGACTTTATTAGTTTTACTGGTTTATTTGTACACCACTGTTGCTTGTGTTCTATCTTCCTCTCTTTTGGGTTCATTTTTCCTATTGTTGCAGTATATCCTGTAAAGAATCTTTCAGAAAGTGTTCATGGAGAGAAACTTTCTGAGTCCTTGTCCACCTAAAAATAGTTTCTTTTTTTTAGAATCTAAAATAAATAAATAAATGAACATAAATACAAAACAGAAACAGACTCATAGACATAGAATACAAACTTGTGGTTGCCAAGGGGGTGATGGGTGGGAAGGGACAGACTGGGATTTCAAAATTTGTAGATACTGACAGGCATATGCAGAACAGATAAACAAGATTATAATGTATAGCACAGGAAATATATACAAGATCTTGTGGTAGCTCATAGCAAAAAAAAATGTGACAATGAATATATGTATGTTCATGTATAACTGAAAAATTGTGCTCTACACTGGAACTTGACACAACATTGTAAAATGACTATAACTCAATACAAATGTAAAAAAATAAAAATAAATAAATAAAGTTTATTAAATAATTTTTTACCTGCAGAACTTTATGGCACTATATATTGTAAAACTTAATACTTATTGCACTTGAGAAGTCTAATATCCATCTGTTCCTTCTTCTTTTGAAATTAAACTGTAGGGTTTTTTTTCCTCTCTGAAATTTTTTTCTTTATTCCTGAAAATTTTACCAACATGCCTAGTGCCAAATCCTCCACAACCTTCTCCCATGTTTCTTTTCAACACTTGGTTGGCTTCATACTAAAGTATGAAGACTTGAGACTGTCCTTAGCTTTGAAAGTTTGAGGTATAATTTATTTTATTATTTTCTCTCTCCATTCTCCTCTGGATATTCTTTGAGACAGAGGTTGGAACTTGTGGTTCCATTTTATTTAATATATTTATTTTTTTATCTCCCACTTCTCAATGCCTGGAATTTTTCTGGGAAGATTTCTCTTCTCCATATTCCATTTTGGTAATGCACTCTTCCATTGTATTCATTTTATTCATCAATCCATCCAGTGTGGGATTTTTCTCTTTTGACAAATTTATAAACCATAGAAAATTGCAGAAGGTAACATAACAAACACCTATGTACCTGTCAGTCAGAAATAACAAACATTAACATATTGTCATGCTTGTTTTGGTTCCTTTCTTTTAAAAAACTTTTTTTTTTGAAGTATAGTTGATTTACAACGTTAGTTTCAGATGTACAGCAAAGCAATTCAGTTAAACATACACTTATATATATACACACACACACACACACATATTTTCAGATTCTTTTCCATTATAGCTTATTTATTATAGCTTATTACAAGAAATTCAATATGTGCTATACAGTAGGTCCTTGCTGTTTATTTTATATATAGTACTGTGTCTCTGTTAATCCCAGATTCATAATTTATCCCTGCCCCCGTTCTCCTTTGGTAACTGTAGTTTGTTTTCCGTGTCCCTGAATCTATTTCCAGTTTGTAAATAAAAGTTGTATCTTTTTATGGTTCCTTTCTGATAAAATAATAAAATATTACTGATAAAATTGCAGTTTATTCCTCTGCTTACTAAATGGATTCTTCTCGCTACTCTTTTCCTCCATCTTCCCTACAGCAATTGCTGTCATAAACAGTATGTGTTTATATATATGTTATAGATCTACAGATGTCGATATATTATACCATTCCTCAGTCGTTCCTAGTTTTCTAGCTTTTTAAGATAAAGAGTAATAGAGAAAAGGGAACCCTCCTACACTGCTGGTAGGAATGTAGTTTGGTGCAATCATTATGGAAAACAGTATGGAGATTCCTTAAAAAACTGAAAATAGACTTACCATATGACCCAGCAATTTTACGTCTGGGTATATATCCAGAGGGAACTCTAATGTGAAAAGATTTATGCACCCCAATGTTTACTGCAGCACTATATACAATAACCAACACATGGAACCAATCTAAATGGCCATTGACAGATGATTGGATAAAGAAGTTGTGGTATATTTATACAACGGAATACTACTCAGCCATAAAAAGCATAAAATAATGCCATTTGCCACAACATGGATGGACCTAGAGATTGTCATTCTAAGTGAAGTAAGCCAGAAAGAGAAAGAAAAATACCATATGATATCACTCATATGTAGCATCTTAAAAAAAAAAAAAAAAGGACACTGAATTCACCTACAAAACAGAAACAGACTTGAAGACTTAGTAAACAATCTTATGATTACCAGGGAAAGGTGGTGGGAGGGGATAAATTTGGGAGTTTGAGATTTACAAATGTTAGCCACTATATGTAAAAATAGATTTTAAAAGGTTTCTTTTGTATACTACAGGGAACTATGTTCAATATCTTGTAATAACCTTTAATGGAAAAAACATGAAAACGAATATATATATGTATATGCATAACTGGGACATTGTGCTATACAACAGAAATTGACACATTGTAATTGATTGTACTTCAATAAAAAAAGAACAAAAGTTCAAACCCCCAAACAAATAAATAAATAAACAAAAAGATAAAGAATGTCACCCTGGATTTACCCTTCTGTAACTAGCTTTTTTCACTCAGCAATACTTTTTGGGAAACTCATTTAGGCTGTCATGTATCTAGTTTATTCATTTTGACCACAGTGTCATAGACTGTTGTAGGAATATGCGTGATGCATTTATTCATCCCCCTACTGGCAAATGTTTGAGCTGTATCTAAGGTTTCTGCCGTGAGAAGCAGCACTGCAGGGAACACAATGTGCTCCTCTGCTTGTGCACGTGTGAGAGTTTCTCTAAATTTATACCTGGAGGAGGAACTGCTGAGTCAAAAGAGACACACAGATACCACAGACTGGGTGGCTCACACAACAGAAATCTATCTTCTCACAGTTCTGGAGGCTAGAAGTCTAAGATCAAGGTGTGGGCAGGGCTGGTTTCTTCCGGGGCCCTCTCTCCTTGATTTGTGGATGGCTGCCTTCTCCCTGTGTCTTCGCTTGGTCTTCCCTCTGTGCACATCTGTGTCCTAATCTCCTCTGCATATAAGGACCCCAGTTGTGTTGGATTAGGGTCCACCTAACAGCCTCATGGTAACTTAATCACCTCTTGAAAGGCCTTATTTCCAAATAGAGTCACATTTTGAGGTCCTGGGGGTTAGGACTTCAACATAGGAATTTGGAGTGGGACAAAATTCACCCATCACAGCACTATTCTAGGGTTCTACTGGGGAAAAAAATCTGGTTTTTTGCAGAAGACCTCTCCTTATTCTTATTTGTGCCGTAGCATACCCACTGGACAGTCTCATATGGGTGTTAATTTTTCAAATTGAATCCTGTGATTAGATACTGAGTTGTATTTTTCCCCTAGTCCTTTCTGTTCTAAACAGTCTGGGTGATAAACTTCTTGTAGCTAAATACATGTTCCTAATTGTTTTCTCCTGCACAAGTTTTCTTAATTCAAATGATAGAATGTGACAGATGAATTAAGGAAAATTATATGCATTACAGAGATCTCTATTGATTACTACTAAAACACCTGTGAGAATTAGTACCAAGCATAGAAGGGGGAAAACTCCGGGACAATCTGGAATGAACAGGGGTGCTTCTGGAGTGCTTGTAATGTTCTGTTTCTTGATGTTAGCGCTGGTGGCATGGCCATGTCCAATTGTTGAAACTGCATTGAGCTATACGCTTATGATATGTGCACAAGTCTATATGGATAGTGCATTTTAATAAAAAGTAAAAGAAGGGGGAGTGGGCATAGCTCAGTGGTAGAGTGTGTGCTTAGCATGCACAAGGTCCTGGGTTCAATCCGCAGTGCCTCCATCAAGGAAAAAAAAAAGTGAAAGAGAAAGGACCTGGTAGCCAGCAGCAGCAGAACACAGGAATTCCGTGTACTGGTTGCTCAGCTGGCACTGCATTTTTAAAAGACAGTTATGAATTATGTGCTCTGTGGCAATTTATTTAGTTGGTCTGGTGGTCCTCAACCCTGGCTGCACGTTAGAATCGTCTGGGGATCTAAATCAGAACCTCTGGGGGCGGGGTTCAATCATCAATATTTTTACAAACCTCCCCAATGATTCTAATGTGTGGCCAGGTTCGAACAAATGTGGTCTAGATATGGAATTATTTTTATCGCTTGGCTTCTGTTCAGATTTGCTCAGCTATTTCAGATTTTTTGTTTTGGTCAGCTTAGATTAATTACTTTATTTTGCAATAATAAAAACGCATTTATGGGGGGAAGGTTTAGCTCAGTGGTAAAGTGCGTGTTTAGCATGCAGGAGGTCCTGGGTTCAATCCCCAACACCTCAAATTTGGACCTTGATGTTACCTTCAAAAAGATGCATGTGTACACACACCCACGCAGAGGATAATATACTGACTGCATTGAAGAGCACAAAGATTCACCATTTGCCTTTAGACACGTCTCATCACCCAAACACACTGGCCATTGTGCACTGTAAATTCGTGCTAATTATCAAATACCCAGCTGTGCTTATGTAATGACTGACACAATTACACTGCATTGTATTTTTTGTTAAATCATTAATTTGTGAAATCCAAGTGTTTGAAACATCTCACAAATTTTAAAACTTTTTTGGGGGCATTTTTGTCCTTTTTAAAAAATATACCAAGGGCAGAGAAGCCTATGTAACTCTCTGTTTGGTCTCCTGCAGAAGTCAAGATACACTTATTATGATTTACGGTGTTGCGTTTCAGTAAAGCAGGTTATTCCAGGGGCTGAGCCCCACAGGTACCAGAGGGAGCTGCTTTACCTTCTCCGCCCACTGCCTCCTGACACACTCTGTGGTCCTTCCCTTTCCTCCCCCATGGCTTTTCAGTCGCCTGCAGCTATGAGAACAGTTGTATTTGGGGGGTAGTGGAAAGCCCAGTCCAGTGAAGATCAAAACTTCCATCTTACATCCAGCTCCACAGAGATCCCCTCCCGGCTCAGGCCAGTGGCTGGAGGGTGCGGGGAGCAGGTCAGGAACAGAGCTGGGATCTCTCCTCCTCCAGCTTGCTCCTTCCCTCTCTCCTGTTCTTCCCTCTTCTCCTGTTCTTCCCTCTCTCCTGTCTGCTCCTTCCCTCTCTCCTGTTGGTTCCTCCAGAGTTGGGAAGGGGAGAGGGGACTCTGGGGACAGGGTTGGCACTCTCAAGATCTGTATACAGGCCCTCCCTCAGAGCGCTCATTTGTGAATGTCTTGGAGACCTCCCCAGCTCCAAGTGGTGCACCCTGTCTGATCCCCAGCAACCCCTACAGTTCTCATGCTCACCTCCCTTGCTGTGACCACAGGGTATCTAGGGTGAGGACCCTGGCCCTGGCAACAGCCCTTGGGAAGGTCTTTCCCTGGGGTCCTCTGGGCCCTGTTTCCACCGCCACTTTCCATCTTCTGGCCACTTCCTGCCTTCACTATCCTGCAGCCAATAGGGAGGCACCCGACTCCACGCTCGGGCCTCCCAGACTCTTGGGGACACATTACATTCTCCAAAGAACCATCTTCCTGAACCTCGTGGCCTCTTTGAGACAGGCCTTCACGTCTGCAGCTCTGCAAGCCACTTCTGGCCAAGGAGTGAGGGCTCAGCTCCTTCCGAAGCCTCTCCTAGTCTCCTGGAGCAGCTGTCCTGGGGTCCCCACTTGGCAGAGGATGGGGGTTCCCTTAGAAATCCAAAGTGCCTTTTCCTCCTGCAAATGCCCTGGGTTGGTTTTCTATGGCTGCTGAAACACATTACAAAAACTTAGTTGCTTGAACTACATACAGTTGTACTCTCGGAGCTCTGGAGGGGAGAAGTCTGCCACGGGTCTCACTGGGCTAACATCAAGGTGTCAGCAGGGCCGCCTTCCTTCCTGGAGGCTTGAGGGGAGAATCCATTTCCTTGCCTTTTCCAGCTTCTAGAGTCCTCCCCATTCCTTAGTGATGGACATCGCCCCTCCTGTATCTTTGAGGCTGGCTACGCGCATCCCTGACATTTCTTCTGTAGTCACGTCTCCCTCCCTGACAACAACAGCCAGGCAAGGTTCTCCAATTTTAAGGACTCATGTGTTAGACTGGGCCCCCCTCCGAATGATGCAGGATAACCTCAGGCCAAGGTCTTTAACCTTAATCACCTCTGCCAGGTGCTTTTTGCCATGTAAGGTAACACAGAGATAGGTTCTGGGGATTAGGACGTGGACATCTTTGGGGGAGCATTGTAGCATCAATCTACCACTTCCCATGGTTTCCATGAACCCTCCTTCAGACTCCCAATCTCATCTTACATGGCTGGAGGAGGGCAATGGGGACTGACGGTTAGAGGATGGTCTCTCCGCATTTCAGTCACTCCTGTAAGGGCAGCTCTCTTTAAAATATGGGGTTCAGGTTGCCTGTTGTCCTTAACTTCAAGGCTCTAACCAGAATCCCAAGCATCTGGAAAGGTCACATTCCAGACACTGGCTGTGTGTGTTCCTCCTGCTCCTGGCTATGAGATCCTTGAGGGCAGGGTCTAGTTCTCGTTTGTCAAATACTGGTGCCAGGCACAGTGTCTAGACCCAGCGAGCCTTTTGGAAAAGTCTTCTGCATGTACGGCAGAAGAGAAAGAAAAAGTTATCTGCTTTATTGTTTAGAAGAATTAGGGATATATGACAGTTGTCAAAATTCTGCTAGGTAAAATGACATAATACACTTATTTAAGAGAACAGGTGGAGTTTAGACAAGTCTTAAGCCCCATTAACTTGCCAAGACAGAAAAGGGACTTGGGACCCTCCTGACTGGTGATGCTCTCTTGGTTATTTTAATTAACACACCTGTGTGGGAGCACATCTGATGGAACTCCAGCCGCCCTTCGTGAAAAGGTTTGCTACACAGTCCGGCTGAGTCTGCCCGGGCTCCTCAGAGCTATGGCTTTAAATCCTATTTCTCCTCCTAAACAGTCACAAAGTTTACTGCAGGTAGATTATTTTCAGTGCTGCCTTCGGGGCACTGAGAAGGAGGGGAACCCTCCGCATACTGTTAACTCGCAATGAAATTGAGCATCGGTGCATTAAGACAAACTGGCTTTCACCTTCCTATCGACAGGAGTGGACACACTCGAGTACAGAGCCCTTTAAACAACTCTGACTGTGTCTTCTTATTTATGTTTGGTCCCCAGGCAACCTGAAAGTCCTGTGACTTTTAAACAAAGCCCTGTGGGGTGGAGGGAGGTGGAGGAGGAAGCAGGGGCCAGGCGGGTGGGTGGGGATGGAGTCTGTCTTTCACACTCTGGCTTCCTTATTTTGAATACCATGAATACTGGAAATCCACGCAATGAAAATTCCCAAATAACTCAATGTGTGTGTTTTCACGTATGCCGCCATTCGCTCTATTTCTGTCTAGTAGGCTGAAGAATGATCACCTTATGGAATAATAACAATGGGCACCAGGTAATAATCCCCAGAGCCTGCACACATTACCTTATGTAGCTTTTTTTGCGAAGGGAGGTAATTAGGCTTACTGACTTGTTTTAATTTTAGAGGAGGTGCTGGAGGTTGAACCCAGGACCTCGTGTATGCTAAGCATGTGATTTACCACTTGAGCTTTATCTTCCCCCATAGTTGTTTTTTTTTTTAAAGGAATTTGCAGAATTGATTAAGCTCGTGATCTTGAGACAAGAAGATTATCACCCCACATTTTAAGGATGAACCCTAAATAGAATAAGATGTATTTTTATAAGAGGGAGACAGAGGGAGCTACAGGGAGGTTTGACTCCCACAGAAGAGAAGATCACCTGGCCACAGAGGAGAGACTGGGGTGATGCAACCACAAACCAAGGAGTGCTGGGAGCCACAGAAGCCAGAGAGGTGAGGAATGGATTCCCCCCTAGGACCTCCGGAGGAAGTGTGTCCTGCCAACACTTGAATTTCAGTCCAGTGATACTGACTTTGGACTTCCACCCTGCAGAAGTATAAGAGAATACATTTCTGTGTTTTAAGCCATCAGATTTGTGGTAATTTGCTACAGCCTTAGGAAATGCATACACTTGGTATACAGCCAAGAACTGATAATATACATTACTCACGCAGTCGACAAATAGTAGCTATGGGGCAGGCACATTTGAACCAGGGAGGCAGGCAGCATGGGGGATGCTCAAGGTCCCATATCCCACCCGCCTTAATCATATGCAAAGTGCTCCAAATGTGCATGTTTTTCCAAAGAGAAGTTTTATCTTTTTCATCGGGCTCTGAAAGGGGTCAACACCACCCCCAAGTTAAGGAAAGTTTTGATGTAAATGTTGATGATGAAAAATTTCTTCCTTGGCTAAATGATTATTCCCCCAACCCTAGGACCTTGAGAACAAAGAAAGCAAAGTGCATCCTTTGCCTCTCTTGGGAGCATGGACATAGAAATAGAAATTTAAATGTGGACTCCTGTGGTTTATATTAAGATATGGAGATCACTTATTTATGCAAATATTTAGGGAGCCCTCCACTTAGAGTGAGCACTTAGAGCAGCTTAGAGTCAGCTGCTGCCACTACTCTGAGCCACTGGGGATACCATGGGGCACAAAACAGACCAGCCGGAGGCTGAAATTCTCTTTGAGGGGAGCAGACAAAAACCAAATCAACATAATGACTCAGGAGACATGAAGTGGGAGGGTAAGGGACTAGAAGATGGTGGTGGGCACTGGAGCATGCTTCATTTAGAAGATAGTCGGGGAGGGACTCTGTGAAGGTGACATGGATACGGAGCCTTGAAGGAGCTGAGGGAATGAGCCATGAAAGTCCACAAGGGGGTTTGCCTTTCTCCTTCTGACCTACTTCACTTAGCATAACATCCGCAAATTTCATCCATGTTATTGTAAATGGCAAGATTTCATCTTTTTATGGCAGAGTAGTAATCCATTGTGTGTGTGTGTGTGTGTGTGTGTGTGTGTGTGTGTGTGTGTGTGTGTGTATCTCACATTTTCTTTATCCATTCGTCTATTAATAGGCACTTAGGTTGTTTCCAGATCTTGGCTATTGTAAGTGATGTCACAATAAACATAGGAGTGCATACATCTTTTCAAGATAGTGTTTTTATATTCTTTGGAGAAGTACCCAGAAGTGGAATTGCTGGACCATATAGTAGCTCTATTCTTAGCTTTATTCAGAAACTTCTGTACACTTTTCCACCATGGCCACAACAATTTACATTCCCGCCAACAGTGCACGAGGGGTCCCCTTTCTCCACATTCTCCCCAGTTATGTGATTTCACTCATATGTGGAACATGAAAAACGAACAAACAAAAAATAAAGTAAATGAATAAACCAAACAAAACCAAATGCTTAGATACCAAAAACAGAATAATGGTCCCCAGAGGGGATGGAGCATGGGGGTGAGGGGTGACATGGGTAAAGGGATCCACTCTGTGGTAATGGATGGAAACTACATTTTTGGTGGTGAGCATGCCGTGGGGTATGCAGAGGTAGAAATAGAATGTTATACACATGTAACTTATATAATGTTATAAACCAATGTTACCTTAGCTAAAAAAAATAAATAAATAAATCCACAGATGAGTTCCTAGCAGAGGGAAAAGTTGGTACAAAGGCTTTGAGAGAAGTGAGCTTGGCTTGCTTGGTGCACAGCACGTAGGCAAGCTGATTAGAACTAGTTGCGCCTTAGTTTCACTGGTAAACAGACTAGCAATAAAGAGAGGGAAACCATTCAAGCCAAAGAGAGTTTTCTCCCTGGTGATTTTAGATCTCAAGGACACTCATTAGATGGAGAACTGTCACCCAAAGGAAGAGAGGGACTCTCCGCTGGGTTATTTAGAATTCTTGAGGAAGGAAGAAATACACACACAGTGATAAGCAGAGCCAACTAAATCCAGAAAACAAAATGGGACAGGTTTCATAGCAAATGTGAAGGAACAATGAATTGGTCCAATAGAAGAAGTGGGGTGGGGTTGGTTGGATGTTTTGTTGGATTTTCATGTGTATTTGTTTTCAGTATTTTGTAACAGAGCCTTGAGACTCTCTTCCCAACTTTTCTGTTAAACACTGGTGATAAGCGATGGCTCATATTCGGGGGTGTAAGATAAGACACTGGGCCCAGGAAGTTTAATTAGGGAAAGTGACTGAGGGTGTGACCTGGAAAGTCCTCGGAGCCAGTGAGTCGGCCTCTGGTAGAACATTTCCAAGGATCTGGAGAAGAGTGTGAAGAAACATTGTTCCCTGGAGGGCCTGGACCAGCAGAAATGAGATTTCCAAGGCCCTGGTCCCTGAAATGCTGTTAGGTTGCTTGTGCCCAGCAATTTGAGGGTCATAAAACTCTGATTCAATTCCACAAATGGAGACAACTGAGCAGCAGTAAAGAGTGGTAATAGAGAGCTCAGGCCTGGAGGTGGAGCAGACGTGGGCTGGAATCCCAGTTCCTCTTCTCACTCCGTGACCTTGAGAAGTGACTTTTCCCACCTTAGTGTCTGTAGTGGAGTGAATAGTGTCCTCCCAAAATTCACGTCCACCTGAACCTCAGCACGTGACCTTTTTTGGAAAATGGGGTCTTTGCAGATGAGGTCATCCTGGACTGGGTTTTGGCTTAGTGCCTTTGTAAGAGAAAGGAAAGGGAAATTCAGACACAGAGATGTACAGGGGGAACCATGGAGGCAGAGCTTGGGTGATGCAGCTACAAGCCAGGGGACGTGACAGGTGGCTGGCTCCCACCAGAACCTGGAATAGGCAAGGAGAGATTCTCCCCTAGAGAGGAGTCCTACCTTTAGGGGGAGCACGGCCCTGCCAACACCCTGATCTCAGACCCTAGCCTCCAGAACTGTGACATAATGCTTTTCTGCTGTTTGAAGTTATCACATTGGTACTGATGCGTTGCAGCAGTGCTGGGAAACTAATACAGCATCTGCAAGCATAAATTGAGGAAGAGAAGCTGACACATGTGCCCGCCCGGCACACAGTGGGGCAGCGGAACACATTAGCCGAAAGGCCTGGAACAGCACTGTGACATGTTCGCCCTGCTGCCCCGGGGTCCAGCCTCATGGGTCAGCAGGCATAATTCTGGTGGGAGACTCCAAGGACAATCAAATATAATATGTAAATACCATGTGGGATCAGATAGTGATTAGTGCTAGGAAGAAAATTAAGACGGAGTACGGGGAGAGAGAGGACTGAGAGGATAGGAGAGCAGGGGCTCCGTGCTGTTTTAAAAGGCTGGTCAGGGAAAGGGCTCTCTGAAAGGTGACATGTGAATAAGGACCTGAATATTCAGTGGATGGCATATGGTCAGCCCTCCCTAAATCTTAGTGAGTGTTATAAATGTTATTACTTTGATTGCTATTATTAAATGGGCAGATGTGATTTAAAAATATGGTTCAAATTCATCCTCTGTGAATAAGCAACACCATGGCCTTCTCTGCGTCTCCTGGAAAACAAGGGTGGTGACCAAAAGTTAAATGAGCAACTATCCCAGTTCACCCAGGACTGAGAGTTTTCTCAGGGTGCAGGATGGGGAGATTCTGAGCTCCCTGGGAGCCGCAGGACACCCGCACACAGTTGTCTCACGAAGCCGCTGATGGCCGGTGTAGATAACCCCGCCTCACGCTGCCCCGCAGCCCACGGAGTGGATGGCCAAGGAATGCTCGGTGAGTGGGAGGTGGGGTGGAATTTGTTGCTATGTGACTGCTGGGTCCATCAACAGAGGCTGCTGCAGAGCTCAGAGGGGCCCTCTATTTTGTTTTGGAAATGGCAGCATCTGGAAATAGCCTCTCCGAAGAAACCTGGAGATGGACAACCACCACTGCCAGTACCCTTTGGCACCTCCTTTTTGCTCAGCAGTATCTCCGTCATCCCTGGAGAGGGTCATCAGCTGGCTGAGCCTGGGAAAATTACCAAACTTCCCTGGGCCTCAGTGTATTCATCTGCAGAGATAATAAAATCCACCTCTTTGAGGTTTTTCGGGGAATCATTTGCTTATAAATATTTATTAAACAGCCATAATTTGCCAGGCACTAATTATACCAACTGTATACAAAGGGTGGACAAAATACACTTAGTTCCCGCCCTCCAGTGTGATATAGTCTAGTTGGGAGAGGAGATTTAAACAAGCAAATTACAAACCAGGGTAAGTGCAGCCAAGGAAAGGCTGCAGGGAAGAGTCGGGTGGATCTACCGTGGGTTGAGTGCAGGAAGAAGCCTCTGGGACAGAAAGATGAGTAGGCGCCAACTTTTGATACTTTTAATGGGAACTCATTAAATATGCAAATTAATAGAGGGACAATTAACATCTTTATAATATTGATTTTTCCTATCCAAGAATGGGACAAGCTTTTCCATTAATTCAGACTTCTTTCATGCTGAGGGGAGGTTCTGTTTTCTGGGTTTTACTTGTTTATTGTGTTTTAATTTTTGTTGTTAGTAATGAACTAGTTCACTGAAAAACAATCATGTATCCTCACCACCCATGGGCACCCCTTGGAGGCCCCCCTAGAGTCAAAGACCCGGCTTCTTGCCTCTATGTGAGTGTATGTGACAGTGTGGGGAGGGGTTCCTCTGAAGACTATAAGATTCCTTTGTCTTCACTTATAATTTTACAGATTTCTGTGTATACCTGGATAATATATTATCTGTTTTGACTTATGTGGGGTTTTTTAAAGATTTTTTAATAAATTATTTTTATAACAGAAGCAATAAATGGTCATTGTAGACAAATATCAAATTCAGATCAGCATGAAGAGGAATATAAAAATGCCCATATTCTCAGGCACCAGAAATTGTTTTGGTTTCTCTTTTGAACTTCATATAAATGAAATCATGTTGTTTTGTTCTGAAATTTGCTTTCTTCACTCAACATTGGGCTGATGAGATTCACCCACAGCCCCATGTGTTTTCCCACTTGTGGCACATGGAAGTGCCCTTGGCTCTGCGTCTTGTCAGCACTCAATGTTGTCTGATATGTTTTCATATTCAGTTGGGTCAGTGTGGGCTTTAAATGGTAGCTCCTTGTCTTAAATTACTGTTTACTGAGGTTGACCATCTTTTCAGATGTTTATCATTCACTGGGTTCTCTTCTGTGAAGTGCGTCCTATTTTGTTATTCATTAAAAAACTTAGGCAGGTATCTTCTTCCAGTTTGTGAAACATCTTTCAGTTTCTTTAGACAGATCTTCCTCAACTTACAGTGGGGTTTTGTTCTGATAAACCCATTGTAAGCTCAATATCATTAGGTTGAAAATGCACTTAACACACCTAACCTACATCAGAGCTTAGCCGGGCCTACCTTAACCGTGCTCGGAACAGTTCCATCAGCCTACAGTGGGCAAAATCCTCTAACAGGAAGCCTGTTTTGTAATAAAGTGTGGCATATCTCATGTCGTTTTTTTTTCACCTCAAATGCATATGGTTTAATCAAATGCATGCCAAGAACGGTAAGCTAAAGAACAGACCCTAAAGATGGCTCCGTCTTAATCCCTGGACACTGGGGATGTTTTAAGAAATCCTTTTTTACACTGAAATCATATAGATATACTTCTATAGAATGTGTTTCTAGCTGTTTTTCTGCTATGGATCCTTTGGACAAAATTATAATTATAGGATTACAAAGAAAGCTAATTATACTAAAGCAAAGTCATCAATTAAAATTTATGATATATTACGATATATAAGAATTATGCTTCTTTTAATGCATAAGATAGCAAGACTGAGCAGAATATCTAATAGCTGCTGTAAATTTCCAAGTACTGATGAGCATACATAATATTTTGAGTTACCTGCAACAACCATAGTGTAATACGAAAATATCTATATCCTTATTAGAGACAAAGTCACAGGTTCTGAAAGACTACTCTGGTCTGTTGTCTACGTTCATAATTGAATCTCTAAATTTTAGTTCGACTTAGTGAAAATAAATATCAATTTTTTTTCCCCATCCATGTTCATGAACCTACTGAATTCTATCCACTGACCCATTGGGGCGGTGGGGGCAGGGGGCAGTCTATGGAACTGAGGTTAAAAACCTAGGTTTTCCTAAATTTTCTAAAATTAAAAAAAAATTTATCTTTCATGACTTTGTCTTTTATCAATCAAAATTGGTTATTTATATGGCGTATCATGTTCCTTTTTCCCCTTTTTTGTTGATTAGTCCAGTCCTTCCCCTTGGACCAGCGGTGCCAGTCTTCTTTAGAACTGGTCCGTCTGTTTCCAGGCTCTTTATTCTATTCTACTGATCCAGTTACTGATCTGTGTGAACACCATGTTGTCTTAATTGCTAGAACTTTGAAGCAAGTCTGACATCTAGTAAAGCAAGTCTCCCCATCTGTGTGTTAGCTTCTCTTGGTCCCTTGCTTTTCTATGTAAATTTTAGTAACAGCTCGACAAATTCCATTAAAAAGCCTATTGGGATGTTGATTAGAACTGTATTGAGTCCATAGATTATTTATTTATACCTTTCAACAACATTTTATAGTTTTTCCATGAAAGATTTACACGTCTTTTGTTAGACCTACTGCTAAATGGCCCTCTCATGTGCGTTCTCATCTTCAAAGTCCCTTTTGTCATATAAGGTAACATCCTCAGGGTCCAGGCATTAGGACGGGGCCATCTTTAGGGTCCGTTCTTTAGCTTACTGTTCTTGGCACGTATTTGATTAAACCATATGCATTTGAGGTGGGGAAAAAAAAGTCGAATATTGGGAATTTCATGTGATTCAACCTAAAGTTTCCCAAAACATAAGAGTTACTATTAATACTAGAAAACAGAAGGGGAGATGATTTTACCATATACTGCCAGCTCCAGGCCTGTCCCCTGTTGTCTTAGGAGTAGTTGGACGACTTGGAGCAGGGGCCTGGATCTCTAGCACCTCCTCTGTCACTGCCTGAGAAGCAGGGAGCTCTCCCTCCCCACTGTCTTGGAAGAGGCCTTGATAAAGAACTATGGAAAGGTCCTCTTCCTACCAAGGAAGGGAATCCCTCTGCCCAGCTACACGATCCTTTACCCCACAACACAATCATTCTTTTGAGGAGAAAGCAGGTCCAAAGTCGTCCATGTTATAAATCTGTGTGAGGCAGGAACCAAGTCCATGGCAGTGCCATGCCCCGCCATACTGGAACCTGAGACCAATGGGAAAAAAAATCAGTGATACTGGTTCTGTCTTTATTTAAAATTTTGATACTTTATTCATCATGAAACTTTTTTCATTAATTTGGTTTTTTAAAAGACATATTGCATTAAAATACAATTTATCTTGCATACTGATCTTTCGCGGGGAACCCCTTGAACTTTGCGCCCTTGACTTCACTCTCCTTGCCTTAACCCCTACTCTGGTCCTTAGGGGTCTATCTCTGAAGCCGTTTTCTCTAATGATAGCTTTGGACAGACACTCCCAGCAAAAGTTCAAACTTTTTCTGTAGAGAAAAACACACAACGGTTAGGATTTACTGAGATAACAGGAAAGGAGGGCCACCTCCCAACCTCGACACTGCCCATTGTCCGAGTGACTCTCTTTGCTGCCAATTGCCTTCTCCAAGTGAGAAAGAATAAACTAATTTCATACCTATTCAGTCCAATAAAGTGCTTTGTCCTACCTCTACCTCCAGTGATAAGAGACAGGAACAGCTCATTTCCCATTGCTAAGCAACGGCAAAAACAGCGCTCGGCATCTGTGCTGGCCTAACCCGCTGATAGGAATCAGTGGCTAAAGTTCTTGTTTGCATTTTGAAGTCAACAATAATTGCAGTTCTCTATTAGTGTTCATTAAGTTGGTTTATGGCTGGACCAACTCCAATCTCTACTTGGCGGTTTGAATGCACTGTCCTCCTAGGGAAAGAAATATTTGGCAATAAAAAACCCTGCACTGGTTTCCTCAACTCATTTCCCCTCGATAGCCTGGGAAACGATGGTTACCATCCGCAGTTCTCCAGCCCCTGAGGACAAGGCTTCTCTTGAAGGTTCTGGAAGAGCTGGGTGGAAAACAGGGTGGAGAGGAAGGCTCTGCTCTCCTGGAGCTGGCTTCTGTCCATCCCATGCTGAAGTAGGCCAGTGGAGCAAAAGTCTATTATGTGAGATGCCCCACTGCCCAACGCCGGCACTAAAGTTTCAAAAGAACTTTCTGAGCCTCCTCCTTCCATGGACTAGTGCCAGAAAGAGGCACTCCCCTGGGACCTGGTCAGCTCCTGCCTCCCTGGCCTGGGAATGGGTCAAACAGTGGCCTCAGTGTAATACTAGAAAGTTCCAGCCAGCTTGAAAGGGGCCACCCTCGGATGCCGTGTCCCAGGTGTTGACACACCCTGGGCAGCCAGCCGAGGAGCCTGCCTGCCCCTTTCTGTTACCTTCCCTTCATCCCCAGTTCTCAGGAGCCAGGTCCACTCTGAAAACAAAACCAGAAGACAACTTACAGCAGTTAGCCAAACCCATTCCAATCCCCCTTCCACTCTCAGCCCTTTCCAGAGGGAGCAGTGCCTCAGGCAGTCATCACCTTTTCTCTTCTCCACGGGTGAGAATTTCCGAGGGCTGAGCTGGATGATAAGCCTGCTTGCACCCCCTAGTGGACACCGGAGCCCAGCACCATTCAAAGTAGCGTCTGGGTGAGGCCAGGCCTGGCAAGTGGGATTGGAGACCTTTATCTGAGTGATTGGGGCGGGAGGTTCTTGTTCCAGGAAGGCAGAGTCAGGTAAGAGGAAAGCACGTGTACCTTCTTGATTCAGCTCATGACCCAGCAAATTGTCCTTCTTGAGTTTCCGCCCATGTTTTCTTCGATCCTCATCTCTCCTCTGCCTGTGGCGAAGCCAGAGGCACTTTGTACTGAAGGGAAGTGAGGACCAAGCAGTCAGATTACTTTAATCTCCTTGAGACGCTACAAAATGGCTGTGGCTTGTGCCTAACGTGTGCAGAAGTGCAATCGTTGTAAGATTAGAAAGTAATCGAGTCGTTTCTCTAAGAAACTCTGAAATTCCAAAGCCGTTTGTTTTGCTACAGTTGGTGAAATGTGTACTCACTTCTGCTGGGTACAGAGACAAGGGTTGTGATTTCCAAACAACAGACAAGCTATGGTTGTTGACAGACTATGTTGAGCAGGGCAAGTTCCTTGATTCTTCATAATTCTGTAAATCTTTCTTCAAAAAGCATGCAGGAGAGAGTTTAGGTAAATGTGAAACAGAATCTGCTTTCAGGATAAGCCAAGGAAGGATAGGCACTGGAATTAGGTATCAAGAACCATGGAAAGCTTTAAAAGAAGAATCAACGATCACCTACCTATGATGAGCAGGAGGCTTGCCTACCTAGAAGCTTTACGCAAATGACTGCTTAAAGACCCTTTCCAGGTTGACTGGTTTGATTTAAAAGTCAAGGAGGAGGGTTTAGCTCAGTGGTAAAGTGAGTGCTTAGTATGCACGAGACCCTGGATTCAATCCTGAGTACCTCCATTAAAGAAATAAGTTAATTAAATAAACCTAATTATTCCCCTCCCTGAAACAAACAGTTAAAAAAATTCTAGAACAGGGGTAGGAAATAGGTTGCACATTATGTACTAACTTTCATCAGCTAAGGAACCTGACATGCTACCTTGCGAGTGATCCTAAAGGTTCAGTTTGAGGAAAATCAGTATCATGATTGATTAGTGATGTCTGCCATGAGTGCATAATAGAAGTGGTGGTATGTGTGGCAACTAGGCAAGAAGAAGAGAGAGTATACTACAAGAATTATAACTATATTAATTATAATTATAAGAAATTATTTTAAAATATAAGCCATTTCACCTTTTGATGCTGTTTTTTGTTTTTCTTGTATTCAAGAATTGTAATGATGGTGTGGTTTTTCCAACTTCCTGTACTAGGGTGCAGGGTACTCATCACCTTCTTCCTCCTTAGTTTGCCTAACTTCTCAGCTGGCTTGAAGGCTGATGTGAAGTAATAACAGGATGGAGGTGAGAATGTATCTGATTCTCACCTTTCCAGAGATTATGGATCGAGGCTCAATTCCCAAGTCGCCTCCTTTATAGGCTGGTAACTGCTAGGGGTGTTCAGAGAAAGAGGGAGGTTCAAAAAAATTCTCAGTTTACACTCTTCTTAGTTACTTGACCTGCTAGAGGTGATTACAGAACAGAGCCAATGCCTACACACCACAATCTTAGAGGAAACAGAAGAAGGAGGGGTGGGCAGTAGGTGAAACAGCCAGAGCCACCTCCTTCTGACCCTGTAGACCTTCATGCAGCCACAGATCTAATGGGCTCCTTCCAAAATGTACCAGTGCACTGGCCTCCTAACAGCTCTCCCTGTGTCTGTCTCCCTTGCCCCCAGACCACATCCTGTCTCCTCTGGAGTCCACTCTCTAGACAACAGCTAGTTGTTTTTGTTTTTTTTTTAATATTAACTTTTTTGGGGAGGGGAGGTAATTAGTTTTGTTTGTTTTCATGTTTACTTATTTATATAATGGAAGTACTGGGGATTGAACCCAGGACCTTGTGCATGCTAAGCGTGTGCTCAACTACTGAGCTATATCATCCCCGCCCCCAGTTGTCTTTTAATACACAAATCTGACTCCATCATCATGTGCCCAATTCTCCCTTGGGGATTCCCAGTTTTCTCCTGAATCTTGCTCTGTGGAACCACAGATTCTCTCTCCAGCCCATATTCCCCATGCTCTTCTCCCCTCTGCTCTTTCCCTGTAGCCACACCGGCCCTTTTGTGGCCCATTGAAGTATTACTTCTGCTCTGGTGTCCTCCAGACACTTCTCACCTAAATTACTCGCCCTCCTTCTCTTTTCCTCCTTTGCTTTGGTAACACCTGCCTCCTACTCCTCATTGGCTTGAAATGTCACCTCCCGGGGAACCCAGGTAAGGTTAGGTTATCCTTGTTATAGGTTCACAAATCACCTAATATTCTCCTTAGGGACATAGATCACAACTGTCACTAGCTATTTATAAAATTATTTGCAGAATGTCTATTCCTTGCTAGACTGTAAGCTTTAGGAGAAGAGGTCTGACACTCACATTTGCTGCAATGTCTCAAGGCCTCAGCACAGCCCCTAACAGGGCTCTTGGCATGTAGTAGGTGCTTAATATTTATTGAATAAATTAATAAATGGAAGAGGAGAGTGATGTATGTATATATGTATGGATAGCTGGTTGGCTGGCTGGCTGGCTGGATAGGGATTTCTGAGGTTTAAGTTGATTTCAGTCCCTTACCAATCTTAGTGGAAGAGATGAAGCCTGTGGATTTGGTGTATCATCAGGAAATGGTGGGTGTGGGGGGATGAGGATGAATGGATGGATGGATGGTCTAGATTGTAGTTTCATTTCCTGGAATCTGAGCTTTGCCTCTCCAAGACTCCAGGGTTGAGCATCTAGATTTCCATTCTTCAAAATGTTATAAAAAATGAAATATCCAAGTGAGAACTTAATAGATCAAAAAGAAGGCAGTCAAACTTTGAGCATCATTTATGCTGCAGGGAAAGTCAGATGAAAACAAGTCACTTCTGTGGCTGCTTTCATACCATCCCAGTGCACCACAGCCAAGTAACTGCCAAACAATGTTGCTTTGCTCTGGGACCTTCTGAAATCTAAGAAAGCAGGCGAGCATGGCAGTTTTGTAACATATATATATGTTTTATATATATTTTTATATCTCTTTAATAATGTATATTTTTATATCTATATTATATATAAAATATCAACATATTAATATATCACATATTGATAATATATATAATTATTATTTATATTTATATATATTTTTATTTATTATATTTATATTTATATATTATATTATATATAATATTTTATATATTTATTTATATATTTACATATAAATACATATATTATATATGTTATATATAATATAATAAATGTATAGTTATATATTTAGTATATAATTATATATATTTAATAATATATAATTAAAATAGTATAATACATAACATTATAGATAATACAATATTATATTATATTATATAAAGAAATAATATATATTTATATAGCATATATATATATATATGAGGCTTCCTTATATATATTTATATATAAGGCAGACTCCAAAGACTTCTACCCACCAACTAGCCATGTCAATTTCTACTTAGTGTATCAGTTACAACACAAAGGAAAATTGAGTATAATATTGTTTTCGGCTTCCTAGGAGATAATCAGGCATCTTAGGCCTGTGCTGCCAACTTTTTTGGTGGCAGGAGAGCTAGGGAGTGGGCATGAATGACTCAGCAACAGGAAAAAAAGCCAGTAAGTCTTCCAAAAACTGCACCTGAGGACGAGTTCAAGGATTCAGCCATGGTTTCCACATTCCATGCTGATGGAGGTCTCTTCTCCCGTTGTGGGAGTTTGTGTTGCACTGAGGTTTTCTTTGATTGTATCAGGGGTGTCACCTCCAATTTGCTATCAAGGCCCATCCAAAGGTGGGCTGATGGACACGAACAACATGGACAGGTCTCGGGGGATGTGACACCTACAACCATGCCCTGCAGGGCTGCTGTGTGGATGCGGGAGCATCCTTTTTCAGGATGCAGCAGAAGGCAGCTTGGCTGGGTGAGGTGCTCAGTCCAAATACAGCACATTGCATGTACCTTCCCCTGCATGGTGCTCATCGGTCGTAGGCAGAAAGCTGTGGGACCAAAGGGACCTTACAGCTGTGTCCCAGTGCCTAGCACTATGTCTGGCCCCTGGACACTGATGAGTACATATTGGCATGAGGAATAAATACATAAATGAAGTTTCATGGATATGGATATGGGCTGAATATCAATCAGAACTTTCTAGCTATTAGAATGGCCCATGATGGAATGGGCTGCCTTGGAAAGCACCAGCTGGGGTCAGCAACTCATTGGTACAAAGTCTAGTTAGATTGGAGCAGCACTAAAGCATCTGGTGATGAGGGACAGATGTTGAGTCCATGGGTTCTGGGTCAGACGCAGCTGGTGTGAGTCCTGGCTCTGCCACGTACAGCTGTGTGAGACTTGAAGGCAGTTTGCCTCAGTGTCTGCATCTGTAAAATGGGGGTAATTACCCACTTTGGGTTCCCTTAAAGAAGAGCCTGAGACAGCGGTGTGTGCGCAGGGCATTTATTTGAGAGATGGTCCAGGAAGCCCAGCGGGGAGCAGCAGTGAGAGCGGGACAGAGGTAAAGCAGGTAAAGCCCACTGAGGGGGCCTTAGTGAGCTCCACCAGGCAAGTGGGGCTCACTCCTGTGGGGGACCCTTGGAGGAATTGTGTGGAGCGCATTTCTCAGAAGGATGAAAGGCCTGACATCTCTCCACCTCCCACCCCCAGCCTTCCAGGCTGCGCCTACCTTCCTCCTTCCCCACATCAGAAGCCACTGGAGGTGGGACACTGTCTATCCAGGCACAGCTGCAGTCAGAGGTGGACGGGGCAGGTGACACAGGCTACTCTCCTATGCCTGCATCAAGTATTTCCACAATTACAGGATGGAATGGGAGCCCAAGAGGGAGGGACTGGTCAAGACCATATCATTCAATAACTGTATTTGGAGTTAATACATATGATCAGGATTAAGTAAAATAAATATTCTAAAATGTTCAAACCAGTCCTCGAAAATAAAGTGCCACATACAGTTGCTATTATTCTTATTATTCATTTCCTTTTTTTAATATATAGACGATACTTTCCAAGAGGAGACAGAATCATTTGGAGGTGATGCTGTAATATTTGGACTTGTGCGTTTGCTCATAGAACTCGCTGTTTTGGAGAAGATGGAAACACTTCTGGCCTAGACCTGCAGAAAGAAAACTCAAGATGAGTTAGGCCAGCCTTTCAGACATCCAGGCAACACTGGAGTTTCTCATCTGGCCTTTAGTGAAGCCACTGCCTTTAATACTCTCTGACATGGGGCCTAATAGTTTTCTGAGTTAAACTGACAGTTTTAAAGCAGGAACAATAGGGCTGTGTCAGGGAGAATTGCCTGGTGACCCTGGATGTCCTTAATAGTGGTTTAACTGGATGGATGACTTGTGGGGAAAAAAAAAAACGCAAAAAGTTGTACAGACACCCTCGTGCCATTGAGCTCAAACCTTACCTCAAGGTGCAAAAAGAACAAGCAGCTGAAACATTTTTATCCCATAAATCCACGCATTGAACCATCCAGACCAGCCTCAGCTACATTAACCATCACAGGCCTCCTGAACAGAGGCAAAGCCCCGCAGCAGAAGGAAATCCAGAGACAAGCGACCAGCAGGAGGAAATTCTTATTTTACAGACAGAGAAGCCCCATCCTGTAGAGCTGTCTTTTTTTAAAAAAATTTGTGTTATTTTATTGAAGTCTAGTCAGTTTGCAATATTGTGCCAATTTCTTGTGTACAACGTAATGTTTCAGTCATACATGTACATATATATTCGTTTTCTTATTCTTTTTCATTATAAGTTACTACAAGATATTGAATATAGTTCCTTGTGCTGTACAGTAGAAACTTGTTTATTGGTTTTATATATAGTAGTTAGTATCTGCAAATCCCGAACTCCCAATTTAACCCATTTCTACCCCCTTTTCCCCCCGGGTAGCCATAAGTTTGTTCTCTATGACTGTTAGTCTGTTTCAGTTTTGTAAATAAGTTCATTTGCAGAGCTGCTTTTGAAATCTAGGGTCTTGACCTGGATTTGTTCCCTAAAGGACATCTCTCCTCCGCCCTGAACAGAGTTGGCCTCAGGGAAGAAGGCAGGTGATGCCCCCCGAATGGCTGGTGTGCCCAGGATATTTACTACGGGGAGATAAAACAAAGAGGATGGTTTAGAAGGAATTCAGTGGTACCATCCACAGGCACCTTCCCCTGGCTCCCTGCAGCTTTATAATTCCCAGGTGACAGACCCGTCTTTCAGGGAGGGTGTCTTGGGTACAGGCCATCCTCTCAGCGACACCGAGGTCCCTCCCGCTGCCCAGCTGGTGCTTTCAGGCTTCACATGTCCACACCTTACTGAATGGCCACCCTGAAGATTAAAGTTCTCCTTTTTCAGGTAGTTGATGTTTTCCTGGGCTGGAAAGATGGGTGCCAGAAGTCAGCTCTCTTTTTTTCTGTGGCATAAAGTGTACAGCCTCCTAGTGCCCCAAACAAATGCTCCTGGATGACCCTGGCAAAGAGCAGCAGAAGAAAGAGTTTTTAAAATACATTGGCTTGAGCTGCCCTGTCGATACTAATGCATTCAGGAAGCTGAAGGTGGCTCCCAGGACGGCTGTATCAGGCCTGGCATTCAAATATTTAGTGGCCGAGTAATTACTGTAATAATTAATTTCTGTTGCTTAATACAGCAATCAGGCATGTCGCTTTACACATGGGAAAATGTCGGTCCCTGTAGGGGTGTGTGTGTGTGTGTGTGTGTGTTTGTGAAGTACAGAACAGCATGTGCTATTTTGTTAAGGTTTGGAGATCCATTTGTGGAATAAATAAGGTGCTTTTAGTTTGGTTTTGTAGTCACAGGTTTGGGAGAAAAGCAGGAAGGTGAATAAAGAAAAACAAAAATTAAATGCCCCAAACTTCAAATGCCATTCTTGTGAGAACTTTTGCAAAGTAGGGTTTGATCAAATGTTAAGAATTTGCAGCTTTGGTAATGGCAACTTAAAAGTGGGTAATCTTTCGCAGATCCTGCCCTGGGCTTTCCAGAGCCATATGGCTCAGTTGAATTGCCCTGCAGGACACAGATATAATCTTAACTTTTCTAGGAACCACATTTGTTAAAAAGTACAAAGAGATAATAAAATTATTTTTAAAAGCAAATTTTACTTAATGTACTAGATCTGAAATACTATCATTTAAAAATATAATCAATAGAACAAAGTATTAATGGGATATTTTACATTCTTTTTTTCATACAAAGTCTTTGAAATCTGATTTTTTTTATACTTGTAGCATATGTCAGTTCAGTTAAAAATTCAGTTCTCAGTCTCACTAGCCACATTTCAAATGCCCAGGAGCTGCGTGTGAATAGAGGCCTCTCTACTGGCCAGCACGGAGATACAGGATGCTGGGCAGATGCACCTGTATGAAGCCATCACTTGTACAGAAATGACAGTGATGTCATTAAAGAAATAGACAGTGTTGCTTTGTGTGTCGGGGATGATCTGATTCAGTTTAAACCGTTATCAGGCACCTTGATAGACTGAGGAAGGGATCACAGCTTTCTCATCCTAAAGCCTCTCCTTTACATTCATTTGTGTCCATTTTCATCTCCCCAAAGTGGAGCATGTTGTGAGGACCCAGTCGTGTTGAGTGAGTGTCTAGCTCCATGCGATGGAGGCAAGTCAAGAAAAAGAATTGAGATTGACTCTGAATCCAAGGGATTTGCCATTGGGAAGAAGGTGCTGTATCAAACAATGGATGGGAGAACCCCATCAGACAGTGTAGAGTTTGACGTCGGGTTAAATATGATTAAAGACCACAGTGAACGACGGATGGGAGTAGGAGGGCGGCTGCATTCACCAGGGCTAATTTCTGGGAAGCAGCAGGGTCCTTGTAGTCTGCCTAGGGTTCCAGGAGGCCCCAAAGAAAGGCATTAGGGGAAGGGGAACTGGACTCCGGAGGCTCAGGGAGCAGCCTCCCGCTCCATGCTCACTAAGCCTGGACTCATGCCTGCAGCTGCCCTGCGCTATCCAAGGTCAGCCAAAAACTAGAGCTGCTGTGCTTGAGGGGCAAACACATTTGCCTACTTCTCTGAAAACCTCCTTGTCCCCGTTTGTCCGCTATTTCAGACTTTCCCTTCCTCACCCGTTACGTAGCCATCAGTGCAGTGGACTATGGATTTCTAGTTCCCCATCTTCTGGGAGGACTGTATTTCCCAGCCCCCATGTGGTTGGGCGGGGCCATGTGGCCAACTCTGGCCAGTGAGCTGTGAGTAGAAGTGAAGGGAGTCAATCCCAGCCAGAGCATTTAATTGCCAGCCTGGGGCCCTCCAGAACGTTCTTTGAAGATCTAGCTTGAAATGGCAGCTGTTCCATTAGTAAGGACAATGATTTGAGCCTTTCTGCTGACTCCTTGTGGCCATGTCACAGGAGGCAGAAATACATCATTGTGGTTTTAAATTCCCTTCCATAGACATTGTTGCCACAGTTTGACCTAGCCTATCCTGAGAGCTACATCTTCTCGGGGTGGATGGCTTTGGAAGAGGGGCCAGGAGAGTAATGGCTCTAAACAGACATTCAGAAACCCCGGGATGCCCTGCCCTCTCTGTGAGGGGAACCCCCCTCCAAGGTCACCTAAGATGTTAGGGGTCTCCTTTCAGGAAACTGAGGCTCAAGGTCAGGACAAACCAACATCCAGTTCCTATCCCATTGTCCAGCCCATCCCATGGAAGACAGGCAGTCAGGACTTGGTGATGGGTACTGGAGTGGGGTGGGGAAGAGACACCCAGATCCATCCCAGAGAAAGAGAAAGAAGAAGAGGAAAGGGGTCTTGCCCACTGGTGTTGAAGATAATGAAAGGGTATGAGCCAGTGAGGGTTGTTGTGGACCCTGGACATGCTGCCCAGAAGGTCCCTCTTCCTCCGCAGCTTGGCGGCCACGAGCTGCTTCTCAAGCCTTCCTTTCCCTTCCTTGCCCCTTCCAGACTGTCTGTTAGTCACTTCACAAGGCAAGCGGCAAGGCTCACATGCTCAGTCATTGAGCAAACAGGCACTGAAGACCTCCTACATGCTCATCCTCAGGATACACACTCTTGCTGATGGACTGTTGCCCTTAAGGAGTCCGTCTGTTGGGAGAGAGGGACAAGTGAGGCTAACATTGCTGAGATGAGTTTTAAGCGATAGAATAGACCATCCAGAGAGAGTTCCAGGGGCCACTGAGAAGCTCCACCTCCAGCCTGAGAAATCAGGGAGGGCTTCCCAGTGGAGGTGAGGGAGCAGCTGCTTGGCAGAGTTAAGGGAGAGACAGCCCAGGCATCGGCAGCGAGGAGTGCACAGGTGCAAAGGAGCGAAGGTGAGAGAGAGCTGAGCTGGGCCATTCAGAGAATGCTAAGTGTCTGGGCAGGAGGTGTTGTGGACAAGCAGTAAAATATCAGGCTGAAATGGAGGGGGCAGGACCCAGTCACCAAGGTCCTGGTAACCATGGCAATGGTGATGCGCACAGGCCAGCAAAGAGCTACCGCAGGGATTTAAGGAAAGGAATACCTTGATCCGACTGTGTGTAGCTGGGACGGAAAAAAGCCAGACAGGAAGAGACTTCTGTTGTGGGTTTACCTGTGTGTTTATGTGTGTTAAGCAAACCTCCCCCTCCCTCTCCTGGCACAGGTGATATTAGGCCTTGGGGCAGAGTACAAAATGAGGGAGGAAGGCAGTGGGGCGACAGGAGATTTTTTTTTTAAACAAATTGGAGGCACGCGGTTTTATTCTGGGTAAGGGAGCAATGGGAGGAGTGGAACGGTGGAGCGAGAGACCCTGTGAGACGTAGGGAGCTGGAGGCAGAGAGAAGGCAGCTGGGAGTGAGAGAACCATCTGGGAGGCAGAGGGCAGGCAGCTAGGAAGAGGCACAGAAGGAAGGGAATACCCTGGAGAGAGGATGGTGGGCACTTCTGCAAATAAGAATGTCTGATATTAAATTTTTAAATAATTAGCAGCACCACCCTTCATTGTAACCCCACCCCAATCCCTTTACCAATCAGTCGTCACTAATCCTCACCAAAAGTGACTTCTATGTGAATGTGGGGCAGAGAGACGAGACCGCCACGGGCATGAGCTCCAAAGAGGATCCAGAGAAGTCAGGAGAAGCAAGAAATGGGGGTATAAGTGACGAGGATCAAGGTAGGCCCCCCCAGAGGGTTACTGGAGACACCTGGCAGCAGGAGGTGGATTTCAGCACATGCGAAACAGGGTTTGAGCCAGACTCTTTAATGTAATAAAATGATGACAGGGAAGGCAATGGCTACTGAGGCTATAACAACACTCTGAGTAAGAAAATACAGCTAGAATATTGTTTGCATTTTCTTTAAAACACCTCAGTATGGTTATGGGAGGTGTATGTGTCTGCAAGTTAACTTCAAAGGGTGACCAAGGTGGAAGGAGGTCATTAATAAGCATGTGAAGGACCCCAAGTTTCAAATACTGCTTCCTAAATCTTCCCCAAAGTTTAATTAAGAAACATTAAAAATATATATATATATATATATTTTGGCTAAATGAGCAGTGTTAATGGTATGTGGATGGCTGGAAAGACACATACAGGTATGTCTCCATGTTTGCAAGAAAGTAGCATTAGAATCTAATGCTTTAGGCCTAGAACTTTGGTCTGACCCTGCCCGTCACTCTACACACTTAAAGGATTCTGTCACCTACTCAGATGAAAAAGTTGGTTCTGCCATGAGAAAATTCTTGCATTTGCTTCAGATGAACCTAAGTTTATGAGGATATGCTGTTGTAAAAAAGAGCTGCCTTTCTTTCCCTCTGCCACACTAAAATACAGGGGCTTAAAGCAATTGATTACTCTCTTAAATAACCACCTCCATCTAGATGAGAGATGCAGCTTGGCAGGGAAGCTCTGTTCCGTCCAGTGATTCAGGGATCCAGGTTCCCTCCAGCTTGGTGCGCTGTCTTCCTCTAGGGTACTGCCTTGCAGGGTCAGAGCAGAGTCATGTGATCTCCATTTTCCTACTGGTAGAAAGGGAAAAAAAGAAAACTCGAGTGCATACAGCTTGGAGTACACATCGGAGTATACGTTTTAGGTTGTCTTTTAAGTGGATAAGCTGGGCTATGTCCCAGGAAATAGCCTGGGAGTTGAATATATCCCTCGTGCTCACATCCCATCGGCTCGGACTTCATCACAGATCCACCCTGGGTGGAAGGAGCCCAGGGAGAGGAAGCGAGGTCCCTGTGTGAACAGCATCTGTGTACCTTCAGCTCCATTACCATGAGAGAAGGGAGACTGGGCTTTGGCCTCCCTGCCACAGAATCCTTCCTCAACGTTCTCGGTGAACAGCTTAAAAGGACAGAGGGTTGGGACTTCACAGGGACAGGCTGAACTTAGTTTTTGTTCCTACTTATTGATAAATGTTTGCATTGCATGTATGGCCAGATTTGATCCCAGAATTCCTTTTATTGTAGCATCCTTGATGGTGAGGCTGTGAGTACACCCGGCTGCTCTGAGTGTGAGGTGATCAGCATTGCCTGGGAGCTTGTTGGAAATGTAAGATCAGGTCCCATCCCAGACCCACTCAGAATCCACCCTTTAACAACATCTCCAGGTGGTTCCCAGAGAAGCACGGCCTCCCCACACCTTTACTTAGTCTTGGCTTTGGCCTCTTACATGGATAGTTTTCCATTGATTTTCTTTTGTTACAGCTGGGAGAATGCAGCCAGCACCTATGACGGTGTTTGTCAAACTGTAACTCAGGACCCACTAGTGAGTAGTGATAGCATTTTATCAGATCAAGCCCAGCATTGAAAGAAAGGTAGAGAAGACATAGAATAAAAGAAGAAAATACAGTGCATCACACTAATCAAGGGTAAGTGTCCTTTTCAGTCACAGATACCTGCAGATGTGTAGGTGTAGGTCTTTGTGAAAAAATAAAAAGGTATCTGAGAGACAGGGATGTAGGAGGCAGGGGTCTGTGGCAGGAAGTTCACAGACTTGGTGGAAAACAGTCCTGGGGTTAAATACCACCTCTGAGCAGTGTGACTTTGGCCAATATTGAGCCTCATTTCCTCATATGTAAAACGGGATCAATTCAACCTCCTGGGCTGCAGGAGGACGTCATCAAGGTAAGGCCAGGAAAAAAATCCCTAGTGGGTCCTCCCCTTTCCCTTGGTCGTACCCCCTTTCTTTATAGGACAGGAGAGTGGCTTCCCTGGGGTTTCTAAGCTGAGACTAAATTAGGCAGGATTCTTAATTCTTTGGACCTCAAGTTTCCCTATTTGTAAAGGAAGGCACGTTAGCCTAGATGACTTCTTAGGGGCTCAGCCCCCAGGGTCTGTGTAAGCGAAGATATCCAGAAAGCACGTGTATGTGGCGTGGGAGGGGACGTGGTAGAATGACCCTCCCCTTGCCTTCAGACCGTGCAGGTCCCGGGGTACCCGGCCTAGTCCCCAGGGAGGGGCAGAGGAAAGCATCAGTTGCGGCGCTAGGCTCCCCGCGCCCAGGGCTCTCCTGGTCCCGAGCCTCCGCCAGCGGGCAGTGCGGCAGCGCCACCGTGTGGTCGTGCGACATCAAAGCGCCGCCGCTCCTCCAGCTCCTCAGTTCTGCTGAGCCGAGCCAAGCCACAGACTTACTGGGAGGGAGCGCGGTGGGGAGGGCATATCGTCCAGCACCACCCTCCCTCACCGGTTTCCTTGCACACCCCTCTCCTTGTGGAGCTCTTCGCGCCACCAGGTACAGAGTGGATGGAGCTGGGACGGTGCCCCCTCTCTGAGAAGGAACGGCGGGGCGGGCGCCGGTACAAAGGCCACCTCGGGCAGACACGAACCTGCTCCCGACCGGGGACCCCTCGAGGAGAATGTGGATCCTGATGACATACGCCAGTGTCTAGCTGCCAGCCCCGCAACTCAGGGTTAGAGAGCACTGGTCTTGTAAAGCAGGGGTCGCAGGTTCGTGGCCCAGCCACGCTTTGCCTTTCCCCTCCCTGACGAGCAGATCGCCCCATCCCCAGGTCCAGGTCCTGCGATTATTAGGTCCCGCAGGGGAAGGAGGAGTAACGGGGGGGTTCCCGAGGAGGGTGCCCAGATGGACGTGGTTAGAGGAGAAGGGCAGGCCGGAGCTCCCTGAGGTGCGGGAACCCAGGCCTGACCCTGAGCAACAACGTCCCCCAGGGCCCAGAGTGCCTGCCACCTTGTCCCGGGACCCGTGATTCCAGGGATCACCCAGGGGGCTCCGTCCCAGAGCTAACACTCTCTAAACCCCGGAGTTTGCAAGCGCTTTGCCCTGGAGCTTGGGAATGATTCAGAAGAGAAGTCAGCAGCATCTCGCGCTCCCTGCAGCATGTGGGAATGCTCCCTCTCCCCGACGTCCACTTTGAGCTCTTGTTTATTGAGGCTTACCCTGGGAGTAGCCATTGTGCTAACTTCCCCTCAAAAAGGAATCTTACGGGGCGTTTGACAAAGTATAGCTGAGGAATATGAGGCCAAAGAGACTCAGTAATTTGCCCAACGTCATCCTGTTAATAAGTAACAGACAGGAAAATCTGTCTTTCTCCCAAGCCCATCACCATTAGAAGGAGACAACTTGCCTCTCCACATCCGGACTTCCGGCGGAACTTAGGGGGAGCGCGGGGCGGGGGGCATCGGAGGAGCTGTTTCTTGAGCTGAGTCAGGGAAGCCTGGGGAGTAGGGGGGGATAACTCGCTTCCAACGGAAGAAGTCTTCGTGCCACTTCCGTAGCCCCCACGCCCCCTGCAGGAGCTCCGCCGGCCTGCAGCTTCCTGGTCTGTAAAACGGCAACGCTGGAGGGCTCCTGCTACCTGTCTTTGCAGAGCATCCTTCTGTCCTCCAGCTTTCCCTCCTGACTATTTCAGCTTTCACACGTGAAGGAACAGAGCAGAGGAGTTTCCATTGAAAGCCTGAGGTTAATTATCTGGCCTGCTGGAAGGAGTTTGGAGGTTACTTGGGGATAGTGACCATGATTAAATTTGGACTTGGTGCAAGTTATGTCCTTCCAACTTTCTGAATCTGCTCTCCCTTGTGACTGCTAATAATAGCTTTTAAAGCCCTTGTCAGATCTAAACAAAATCCTTGAATTAACACAGTGTTTACAAAAAATATAAGTGGTATTACTAGCCTCATCGTCCGTAGAAGGAAATTGAGGCACAGAGATTTTAAATATCTTGCGCAGGGTCACACAGAGAGCAAGTAGCAGAGCTGAATTCAAGCTCAGCCTTCTTGGTTCCAGGTGCCCCTTCAACGAGTGTGCTGCTTCAGAAGACATTGGAACCTCTTTTAGGGGTTTTCGGCAGCCAGAGAAAACAAAGATGTGCCTTCAAGGAAATACAGTTTTTGCAACTGCTCTGTCAAAGTCCTCTGTTCATAGAACCAAGAGATTTTGTTCACACCGTTCAGGAGGGAAAAAACAATCTTAAAAACGAACTCTCCCCTGTGCTTGTTCCTGAGACTGCTCCATGGAAGGAAGGTGCTCTCTCTGGCTAGAAGTAGTACCTTTTCATCCTACATAAAGCAAGAGACCAATGCAAAGTCCCTACTCTACCCTCCCAAACATTTCATTCTTTTTATTCTGCATGGAGTTACGTTACTGTCTTGAGAAAAAATGCCCACACATTCATAGCTTTTAAAACAATAACAAATAATCTAAAATTTCGGTGTATTTCTGTGTACCACACCATGGATGGTTAGGCTGGGTAGCGGACTGTATTTTCCAAAAGTGGTCACCCCAACACATCCCATCACACATGGTCTTAAAATGTAATTGGGACACTCTTCTTGAACCTGGGTAGACCTGGGCTAACTTCTCCATCTCCCCTCCTCTTGAACCTGAGGGGACTTTTGTGACAGCTTTGATTAATTAATAGTGGCAGATGTGGTGGTATACATCTTTGGGGGTTGGACCTGAAAAACACCATGCATGTTTACCTTGCTGTCATGGGACACTCCTGGAACTTGTTGCTTCTAGCCTCAGCTTTCTAGCCAGCCTGCAGCTGATGGAGCAAAGATAAGCTGACCCTGACAAACTGCCCAGATTGAAGATTCGTGAGCAGAATAAGTGATTATTGTTATTTTAAGTCACTAAGCTGGGGACATTTGTTACACAGCAATAAATGCCTGGACCAGATTCTCTACACTTTTTCCCCCCTATTCTGAACTGTTCTGCAGGGTGGATTTCTTCAGACCTATTGCCTTCTGCACATACCTGAAGGTTTCCCTAGCGAGACATCTAGAAGCAGCATTGCTGGATCAAGGTAGGTTTTGTTTATGGAAGCACATATGTAGTAAAAGTGTGAAAACAAACAGAGGAGCGATCCACTGTAGTGTGAGTCCTGACACTTGGCTTTTCTCTTTTTGTAACGTAAGTGCCAGACTTAAGCTTTACTTGCTGGGGCATCCACCTCAACCATGGTGATCTCGAATAAACACATTTCCAGCCGGTAAAGAGCCAGTCCACCTCCCCCTGCTGAAGCTCTTTTGGTTTAGTTGATTTAGTTTTGTTTTGGTTGATTTTGATAACTGACCATCTGGGCAACTTGTTTTCTCTCTTCCTGGACCCCATCCTCGACCCCAATATAAGTAGAACCCCAGGACTGCACCCTCTCTCTTTCTACCTGTAACCTTGTGTGGCCCCAAGTATGTTGTATAATTTCCAGGTCTTGTAAGTTGTAGACCTTTATTTTTTTTCAAAGTTATTGGTTATTACTGAAGAGCATCTTGCAATCATAATAAGAACCACGAGGGCCAGTCCAACTAATACCAAGCAGGACCCTGCGGGGTCCTCCCTGGTCAAATCTTTCCCCCCCTACTCCATTTCTTGTTTGTAGGACATATGCTTCATTCAGCCTCCTTGATTTTCCCTGAGTTCCAAAAAACAGATCAAAACAGTTGCTAATCTGGGAAGGGAAGGAATGCAGAAACCAGGGAGGAACAGTCAAGAAACAATAGTGCAGTCCTGGGGCACTGTTCTAGTTCCTCCTCATGGAATGTACGTAACAGTATATTTAAGTTCTCCTGCAGGAACTAAGCACCACCACCTCCCGCCGCCCCCAACCTCCGTCTCTTATGTGTGGCTGAGCAGAATCTTCAGAGATGGTTTTTCTAAGGGGGGATGCGCTCCTCCAGATTGCTGGCATTCTGATTAAAAGCAGCTTTCCTTTTTGTTCTTAAGGCTGTTTCCCCCAGGACCATACCTCTGCCCCTCCTTTGAATAGAAACCAATTACTCTTATCTAAGTCTTAGGAGACAGTTGCAAGTAGAAGAAACAAGAACTGGTTAGAACCAATGCCCAAGATGGTGGAGGATTTGACCTTGAGCAGACCAGTGGAACCTGAGCCTCATTATATGCTCATTGTAATGTATTAGCATGCTAATTGACAGACCCACCAGTGCCATGGTAGTTGACAGTTGCCATGACAACTGGAAAAGCCCATACAAAGACGGAAGACAAGGAGATTGGCAACAGCACACCTAGAAGAAGGACATGATAGCAGAAGCTCCCAATAAAAGTTCACATGGCCCGAGCTGGGGCTGGAGCGATCTCGACTGGCCATCTTGGCTGATGGTTCTCTGCTCAAGTGCTTCTCTTTCTTTTTCCTCTTCTGAGCAATAAAGCAGCCATTCACTTTGTCCCTCTACCTCTGCTGTGAATTCTTTCACAGCCAGTGGCAAGGACCCACACTAGGTGGGTCTCCTAATTTAAGGGTCTCTCTATTCTTTAACACAACCATAACATTGGTTATTGATAGGCTGAGCTGGGCACAAAACATAAACATGAAGGAGTGATTGTGAATATTTTGCAGTGTCAGGGAGGAAGAAATTTTCTTCTACAATGCTAGGTTCTTCTGGCCGGTCTAAGAATTGAGTTGACCTGAGACAGGTTAACAGGAGAAAATCAAACAAAATTTTACAATAGGTGTGCCTAGGAGAGATGCAGAAAAACTTAGTAAATTGCCAAAATGGCGGAAGCCTTCACCTTTAGCTAAAGACAAAAGAGGACATTAATTGTGCTTTAAGACTTCAAAGGGAATGAAGGAAATTCACATGAAGATGGAAAAGCAAACACTGGGTAAATAAATGTTTGCTGGGCGGTGCAGAGATAATGGGACACACAGTGGACTCTGATCTAAGAGTCCCGCCACCACTGCTGCCCACATTCCCTGCAGATGTCCCTGGTAGTAGCTCTATTCTGGAACAGGTCCTCTCTCTCCATGCTTCTAAGCAGTTAGAGGGAAGGTCAGAATTTCTTCCTGAGTCTTTTGGATTGTAAAAATAATCAAATTAATCCTCATGCCAAAGAGACACATTTCAGGGGGGCAGACCCTACAGCAGAGTCTGTATTTTGTTTCTTCAAACAAGAAAAAATCCTGAAGGTCTGAAGCAAATACTACAATGCCAACATCTATTAAATTTGGGTGTGGGGCTATATGGGCATTGTTATTTTAAATTTTTCTTTATATTTCTTATATGTGTTATATATTAAGTTATTTATCATTGTGTGAATATTTTATTATTTAAAAATCTCAACTCAAATAAAATTATGTCATAGTAATTTTATCCCTTGTGCTTTTCTGTGTCATTTGTTTGACCACATACCTGATTGATTAAAGCAAGACCTTTGGCCTTTGATGGGCTGATTGTTCAGTTCAAATACCACACCATTCCTGACACACACCTTTCATCCTGACCACACTCATGGACTCTCTGTTTAAAAAACAATCAGTGCTCTTTTAGTTTCCCTGCGTTTGCATGAGATTGTCCTTCTGCCTGGAATAACAGTCCCAGAGATTTCGTTTCACAAACCATTATTCCATATCTCATTCAGTCCTCACTAGCTCCCTGTGACAGTAACAACAGTAGCATTTGCTAGGTGTGTTATACATGCCAGGCATTGTGTCAAATGTTTTACGTGCGTCTTTTTAAAAGCACGTTCTGTTGCTATTGTCCCATTTTTGCAGACCAAAAAAACCCAACTTTGGCTTCAGTGTTAGTTGCTATTATTGTTGTTGTTGTTATTTCCCAAAATCTTGGTGGTAGAGCAAGAAGCAACCCCAGGCCTGTTCAGAGTCAACACCTTTTGCCATTAGACTGTCCTGCTTCCTGTAAGAAAGCTGTTGTTTTTATTCTCAAATTACAGATAAAGAAACAGATTCTGGTGGTTTCTCTCCTTGCCTGTCTGATGAATTATTCATCCTTCTAGATCCTTGGGAATGTCACCCTCTGTGCTTGGGAAGCCCTCCTCCTGCTGGCCCCTCTGTCAGTGCCGTCCACGCCACTCCCCCGTGGAAGGGTGTGTATACCCTGACTTCTCCTCTGCTCGTAGGTGAGCTCCTCAAAGGTGGAGACTGGCTTATGCACATTTGTATTCCCAGCACGAAGAACAACATCTGATGTGTTATGGGCGCCTCATTTTCCAGAAATGAATATTGATTAGCACCTGTCTTGCTCAGTTCCTGCGCTACATACACACCCATTAACTCAGGTGAGCAATTCATTTCTGCTGTGTGCACAGGGTGCAGTTTGTGCAAAATGGCTCTCACTTCTCTAAAAGAAACCCCTCCCAAAAAAATCCCCACTCATTTTTACCAAATAAACCCAGCTGAAAGGATTGCCCAACCTGGGAACTTAGATTCAGAGATGGATACCCTGAAAGCTCCATAAGAATAATAGTAAAGCAGGAGTGAATGTGCAGTGGGCATTCAGCACATGCCAGGGACTGTGCTAAGTGATCTAAAGTGATTTACATGGATTTAATGTTTGCAAACAAAATGAACTATTGCTTTTCTTTGGTTAGTAAGCAGAGTGTTCTGGTTTCTACGGGAGTGAATGTCCAAATCAGAATTTTTGGGGGTGGTTTGGAGGAGAGGAGAGGATGTCTTAACTCAAAAGCTCTGTCATGTTATCATCACTGGTAAGAAGACTCCTGGCAGTGTGACTTCTGTGAGCTGAGGGTGGCATGTGTCACATTCTGGGGGGTATGTGTGGCACTGCCATTTAATAATGCCATCATGCCATGCTTTGTCAATATCTCTCTTCAAACTGCTTCAGGGGGTGACAGGCAGTACTCTGTGGAGTGATCTGCATTGTGACATCAGATACTGACAAAGTCTCTTTTACCAGCCTCACATTTCTCATGAAGTTTTGAAAGAATGCTGGCATGGCACTGTTTATTCTCTTTTGACACCACATTCAAGTCACTCATTCAGACCCTCCTGTCAGGCTCATGCATGGGAAGCTATGAGACACACAGGGATGGCAGAAACCAGTGACTCAGGCAGCCCCAGTGCTCTGTGTCTCAGTGTCTTGTCTGACCTAAGTGTTGGGGTCATCCTCCACTCTGCTGCTCAGCATCCTCTGTACTCTAGGGAACATGGTGGTGGACAAGCCAAGTCTCACATCTGACAATGTTGCTAACAGGCAGAATTTACTAGTAAACTGTATTTATCAAGTCTGTGCTATGTAACAAAGATTTTACCTGGTTCCGTGAGAAATTTAAGGCTTGGTTTCTGCCTTCAAAGAGCTCACTGCCTGACGGCATCAGTAAAATTAAAACCTATTAAAAATGTATAAAATAGCTAAGTTGAAAGTATGTCTGATACCCAGGTCCAAATGCCCATGAGTAGAAATTAAATCTTGGTCAAGATTAAAAAATAGAAGAAGAAGAAGAGGCAACTTCCCATTCTAGCTCCAGCTCCGTCTCCAGAGGGCAAAGAAAGAATCTGATCTGATTGTCATGAATTTCAGCGCTTGATCTTCCAGCCCCTGATCATCCACAGTAACAGGAATCAGCCTTCCAACATCATTTAAGCTGCTAGAAGATAGGTCAAGTAGGGTCCAAGTGGAGGACCAGCTGGAGTTAAAGTATAATGAGAAAGGGTTCCTCATCACCACTCAGATGTCTCAAAGCCATCAACTAGGCAGAACTTAGGTGTCCCCTGCTTGGGCCTGGTACTAAAATTTAGTGAAGTGGTCCAAAGACCTATCTATTGCCAAGCAAAACATTGGAGCGTGCTCTAAGATCTATGTTACTATGTCTACAGAATTAGCATTTGATAAAATCCAACAGGCTTTCATAATAAAAATGCTAACAAAAACAAACAAATAAAAAACCCCAAACAAACAAACTAGGAATAGAAGGGAACCTTGTCAACCTGATAAAGGACATCTAATAAAGAAACAGAAAAAAGAAATCATACATAATGGTACAAGACTGATTGCTCTCCGCTTAAGCTCAGAAACAAGAGAAGACTGTTCGCTCTTGCCACTTCTATTCAACACTGTGCTGGAGGCTCTAGCAAGGGCAATTAGGTAAGAAAAAGAAAGAAAAGGCATCCAATTGGGAAAGGAAGAAGATGTGTGTGGCATGATCTTGTATACAGAAAATCCTAAGGAATCTGCTAAAAAAACAAAACAAAACAAAACTATTAGAACTAATAAGTTTAGCAAAGTTGCAGAGTACAAGATCAATATATAAAAGTCAATTGCATTTCTATATACTAGCAATGAACAACCTGAAAATGAAATTAAGAAACAATTCCATTCACAATAACATCAAAAGGAATAAAATACTTAGGAACAATTAAATAAAGAAATACAAAATTTATACTCTTGAAACAAATGGACAAACATAAACCTTGTTAAAAGAAACGAGAGAAGACCTACATAAATGGAAAGACATTCCATGTTCTGGATAGGAAGACATAATATTGTTAAGATGGCAATAGTTCCTAAAGTAATCTACAGACTCAACACAACCGCTATCATAATCCCAGCTACGCTTTTTGTAGATTTTGACAGGCTGATCCTAAAATTTATATGGAAAGGCAAGGGACCTGAAATAGTCAAAACAATCTTGAGAAAGAAGAACAAAACTGGAAGACTCACATTTCCTGATTTCAAAGCTTATTACAAAGCTACAGTAATCAAAATAGTGTGGTATTGGCATGAGGCTAGACATCTAGACCAATGGAGTAGAACTGAGGGTCTAAAACTAAACCCTCACATGCATAGTCTATTGATTTTCAAGAAGAGTGTAAAGACAGTTCAATGGGGAATGAGTAGTCTTTCTAACAAATGGTGCTGGGACAGTTAGAGACCCACATGCAACAAACAGAAGAAAGATAAATTGGACTTCATCAAAATTTAAAACTTTTTTTTGCATCGAAGGACATCAAGAAAACAAAAAGACAACCCACAGAATGGGAAAAATTTGCAATCATACATCTGGCAAGGGACTTGTATCTTAAATATGTAAAGAACTCTCACAACTCAATAATAAAAAAGACAGCCCAATTTAAAAATGGGCAAAGGATCTGAATAGACATTCCTCCAAGGAAGTTGTACAAATGGTCAAGATGCAAAGATGCTTACTATCATTAGTCATCAGGGAAATGCAAATGAAAACCACAATAAGACACCACCTCACACTCACTGAGATGGCTATCGTAAAAGAGACAGATAATGGCAAAGATGTGGATAAACTGGAGCCCTTGTGCATTGCTGGTGGGAATATAAAATGGTGCAGCCCCTTTGGAAGATAGTCTGGTAGTCCCTTAAAAAGCTAAACATAGAGTTACCATATGACTGACCCAGCAATGCCTCTCCTACCTACATACCAAAGAGAAATGAAAACATGTGTCAGCACAAACAGTTACACATGAATGCTCATAGCAGTACTATTTATATAAAGCCCAAAAAGTAGAAATCACCATCAAATGCCAAATGGATACATAAAATGTAGTATATTCATACAATGGAATATTACTGGGCATTGGAAAGGAATGAAGTACTGATATGCACTACACCATGGATGAATCCTGAAAATAGCATGCTACTTTTAAAAGGCCAGCTATAAAATACCGATTATATGATGCCATTTATATTAAGTGTCCAGAATAGGAAAATCTGTAGAGACAGAACAATGAGGGGATGAAAATTAAGGAGCACAGTTGTTTTTTGGGGGGGTGATAAAATGGATTTTGGTGATCATTGAATAAATCTGTGAATATACTAAAAGCCATTGAACTGTTCGATTTAAACTGGTGATTTGTATGGTATGTGGGTAGAGCTGCCAATGTTAATAAAGCTGTTGACAAAAATCAGTGATATTACAAGAGTCTTTGGGAATAAAAAAGTGGTTGCACATTAAGTATCACATTGACCAGGAAATGCAGCATCCTTTCAGAAATGGTGCAAAGTGCCATCTTGGAATTGAGGAAATCTGGTATTTTATCTTTTTAGTGGATGACGAAATTAAGTGTTAGAGAGTTTAATAACTTGCTCAAAGTTATCTAGTTAGTAAATGTCAAGACCAGGACTCAGGTGCAGGGCAACCACTGCAATGTCAACTTCAGGGGAAGTGAATTCTTCATCTCACTCAGACTTAGTCTAAAAAACTGAATACTGTTTTTCTTTTTAGAAGCTCGGTGGAGTGTCGTTTTGAATAGGAACAGTGGACACAGGGAGCTTCTAAGAGATGCTGTCTTCTTTTGGAACTTGGGCGGACATCTCTGCCTGCTTTGGTATCGTGTCCAGGATGGGTACAATGTATTGTGGTGAGAGGCTGAGCGCACCAGGCTCAGAGGACCCAAGCCCAGCCACAGCAGCCTGGGAAGCTCTGGGCCCGCCTGCAGGCCAGGGGCAGGGCTCGTTTGCCTTGTGTGGCTGTGGCTTTACCTCCAACGCACTTATCCAGCCCTCAGTCCATCAGCCAGGCTGGTTTCTGCACCTCATGATTATCTTTTGTGTTTATTTTCCCCTCTGACTTTGGGCACACCGTGTTCCAGCAGTTTCGGTATGGGAGCAGAGAAGGGCTGATTTTGTCTGAGTTGGAGCAGAACTGTTGGGTCAATATCAGTAGTCAAGTGGCTGTGAGTTTCTAATAGACTTTTTGTTTTTAAATTTAAAAAGATTCTCAATGTACCACAAGGTTAATTAAACCGTATACTGCTTTGTCTATTAATTTTATGTTTTATGAATTCTCTGTTTTATGGACTAGAAATCCAGGCACCCAGACCATGTGTTTTTATTCTGAGTAACACGGCAGCCCACATGTTCTCAAGATCCCGTACCATTAACCCTGTAGGACTATATTCCTCAGATTAACATCTTTCCCCTCTCTCAGCAGTCTGAGTGTGGGGTCAGGACCATCCCCAAGAAAGGAGTCCACTTGAAAGCTTCCAAAAGACTGTCTACAATATTCTCATTTTTTATTTTGATTCTCACTACGATCCTGTGCTTATAGTACTATTCGTATCTTTCAGATGAGGAAACTGAGGGTCAGAGTGGTCCAATGACTTATTCAAAGCCACATAATCAGGATTTGAACCCTGGAGTGTTAGGCTCTCTACCCTTCCCCAGCCTTAGTCTGTGGCCAGGGAAAATGTTGTTCCCCCAGCCCCATCCTCAACTGCCCCCCCACATCCCCATTTGTAACCTGGTGGAAGTAATTTGGCTTCAAAAGACACACATGCAGGGCCTGGAGGGAGAAAGGAGACATGAGTGGTCAACACTCACCTGTGGGGTGCAGGGAAGAAGATGCAGTACCTTGGCCTTGGTGATGGGGGTGGTGGTGTTGGGGGGACAAGACCAAAATGCATGAGTACCTTGGACAGGCAAATAAAATTTGTCAACTGTCCCAAACCAATGTTCTTGTTCTCTCTCTTCTCATTGACTGTTTTTTTTTTAATTGAAAAAGTAACAAATGTCCATGGTAAAAAAAAATAAAACTGCTTTTACTCTATACCTCCCATTTCCCAGTCACTCTCTAAAGAGGGACAACCTGTCTCCAGCCTCTTTCAGGAATATTCCAGACATATATTCTAGATATAGATACAAGAACTTCTCCTTTGTATTTTCACACAGAGGGACGTACTCTGTACACTGTCTTGTACCTTATTCTATCCCCTTAACTAGGAAACTCTTCCACACTAGCTCATGTAAATCTATCTCGTCCTCTTACTTTCTCTTGTACGATTGCACAGCATTTCATCCTGTGGATGGTCCTTCATTTATCCAACCAGCCCCCATTGCTGGGGCCATTCAGGTTGTTTACCAATTTGGGCTGATATAAACAATGCTGGTGTTTAGTAACCCCTAAAGATGGCCCTTGGGGACCTCGTGTGTACATTAACATGGGATTTTTACAGCACTAGCTTTGCGACTGACTCCTTGCCGCAAAGCAGTTATGAGGGTGGGAGGGGAGTAGTTTGATATAATCTTGGGACCTCCTGCTGACTGGTGTCTGGAAGCTGAGAGGTCCCTTGCATTTGGGGCTCTCTCGGTCTTCAGAGTGAGGAAAGCAGTCAGCGTTCATGGAGGTTTCTGTGAACTGGTAGGGAGGAGGTGTGGGTTGGGAAGAATCAGACCTGAAATTTGATACATGCATTCAAAGGTTCAAATCTGGCTGTGGGCTCCCTGAGGAAAGGGACGGAAGAGAATTGCTGAGCATATAAAGTCCATCTCAAACAGAGACTTTTGGGGCAAATACGTTATGGAAGGTGCCTGTGGTTTGCAAACAAATGCTTGATTAAAGTCTACCTGGGCCATCTGTAGATGTCAGCAATCTCTCTCCACCTCCCCTAGCCACCTACCCCATCTCCTGGTTCTGGCATTCCAGTTCCAGCTCTGGACCAAGCAGGTAAGTTACAGGGGAGTTTGCTCCCTAAATCACCTGTTAGAATAATCCTGGGTTCCTCCACATCCCTCTCCCTGGCAAGTGGATCAGGCCACGCAGCAGGATGACAGTCTAATGATCCCAACTATCAGAAACTCCTGTGTCTTTAATCTACCTTGACAATCCGGTGGTTTGTCACTTCGAGGCCTCTTAATTGGCTGCATGACTGACATGAGTGTGGGGGGATTTTTATTTTAAGAATTGAGGAGAATCTATGCCTTCAAAATTAGCTCAGTTATGTGATGCCAGAGACCTGGTTTGCACCCGACACAGGCTAGAATCTGATTCCTGCAGTCTCTCTGACTCTAGGTAACTAGCAACAACGACAAGGAGAGACAACTAAGCAGTTTTCCATGTTTATTATTTACCTTTTCTCAAAGGTCTCCTCAGCCCTAAGTTGACCTCACATCCCCTTTCAATGGCATTATGAATAAAGACTTCTATGAATGTCTGAGGCCCCTCAAAATGCATACATTTTGGTTGTGAGTGACAGCCATCTAATTAATGTTTTGTTGTTGTTCATGTAACTTACAAGTCCAAGAGTTGAGCTGTTTGGAGTCATAACTGGGTCTGGGTGTTTAAACAGTATGGACAGGCCTCTTTCCAGCTCTCAGTTCTCCCTTCCTCCTGGGAGGGTCTTGTCATCATACAGTGGGAAAGACGGCCTGTCAGTGCCAGCCTTACCTGACCCTAGTGGTCCACTCTCCCAGACAGTGAGCATACCTCTCAGGGTTGGTATTAGCATAGAATTCACGGGAGGCTCTGACTGGTCCACCTGGGTCCTGTGCCCTCCTCTTGGATCAATCACTGGATGCAGGAGAATGGAGTTCTATGATTGGCCAAGTGTGGGTCATGTGACCAGGGGGATGCTGTGATTGGCAATCCCATCAGAACCACGTGAAACAGGGAAAGTTCCTTTCCCCGGTGGCAGAGGGGTCCAGCCAGAGTAAGAAAACAAGTATCTTCCACAGGCGTTAGAATTGAAACTTTCAAATCCAGTAGCTCTGGTAAGTTCCGTGTCTCTGCTTTTTCCTTTGAATAACCTCTCTTCGTTTGACAGCTTAGCCAGTTATGACAATCAGCCTGGACTTGTCAGAAGGGAAGGTTCTGAACAGTTTCCCCATTCTCAGGACCTGGCAGTGGTAAAGCAGAATAGATTGCTTTGCCTCTGGTCAGGGAAACCTCTCTGATCAGAAGCAATTCTTGCCTCCTCCAGAGGATGGCAAAGGCTGGGCGCTCTTTCGACAGGAGCTGGTGAACCAGGGAGGAAGCAGCAGCTCCATGGCCGGCCCCTGTAGACCTGCAACCCTTGCGGGGCCTGCTTTCCCCATTCGCTCTCTTCCTTGGCAGTTTGGCCGGCACTGGCCCAGCCTCTGCCAGAACGTCTAATCTAAGGCTGTGAAACTTGGCTGTTCTCTCTTTTCCCGCCTTTTGTAGGCTTTGAAGAGAAAATTTCCTCAGCCAGATTTTCTCCCCCTTTCCCTACCTGGGTGTTTCTTGGACTCGCTAGACTGGAGGAGGGAGGGAAAGCCTTTGGACTATTGTTTTCAAGCAAGATCAGTCCTTCTTTGGCCATTGCCTACTGTATTTCTAAAAACTTTAAAGAACATTTGGCTGTCATTTAAAGTTCCTCATACGTGTTATACAGAATTTCTTCCCTGGTCCATTTCCCCATTTGGGACTGAAACCCCTGCTACAGCATCAAGAGGTCGTCCGGATCTCAGCTTAAATACTTCAAGGGATGGGGAGCTCACCCTCTGATTGGCTGATTCCATTGCTAAACATCTCCAGTTGTTATAATGTTCTTTTTCATTTGGGGGACAAATCTGCTTGCTTTGTCTTAGCTCTGGCACACAGACTTTGTCTCACCTTCCTCAGTAGCTATTTAAATGTTGGAAGACTGCTTTTATGCTGTTTCCTCTCTGTAAACTAATACTTACCAGGTACCTTTTGTTTAGTGCTGTGCTGACTGCTTGACACACATGCGCTAACTTAATCCTCTCAACGACCTATGATGTAGGCAGCGTTACTATGGCCATTTTATATTTGGGGAAACGGAGGCACAGGGAGTCACCAGGCTGACTTGTCAGATTTGTCTGATGCCAGAGCTCACACTTTTAACCCCAGATGCTCCCCAATTTTGTTAAACAAAATAAACTGTATCAATTCAATGTATTGAGTAATCTAATACCATTCATGATGATCTTTTAAATCCCCAGAAGGTCTCAAGGAAGGGGGCAAGCTTTCTTTACAAGCAGTGGAGAAGAGGTGTGGGGACCCACCCAGAGGGGATAAGGAGGCAAAAGCCATTGGAGCCCCCATGGTACCTGGGGATCCACCACTGATGACGAAGCTGAACTGTTGCAGAAGGCATCATGGCCCTGTAATCCTAGTCAAAGGCTCAGGAGACATGGGTTTTATTCCAGGCCACGCCAGGGATGCCAAAGAATCAGGTTAAGTACCACACCTCAGTTTCACCAACTGAGAACTGGGGATACCCTTTAACTCCACCCACTTTCCAGAGAAATCATAAGAAACTGATCAGCTTCTAAAAGATCGGTTTTGAAGCCCTTGAAAGAAGAATGATAATAGAAAAATCCAACTTTACTTTTAGGTAACCAGCCCACAGGGGCCAGCGTTTGCTGGCAACATAGATTTCTTCTGAGACCCAAGAAGAGCCAGCCAGAAACCTGTGCTGTGATGGGTACATTCTAGCATACAGACTGTAACGTAAGCCGCATTCTCCCTTGAGGAGTGATGGTGATAGGGTGAAAGGAAGGATGTTTTCTTCTAATGAAAGCACCTCCTTCTTTCCACATTTGTGTAAGTAAATGTACCTTGCTCTCATTGGCTTCTCTGAGAATTCTCTGAGAGTCAATTTGAGGACAGTTTGCTTGTGACTTAATCTATGTGGCTGAAACAGTTAATGTCTAGGCTCATTGATGTCTTTGTTCTCCCTTCTCCCACTGGACAGATTTAGCTTGCCGCGCCTCACCACTCAGCACAGTGTATGTCCAGATTAATCTTTCCCAAGCACTCCTTTCATCCTGGCAGCTCACGGTTTTGTACCTGCAGAATAAAGTTTAACCTCCTGCACTGTTCAGCCTCCATGATCTGTTCCTACCCTGCCCCTCCGGTGTCATCTCCCACTTCATTCCCATTGGAGATCTTGTCTTCTGAACTATTCACGTAGTTGTGTATCCATCACCACAATCAATTTTTGAACATTTTCCATTACCTGCCAAAAGAAACCCTATAGACTTCTTATCCATCCCCCCCCCACACCCCAAAACATACCCTGTTACAAATCCCTCCATCCCCTCCAGTCCTGGGCAACCACTAATCTTTCTTTCTCTATAGAAGTGCCCAATCTGGATATTCTTATAAATGGAATCATACAACATGAGTCCCTTTGTGACTGGCTTCTTCTGTTGTGGGTTTTTGTCTCCAGCAGGAAAGAATTCAAGAGGGAGCCATAGAAGAATGAAAGTAGATTTATTCAGTGAGACAGACACTCCATAGACAGAGTGTGGGCCATCTCAGAAGACAAGAGAGGCAGCCCCGAGGTGTGGCAGTGGTTAGTTTCTATGGGCCAGGTAATTTCATATTACTAACACACGGCAAGTTTAGTCCAACAATTTGGGGAAGGGGCAGGGATTTCCAGGAATTGGGCCCCTGCCCACTTATTGGCCTTTTATGGCCAGCTTGGCAACTGCCATGGCACCTGTGGATGTGTCATTTAGTATGCTAATGTATGACAATAAGTGTATGATGACGCTCAAGTTCTACTGGAAATCAAATCTTCCGCCATCTGGGGCTGAGTTGGTTCTAACCAGTTTATATCCTTTCCTCAATTGCTGTGTCAGTCTTTTAATGGTTGAGCCCTACCCCCTTCTCTCCTGTCTCACTTCCACTTAACATGGACTTTTTAAAGTTCACCCACGTTGTAGCATGTATCAGTACTTCACTCCTTTTCATTTTCTAATAATATTCCATTGCATGGATGCCATGTTTGTTTATTTATTAGTCAATGGACATTTAGGCTGTTTCCACTTTGGGGATACTGCAACTAATGCTGCTGTAAGCATTCATGCACAAGTTTTTTTGTGAACTTGTTTTCATTTCTTTTGTGTATGATTCTAGGAGTGGAATTGCTGGGTCATATGGTAAATCTACGCTTAACCTTTTAAGGAGCTGCCAGGCTATTTTCTAAAGGAGCTGCACTGTTTTTACATCCCCACCAGCAATATGTGTGGGCCTAATTTCCTCCATGTCCTTGCTGACACTGGTTATTATCTGTCCTTTTTATTATAGCCATCCTAGTGAATGTGAAGTAGTATTTCATTGTGGTTTTGACTTGCCTTTCCCTGATGACAATTGAACATCTTTTTTATTGGCCATTTGTTTATCTATCTTCTCTGGAGAAATATCTATTTGGATCATTTGCCCATTTTTCAACGGGTTATTTGTCTGTTTATTGTTGAGTTGCAAGTGTTCTTTATATATTCTAGATATACGTCTCTTATCAGGTATATGATTTGCAAATATTTTCTCTCGTTTTGTGGGCTTTCACTTTTTTGATACTTGTCCTTTGAAACAAAACAGCTTTTAATTTTGATGAAGTCCAATTCATCTATTTCTCCTTTTCTTTCTTGTGCTTTTGATATTATGTCTAACAAACAAACCATTGTCTCACCCAAGATGACAAATATTTATGCCTTTGCTTTCATTTAAGATCTTCTCAGTTTTAGCTCTTACACTTAGGTTTGTTATCCATTTTGAGTTCATTTTTGTATAAGGTGTGAGATATGGGTCTAAGTTCATTCTTTTACATGTGGATATCCAGTTGTCCTAGCGCTTTTTTTTTTTTTTTAAACATTATTCTTTGTTACCTTGGCATCTTTGTCAAGCAACTAGCCATTTCTACCGTAGCTATTCTTAGCTACTCTTTCCACCATATCATAGTACCACCCAGGCCTGGGCTGGCTGAACCATGAGAAGGGGCTAATTCACATGCTTCTTGAATATTTGTATGTCTGTCTTCCTTGGAGAAATATTTATTCAAGTCTTTCACCCATTTTAAAAACTGGTTCTTTGTTTTTGTTGTTGCAGAGTTGTAAGAGTTCTTTATGTACCCTGAATACTCTTCCATGTCAGATATATGATACACAAATATTTTCTCCCATTCTGTGGGTTGCCTTGTTATTCTGCTGATATGTCTTTTGATGCACAGAAGTTTAAATTTTGATACAGTCCAGACCTATTTTTTTCTTTCATTGCCTCCCCCTCCTTTTTGGTGTCATACCCAAGAAATCCTTGTCAAAAATCTGTATTGGCTTTTGAATGACCTTCCAATTCGCAAATATTGTTCCAGTCTTTATGGGGGCCTGATGCTCTGTTCGCGATTTTTACTTCCTTATTTTCACATGTATCTTCTTATTAAATTGTCTAGTACTACTTGAAAATAAAAGATGCAACCAAAACACCTTTCATCTACCAAATAGAGTTGCTATTCTCTGTTATGGGGCAGCATTTTTCAGTCCCTTCACTGAAGCATCTAAATGTACACTGTAGGAACAGACAAGATCAAATGAGCATAGGAAATGCTTGTCTACATCTTGTAGGTCCAAAATACACATTAGCATGTTAAAGGCTCTGAGAAATCCTGTGATAAAGAAGCCAGTTTAATTCTGCTTAAATGAATAAGCTCATTTACTCAGGGGAAGACCTTTTTTTCCTCAGCACACCATTAACATGCTGAGGAAGGTTTTTCCTAAACACCCCTGGGATGCTCAGTCTTAAAGAAAAGTGAGGGTTGAATTGGCTAATGCACATGCAGCTAGAATGTTGATAAGCATTACTCCTAACCTAAAAAAACACACCTTTATTTGTTGTTTCCCACGTTCCTCATACATTACTCAGTGACAGTAACTCCCCCACCTACTCTAGCAGGTCACTTGACTTTTCTGCTCACTTTCCAATAATAAAGTACTACAATGAGGTTAAGTCTCAAATGGAGTCCAAGTTCAGGGATTAGCTCTGTCTAAGCTATTCAACTCAATTCTGATCTTGACTTAGCTCAGGTCTGCTTTGAACTGTCACCTGCAGTGGGAAAGATGTAGCCCTGCTGGCTTCTCCTCCTGGCTCCCTGCTCCCCTCCTCATCCACTCTTTACTTCAGTTTGGACTTTTCCTCGGGGGAGGGAGGAGACTTACAGGAGAGGACAGCCTGCACTCTTCCGAGCGGCTCTGCTGTCTCTAGGCCTGGTGATGGTCAGGGCTGGCTCTTGTGGCAGGCACCTTTCTGGTCTCTTCTGTGAGGCTGTGCTGAGCCCCATGACCTGCATCCCCTTGGCTCAGGCTTGCACATTTCTGTTCTGAGGGGACCCTCCTCAGCCCATAGATGAGCAGCAAGTAGCTCCATTGGTTGTGCTCTCTCTTCAGAAGCCATTGCAGCTTTGGAGACCAAGCAATACACTCTCCCTTTCAGATGCAACCTTTGATGGCCTTGACCCCAAGCTCTGCCATTACAGTGACTCTCTGGCTTGACCACCTTTGGTCGGGGGAAGCACGCTCTCCCCTCTGCTCTGACCCTTCCTGTGGGAATAGCAAATCCCAATGTGGCAGCTTTGTCCTGGAGCCTCACCAGAGCATTTAATCAGCATTCACTTCTGTTCAGGACTCCCTGGGTCGGGTGAACACCTCATCCTCCACCCAGGTGCATGTAAGATTTCTTGGGCATGAGTCAGGCCCCAGTCCTCTGAGGCTCCAACATCAGAAGATGGTACCTGTATCCCTATCTCTGGAGACTCAATGAGGCAACAAAGAAGTCTCCTCACCTTTTTTCTCACTTCAATTTAAACCATTGGTCTGCTAAGGGGTCCAGGAACAGAGTATTGTGATAGGTTATCAAGTCGGCACATGGGAAGTATCATTCTCATGGTCCCTTTGGGGTCTTGACATCCATCCTATGAGCTCATCAGTTGAAACTCACGCTGGAATAGCACTGTCCTAACATCTGGTCACCTATATCAGACTTCTCGCGTTGCCTGACATACGGCAGATGTTCAGAACATAGCCTTTGTTTCGTCTTCTCTCTCCATCTAAATCAAAACTTCCCCATTTTTCTTGAACCAGCTCCAGTAATTTCTCCTCTGGCAAGTCCTCCAGACCAGTCACCCAAAGGGACAGCCCCTGAGTGACACTTGCAGAGACTCCCTTGTTGCTGGGACCTGCCTGCGTGTCAGGGACCCCAGACTGGGAATGGCTACTATATGAGCCTACTAAGGCGCAGAAAGGAGACGTGACTTCAGTGAGAGCAGCTAGTTAGCGTGAAAGCCAAGCCAAACCAGGTCTCCACACTTCCAACTGTGCCTTCAAACTAGGAGCAAACCAAGAAAGCAAACACTGAGAAACGGAATCCCATCAGTTCACCTCCCCTTTCCTGAGCCTTCTTCCCCATCCCCACTTCCAAGCAGAGCTGCCTAGAGGAGCTTACGATTCACCCTCCGGTTCTCTCACTTACTTCGTGGTAACAAAGCATTTATCGCCAGACCCTCAGAGAGGCAGAGCAGATCCTACAGCAAGTACAACTAGTCCTGCCTTAAGTCTCAGCCACAGACAGGCAGCTGTGGTATGGTTGCGGTGCTGGCTAGCCTCTTGGGTACCATAATTTGTAAAATGCCCCACTGGGGCTGGTCCTTTTTTCCCTAGCCCTATTGAGATATAACTGACATATAACACTGTGGAAATTTAAGGTGTACAACGTGTTAAGTTGTTATGCTTATATATCACAAAGTGATTACCACCGTAATGTTAGCTATCACCTCCTTTCCATCACATAGTTATCATTTCTTTTTTATGGTAAGAACATTTAAGACCTACTCTCTTAGAAGCTTTTACATATATAATACAGTATTATTAGCTATGATCACTGTCGTGTACATGAGATGCCCAGAACTTGTTAGTCTTTTAACTGGAATTGTACCGTTTGACCCACACCCAAGCCCCTGGTAACCACTACTTTACTCTATTGTTTCTCTGAGTTCAGCTTTTTTGGATTCCACATATAAGTGAGATCACACAGTATTTGTCTTTCTCTGACTGATTTCACTTAGCATAATGTGGGGTTGTCTTTACAATCCATCCTGGAAGGTTATTTTGTGTGCCCCTCTGAGGTCCCCTCAGCATCTAGTTAGAAGGGTCACTTCCCCCATCCCCTGATGGCCTTTCTTTCCATTAAGGTCTTGCTTACATATATATGGCCTTGAAAGGGACCTCAGAGCTTTGGGCTCCAGGTAGGAGTGGGATTCTGATGATGTGGCAAGGAGCCCACCCTCCCAATCCCCAACATCTCACCCGAGGGTCACAGTGTCACCAAACAGCCTCTTACAACTCAGAGATGGGGACCAGCCCATGAAATGAAGGTTTCTGTACTTCTGGAGAGTGGGGAAAGTCTCCATGGAAAAGCACATAATTGGGGAAATCTCTAGCTAAAAGATTAAACTTCTAAATCTGAGCAGAATCAAAACTGTATATATGCTGTAATAGACTGGACTGCTGGTGAGCAAAGATCACTTTTCTCTCCCACTCACTATAGTGAAGTATGTATCTCCACCCAAATAACATTGGACTTGACTATGTGACCTGTCTGATGCATGGAATGTTAGTAGATGTAACATAAGCAGAGTTCTTAAGTGTGCTTGTGTGATTGTATGTCTGCTATCTGCTGTGAGAAAATGTGCCCTGGTCAGCTACTCATCCAAAGACAGTGGAGAATTAATATGATCCCCTCTCTTGGTGTTTATATTTATCACTTTGTCCTTATTTTGAAGGCTTACTTTGAAGTAGGGAGAACTGGTTCTATCTCAGGTTCTTACACCAAACAGCTGCATGCTGTCACCAACATCACGTCTCTCTGGGACTCAGTGGGTTTGACGAAATAATAGCAGATTTGAAACCAGCCTGGAGCAAAACTTGAAAATCCCTTGCAAGCCAGCAGAGCTGCAAAGCAGTAAATTAAGAAAATAAACACAAGTTGTAGTAAGCCACTGAGTTTTGGCTTTGTTACACAGCATATTTGTAGAAATAACTGCCTGATATTCACATGGAGATGGAATTTAGTGGCCATTGAATGGGACAGAGTAGACTTAATACATGTTAGAGGGTTTACAACTGATAAACAAAACTTTTATCTCGGCTAATGGATCATGGTAGCTATGGCAGGAGAAACACAGGACTGCCCAGTGGGCAGCACAGACCACAGCCCTGAAAAATCTGGGTGAGTCTGGGTCTCCACCCGCCTCACCACTGTGCTCTAGGGCAGTAGCCAGCTGGATGTAGATCTCAGGGGCAAGCATTAGAGACTAGTTCTGTTCAACTCATCAAACACTTACTGAGCACCTGCTACCTGCAAAACACTGTGTGGACATTTAAAGGTCCTTGTCTTTTCACTGCTCCTCAAAAAAACCACAAGTATTCCTGCCTTAAGACCTTTGCTCTTACTCTTCCCCCTGCCTGGAGTGATCTTTGCTGAGATTGTCACATGGTTGCCTTCTCATCATTCAGGTCTCATCTTGAATATGACCTTCATAGAGAGGCTGTCTCCGATCACTAGCTAAAGTAGCCACCACTTGCCCTGATTCATTCACTAACACACTGTCCCGGTTTATCTTTAGCACTTACCACTACTTGGCATGTCGTATGTTTATTTGCTTGTAGTCTTTCTTCTCCCACTAAAATGTGAGCTCCACAAGAATGCAATATTATCTGTCTTATTCACTATGGTATCCCCAGCTCCTAGAACAGTGCTTCATACATTATAGGCATTCAGTAAATATTCTTTTAATAAATGAGCAAGGTGCTTCCATGGGTCAAGAAGGGAAGGGTGAAGAGAAAGAAAAGGTGTGTATCCAGGATCAAAATTACTGTAATAAAGGTGTGCAATGTCATTTCCTGGAAAGAATTCAGGTTCTAGGGTCATACTTAATGCACAATTAACTACCCTATAACCTGGGGCAAGGTTTTGTATTAGGTGAAGTATCGATTTGGCTGCTGTAATAAAGGATCACCATATTAACAGTGTAAACAATGCAGTCATTTGTTTTTCTCACTTAAAAGCCCAAAGAGGTTCTCTGAGGCTGGCATGATGGCTCCGCAGTCATCAGGGACCCAGGCTCCTTCTATCTCGTGGCTCTTATCTTGTTGCATCCTTAAATGGGGCTTCCAATTTGTGGCTCAAAAAAGCCCATGGCTCCCCTAATGTCGATGTTCAGGCCGGCAGAGGAGGGGGATGAAAGAAAAGGAAGATCATCCCCTCCCTTTAAGGGCTGGGCTCAGAAGTTGCACTCATCACCCCCCATTCACATCCCATTGAGTAGAACTTAGTCATATGGCCACATGTGACTACAAAAGTCTGGGAAATTAGTTTTTAGCTGGAGAGTAATGTTCCCAGCTAAGAAATTCTATCCTCGTGGAAGGAAAAACGCATAAATGGCAATCTCTGCCCCGTTCTTTACCACCACACCACTCCCAGCCCTTTGTCTGTCCAGTTCCCTCACTTGTAAAACACGTGCAGTAGATGAGATGGGTTGATTTTATTTGACTGAGTTACAATCAAATGAGATGAGTTATTTAGAAGTATCTTGCAAGGTCTGAAGTTCCATCCAAACATGTTACTAATTGTAAATGAGAAAAGAATACCAACAAAGAGCTATTGGAATCATAGAACAAGGGGAGATTCATTCTAGCTGAAATGATAGAGAAATTTATGGAGCAGGTAGTTTTAAAGTTGGGCATTGAATTATTGATTGGCATTTTTAAGGAGAGAAATGAAGGAGGTGGGATGGGGGTGGGGATGAAAAGCATTCCAGGTGATGGAAAAGTAAGATCAAAAGTAATAAGGTAAGAATTTATATGCATGTTTGAGATGCTACATGGGGCACATTTAGGGGAGGACAGGAGCAAGAGAAGGAAGCTGGACCAGAGCAGGAGAACCACGCTGCCAGGAGCAGGAGCTGGAGGGCTTTGGATGGGAAGTGGGAAGCCAGTGCCAGCTTCTGAGTAGGGGTAGGATGTGCTCTTCTCCACAGTGGTGCCTGTGCCTGGAGGAAGACGGCCTTGGGGCCTGGGAGGCCATTTAGGAGACTTTATGAGAGTTCCGATGAGATGCACAGGGGCCTTAACTAGAGCTGTGAGAATGGAAAAGTAGGGGTGGGTTTGATTCACAGGTAGAATCACCAGACTGAGCAGCAGGTTAGATGGCATGAAGAATAGGTACTGACTCAGGTTTTCCAGGTACCATTGACCAGGAGAGACCCCAGAAAGGGGCAAATTCAGGAGGAAGAAAGTAAATTCCAACTGTCCAATGTTCATCTGAGTACCTCCCAGCAATAGGAAATTTGAGGTATGCTCATAAAATTGATGACAAAGGATTAAAGAATTTACCAGAATGATAAAGATCTTTGATCAAAAGTACTGTTGTCTCTTAGAGTATGATCTAATGTCTATCAGCTCAGACAGTGCAATTAAAATTCACTCTTGGGGAATAACTCCATTCCAGAATAACTTTCTGGAGCCTGGGTTTTTGTAATTCACTCCTTATGCCCAAGCAAGGTTGGGCTGTGTCCTTACTTGATGCTCGGAGAGAGGCAGTGTCAGAAGCCCTGCAGGGTTAGGCGTGCATCTCACAAGGGCTGGGAAACATTCAGCCATTTCTTTTCTTTTCTTCCCAAACATCCTCCTTTGGTCTGAAGATATCCAGACCTCAGTCTTCGGTTCTGCCGTGAGAAAATCTTTCCAATGTGTGCTCATAGTGGCAGGAAGAGGTTAAAAATATCTTGAGCTGAATCACAGATCAAAAGTGGAAACTGGGCAGGAGATGGTGAGTGAGTTTTTTCACTTTCAAAATTTTCCATCATTGCCATAAAATTGATTATGCAAAAACACAAACTGTATTTGCTTAAATATCACCTTGAGAGTTCTCAAGGAAAGTGGAAGGTCTCAGATGGAAGTGGAGCCTGGAGATTTTTTCTCAGCCATGCATGGTCATTGACTGCACCATTTCACCCTGTAAAACTTGCAGTGACTGTCACTTAGTTCTGAGTAATTCATCACATCTTGTTTTAGATTTGACCTTGAACATTCTGAGCTGGGAGGCAGAACTTAGCAACCACTCTTGCTATTATTATAATTTTTTTCCCTGTACATTTGGAGATTCATGTGGTCCAGGCTAAGAACAGTGTTACATTCATAATACAACAAACAGGAATAATTAAAATGTAACTACAAGTAGCAAGGACCTACTGTATAGTACGGGGACACCTATATTCAATTTCTTGTAATGAGCCGTAATGGAAAAGAAACTGACAAAATATATATGTGTTATGTATATGTGTAGCCCAGTCACTTCACTGTGCACCTGAAACTAACATTGTAAGTCGACTATACTTCAATAAAAAATAAGAATTAAAAAAAAGATTGGTAAAATGTAACTAAAATCCCATATTTGCATCTTTTAGAGAACACCAACAGTTTGGCTCAACCATAATCTGTCATAAGACTTTGTAAACTTCTCTCTCCCCACACCCACAATGGTCCCATGTGGTTTTTCTCTCTCTTTCTGCAGCATCTCTTCCCATCTCATTATGAAATTAGCATGGCCTCCGCGAGCATGTAGTAGTACTTCCTTTTTAGGAAGGTAGTGAGCACATGCGTGGTTTCAAGGGCAAACAGAGAAGAAATTTGGGAACAACCACACTTCAATCATTTTTCCTACACTTAATTATACATTGCAATTCACTATTTAGATTAGTAATTCACAATGAATAATGCTAGCCAGACTTCATGTAGTGCTTTGCCATTTCTAAAGTGCTTTCATATGTACAACTCCTCTAGTGCTCACGACAAGAAAAGTATCAGTGTTATCACTGCTGTTTCACAGATGAGGAAACTGGGAGAGGGTGAGTAAATTTCCCCTAGAGCTGGGAAAGAGGACCTGGATCCCAGTTCAAGTTCTATGACTCCAACGGCCTCAACAACACAGCCAAAGGTCCTCATCATCCCTACACTGGACCAAGCTTGAGATCCTCTGCTCCTTGGGGACCTGGGAGTTCTATCAGTGAGTCTGCAGCTGCCTTCTCGCTGGGCTGCCTGGCCAGGACTAGGGTGAGGCATTTGAGGTGACTATGCTTGCTTAAAATCCAGGGTCCTTCAGTTTTACACTGTTGGCCCCACTTGTCTCATCCCAGTGCTACCCCTACTGGGCCTATCCAGGAAGAACAAAAATTAAACCCAGCCCCTCCACCCTCCTTTGCACAATAAGCACAACCTGCATCTTAAAATAAGGAGAGGAGAGGGTGCCTCACACCCCCCACAACCAGAGAGGAGGCTCCCGTCACCGCTGTGGGCTTTCAGCAGCTGCAGGAAGCTGGGGTGGGGGGGAAGCAGGTACATCTGACTTCACTGAACACACAATAGATGTGTGTGGTGCCATTTAAAATATTTAACGTGGTGTGGGAGCTCACTGGCCTCTGTTACCTCAGTTAATAAAACAAAAGGCTTGGTTTGGAGTAGAAATGGTCAACAAGCATTGTCAATAGCCTTGGAATTGTTCCCAATGCACTGCTCAGGACAGCCATTATTCATCAGTCAGAGCTGCAAGTGAATTGACAGCAGTGCTGTGCTGGTAAATGTTTAACTACTGGCTCCCTGGGCGGCTGGGGTGGGTGGGGGGGAAGCCCTGGTTTGTCACGTTTGCCAATTTCTATGGTGTAAATGCTCCCCCTGTGGCCAATTTCAAGCTTCCATCACAAAGTCACCGAACGTGCCTTTGGAAAGAGATGTGCGTAAGGGGCTCTCCTCAGCACCAGCAAACGATCTCCAAAGAGATGTTTGTTCCCGATAGTCTGTAATTCTATAGTCAAACTTTGGCCTGTAACACCTCTTGGAAATTTGCATTCCTTAAAATCACTGCTTTTTGAGTTCCCCCACAGGCAGATGTGTGTGAGGACTTTGTTGGTAAAGTGAGAATGAGAAATGGGAGCAGAAGGGAAGAACAGGAGAGTGAGAAGCCGGGAGGAGGAAAAAGCGAAGCAAGGATGCACTCAGAGTGCCGGGCTGCCCACTCCCAGGGGACCGCTGGAGAGGTCACACGAGGCGCATCTGTGGGACTGGCCGGAGGGAGCAAAGAGGACGCCTAGGTCCATTTTGCCTCCCCTTTACAGATCAAAGTTTGGGCCGTGGGCATTAATTCCCCTGTGTCTCCAGGCTGTGCTTTCAAGGGCTCCAAGCATCAGTGGAAAAGCCATAGGGCAGGAGGCGGGAGGCACAGGCTTGAGGGCAAGGTTGTTAGGTGGCCTCTGTGTGAAGCCGGCTGGAGTCTGTGAAGAACCAGTCATTCCAGTGGTGGCTGGTATAAAAGACCAGTGAACATGAGGGATCTGAGGTAGAGCCTAAAAAGTGCCCAAGATGCTCCTTTGGAAAGATATGCTGTGACCCCTTACGGCATCTTGATCCTGGTACGCTTTGACTTTTAGAAAGACTCTCCCTCTTCAGAGTGTGGATTCAGGTGCTGGCGCTGCTCGCCAGCTCTGTGACCTTGGGCGAATCACTTACGCTCTCTGTGCTTATATTTCCTCATCTGTAAATTTGACATAAAAAATAGCACCTAACCCAGTGGATTGTTGGGGAGATAAAATGACTTACCACCAGCAGAGTGCTTAACAGAGTTCGGGGCATAGAGTAAGTGATCAACTGAAGTTAGTTTTTGTTAGAGCGTTTCACAATTTTTGAGGAAATTTGTGCAAGACCTGTGAGTACCAGTGGCAGGTTGAATTTTAAAAAAATGTTCACAGTAGTATTTCTGCTTCCCACTCCTGCATGCTTTTCAGAACATGCCAGCCTGCCCACTGAGAGGTAGAGTCTATGTCCTCCTCTTGAGTCTAGGTGGGGACTTGTGACTGTTCTGACCAATGGAGTGAGGCAGAAATGATGCAATGTGACTTCTGGGCTAGGTCACGAAAAGGATACAACTTTTACATTTTGTTATTCTCTTTCTCTGTCCCTGTCTCTCTTTCCTCAGGATCCTTGTCCTGGCAACCCAGCCACCATGTTGTGAGGAAGCCCAAATCACTTGGAAAAGCTGGAGGTAAGTGCTCCCGCCCATTGCCCCAGCTAAGGTCTTCAGCAACAGGCAGCATCAGCCTCCCACCATGCGAGTGAACGAGCCTTCAGATGATTCCTGCCACCGTCTTTGGAGTCTTCCAGCTGAGGTGCTAGATATCATGAATCAGGGGCAAGCTATCCTATTGTGTCCTGTCTAAATTTCTAACCACCTCCCCCCCCAAAAAAGAGAGATAATAAATGTTATTGTTGTTTTAAACCATTCATTTTTAGAGTAGTTTCACAGCGAGAGATAGCTACTAACCCATCATACCTTCATACAAGTCCGTTTTTAGCCTTTGAGGTCCAAGCTGAAGAGTCCACACTTGTGAAATCCACCTTCAAACAGGTTGGTACCCCCCTTGGAATTCCTTGACTTGTGGGATAAGATTAGTTCTAGCATAGCCCTGAGGACCACTAGCAAGGTACACAAGGCCTGTGGGAGCACACGCATGATTGCAGTAAGGCATGGAGTGGGGGGACCTTGGGGAGGAGAAAGAAAAGATTTGCAGGAGGAGGAGGAGGAGAAAGGCACTTGAGAGAGACAAGGAGGGGGCAGGGACATATGGATGAAGATGCTGGTGGTCCACACTAGGAGGCCTCAGATGGCCCAGTCATCTTGCTGACTCACTTCCAGGGAGGCCCTGAATGACCCTCTCTCTGCAGGGAACTGGTGAGTCACACACACAGCCAGATAGGGCATGGGAGGGCGTCTGCCTGTCTACCTCAAGGCAGGAGATGCCGGCTGGATGCTGTCAAGTCTCACTATGATTGAACTACTGCTTCCTGTCAGGTTCTGTGCTGGGCTCTGGGAATATGAGATGCTCAGGGCCCTGCCCTCAAGGAGTCAGAGTTCATTTGAGAAGCAGCGCTTAAAACAGTTCAGGCACTCAGCATCCTTTCCAAAGGAGGCCTCGGCTAAATTTTAGTTCTGAAATGAAGTGTGTAGGGGGACAGCGGCAGTGGCAGGGTGTAGGGGGAGAGGAGGGAAGAGAGGAGGAGCCTGACTGCATGGATTTAATTAAAACAAAAATACTGCCATTGATTTGAAAAGCGCTTGGCTGGTGTGTGTAAGCCATCTGGGACTGATTTGATGGTTCACTCCAGAGACTTCGGTAAATAAAATGAAAATAAATATTTCCAAATTGAGTGTGCTTTCAGTCTGATGATCGGTCTTCAGTTAGAATACTTTTGAAGAGACTGAAACCAGTGCAAACTGGCTTGAGTAAAAAGGGAGTTTGTTGGCAGATGTAACTGAGGAGTCCAAGTCTGAGTTCAGACACAGATGATTTCAGACTCAGACACATTCACTGACACCCGGTTCTTCTCCATCTCTAGACTCTGCCTTTCACCGCATTGGCTTTACCCTCATGTTCTCCGAGATGGTCCTAACGTCTCCAAGCTCTCCCCTCATGGTGGCAAGGTGGCTTTACAGCTCCAGCCCCTCATCCTCTCAGAACCACTCTTCTCTAGCCCAGAATGCCTTGGAGATGTCTCTGGTAAGGCCATATGCTTAACTCTGAAACGTTCACTGGGGCTGGGGTAGGACAGATTGGCTGGTTCGGGCCCGCAGCGTGTGCCTAACCATGGAGCTGCGGTGGTGGCGATGGGGAGGCCTGACCCAACCACGTGGACTAAGAGAAGGGGAGGTTTGGATTGTCACACAAAATGGGGGCTTTCATCAGAAAAAAAGGGAAACGAGCTGTATACCAGACACTAACACAGCATTGTGTTAAACAGTAAAACATTGTAAATCAACTCAAATTCAATTTAAGAAAAAGGAAAAAGGAGAATGAGTGATGGGGCATAAATGGCCTCACAATGGACCAGAGACAGTGAGACAATGGGACATCTCAGGGGCAGTGGAAGGGGGCTCAGCACACAAGGGGAATTAGGCCAACACAGTTCTGAAGTCAAGGTCTAACCAGCCTCCACTTCTGCAGCAGAGAGGCATGTATGTGTACGTTTCCCCTCCCACTGCAGAGTGGGACGGCCATGGAGGGGTACCTCTTTTGCCTTCTTCCAAGAAGTAACTGCCATTCAGCTCCAAAAAAATGCAATTAGCTTTGGAGTTAAAGCCATGCTCTCCCAGGGCACCCCCCAGCTGACGACTGAGCATGGGGTGGGGGTACTAGAGCTGGCCATTCCTGCCCAGCGCAGGGCTCTAACGGGCACTCTTTGTTCTGGGACTGCCTGTCGAGTTGACAGTTGAGACTGTCAGATCTGCTGGACAGTCTGAGGCTTGATCCCTGGATCGCTGTGTGGAAGGCCCCCCACTGACCAGGAACACCGCATTGGACTGGTAGGTAAGCAAATGTATCTTTGGTGGTAACTTTCGGCATCACAGGCATACTTTCTTGTAATTCTTACTCTGGTAAATACAGATCTTAGAAATGAAAATAGTAGAAGTTTTTTTTTTTTTTTTTTTTTTAAGAGTTTGATTGTTGTTCTAGTTGGGGCTACTATAATAAAATACCAGAGACTAGCTGAACAGAAATTTATTTCTCACAGTTCTGGAGCCTGGAACTCCAAGTTCAAGATGTCAACAGACTGATGTCTAGCTTGCTTCCTACTTCATAGATGGCTGTCTTCTCACTGTGTCCTGGAAAAGGGCACAAGGGAGGTCTCTGAGGTCTCTTTTATAAGGGCATTAATCCCATTCATGAAGGCTTCACCCTTGTGACCTAATCAGCTCCCAGAGGCCTCACCTCCAAATACCATCACACTAAGGATTAAGTTTCAACATATGAATTTGCGGGGGACACAAATATTCAGTCTTTCACAGCTGTCTTTAAATGGTTGCCCTTAACAAAAGCACAAGACAGCTCTGCTGTGCTTCAGTGTTTTAAAAAATATTTTTGTAGAAATGTGACACCTATATGGAAAGGTGTACAAAACATAAATTCTTCAAGATTGGTGAGTTATTACAAAGTGAAGCAACCCTGGACTCACCATCCAGGTTAAGGAAAAAATCATTTTTCTCACCCTTGATGCCTCCTGCCTACCCCACCACACATCCTCTCTCAAAATTCTTACAAGTTTCACATTCAAAGTTTAGTGGAGGAAGCAGGTTTGTCCAACCCCTTTAGTCAATGGAGTGGCAGACTGGATAAGGTAGAGAGAAAATTTTTTTCGATGCTTTTCACTTGTTGGCTTTAAACTTAAAGAACAAGTTTTATCTTTAAGATGTTTTCAAATCCCAGAACATTTTTTCAGACACTGGATAAGGAAGAGGGGGAGGTGGAGAGGCGGAAGTTAAATTTTCTTCTATCCTTGTTCAGGAGTCTAATCTTGATAAGCAAAGAATATAATTAAAATGGATTACAGACTATTAAACACAAACAAGAACAAAATGATTGCAGTGTGTGTAAGCCAGTAATTAAAGCCTTCAAAGGGGAAAAAGTCACCATCACTTAAAATGTTTATTTGTCAAGGCCAGTAACAAATATTGATATGAGAGCTTTTTTTCTTTTATTTTCTTCTTTGCATCAGGCTCTTAGCAATTAGTGGTGCATATTCCAGAATCAATATGGCCTCAGGTCTGAAGCAGGAGGAGCCATGCTTTTTAAAATTAGTTGGCATAATAGCAGAGTGACTCTGTAAAGCAGACTTGCTAGCAGCATGTTTCAATTAGCACTTATTAGAAGACAAACAGAAGCAAGTCAAGAGCAGCATCTCCTTAAATCAGTTTTATTCTCAAAGATACTCTTGTGATGACCACTGGGGAGAAATTTCTTACTGGCAAAGGAGTTTATATTTTACCTATACAACTGAAAAAGTTTAATTCATAACATGGACTGTTTCTTAAAAGTATAGTGTGGTGATCAAAAAGCCTGGACTCTGGGGTCAGACTGCCTGGATTCAAACCATAACTGCTCCTTTCTAACTGTGTGACTTTGGACAAGTTATTCAGACTCTCTGTCTCAGTTTCCTCCTCTGTAAAAAGAATAATAATCATATTTACCTTATAAGGTAAAGAGAAAATGAGGCAACGTACGCAAGGTTCTGGTGTAGTATGGGCTAACCGTGTGTTAGCTACTGAATTAGTCAGGAAAGTCTAGGTCTGCTGCAGTAACAAGTAAGTCCCCAAATCCCAGTGACTCTACTCAATGAACTTCATTTCTTACTCAAACTATGTCCCAACATGGGTCAATGGAGGGAGAGGAGGAAGAGGGTGCTGTACGTCACCACTCAGGGACCCACCACTCCACAGCTATACCTGGCAAAGCATCTAGCAGCAGAGGAGGAGAGACAGTAGAAGCCCACCCAGAAGTGACATGTATGACTTCTAACATGTCTCAATGTTCAGAATTATTCAGCTGAGTGCCAGGGAGCCTGGGAAATATTAGGGGCAGGTAGAATGTTTGGTGAGTCTACACCAGTGTGTATTATTATTGTCATCATTATTAATGTTATAGGTTCCATAACAGTTTGACTGGATGAAATTTGAAGAATACATTCTGACCTGTGATAGGACTGAATCCCTAGAGAATTCAATCTTTCCACAGCTATTTATTGAATACCTATGTTGAGGAGATACTGTTTTAGGTGTGGGATAAACTTGACCAGACAAGGACCCTGTGGATCTTAAAGCACAAAAATGATGTAACCATAAACATAACCCAGATAGTATCTGATCACATTAGGTCCCAGCATTGGGGCATGTGGTTGGTGGGGTAAGGGGAGTGGTATTTGTGCTGAGACCTGAATGACAAGAAGGAGCCAGCCAGAGAGGGGTCCAGAGGGAGAGCTTGCCAGGCAGAGGGATACCAGTAAGTTTCAGGAGTTGTAAACAAGGGCAGTGTGGTGGAAGATAGAGAGATGGGGAGAGGTGACAGGAGAGGAGGTGATGGGAGAGGAGTAGGAGGAGCCGGCTCATGTTTGGCTTCATAGACCATGGAGAGTGGTTTTGAATTCAGTGGAGGAGAGGTGGGAAGCTTTGAGAGGTGAGAATGGAAGGAGGGTGAGAATGGGAACTGGTGGACTGATGGGGAGGTCCGTGAAGACACCCAGGTGAGAGATGGTGATGGCTGGGCTAGGTTGGGGGCAGTAGAGAGAAGTGGTTAGATTTGGGTTCATTTTGGAGGCAGAGCAGGGTGATAATAGAGTTGGCTTCACGAGGACCCACCTCCATCACGCACTACCTGGATCAGCAACGCTAAAGACCCCTTGAAACAGCCCATCCTTGGATGGACCACGGAAACAGATGATACCTCTAAACCCTGGACCTCTCAGAGACTTCTCATAGGTCTCTGGATAAAAATTGTAGTAAGGTCTTTGCAAATCTCACTTCACTGTGAAAAGCAAGTCAGATCAACACTTGGTGAATGAATAAATTGAGTGCAAATCTCTCATTCTCTCAGGTTTACAGCCTAAAATCCTCCAATTCACTCGATTGCACTGCTGAGAGATCTAGCAGTTAGAGCTGTGTGTGGATAAGAGTCTTCTTTGGATTCGAATGTCTCTTGAAGGTTTCCATCCTGTCCAACAGAGTGCTGGCTTTGTCAGAAGAGGACATCAGCATCCCAGGCAGGGCCTGGACCTGGAGGCCAGGAGTCCCGGCAGTGGTCCCCACTCTTATCTGCTGTGGGACTTAGTGTATCTAACTTCCCTGGGACAGCCCATGCCCCAGATATTTTCAAGTGCCAGCACAGGGCATATGGGATGCATAAAACAAAAGTTCTCAGCCTCAAGTAGTCTCCATGGAGTTAATATAAATGACCCTTAATATTCCTTCTAATTCTAACCTCTATGATTTCCCCAATATTGTGAAATCCCTTTTGTCCAACTTCATAAGAGGTGATCTGTGGAGCCTGGAATTCCTGCCTGTTTACAGATCTGGAGGCTGGTTCTTACATCAGCGATTTGCCCATCCAAGCAGTAAAATACTTGAGGGACCCACGTGTCTGTGAGTTTGAACCCATGCAGGGTTATAAATATGCTCATCTCTCCAGGGCTGTAATGAGAATTAATGAGGTTTAATTCTATAAGGTCTTGCCAAGCAGGGGTCAGGTAATCAGGAGTTTCCATGAATCATGGAACAGATTGTGTTTATCAAGAGTCATCTCTTTGGACCATCAAGACAAAGGGCAGTAGCTTGGTTCTGCCATGAACTAAGAATGCTGAGACAGTGGTGGCCAAAGCCCAGGATCATTGGATGTGCAGAGGGAATGTGCTGGCCAGGGCTACCCAGGGCTGCTGGTCAGGCAAGGCCAGGCCCAGAAGGTGGGATTAGATCAAGAAAGAAGTGTGCTGCAGTCTCGATGTCTGGAGGGGGTTCTGGTAAAGACCAATAAGGAATGTAGACACAAGGGGTGGGTGGGGGGCAGATCAGACTCAAGGCAGGGTCTGAAGTGCGTGAGAATGAGAGATTTTTACCATTTGTAAAATGGGGACTATGACCGTCATCCTTGGTCTTTCATGAGGATTAAAGGAATGCTGACGATCTCTGGCTACAAGCAACAAAATGTGAATTCCTTCATTCAATTAGCATTGATCTGGTTTGCTTTTCACAGTAGGGTGATATTTGCAAAGACCTTGTCACTTTTGTCTGAGGACCTATGGAGGTCTCTAAGAGGGAGGAGGGTTCAGGGGCATCATCCGTTTCCATGGTCCACGCAAGGACGGAGAATGCCAATGCATCTTTCACTCAGAAGATCCAGGCACTGGGTGATGAGGGGGACCCTTGTGAAGCCAACTCTATTATCACCCTGCTCTGCCTGCAAAATTGACCTGAATCTGATCCCTTCCCAAGACAAGTGATGACATCAAGCAGCTATAACCCAGTGCTAAGAATTCCTGCCTCTGCTTTAGCTGGAGGGAGTCCCTGGGACTCCAGAGCCGGAGGGTCAGCAGCAGTTTCCAGAGAGGAGACCCTCACAGCAAGATCCCTCAGCTGAAATGTAAACCCAGCAGTTGGGAGAGGGATGTGCTGGGGGAAAGGTCCAGTCATGGGATTTTAATTCACTCATTCCTTCATTCATCGAACATTAATCAGTCACCAAAATTGAGGATTATGGAGGCTGAATTCAGTTTGTAAGCAGTTTTCTGTTTCTGGCATTGTTCCCCCAGGTGCTTGAATTTGACTGTCGTTACATGGGCATTTGCCACAGTCCTCACCATTACCTTACATCTAGTCTACTGCAGCCTTTTGACTTCCTCACCTGAATCCTGAAGTCACTTGGTCTGTGATCCTCACCTTATTAGTGGTAGACTGGAGCTGACTCATACTGACTGATAAGAGCTGATTGCTGTATTTTTAGAATCTTGCCAGACAGTTGACATTCTACTGGTAGCTTGAAATGAGCCATGGAGGGAACGTTTATACCACAGAAACTGGCAAATGCTACAAATCAGGGCATTTTCCCCCCTGGGGAAGAAGGCACCCTGCCACCTTAAGTACTACAAAAAGCTGGGCAAAGGGTTACTGGAAGAGGGAGAAGAAAAGGGATGCAAAAGTAGACCTATTTCTTGCCTTCAAGGAGATTCCAATCTTTTTAAGCATTGGATTTAAGTAATTTCAAACTACTTTTGCTTAAAACTATCCTATAATGCTTTGTGCTGAACAGTGGAACTCAACTGTGGTAGCAGCACATTGGAATCACGTGGGAGCTTTGAAAAATCACTCATGTCAGGGATCTACTCCCCATAGTTTCTACTTTAATCGTACTAGTCTGCAGCCTGGGCACCAGAACTTTTAAGCTAGATGACTTTTCAGTGCTCCTAGAGATATGAACACAATGTCCAACATCTTTACAGCACCAGTTCACAAAGTGCTCTTTCTATACTCAGCCTTTCTATAATCAAGAGAGACTAACTGCTCTAATAAACAGCCCTAACTCTCAGTGATGAGCAGAATAAGTGTGGTGTGTGGTGAGAAAAAACACAGATTTAGTGCCAGGTAACCTTCTGAACCTACGGTTTCCTCATCTGTAAAGTGAATATATCACCACCACAGAGTTTTCACAAGGATTAAAGGAAAATAGGATGCTACAAATCACAGAATACCCAACTAAAAAAGGTTTATTACTTAACATGACAAGACTTTCAGAGGTAGGACAGTTCCAGCACTGATTCATCTGCTCCACAATATAAAAAATTCAGGCTCTTTCCACATTTCTGCTCTGACATCCCTGGGGTCTTTTGGCTTTGGGTTTAGTCTTGCTTCTTCATGCTCACAAGATGGCTGCCACAGTTCCAGGCATCACATGTAGAGAGGGTAATTTCTGGTGAAAGAAACATTTCCTTCAAAGGTCACATTTACTAAGGAGGAAAACTCTTCCTAGAGCCTCCCTATAGTCCTCTCCTTGGGTATCATTGGCCAAGATAGAAGTTACATGTTCTAGCAGCAAGGGAGCCTGAGGAAATAGGTTTCTGGCATTTTCAGTCTTCGCAAATGGCAGATGGCTACACAGCCAAGAAGGAGGGAATGGGTGAGTACAGTTGATGTGGCCACAGAGAAGTCTATTAAGGGACCCTGCACTGTGCTTTCCACACACAGAGCTCAGTACATGTTAGTTGCTTTTGCCCTTTATCCTGCCATCCCATCATTACCAATCACCACATCAGCCCTTTTCCTTCAGTAATTCTAACTTCCAACCTAGAACTGGCCCCTCTCCTAAGACCAAAGATACAGCATAACTGATTAACTACTGAACATCTGCAGGTGCATGACTCTCTTTAGGCCCAGAGAGGCCATTACACTGGGCTATAAATATCCTCAGGTGTTTGGTTTCTTCTCTCCCCTTGGGTAAAACTAAGAACTAGGGAATAATACCAAGTAGCTTCACCTCAATAAAAAATATCCACACCTCACTGGTCTTCTGGCATTCAAGCTATAGGACATCTTAGTAATGCAGATCCCCAGGGCAAGCTCACCATCTGGAGAATTCCCACCTGCCAAGGTGACTATGTGCTCATTATGGAAACCCCACAGAGCAGTAATGAACCATTCTCTGGAGAGGTCACACCCCCCAACTAATAACATACATGTCAAATCCCATTAGGGGCAACTCCAAGATACCTTTCAGAATCTTTTGTTTCAAGGAATCAGTTCCCTTGGAATATAGCATCAAACAAGCCAGCTTCAGACTGAGAATTAAAAAGCTATTATTATTAAATCATACTTTTAAAAGTTATAAAATAATCTGATCACACCATAGAAAATGTAGGAAATAGAAAAAAGACAAATTAAAACCATCAACCACATAAACAAAATCAATGTTGTCATTTGGTGTAATTCCTTCTCAACATTTTTCCTTTGCTCGAGTGTTTTTACATAGTTATAATCACAGTATATGCTTGCTATTTTCATTTTACTTTTTCAATTTAAATTTAAGAAGTATTTATTGTGTATTATGGCACCAGGCTCAGGGTTAGATGGTAGGGGTTCAATGGAATACAGGTCAGGCAATGGGAAACAGACAGTGCAATGTGATAAGCAAATGGAAGTGAGTGATAGGGATTATGGAAACCTGTTAGAGGAAACGCCAAGATAGACTTACAGGTGGTTCTCAAGGAAGGCTTCCTGGAAGAAGTGCTCTGTAATCTGAGACCCAAAGATGCATAAGAATGAGCTTAATGAAGAGAAATTGGGAGGAGTGGTCTCTGCAGAAGGAAGTGTTCTTCATGGCTTAGGCAAGACCCAAGTTGAACAAGTATATAGTGTTTGGAGGACATGATACAAGAGTAACTTAAGGTGGTGGGAGCTTGGATTCTGTTATGGACTGAGTTGTATTCCCCTTAAATTCGTATGTTGAAGCCCTAAGCCTCCAAAGTGAGTATTTTGAGAAATAGGGCCTTTAAAAAGATAATTAAGATTAAATATGGTCATAAGAGTGAGACCCTAATCCAATAAATCTGAAGGAAAGAAAAAAAGAGGAAGAAATTTGTTATAAGGAATTAACCCACATGATTATGGAGACTGACAAGTCCAAAATCTGCAGAGCTGATGTCCCAATTCAAGTTTAAAGGGTGGAAGCTGCTGAAGAAACAGGAGGAGCCAATGCTCCATTTTGACGGCTGTCAGGAAAAAGAATTCTCTTTTACTTTGCTGGAGGTCAGTCTTTTGTTCTAGTCAAGCCTTCAAATGATTAGATGAGGCCCACTAACATTATGGAGGGCAGTCTGCTTTACTCAGTCCACTGATTTAAATGTTAATGTCATTCAAAAAAATTCCCACAGAATCACCCAAAGTAACATTTGACTAACTTCACAGGAGCCTCCTGGCCCAGTCAAATTGATACACACAAGTAGCCATCACAGACTCCACGACGAGGAAAGGCAAGGGAAGAGGCTAGGGAGTTTGTCAGGGAGCAGAGATCATAGGCCTGCTAGGAGTACAAAATAGAGTTTGTACCTGATTCTGATGTCAAAGGAAAGTTACAGAATGGTTCTAATCAGTGAATGTCATGTTTAGTGCATTCATTTTAAGAAAAAGCATTGAGGTTGCAGTGTGGAAAACACATTCAGGACTGCCCCGTACAGTTGGGCAGGTTGGGTACTATACAATTCAAGAATAGGCACTGTTTCCATCCTCGTCTGTGGGAGTAGCACCTCCTGGAGTTTGCTGCGTACAATCTGTGCTATTGTATACAGTGGTTCTAAACACATTAGAAGGGACAGGATTGGAGACAAGGAAATCAGTTAGGAGGGCATGTCAGTACTATGGGTCCAAAAAGTTTTCAAATCTTGTGCATGGTCATGATTTGGTGGCTTTCTCTATGATTTACTTAACCATTTTCCTAATGCTGTTTACAAGCATAGTTTTGCCAGAGTGATATTAAATATAAACAAAGTTCCTCTCCATGCTCTCATATGATCATAGAAAGTATCATCTCACTGGGACGTTTTTGAGAGCAAAGGGGTTATAAGTGATTACATGGGAGAACAGGCATAGTCTGGGGCCGTCTTAGGGACACCAGAATGAGTGGTCACCTTCCTTCTCTGGATTTCAAGTCTTTTCTCTAGGGAGTTTCATTTCTGAGAGAATCAGGAGCCAAATGCACAAAATGTACTTACCTAGTGTCAAAAAAAAACTTCAGTCTTTTTCTGTAGATTGAAACCCTATAATTTTTGTGTTTCAGCAAAGTAAATTGTACTGTCTACATTTATTTATATTCTCTTCACATCTTCTGTAGCAAGAGATAGCTGGGAACATTTCATTCTCCTCCCACTAAGTTGCTATGATTTCACAAGGGATTTTTTGTTGTTTTTTATTTTTGTTTTTGTTTTTATCGTGGGTTGAACAGTCTCTCCTGAAGCTTTGAAGGCAAGATTTCCAGGCCTAAGAGAGCAGAAGGGAAAGAATAATGACTGTTTCTCTCCTGTGTTTGGAGGGAAATAGGAAGAAAGAGGAAGAAGTTGAATTATAAAAATTATGTAGCTGCTGTGTTTAATTTTTTTTACACTAAGGATGACTCAGTGGTCCTTCTTCTAACATTAGGAGACCTGCTCTCTGCTTACATCTTTGCGTCTGACTCTAGTGGAGTTATCCAGAAAAACTTTCAGGAGGCTTCAGTTGAATGGCCATTTTCATATCAATGGAAGATACCAGGGTTTCTTTTTAGACTTGAATGGACCACAACAAGGAGCTCCAACTTGGAACAGAGGAAGCTTGCCCTAAAAGGATGTGGCAAAGGCTGCTAGAGCTTAACAACATTCATGTTCCAAACTTCTTTCTGGACAACTGTGCTACGTTTCCCTTCCTCCCTTGGAGTTAGGTGTGGCCCTGTAGCTGAATTCTGGCAAATGATATGTGAGCTGAAATGATATGTGAGCTGAAATGATGACCACCGCTTTCAGGCATGGCCATATAAACCTCCCACAAACAAGCCTTGTTCCTTTTCCCCATCTGCCTAGTAGAGAGAGAACTGGGAACCAGGTGTGTGTGCACTGCACGCCTGAGTGTTCCTAGGCCAGTGTGGGTCATCCTTGAGAGCAACTAACAGCCTTTTGGATGCGAGGGAGGAAAATTTGGAACCTAGGTTGTCTGCTGGTCTTATCATGAGGAGGTGAAAGGCACCACAATTACATTTCAATTTAATTGAAATTAAATCAGGCCTTTCGGTTTCTGGCCCTCCTCTCAGGCTAGGCATGAACTGGGCCAAGGAATTAATGCAGTTAGGGCAGGGAGCTGGTGCCCAGCCACCCGCCCCTTCTCTGACTCACAGACTGCAGTGCCCTCCAGATGACCCCTCGGCATCCTCCCTGGATGTCCGCAGCTCTCTCCCTCGGCACTTTGCCAGCTTGAGAGGAAAATTCCTACGATAACCCGCTGAAGGAGAGCACAATTCATAAAGTAAAAGAACCACTGAATTCAGTATTTTTCCTGCCCCATTTGAGACACCCAAGGTGCCCATGACTTCCTGGATGAGCCGCTGGCTCAGTGCATGACCACAGAGGCCCAGCCCAGAACCTAGCACTTGATATGTGTTCCACAAACTGTATCTTCTCATCTTTTCCCTTCTGTTCTTATTGCCATCGCTGTTACTATCCTTGTTACCATTATTAGTCAACATCAGATACCCAACTCTTCCTAGGACGAGGCCAACCTCCTTATTGCGATGAAGGCTTGGACATCTTGTCTAGTTCTACCGCCCACCTGCCCTCTTCGTATCAGTATCTCTTATCCCTGAGGAAGGCCAGATGCCCTCAAAAAGGCCATGACACCCAAGTGATGCTTAAGGCAGTAACAAGATTTAGCCAGGCTGGGAAACAGAGCTCTGAAGGAGACAACTTTTGCTGTTCACAGTGAACTAAAAATAGCTATAGGGCTCTGCTTAAACACAGAGCAACCTTTGTAATCAAGCATCCCTTTTGTTTGTTAGAATCTCATCATTTGTGGGTCCATAACTTCTCCTTCATTCAAGAGTCCATGACTGTTCTCCCTGGGGGAGGCACCAGGGCCACCTGCCCAGGCCCAGAGCAATAGTAGTTGCTGCTTTAAAAAGTGGTGTGAAGGATCCGGGGCTTTAGCTTTGCTGGTTGTTTAGCAAGGCTTCACCTTGGCCTTGGTGGAGTCTCATGGCCCAGAGTCTGCTCCTTAGGATCACATTTCAGAGAAACCAGGTTACTTAAACTCTCTGAGCCTCGCTTTCCTAATCTGTAAATGGGGTTAGCAATTCCCACCTGGTAAGGTTGTCATAAGGATAAACTGAGATCATATATGCCAGATGCTTGGCCCAGTGACCAAGAGAAGTCATGATGATGGTCATGATAGTTAATAGTCTAGATAGTCTAGACCATTCAAATCCTGCAGCATCTTTCCCACTGCAGGGAATCCTGCAAGTCTGCATAGGAGCACAGCGGTTGTGCTAATCCATGCAAAGAGGGTCAGCTGATCTTTAAAGGGAATGAAGCTAAGCTACCTTATACTCCAAAGTCACCATCCCCATTGCAGGGATAAAGACGTGGGTGCTGACCAGCCAGGGCTGGACAGAATGACAAAGGTCCTTTCCTCCCTGTGCTGTTCTGGACCTTGTGGAGAGCCCGCCTTTCCATGAGAGCATCCTTCCTTCAGCTTGCCCAGCTACCATCTAGCTGTTGAGTGGCAGCCTACCCTAATGACTTGTATGCTCCCAGGCCCCTGCGCTTGGACAGGTTGCTTCCAGACCTCTTGGACAGCACATTCACAGATTGTGCCTTGAGATGGGGAATCTTTGGCAGGTGGCTGTCATTATCTGTTTGATGTTAGTTTTTAAAACTTTCTTTCTCATACATCAACCTTTTTATTCCCCTCTATGAACCCAGGTTCTGTGGGCTCCTACTCTAGGGCTCTGCATGCTGAACACAAGACCCCATGCAATTATTCTCATTCTTTTGTTATTGAGGTTGTTCTTTGCCCCAGGAAGAAGGTGATAGGAGGTGCTGGATGCTAAGGAGTTGGGCCTTTGACCCTCTCCTTTTACGCCATGCACTCTCCATCTTAAACACTTTTAGGGTTTTGTTTGCCATCTTTGACTCCAAAATCTCTATCTCTACTCTCAACCTCTGCTTATATTCTGGAGCTGGCTTGAATGTACTCACAAGGATTGATTATTAAATATTTAAGAAATTTGCAAGCTAGTTTTAAGCCATTGATAACTTGAAAGCAGCCATGTAGACATATTTACACCACGGAAATTGGCAAATACTACAGAGGTTTTTGTTTTTGTTTTCCTTCAGAGAGCAAGTTTACCAGAAGACCACCAAATAATTTCCCTCCTAAATTCCAGGATAGCCAGTTGCCTAGTGGACATGTGCACACAGATGACCCATGGACACCTCAAACTCAAAAGGCTCCGTATTAATTAAACTCAATGTTTTCCTCACCAACACTGTCATCCTCTTGTATGTTCTGTTTTGATCAATGGCACCAATAGAGACCAAGGGTCAGGAAATTCAGAATACAAAGGGGATGAGTCATGAATTTAGGCAGAGGGATGACTTTAGAGACAGGGAAGTAGCATTCTGTGTAACCAGAGGCAGGAATGACAGTGTGGATGGGTGGAAGGTGAGTCCATAAGTAAACGCTCTGATGTTTGAGGGCAGAAGTGCCCTTTCTCAGCAGTAAAGGTAGGAATTTCATCTCAAAGGAGAAGGGGTAAAATAACGCTTCAGCAATCACTCAAATAGGGTCAGAGAGAGTCTCAAAAGGATTAATTCATTCATGCAGTAGACATCTAGCTGAATCTATAATGTGATTATTTTCACCTTTTTCCTTTAAGATTCAAGTTGCTGAGTATTTTAGCCCAACATAGTCATGCTAGGAGAAGATAGACAGAGGTTTAAGAAACTGCTTAACGTGGCTTATAGATGCCCTTGAGACACAGAATCTCTGAGAAGCAGAGGACATTGGCCGGGGGCGGGAGCTCCGGAGGAGCCCCTAGACCGGGCGGTATGGCCAGTCTTCCAGCACTCTGCTTCCTCGTCCTTCTGTCCTCCATTGTTTCACTCTCCGTGCTTGTATGCAGAACAGACATTGTTAATTAACGCCAGCGCTTCTCTCCCTGAGCCTGCAAGCGCCCCAGGGCCCTTTTCAGCAGCTACTATTAGCAATCCAAGTGGGCACACAAGATGAAAACCGTTTGGCACCCCTGCCCTGGTTCAAAAGGCACATGTGATGAAAGGGGAGGCTCCAGGACTCACACGTAATGTGTTTCCCGGTTGTTTTGAAACATCAAAATGATTCGTCTCTATTTTTAAAATTGCCCTGGGATAACTATACACACTGAGGCATAGTTTGTTTGTTTTTTTTTTTAAATAAAATTAATACCACATTTTCCTCCTCCAAACAAGAGTAAAAGACACATAAAAATTCTCAAACGGCAATTTAACCTGGAGTCTAGGCCTCTTAGCCAAAATGGACATTTTTGTTGTTGTGGTTGATAGAGGATAGATTCACCCAACAGGATGCTGGAATTTAAGATAATCCATGAGTGATGCTAAAACATCTACCCAGTACAAAGGGGCCTAAAGTGGGATCAAGATATAAGACTCTGGACAAGGAGGTGATCCTCGGAGACTCTGCCAGCTCTAAACATTTTCATTCTATGATCTGAAAAATAAGCCAGAGTACTTGAGGGGCTCCCAGGGAGTGGAAATGAGCATCCTATTTTTGTTGCTATGAAGTCAGAGGTGTGAAGACCAGGCATGGGAAGCTGTCCTTATTCTACCATGATCTCCAGGTAATGAGTGATGCTCAGATACGTTTATACTCTCCCGCAGTCCTGAGTTCCAGCTGCTTGCACAAAGGTACGTTTGTGCGTAATAGAAGGTGACATTAAGGTTAATGGAACAAAGCATTGATGACTTTGAGAAACACCAATGTGTGTGTTAATGCAGCATCATGGCCTTAGTAATAGGCTGTGTGTGCGTGCATCTGCTGTGGGTATGCCTGTGTGTGTTGGTGTGTCTGCCCCATTAGTATGGTGGCCTCTGTTAGGAATAATTGATGTCTCCATGTAAGAAAAAGTTCTCATTGAACTTGCAATGGGCTAGGAGGTCATGCCTTATGTTTGCAAAGACAGCATCATCAGGAGCAACAGGTAAAGAACTTCAGGGCAGAGAAGAGACTGTGCATACAGCCTCGGACCCAGAGGGCCTGCCTGTGGAAGACTGGGCCCCACCCGACTCCAGGAAGCTGCCATCAAGACCAGCCTCCACCCCCCTCCCCACCCCTGGCTCTGACAGGACAAGCCCGGGGTGGGCAGGGCCTCTGCCTGGCTGGTCTCCTAGAACCCCCTGAGCACCTCAAGGCAGAGTCTGCTTAGGCTGGGCCTCAGGTAGACACCAGAGCCCCACTGGGAGCCTTGAGACACCCAGTCCAGCCAGGCCCTGCATCCTGTTGGCTCTGCATCCCCGTGGCCGTCTCGCCTCCTCAGAGCTGTCTTCTTCCTGCTGTCCTGAGCTGCCTGCTCCCTGCCACCATCATCACCAGTCTTTCCACTTTGCCGTCTTCCACAGTGAACACCACGCTTCTCTGAATCCTCAACTTCTTTGTCTGGCGCTTTAGTTACAAACAGACTTTGCCCAAGGACATGGTTTCCTCAGTGGCCCTCTCATAATAAACAGAGGGGCCACCTCCCCTTTCTCCCACAACTCAGGTCCTGGAGGTGGGCTCAGCCATCCATTCGGCATCGCTGCTTCTGCTCTTGTGGAAGCTTCTGCCTCCCTTCCCTGAAGTTCACACCTCTCCCCCCTACCCGGTTCTCCTGCAGGCTTCCCGGCCGCTCCCACAATTCCTTAGCCTCTTGGTGCCTGGATCTCACTCTTCCTTGCCATGCCATCATCCTGGTGGCATTCACCACCCGATATCCTGGCCTCCCAGTTGGTCTCAGCCTTAATAACCTCCATTCCCCTCCACTTAAGCCACTGTCCCCCTGCCCCTGGCCCTTGGTATTCCTTGAACGTCTTTCAAAGTCTAAAATTTTACAGTCCCACACAGCGAACACAGTCTCTTGTCTTTCCCCTTCTCAGAACCTTCTCTATAAATAGGTACACTTTTCGAGACCCCTAGTGCTTGATTACTGCATTTTCTCACACCCCCCCTAACCCCGCGTGCTTTTCCCTGTAGCTGAGAGCTCTAGCCTGCACGCTGTTATCCCCTCTGGACATACACTAACACACACACACAGGCATGATGTGTGCCCACGTATAGTCTGTTAGGGGGTCTCAGTGCTGCACTGACCTTGAACTCTTATTTCCAGCTAGGATTCTACAGAATTGAATTCTATTCTTTGCTGTCAACCCCCCATGTCTGGATTAGTGCTACTGTCTGCCCTCTGCCAGAGCCACAGTGACACAGACAGCACCCCCACATGGCACCACACCAGCCAAGCAGAATGTTAGGATGACTCAATGTTAGGATCTCCCTCACCGGCTGTGCCACACTTTCACCATTCTCTCTACGTCACCTCTCCATCCGCATTCTCTCCTCTGTGCCAACTTGGGGAGGAAATCTGAGGCTACTAATCATGAAATACCTAAATTTCCTCCCCTCCTACTTCTGTCTCCCGAGTCTATTTTCCAGGGCATATGGCTGCTTCCTGCAGGTAGGTGTGGCCATGTGTCTAAGTTCTTTTTCATAGGAGATGAGTAAATGTCTTGCGTGCGAGTCATTTTCTTAAAGAAGATCTTACCCTAGACTGGCTCATGCTTTTTTCATCCCACAGGCTGGGAACAACCTTGGAAGCTGATGTTGAGGATGGCCACGCTGCCTTGCTGGCCTGGATCGCCGGGTGGCTTCATGATGAAGAGCCTGACTGCTCTTCCTGGACTGTCCCATGAGAGACAAAGTTCTGTCTTGTTTGAGCTGCTAAATTCTGGGGCCCCTTTGTTATGGCAGCTTAGCCTTTACCTTGATAATCTACTCACCTACACACACTTAACTTTATCAGTACCCTTTACTACCTCCTCCTCACCAGTCTCAGAGGTTGAGATGTACCTGTTCACCAAGGGGAATTCCTCCCCGTGCTCCCCTGCATTTAATCATGAGTTTGCTCCAGCAGGTAGCCTCTCTCCTAAATCTCTCCATAACCTCTTTCGTTGGCTCTGTCCCCTCCACCTGTATATGCTGTCCTCTCGTATCTTTCACGCCCTTAAAGAAAACCCTCTGTGACCTCTCTATCTCTCCTAGCCTTTCTCTCTCCACTGCTTCTCTACTTAGATTCTTGCAGAAGATGTTACTGCTCTTTGTCTCCATTTCCTCACTTCCTGTTTCCTCCACAGCCCCTTGAAATCTGGCTTCCACAGTCACCATTCTTCTAGAATTGCCTCCATAGTTCTAATCCTAAAGGGTGGCTTTTTCCATCCAGTTCCTTCTTATCCTCTCAGCTCTGAAACACCATGAACCACACATCATTGGAATGGTCCACCACTCTAACTTATGTTCTGGCTCCATCCTTGGCTCTTTTCCAGTCTCTTCTCCTTAAAAATGAGTGTCTGCTCCCAAGGATTCTGTTCTTGTCCTTCCCCTCCACATGCTCGACTTAGACAAACCAATGGCCCCCTTGTAGTCCTGACCACCAGGATGGTAAGTCAAATCATACCTTCACTATCATCTTTCTTATGAGTTGGACTCATGTATCCAACTGCTGACTTGACATCTTGGATATCCTCGTGGCACCTCCCACTCAACTGTCCCAAACCAAAACTATCCCATCCCCTTTCCCAAACTGCCTCCTCTTCCCCTGCCTCTTCTCTCTGTTGGCCAATGGCCCCACTTCCCCAAGCACCCAGGCTGGACTGGAGAGTTGTCATGGATCCTCCTTCATCCGCCACAGCTACTAAAAATTCATTCTTCCTCTTTGGCTTCACAGATCCACCCATATCTTTGAGTTCCCACCATGGCATACAGCATCCTCCCTGTGCTCCTTTGTAAGACTCCAGCCCATCAGTCTCCACCCCACCCTCTCTCCTCTGGAAACAGAATCCCCTGGGCTCTTCCCTGTCTACCATGCCCCTCCCTCCTATACTCCTCAGATCACTCTTTTTCCTCATTCAGACTCTGCACTGTTCCCTCCAGGAAGCCTTCTTTTAGCACCAGTCAGCCTAAGATTCCCTCCCCCTACTCAGTGCTCCTGAAGCTCTCTGTGCATGGTTGTACTGAGCACGTGCCATAATATTTTGAAACACATATTGTATTGGTCTGTAGTGGACATTTGTCTTTCTTTTTGATCACTTAGCATCTGAACATTTCTCCTATGCTTGGAGCATCCTCCACTTCTTATAAGCCTCCTTCCCACCATCAAAACAGAAAATGCCAGATACCCGCTCCCCCAGTTTCCTTTCACTAAAATGAGGGCAACCGACTTGTCATCTTCAGTCATATACCCATCTCCAGGCTTGACTCAGAAATCTGTGGCACAAAAAGTCAGAGACCCTGGGGACCCCATGCTGGCAGGGTGGCTGCAGCAATGGCAGATCTTCCAGAGGTCACAACTAGGCTCTCATGTCGGTGGTACCAGTGGTGCCAGCTGAGGCATGCTTTCAAGCTTTGGTCCTATTCTGTGCCCCATTTTGCAAGCCCCCCTCCATATCCTTTTAGTGAATTCTTTTTCCTGCTTAGCTTAGCCAGAACTGGGTTCTGTTGCTACCGGGAGCCCTGACTATGCTCCTACCTGTTGAGACTGTGAGCCCTTCCATGACAGGAGTATCTTCATTGCCTTTGTATCTGCAGCCCTGGCACACAGTGGGCATTCTGTAATTGCTGCATTTGTGCACAGACTGTCAATAACATCTAGGCCCAACTCAAGGAGACAATATGCATTTTAACATTTTCATCCTTCCTTCTGCATCCAAGGAGGCGACAATCAGCTCAGATAATAATTATCTGTCTCTTGTGTGCACAGATGCTCCCCTGCTCAAGGAAATGTCTATCTCCAGCACCTCCATTCTCCCACCCCTGCTTTCTCTGCTGGGCTGCGTGACCTTGACTCATCAGAAGCCAGTAGGTGATCTTTTGCCTTGGCTAGACCATCTTCCCTTTTCTCCTTCCACCTGGAATAGGAAGGTTGAGATGCCCTTCCTCGTGGGCCCTAGCTAATGTATCCCATACAATATTTATGCTCCGCACGTACCTGAACTTCCCAAGCTGTGCCCTGTTTATGCATTCATGAGCAAGTGCTCAAGATAATGTAATTTCATCAAATGGAGCTGAACCATGGCTCGACTTTATGAGGGATTACAGGCTGCTTTTTCTTTATTTGTAAGTGTGCCAGCCTAAAAAATACCGTGTTTTGTCAGAGACAGCTGATTAAACACCTCTGAGTATCTGTCAGTGCAAACCGAGAGATCATTAATTTATGCTGTAAAAAGAATAGCTGGGTAAGTGTGACTTAGACCAGTGTTGTTCCTTTCCTCATTTGAAACAAATAACATTTACATCTTTGGAAAGAACGTTGCAAAAAAAAAAAAAATCACCCTAATGGATCAATGTTTGCCAGAGTGACATCCTGTTGTGTCACTTTGGCGCTCATCTATTTAAAGCCTCAAAGTGGATATTTTAGTCTTAAACGGCAGGTGTCCTGATATGGAAAAGCTCCTAAATTTGCTTGGGCTGGGGAGGTTTTTGATCTTTTCCTTGGCTCTCTCCTTTTGCTCTCTCCTCTCCCTTCTTATTTCCTCATCACCTGCCATAGTCTCACCATTACTACATAGTTATGAAATAACTTCTGCACCTTGTTAGTATCTTGGCCTGGATTTGGAGATCAAGAGGTTGCAGCTTCTGGTAGAGTTTGCCTAGTGGGTTTGTTTTAAATGCTGGATTTAAAGAAGTGTCAACTATTGATTTTTCGAACAAATCAAAAATTTAGGAAGAGAAAAGTTTTCTTTCTGAAGGTGTAAATGTTGCATTTACTAAGTTGGACAAAGTTTCTAAAGTGTAATGTTCACACCACTTTTAATTATAAAAATACCTCATGGATCCTCTTTTTGTATAGAATTTTGGTTTTTCATACAGCATTTGTAGCGGTGTTTTTTTTTTAAATCTGTTACCAGTTCCCAAAACACTTTACTATGGATTCTGTAGTATATTCTACTCTTCATAAATAAAAACAAGGACCAGTCAAGTTGCATCTATAAAACTATACAAGAAACAACTTAATTATTTCATTCAATCCTCACAATAACCCTTTCAAGAAGATAAGACCTTATTTTTCAGGGAAAGAAACAGTCTCAGACATTTCTGGAAGTACTGGCACAAGACTGCATGGAATCTGTACCTAGTTCAGTTCAGTACACAATCTCCTTGCATATTGTGCTCAGAGTTAGGACACACTGTGCTCAGAGTTAGGACACAAAGATGATAAATGCAACTTCAAGTTCAAAGTCTAGAGACTGTGAAGCCAGGAATTCAACTTAGGTCTTCTGGTTGCACATTCTTGTCTCTTTTTGCTGTCTCAACACTAAGGTGAAGGCCAGCCTTAGGCAAAAGCATCAGATCTGAAAAATTTGCTTCCACTAAGCAGCCTCCTTCCTCCTTTACCCTTCTTTCTCCTCAAGCGCCACCAAGGCTTTCCAAGGCTTTCTCTGAAATTTGCCTTCCAAATTCCCCAAAGTCATCGCTCCCTCCTCTCCTCACCCAAATTCAGCTTGCCTGGGTCTTAGTCCAGCTCCCAGCTGCTGAACCTTCGACTTGTCTCCAAACTTTGGGATCATGGCCTGCAGTAACAGGGCCACTAACAGCCCATAAGACTTCCATGAGAGAACGTATGAAAGGTGCTCTTTCTTCAGGGAAATGATAGCCCTGCACTGGGTTGCACAGCTTGGCAATCAAACTCCACCCTCACCCATTTACCAGGCACTTCTGTTCAGAGTGCAACCTACAGAGCGATACAGGACAGTCTGCAAAATAAGAAATGTATTTCGCATTGTCACGGGGGCCAAAGTTTAAGGAGAACCGCAGCCACTGTCCATGGTCCTGAACAACCCGTCCTTGCAAGAACACGTGTCTTCTATCTCTGGGTCCCCAGTGATTCCTGCTGAATGTTCCTGCCACATGTAGGTTTTCTTTGTTTTATTTTTCATCTTGATGAAACGTCTTCCCTTTTTATACTGTCACGACACAAATATGATGATTCATGTGTCACAATTTGTAAAAGATAGTGGATGCAGGCAGCCTGGGTTTGAATCCCAGACCCACTATTGGCTAGTTGGATCTTGGGGAAGCTACTAAGCCTCTCTGGACTTCAGTTTCTCCATCTTTAAAGTGAGGCTCAGAGTACTAAACAGCTCAGAAGATTGTTTTGCGGATTAGATGAGATAATGTATGCAAAGTGCTTTGAGACTGTGTTGTATGTGGGAAAAATTCAGCAAATGCTTTCTAGCAGGAGTAACAATTCTGAATGTAATAGTTAATGTGACTTTAGGGATCATATATTTTTTTAATAGGACTCTTTCTGGTCACCAGGAAACTGAGGAAATATGCACTCCTCCACCTTTAGCAGCCAGGGTCAAGTCAGAAACACACCAAAAAATTCATTATTTTAACAGAGTGAACTTATTAATTATTTAATATAGTCAACTTATTAAACAGACGTTGAAGGAAGGATAAAGCTAAAAGAGAACACTGAGGTAATTCAGAGACAGTAACAGCAGGAAGCAGTTCCCAACCCTTAGGGCTAGAGAAACAAAGAGGAGACGTTGGGGTCTTCAGACCCTTGAATGTCAGGAGAAGGACACCCTTCTGCCTAATGATGTTATTGATACGTGATAAGAAATTAATGGCTGGCAATAGCTTGTGAAATTATCAGTCTCGTTGACTAAGAAAGAAGGGCTTTCCTTTCATATGTTTGATATGGTATCTCCTCTATACTCTGCAATGTTTCTTGCAGTATCCCATTTGACATGAGAAAACTTTTAAGAAAAAATTATTCAAAACTTGGAAAATGGTAAAGAATGTTGCATGTCCTTTAATACCATATTGGAGCATAGTGTAACAGATACTCCCAAGAGTTACTAATTCTCTAGAAAAATATATTTTTGCTTCATTTATTATTAATTAAGACCCAGACTGCAAAATTCTATCTTAGCTTGGGAAAAGATTGATAGGCTGCAAATAATTTTGCTCAGCAGAGATGTAAGTTATTTCTGTCCTGTTAAAAAAAAAAACAACCCTAAGATTGCAGACTTGTTGTCCTGTAGAACATTCCACAGTTTTATATCTAACATAGAAGTTTTATTTCAGCATTCTTTCCCTGACAGGTTAAATATCTGTTTCTAAATATCTTGAATAAGTATCTGTTTTTGAGTGTCCTTTGCACCAGCTTTACACATCCTGCAGGTTCCCTTCTTAAAGAGTGTATTAGAGTTCTCCAGAGAAACAGAACCTACAGAGAGAGAATGAGATTTATTATAAAGAATTGGCTCACGTGACTTGAGAGGCTGAGAAGTCCAACAATCTGTCATCTGCAGGCTTGAGACCCAAGAAAGCTGGTGATTTGAAGTTTGAAGGCCTGAGAGCTGGTGTACATTCCAGTCTTAGTCTCTGAAGCCTTGAGAACCAGAAGCACCGAGGGCAACTCAATCAGCAGGCAGAGAGAGAGAGAGAATCCTCTCTTCTATTCAAGCCCTCAGTGGACTGCATGATGCCCACCCACACTGGGGAGGGCCATCTGCTTTACTCAGTCCACCAGTTCAAATGCTCATCTTTTCGGGAAACACCCTCACAGACACAGCCCAAAATAGTGTTCACCAGATATCTGGATATCCCCTGATCCAGTCAGGTTGATACATAAAATTAACTACCACAATGAGTTAAATCTTTACATGTGTTCACTATATACTTGTACAAGAATCATGTTTTTATCTATCACATTTTGACAAGAACTGAAATGAGAAGGATGCTGTATTTGGCCAAAGTCACACAGTTAGAAAAGAAGGGAGTCAGGATTCCCACTCAAGTCTGGCTGCCTCCAAAGTTCGCATGATGATCTCTTGGTGCCATTACTCCAAAGAAAGATGTGTTTAATAGGGAGATTGTACTAGGGGTTGCTGCCAAGCTCTCGCTAAAGTTTGACAAAATTGGGAATCAGCCGGAGTGATAAGCCAGCCTAAGACACTCAGAGTGGATTTACAGATTAAGATAGGTCAGGAAAGATCAAGTGTTTATGTAAAGCAGAGAAGAGAATGAAAATGGTAATGAAAGTCTGAGAAGGATGGTAGCAGTGTTGACACAGGCATGAATTTTAAGACAAACACTAGGCTCCAACTGTTGGAGACCTGGACTGACAGACAACCTGCCTTCCCCTTCCCTCCCTTCCTCAGCCCCAACCCATGGGCTCCCAGGCCTGCTTACACAGGCAGGAAATGCAGGGCAGCTCAACCAGGCTCTCTGATAAATTCTTAAGGTATTTCATGCAGAGCCAAGAGAGGAAGTGCTATTTGGGAATAAAAAGAAACAGTAACAGCCCTGCAGGGAGCTAGAGCAAACTTATAAATTTCGTTTAAATTTTTTAATACCCAGAATTTAGCCTTCAGTCAACTCTACAAACATATGAAGGCCTCCTGGGTGCAAAGCATTGAAGGGAGCATGAAAAAAATAGAAAGAAAAGACTCTTGGAAGGAATCTTGGAGACTTCCATCTCTCAGAGGTCAATCTTCCCTCTCAGTTGTCAGTCAACAATTTTACTGAGTTCCCTCTGTGGAACTCAGGTTCTGTTCCAGCCCTGAAAATACTGCAGGAAACAAGAGCTGTGAAGTCCCTGCTTCCATGAGTCTTATAAGCTAGTGAGAGGGACATAATATAAAATATTAATATTATGTTAATGGAAGATATAATCATTAATATATATTATAGATTAATGTAATATTAAAATATGTTGATTATAGGAATCTATGACATGCAGTATAATATATAACATTCTATGATATTAATATGCTATTTTTATTATATATTAGTATATTAATATAAGATATAATCTCAGGAGTGATTAGGGCTATGGATTAAATAGAGCAAAATAAGAAGCTAAAATTTTGGTGGGTTTGAGGAGCTTTTTTAGAGCATTCAGGAAGACCTCTCTGAAGAACTTAATTCAGTGAAGGAGTAAACTATTTGTAAATGTTAAGGGAAGGATGTACCTGGCAGAGGGAAGGGCAAAAGACGCACGTGGCTGGAAACAGAAGGTGAGGTCAGGGACGGGGCAGGGCTAGATCACAGATCACCTGACCTTTTTGGCCCCAGCAGGAGCTCAGATTTTATTCAAGCCGTTTCATCCCAGTCTGTTTGTTCTGCCACTTAGCAAGTGAGGATGCTGTGGCTTCTCGTTTATTAAGTAAATTCTACCCAGCAAATCTGTATGTGATTCTGCCCTGGCTAATGTGGAAGTACAGAGATGAGAAAGGAATGATACTCGCCTTCATGGGACTCATCATCCAGGAGGTCCCCTCATTGGCCAAAAGAAGCAAAAGGTCACTGGACAGTCAGCTCCCGAGCCTCCACTAATGGAACCACCAGTCCCCTGTTGCTCAGTCAGAAACCTCATTTGAAATCAGCCACCAGGTCCCCGATTGTACATCTTAACAGGCCCCCATACATCCGGGCCTCTTTCCTTCCATTACCAATGCCTTGATTAAACATTGTTGCCATTTCAGGCCTAGACCATTACAATCGCCCCGCCACTGCTCTCTCTGAGCAGGCTGACCCCACCTCCAGTCCAACTGCCACACTGGAACCTGATTAATCTTTCTAAAATGCAAGTCCAATCATGTCTCCCCTACTTGGGAAAAAAGCTTTTAGTGACTCCACATCACTCAAGGTTTGCTAAAGCCCCAATTCTTGTAGGTCCTTCACCCCTTGGCCTCAGACTCTCTTTCTGAGTTCACATTCTGTCTCATCTCCCCAGATTCTTATTCCGCAGCCACACTGAGCTCTTGGCATTTTCTAACACACTGTGCTCTTGCATATGCTGCTCCTCTTCCAGATCTCAGCCATTTGGATCTTAAACTGAAGACCTTTCCTTATAGCTTTGATCTCAAACTGTAAGCTACGTTTCCTGGTCTGGGAAGAGATCCTATCCAAGGCAGAAGAGGATGAGGCCAATGCAAAGAGAAGAAGGGACAGCAATGTCAATGTACAGAGTGACAGAGATTTGGAATTTGGAACATCACTTGAATTCCTGGATCCCCCCATGCCTGAAGCCAATTTCACCTTGGAATTCACTTTGTAAATCAACAAGGAAGCCTAAAGAGTTGCAGTGGGAACTACCTTGGGAAATAGGAGACCTAATATTGTCTATTAACTGACTGGATGGTATAAGGACCCTTGTGATTACATTGGGCCCACCCAGATAAGCTAGGATAATCTCCCCATCTCAAGATCCTTAACTCCATCACAGCTGTAAGGTTTCTTCTTTCATGCTAGGTAACATATTCAGAGGTTCAGGAGTTTAGGACATGGATATCTTTGGTGGGCGGGGCAGGGGGAATTATTTTGTTTACCACATGGAGAAAGTGACCTCTGAATCCATAAATGGAAGAAGAGGGAGTTAGTTGAGTGAAGTGAGTGAAAGAGGGCAGGAGAGCATTTCCAAATAGGAAACAGTACGAACAAAGGTCCTGAGGCAGGAGGGAGAGTGATGAGCTGAGGACTTTTATAAAAGCTAATGCGACTGGAGTACCAGGGGCCAGGAGATGACTGGTGAGAGAACAGACTGGAGAGGAGGGAGGGCAGGGCTTCCATGGCCTTGGAAAGGACTTTGATCTTGGCCTTTCCTAAAAGGAGAGAGGGGTTACTGTCAGATGTATCCTTGAAGATTCCACCCAGGCCTCCCATGGAAAATGGGTTGAAGGGGCCGTGAGGGGACACAGGGAGCCCTTTAGATGAATGAGAGGATAGAAGCCACTTTGGCCATCATTTAAGTCCTCTGACCCTCCCAGGTAGAACATATGAATCATGCACACCTTGCTCAGAAGCTTTGATGTTAACTTAAATATGGAAAAACGCAAACACATACAAAACTAGAGTTTACTGAAGGCCCACGTATCTAACTCCTAGCTATAAAAACTAGTCAACTCATGGCAAATCTTATAGCATCTATATTCTCCTGTCCCAGGATTATTTGATGCAAATCCCAGGTATCCCATCATTTCATCTAAATTTATTTCAGTTTGTATCTGTAGCTTAAAAAAAAATTGCTAGGGAGCTAATAAATCCCTGTACTGGCTCAGTAAATATCTGCAGAAGGAACAAATGAATAATTATGCATTTTGACAGCCTTATAGGAAGAGTGTTTGTTTCTTATTTTGCCCAGGATTCCAAAGCACTTTGTATGTCAAAATCCACATCCTCTTGGAGCAGAGGATTTCTCTTCTTGTGAATGCCAGGCTTAGTCTGGTCCCACGCAGCGCCTTATCTCGCCAACCCCTAAGCATCCCTGTTGCAGGCTGCAGGGGCCTGGAGGAAATGCACTGTATTTCTCAGATGAGACAATGAAGGCCTTGCCCCAGGTCAGCTCACAGGACAGGAGAAGCCTCAGGTTGGTACTCCCTCCAGCTGCTCTTTTAGCATCAGGGAGAAGGCCTTTTCAATATGACAGAAGAAGTTCATGCAACCCACCACCCACATGCTGACACTGCTCATTTCCAGAGCACCTGCTGGTAGGCTTCCTCCAAATTACTCTGCATTGCTGGCTGTGAGGGTGGGAGGTGGAGAGGCCTCTAATTACACCTTTCTTGCAGTCTTTGGTTCTGTGACTGTTTCAAGGAGGAGTGGAATGATGTTGACGTCCTCCTCTCAAACAAAGACACTCCTCGGAGATCCCCTCTCTGTTCCTCTCTCCAAAAAAGTCTTCATTGTCTAGTGATGTTCTATCCTGGTTATCAATTGCTATGTCACAAAAGCCCCCACAAAGACAGCAGCTTAAAATAACAATCATTTTATTACGTTCATATATCTAGGGGTATTTGGGTGGGTGATTCTGCTGTATATGGTACTGAGCTGGTGTGTGGTTTGTCCTGGAGGATCCAAGAAGTCTTCACGTACATGTCTGAGGCCTAGGCGGGCGCAGCTGGATTCCTCTTTCCATGTGGCCTCAGGGCCTCTCATATGGTCTTTCCAGCAGAAGAGTCAGACATCTTACGTCGTAGCTCTGGACTCCAAAAGTATGTGTTCCCGGAGACAGAAAGTGGGAGGTGCCAACACTTCAGAACTGGAAACTGTCACAGCATCACTTATTCTGCTGGTATTGGTCAAGGCAGTCAAGAGCCTTCACCAGGTTCAAGAGGAGAGGACATAGATCCACCTTTCCACAGAAGAAATGTCAAGAACGTGTGGCCACCTTGGACCACTTGAGCTTCTGTAACAGAAGACCATAAACTGGGTGGCATGTAAACAACAGAAACTTATCTCTCACAGATATGGAGCCTGGGAAGTCCAAGATCAAGGGGCTGGCAGATTTGGTATCTGGTGAGAGCCAGCTCCCTCACTGGTAGATAGGTGTCTTCTCCATGTGTCCTCTTATGGCAGAAAGGGCAAGGGTGATCTCTAGGATCTCTTTAATAAGGGCACTAATCCCACTCATGAATGCTCCACCTTTCTGATATCACCTCCCAGAGGCCCCACCTCCAAATGTCATCACACTGGGGATTAGGTTTCAAAATATGAACTTTGTGGGGGACAGAAACATTTAGTCTATAGCAATCCTAAGAAGAGAGCATAAATCCTTTGTATCCCCAAGAAAGTGCAATGGCCCAACTTATAGGAGCTGTCCCAGGAGAGCTTCAGATGGAAACATAATTTTCAGCATTTGGGACAAAACTGCAGTCCTGTTATAGAAAAGTCCTTTACGTGCTTATTGGCCTATGCATCCTCTGATTGGAAGGTAAAGGCATGTTTCTATAGACAAAGAGAGAGTTTTCACTGTGTTAAAATGATAAATTCCGGATGATCCCCAAACTAAAAACAATGGCTTTGCTGGCTTCTAAAAAGGCCAAATCTGGTGAATCAAGTTGATTTGAATTGCCAGCCCTGGGCTAATGCTCTTGTAAGTGTTTCCATCTTTGCAGAATTGACCAGGGTGTCACCTCTCTCTCTTTGAGCTCTGTAGCTAAAGGCCCCAGTAATGGGAGGAAGGGCTTTGTAACAGGAGGATCTCACTTGGAATGCTGGCCATCCCTTCCAGGCTTATACAGTGTGGTCTTTGGCAAGTCACGTAACATCTCACCACTAGCAAAATGGGACTAGAAATACTCCACTAAGTTCTGTGAGAATTAAATGCTGAACATAAAATACTTATTTTAGTGTCTGGAACATATAATAAGTGCTTGAACATAACTTAGTTCTCTCATTTCTCTCCTGGCTCTTTATTTCTTTGTTTCCTTGCTCATGCTTTCTTTTCCTCTTTTGTTCTCTTTTACCCTTTTTCACTCGAAATGAGTAAAGTACTCCCCCACATAACCTCTGCTCCAAGAAAACTGCCATCTGCTGCTCCCTAAATGTCCTTTTGGCTGTCCCATCTCCACGAATTTCCTCACATCATCCCCTTTCCCTAGAGTTCCCTTCATCTTCTTCCCTGATCTAAAACTTCCTCTGTGAGAGATTTCCTGCTCTTCTCAATTGGAAACCATCTCTTCCTCCTGTGAACTCTCATCGTCCTGGTCCACTGGCTAATTGATTGAAGGAAAAGAGCTTCACGGCTCACGAGTCAAGACATGTGAATTTTCTTCCTCCCTCTGCCATTTAATATCTATGTGATCTTGGGCAAGTCACTTATCTTCCATAAGTTTTATACTCTTGATGTATAAAATAAGGCCAAGAAACTAGACCATTCTCTAATTAGGGTCCTTTCTGCTGCAAATAATAAAAATGCTATTCAAATTATCTTAAACAAAAAAAAAAAAGGATTTTATTGCCTTATATAACTGAAAAGTTCAAGGTTAGATCTAAGATCAGCTGGATCCAAGAATTCAGATGATCTCAATGAGAAGTCTCTATCTCTCGCTCATTTTTGTCTTCTACATAGGCTTTATTTATGCCAGCCTCACCAAACTACTTTGGCTGAGTAGAGGGACGGTTCTCTAAGTCTGGGTACGGCTATCAGAGGAAGGGGCAAGGCATCCCCAAAATACAAAAATACTGGATATCCACTACAGTCCACCTGTTGGCTGCTCATCTCTCATACACCAGTTCTCCTATAAATCCAGCTTCAAAGGTGCCCTGCCAAATGTAGTGCAGCTGCTCCATGTGTAACATAAACTCAGTCATCTCATTCTCCACAGAGAGACAACCCAAAGCCCAGTTACTGCATCCTCTGCAATTCCTGGCTTTCTTGGTGATGTAGTATTCATCTCCATCAGATCAAATGAGGCCCTACATGGTCTGCAGGCTTTGAGTAAATGACATATTTAACCAACTACCAACATGCCCAATAGACTGTAGTGGATAAAAAAAATAGGATAAGTGCTATTAAAACATTTGTTTGAAATGATTGGATAAAGAAGCTGTGGTATATATACACAATGGAATACTACTCAGCCATAAAAAAGAAAAATGCTATTTGTAACAACATGGATGGAACTGGAGATAGTCATCCTAAGTGAAATAAGCCAGAAAGAGAAAGAAAAATACCATATTATATCACTTACATGTGGAATCAAAAAAAATGACATGAATAAACTTTATTACAAAATAGAAACAGACTTATACATAGAAAACAAACTTGTGGTTGCTGGGGGGAAAAAGGGTGCCTTGGAGGGTGGATTTGGAGTTCAGGATTTTCAGGTGCTAACTCCTATATATGGAATAGTTAGACAACAGGGTCCTACTGTACAGCACAGGGAACCATATTCAATACCTTGTAATAGCCTATAACGAGAAGGAATATGAAAAGGAATATATATACACACACACATATATATATACATGTGTGTGTGTGTAATTGAATCACTATTCTGTACACCAGAAATTGCTACAACATAGTAAACCAACTATACTTCAATTAAAAAAAATTGTTTAGAAAAGGAAAGAAAAAAAAACACCAGTGGTTATTAGTCCATGGCATATACCATATCCCGTTGGAGAGGGACAGCAAAACTCCCTGCTCTGGCAGTGGGATGAGTTCCTAGACTAGTGAATCCAGCTGCCCTGGGTTTTGTTCTCCTTACTCCCTCCATAAACATAGGAGAGATGGGCCTTGTGGTGAACTGCCCTTCTGGGAATGCAGTTCTTTAGCAGCTGGTTTCCTGTTAGTGTAAGTTCAAGTGTGTTAGTAAGAAATGCACTCATCTGCAAGGAACAGTATGCCTGGTTAACAGTGGCTTAAACAAGCGTGGGCTTATTTTTCTCTTACAATAATAGATCTACAGATAGGCGGTCAGCAGCATTAAATTAAATTAGGGGTCAACAAGCTGTGATTCTATTGGCCTTTCCCCACAGATGGAATGCTGCAGTTCATGCCTGCATTCAAGGGGTGAAGGTGGAAAGGCTGTTTCAGTGGATCTGTCCCTTGGTATCATGAAATGCAACTGCCTTCCCAGACTTCCCCTCCTCAAACTTCCATTTAGATCTCATTGGCCAGAATTGTGTCTCACGGTCGCCTCTAGCTGGAAGGGAGGTTGTGAAAGCTAGTATTCTGTCCGTCGTTCCCTGAACAGAACTGAAATATATGTGCAAGGACGGTCTGAAGAGTGCCTGAGGTATTAAAAGTGGCGGGTGTGATGGTTGGTGTGCTTTTCCAAAAGAAAGTTAGGGATTGATTACTAAAAAAGGGAGGAAGGGGTGCAGGTGCAGAAAAACAACAGATTGCTATTATAATCCCAGATCGACAAATTTCTGGCTCTAAAAATCTTTGATCCTAAGAGCATAAATTTTAAAAAATTATCTCTGAGCATAAATAATGATAATAATAATATCTCAAAGGCAATTTGGAAAGTGAAATCAAAGGCAACTTATTTTTAAAATAACACCTTCCTTGTCCATGAATGACTGAAAAATTGTGCTGAACACTGGAATTTGACACAACATTGTAAAATGATTATAAATCAATAAAAAATGTTAAAAAAAATAATAACACCTTCCTAACAGACAATAACTTACGATTTTATCAGCAACTTCAGAAAGGATGAAAAAGGAGACTTTAAGTATGTTGACACATTCCTGCCTTGTTGTCTCTAGCATAACATGCTTCTCACAGGGATGTCAAGGAAGCGGGGCTGCCATCCACCGACCTGTCCCCTCCCTCTTTCCGCAGCACAGGAGTCAGCTGGGGTTGGCTTTCTCATTTACATAACCACTAAGGCTAAATGGCCCAGAGCCTGGGATGCCCCCTCACCCACCCCCACCCTGCAGTTAATATCCCTCGGTCCAGGGCTAAGAAGGCTTAGGAGAGATTTTTAGATGAGTTTCATTATTTCCAGGCCGGATTAGTTGGCTAACCCAACGTGGCATAAAGATCCACTTAGAGCCCCCAGGCAGGGGATCCAGAGCGGTGATGCCAGGGAGGTGGGGGGTGCCTCCGGCGGGGTGGGGTCCAGCAGTGTAGGCAGCAGCACAAAGTGGGTTACAATTCTAGGGCAGAGGAGCCTTTGGAGGAGTGGAAATCAGATGCTGCTGTTCTGGGTGTGCCCCAAGGGTATCAAGCTAATAGAACAGACATCTTCTTTGGAAACCGAGTTAATTTCTGAAGCAGAGGCTAAAATAGACTTCTATCTTCTCTTCTCTCACTTCCCCACCCCCCATCTAACCTGAAATGATAATAGAAGTGGTTAGGAACAAATCTGCTATGCAAAACAGAATAACCGTGCTTCACAACACCCAATCCTGTAAAAGAGCACATGGCCACGTCTTGGTTGGCTCAACTAAATGCATCCAGTGAAGAGTGCCTCTTGGGCAGTTTTCAGATGCCATGGCCCTTTAAATTTATCATCCTGCAGCGAGGGAGTAGAAATCCTTTTTAGGATTCATACTCAGGATTTTAATCTGTTTTCTATTTTTAACCTTTAGAAGAAAAGACAAGACCCTGCAAACTAAATGAAGCCATTATCTTTGCTAAAGTAATTTCAGCTCAGAGAGAGAGGGAGAGAGAGTCAGTACAATTTAGCTTTCTAGGTTGTTGTGGGGTTTTGTTTTGTTTCTTTTCTTAATTCCTTGCAAATTAGAGCAGGTGATAAGAAGAGTTGAGAAACTGGGGAAATGGATCCTGTGGGTGCCAGGAAAAGAGGGTCAGATTGTTGCCAGAATATTGGTCCTCATTCCTGACAATGCCAAATAATTCAGAGACAGGGTCTTGGAGCTTAGAAGAAAAGAGGCAGCTTCATTACTTTGCCAGGCAAAGAGGACTCACAGCAGGCTGGTGCCTTCAAAACTGTGAACCCCCCTTGGGGATGGGGTGGGGTGGTTATAGAGCCCTAGCTCAGACAATGAAGCATCGGTAACAATCAACAGAATCATTTTCTCATCAGAAGACTTAGAGTGGTGACATGCTGCCTCCAGACGACCTATTCTATAGGGGCCAGCGGTGGTCACTTTTTCGTTCTCTTTATCTCGGGAGCACTCAAGGTGTGGTCTTCTTGGTATTTAGCCTACTTTGTAAGGTTATGGTTCTGTGACCTTCTCCCTGGAGATCAGCTCAGAGACCAAGCCTGATTATAGCTTTTGATTACGGGAATGAAGTAGAAACAGTAAGATCAATAGCTTCAGTTTTAACAATAGGCCTGGAGCTGTGAGTAGCAACCGGTCAGTCAGGTCAGTTGACTGTTTTAAGGGCAAGCATAAGAATGAGCAATCTGTTAGCCTAAATGTGGCCATTTTATCAATCCTCCTTCAAGATGTATCAGTAGGGCTCCCTCGAATCACACATCACTCCTGCCCCGAACTCCTCCAGCCCGGACTGTACATACTCTCCCGGTGACTCCTCCTTTTAACCCATCCTCCGAGATTCTACTAGCGTTCTCTCTCTACACTTGGTTCTCATCACTCTGTTCCTCTGCTTAAAAACCACACTGAACTTCACATTGTTTTTGGAAATAAATGCAAACTCTAAAGCAACACTGCACAGGACCCTCCAGCTAGCTCCTGGCCCCAGCCTACCTTTCCAGGTCGTCTCTGTTCTTTGCAGCCAGTGGCCAGTGCCTTGCACAGCATCTGCTACACATTCAGCTATATTTAACTAGCCATGCCAGTCATCACCTCCTGTCCTGACATGCATTTACATTTCTCTATGCTTTATACATCCAAGCCCTTCCTTTTGCCAGGAACAGCCCTTCCCATCCCATTCGCTCAGGGAATAGATATTTATTCCTAAGCCTCCATCTCAAATGTCACCTCTTTTCCATTGCTTCCTTTGACACTCCCTCTACCCACCCACACAACCCTAGGCAGAATTATTTTGGGGTTACCATCCTCTTTTATGCATTCCTCTGCAGCAGCAGTTCCTGCATTGTATATTTATACAGTCTGATATGCCAAAAAAAAAAAATAGTTGGGTCCCTAAGAAATTTTAGTTTATCAAAGTTGAATTAAAAAACCAATTGATGGGGTGAGAGATATAAGAGGTTGAGGTTAGGGGGTTCGAGACTCAGGATAACAAAGTTAGTCCTCCTGCAGGATTTTCAATAATAAGGGTGCTTTATAGCTATCAGACTATTTAATTGCTAGCTGAAATATCAATTGCTTGATCAAGAAAGACAAGAATGAACCCATCATCTCATCTGCCTCAGAAGCCACACACCCATGAGCCTTCTAAACTTCTATCATCTTGGCCTCAACCTTGCAACTTTGCTGGCATCACAATTCATAACACACAGTAAACAAAAGAACACAAGCATGAACAGGTGTACAAAGGAAGAGGCACTCACACTGACACTTTGTTCCCAGTACCTGTCGTCTTGCTCATCAAGGACTAATCCCCAGTGACGGGTCTATTGTTACCAGTGGTAATCAGGGTAGTGCAAATCGTGCTGCTTAATTCACTGACTTTATGGTCAATATCCAACTGAATTATGAAAGCTCTCTCTGAAGGGAAAGACCTCTATTTTCTAATCTATTACCTTCCTTCTACATGGGAGGACACGAAAAGCAAGGATGGTGTCCTACTCAACTTTGTCAACCCAATACTGCTGAATTGATGACAAGTGCCCTGCAATGTCCAGGTAATTAGTTTTAGTCTTGGCTTGGACTAGAGCTTGCTTAGTGCCCAGACTTTTTTTAGCATGAGTTACATACATTTCCATCCCCTACCCCAAATTTCTATATACGGAATACAAGATTTTATTGTCATGAGTAAAGAGTGATTTTAATAGATAGCTAGCTGTTCTATAATAAAATATTAATATTTATTGAGAATATGGTGAACTATTTATGTGAATTATCCTTCTGTTCCTCCCAACAGCCCTAGAACATAGGTAATATTACTGACCCATTGCACAGAGAAGTAATCTGAGGCTTAGAGATGTCAATTATTTGTCCTACAGACAAATAAGTGGAGAATAATGACATAAAATAACCACTGTAAAATGGCAATTCTCATTTGGAGTAGATACCCACCAACCTTTAGTTGTTTCAAGGCTTTCCACTCCCAATAGAAAGTCAATTTATTTATTCACATGTTCATAAATTTTGCAGTTAGTTTATCCTGCAGAATTTAACTGCTTAATATTAGATATTTAATGAGTGCTTCATTTTTATGGCTGAGATGGACTAATTCTTAAGCTAAAATGACCACAGCGATTTTCTCTAACAGAAAAATGAGGCCCTCCATTATTCATTTGCCTAGTAAAGTGTGGGACCAAAGATGTTTTCTAAGAAAAGACTTGGCCATATCCAGGGGCACCCACTTACAGTGAGATGTGAGGAGGTAGAGGGGCTCCACTTTTATAAAAGGATATCAGTCCTCCCCAGGAGTCTGCATGTGGCTCAGCACTTAATCCATACCATGAAACATGTTCTCCTGTACTCAGCAGGCATACCCTCAAACTCCCTGCTACTTGATTTGTATCAAAAGCCTAGTTTGTGTAAATAATGTTTATGAAAATGTCTTGAAGAAGTACTAGGCATATACTTTCAGATTGCAGATAAGGTATCTTAATTTTGGAATGAGACATTAAAAATAATTACGGACAAGCCATTTAACCTCTTTGCATCTTAATTTCCCCACTGAAGCCATGAAGTAGCTGGTCTGGGTGCCCTCAAAGTGTTTTCCAGTGCTACCATTTCATCAAGGATCCTCTATTCTAACCATACCTATGCTAATGACAATCTCACTGCAAATTATCAAAAGCAATGGAAGATTCAAGTGTTATCTCTGTTTGGTCTAGAAACGCATGAGAGTTCGTGGCTTCCTTGGGTCCGTGGCGGGTGCGTAGTATATGCCTTGCCAGCTGCTGTTATCTCCTTCCCTGCTGCAGCCAATTTCCATTTGTAGATTCAAGTGGTTCCAAGTGGTTTCAACTCCAGATGAGTTGAAAGGCTTCTTGCCATAGTCCCTGTAAGAGGTGATGACAGCTTGGGCCAGAGAGGTGGCAGTGGAGATGGACTCAAGAAGCCATTTTGATGGATTAGAAATGGGAGATGATGGAGAGAGAGGAATATCAAGAAGGGCTCCCGGGTTTCTGGTCTGAGCAAGCTGGTGGACTGTGGAACCACTTACTGAGAAGAAAGACTGGGCAGGAACATGCCAGGGGTGGACGCAGTCACAGTTTGAGATTGTTCTTATGCCTCTGTGCCCATTCCCCAGCCCCCAGATAATTAAATACTCCCTGAAGGCAGCGAGCCTAACCTGCGTATCCTTGAATCCAGCACGGGCCTAGAACTGTGCTGAGTCAGCACCAGCCAACTCTTAAGTTAGAGTCTCAGTGGTGACAGAGTGGATAAGGAATGTGTAAGTGGAGGCTTTGAGCTGGCTTTGGCACCAAGGGGAATGTGTCAGCTTGTGATACAAAAACCCAGGAAAAGCAGTGGTGGAACTGGACTTACAGGACAGCCAGAGCCAGTAACACAAGTGCCCCTAGGATCTCCTTCCCGTCCAATTTCCACTCCTAACCAGGTGTTAGCCTCGTTCACTATCATTCATTGTTTACACTTCTTAACACTTAACACTCTCACAAATCATCTTGTTCATTTACCTGTCTATTGTCTGCCTCACTACCCTGCCCCACAATCATGTAAACCGCATAAAGAGAGGAATTACATCTGCCTCATTCATTTGCTCTTCCCCAGCACCCAAACAGTGCCTCTCTCTGAGTGAAGACTTTGTAAACATTTTGTGAAGGAAGAAATGAATGAATGGCTCCTTCATGCAACAGGCAAGGACTAAGTCCCGGTCTGGCCACCTCTGAGTCCCATCACTATGTCTAGGGGTCTGAGGTACAATGATTGGCTCATCTTGAGTCCTGCCCCTATGACTGGGTGTGAGGAGTAACAGGAGCAGAGGCAGGACAGAAAAAAAGCAAAGAGGAGACTTTGGGCCAACATTAAGGGCAAACTGGATGTCACAAGTAGTCTCTTAGACCCTGCTGAAGGTAAGACACTCTCCATCCTGAGCTCTTCCTGGAGACGTGTGGGCATTGTCCCCTTCCACGTCCTGGCTTCTGAGTTATAGTGATTTGGACATATTTTTAAGACACACGTTCTGAGCAATCTGTTTAAACTCTGAATAGAGTCCCAATATTCTCCAAATCAAAATTCAAATGCATAACCTGATAAATACAGGGACAACAGGATGCAACAAATTAGCCCCATTCCAAAAACGTAATGATGGTTGCTGGTTGCCCCTGTAAGTTTCCAGGTTAGCCAAGCTATTAGCCATTTGACCCTTGACTTCACAAATGGCATTTACACAGAGAAGGGCTGGCAGCAACTCATCTACATCATTCCCAGTCTTGCCTGCCTCTGGTATCCAACAGTGAGTCCAATTTCCCTTAACCATTTGGAAAAATGGCAAATTATAGGGAACAAATGTCCCTTCCAGCAGCAGGAGAGACACCTGCTTAATGAATCAGCAGTTATGCAGATGGTGAGATGGAGAAACCAAGCAGGAAGGATTGGAGTCAGCTTGTCCTGATAAGCATTCAGTGCCAGAGCATCTTCCCCCCTCGCTAATCCTGCTGGGCTGGACCACATGGCTTTCCACACAAATGTAGGTCATTTAAAATGCTGTCAGCAAGCTGCTGTTTCTTATTGCCAACACACTGGAAAACCTACAGTGACTAGGAGAAATTATTTCCAAGCTGGTGCTTCTCGCTTAAAATAGAGAATCTAGAATTTCAAAGCTGCGTTCTATACTCAGAGCCATGATCATCCTTAAATATTGCCCAAACAGCCATCAAATCTGTATGTAGTATGTTTTGAGGGTGGGAGTGGAGGGAGAGGGAAACGGAGGGGAAGGCAGGCCCTATTTTTAAAGACACTAATTATAATTTTGCAAAATGATTTTGGAAGTATTTAAAAACATACTCCGTTATTGAAAGAATCAAAATGTCATTTATGCCAAGCTCTAGAGACAATTTAGCCCTTAGTTTGGCTGAGAAAGAAAAATATCTGTTCTGCTGATTGAATTTACCATTTTGCAAAAGTACGTCTGTTTAATTCATGAAATTTAATCACTATCATGCTGGGATTTATTGCTTCTCATTAATGCTTCCTTTGAAGATGAGTGGAAAGACCTAGGGTTGAGAGGAAAGAAAAATTCTTTCCAAAGTACTAAAAGACTTAATTTGGATTTTATTAAATCTCATTAGTTCACTAATACAAAATTTATAACACCTTAGACAGAGTTGGCTCGTATTTTCCCTTGGTTTAATCTATGAAAAAGTGATTTTTCTCTGCAGGTGAATGATGTCAATAAATCCTATGGGGAAATTCTATATACTTGATGGAATATTCATTAGACACTTTCTTTTACATACAAGTAGTATGCTAATTTCACATTTTTTCATTTTTCATTTAAGAAGGTGGATGGACAATACTTTTCCACTTTGCTTTCTACTGCTATTGCTTATTTATTTATACTCTACCCTCTTCCAAAAAGAGTTTGAACCAGCCCACAACAAAGGATACATCTATACAGGCAGAATTAAATTTTTGTCTAATCATCACATCACACAAAAGGGTTAAGATAAATTTTCACTAAATTGGGGGGTGATCTGTCTTTTAAAATGGGCTGATTTGAAATACATTTTTCAAGAGTTCAGGGAAGCACTGCAAAAAGATAGTGGAGCAATTTTATATAAAAACATAAAATAAGAGTGACTTGAACAAAGTTTATTTCTGACTCACCTAAGAGAAGCCACTAGCTAGGTCAGCCAGAACTGACCGGGACCCAGTGCCCATCGTTTTGTTCCATCATCGTCGTGCTGGCTTTCATCCTTTGGAACGCCTCATGGTCCAAGATGGCTGTCAGTGTGCCAGCGAAACTACCCAGTCAACAGGTAGGATGAAGACAGGAAACACAAAAGAGGCCCCCTCCAATGGGTCAGCACCTCTAGCAGCCTTCCTAGAATTCCCACACAAAACTTACCTTTACACCTTATTGACCAAAACTTAGTCACATGTCCACACGTCACTGAAAGGGAACATTTGTTAATAAAGGAAAAACAGGAGAATGGATTTAGGGTGGGACCAACCAGTCCCCACCATAAATAGCCAGCCAGCCATCCTTCTGAGCAGCTAAAATTGTAATTTAATCAGAGAGTGAGAACTAGAAAATTAAGAGCAAGAAAAGTAAAAGAATTTATGCAGTTACTATGATTAAATAATAGCTTTAACACTGAGCCCCTTTATAACCAGAATAAAAAGAAAGAATTATTTTTACTAAAGAAGCAAACATATCAATTCCTCAGTAGCAGAAAAATGTATCCCAGAATTGAATTCTATGTTTCTCTCCCTGGGACCGCATATAATAGCCACATGTTCTGCCTTTTTAAAATTATTCTCATTATTAAATATTCTATCCCATTATTTTCTATGCACCTACTTGCTAGTACACATCCAATTTCTGTTTTAGAAAACATGGTCACCAAGGGTATTGGAAACAGTGAAAGGCATAATGGAACATTCTTGATAAGTTTTGCGGGGAGTGTGAAAAGTGGTTCTGTGGAAATCAGAAGAAGGAATGAACCAGAAATGTCAGAGTGTGTCATTTACACCATGATCAAGTCCTGGAAGACTGACTCAGCCTAACAGAAATGCATGTGACAATGAGACAAGGACCAACAGCAAGTAAAATAATTGTTGCAAAGCTCAAGCGTGTCTTCGCTGGCACCGTCTGTGCATTCTGTCTCTAGTTAAGACACTTGGGAAGCCAACTCTTCATCCAAAGCCACACTTTGTATCTGTCATAAAAAATCTCTGTCACAGGGATCAGAAATCCTTAAACCCCCCCCAGTTAGTTCATTTTCCTCTGTAAGCAGATCTCCATGGAAATGCAAAAGTTGCTTGGAAAACCAGGAATTAGGGGAAGTTAAGTGACAGACTAAACATTTAAGGGCCTCAAGGCCACCTATGACCACGTGGGTGCAATCTTTTTCCTCAGCGACTGGCAATCATAGAAATCTTTTGGCAGAGATTCTGCTCCCCTAGACAGAGTCTAAATCTGTGTAACCAACATATGCCCCTTGGCTCTTCTTTTTTAAGCCCCTTGTGGTGGCTCAACCCCTCTGTAGGTTACAGCATTCTTTAACGACATTACTACAGTTAGTCAGTGTAGCTCATGTCTTGCTTATCTGAGAAGACTTAGTCTTTTGAGGGTGACCTTTCACTTTTTTGCTGTTCACCAAGTGTTTCTCTCTCAGGTTAATTCTGAGAGGGCAATCCAGATTCATGTAAGGCATTGCAATGACATCCCCAAGGACAGGTCTTCAAGTGACCTTCCACAAGTATCAGGAACATAGCATTAAAGTTCAGTGGCTAATGTTTATCGAGGGTCAACTGTGTCAGCCACTGATACAGGCAGTTTTACTTATAGTTTCTATTCAAATCCATACCATAAATCTGGTGGGAAATATTATTATTCCATCTTACCATCAAGTAAACTGAAACTTTGCAGTGTATCCATTTCCTAGGGATACAAAAACAAATTATCACAAATTTGATGGCTTAAAACATCAGAAGTGTATTTTCTCATGGTTCTGGAGGCCATAAGTCCAAAATCAAGGTGTTAGCAGGGCTGCAATCCCCTAGAGTTCTAGGGAAAAATCTATTCCTTACCCTTCCAACACCTGAAATGGCTACATAGTTCCAATCTCTGCCTCCATCTTTATGTCATCTTCTTCTCTGTGTGTCTTCTCTCTTCTAAGGAAACTTGTCATTGGATTTAGAGTCTGCCCAGGTAACTTAGGATAATCTCCTTTTACAACCCTTTATTACATCTACAAAGACTCAGTTTCCAAATAAGTACAGAGTCACAGATTCTGGGCGTTAGAACGTGGACATATCTTTTAGGGAGACATCATTCAATTCACTACAGATATGTTGGGTTTTGATCCAGAGCACTTAAAGAATAATTTTGAGACTAGACAGAACGCACGTGGATGAGGCTGTTAGCACCTACTTTTTAGAGAATGAGGCTAGATCCTACAAACCTTAAGAATAGGACATACTCAGCCTTACACAAACCCAACTGCCCACATCCCCTTTTTCCGAACTTTCAGCATTCTCCTACTGATAAGATAAAGGAAAGGGCAATACAAAGGGAATTTGTTGTTTATCACAACCCTCTGGCACCCAAGCAGGCTCCCTACCAGGACTGCCTCCTCGGAGGTACTGAGCAGGGACCAGTAATAAGAATGACATCACAGGTGAGCTAAAGAAAGACAGGTACAAAACAGCTCTTGGAATAATGGGGTTGAGGCTATAATCTTGTTCTGCCTCATCAGTTTCCATTACTTTGATCTCTACAATACTGGATGACACCATCAGAGGCCATGTCACAGAGTTAGATGGGTCACTAACAGTGTTGCCCAACAGGTGTGGCAGCTTTTGCAAAGCAGTAGATGTAGGTATGCCTCTTAACGCCTCCACCATGTGCCAGGCTCTGTGCTGCCTCAGGGGTGCAGGTACAATTCAGCTATACTCCCTGCTGCCAAGGAGCTAGGAGAGGACAAGCTGGTGACCAAATAACCCTTCATGGTAAGATTAAAAAAAAACTGCACTAATACAAGTTTGTATTATGGAACGTCACAGAGGAGAGGATGATTCATTTCCAACAGAGGCAAGACTCAGGGATTATTTCACAGGGAGGTACTGGGTTCTTTACCCACAATTATACAGCCAGTAAGCAAAGCAGCTGGAACGGGAGCCCCAGCCTGTCTGACTCCAAAAACATTCCGAATATTCTTTCTGCTCCATGAAGACATTTGTGCAAGGGCAAAATTAATGAGATAGAAGTATGCACCCCAGATGGTCTGACTTGGTCCAAATTAGAACTTAGAATGCCTTGAGGGGTGGATGTAGCATTTGTCCGGGCGTCTTTTTCTGAAACATCACCTTTCTCAGCTGGCTGCTGAAGATGAAAGAAGAAATAGCAAAATTTTCTGGTTTTCTTTTCAGAAGATGTCCTAGAGTGATGGCTTGCTACCTCCCTGACTGGGGGAGGCAGACAACCAGATGGTCATACTCTGTTTATTTTCTTTAAAAGTATTTTAATTGCATATTTTCTCTAAAAAATTAATCTTTTAACATTTAATAGTATAAACTGACTTCTCTAAATTAATTAAATTAGTAAGATAAATTGGCATACTCCTTAGGATAAAGGCAGTGTCCTCCCCATCTCTCTGGCTCCCACCAAGTCTAGCCCAGATCCCTTTGTATAGTAGGTGGGCAACATAATTCTGTTGAATCAAATGGAGTTCTGGTGTACTGTTAGTGGGAATGTAAAATGGTGCAGATGCTGTGGAAAACAGAATGGAGGTTCCTACAAAAAAAAAAAGAAAAATTCCCAAGTGATCCAGCAATTCCACTTCTGGGTATATACCCAAAATAGTTGAAATCAGAGTCTCAAAGACATATTTGTACACCCATGTTCACAGCAGCATTATTCACAAAAACTGTAACATGGAAGTGAACCAGGTATCCATTAACACATGAATGAATAAGCAAAATGTGGCATATACATACAATGGAATATTATTGAGCCTTAAAAAGGAAGGAAATTCTGTGATACGCTACAACATGGAAGAAACTTGTGGACATTATGCTAAGTGAAATAAGCTAATCACAAAAAGACAAATACTCGATTTTTCCACTTATATGAGCACCTAGATTAGTCAAAATCATAAAGACAGAAAGTAGAATGGGGGCTGCTGTGGAGAGGGGAGTTGGCGAGGTACTATTTAATAGGTTTGGAATTTCAGCTTTACAATATGAAGAGTTGGAGCTGGATGGTGATGATGACTATGTAACAATGTGGATGTATTTAATACCACTCAACTGAACACTTAAAAATGGTTTAGATGGTAAATTTTATGTTATCTGTATTTTAGCACAATAAAAAAAAAAGAAAAAAGAAGATAGTGCTAGAGAATTCACATAAGCTTCTTTTCTTATAAGGTTTGTTTTATTTTGGTACACTTTTTAATCTTCATAATAAACAGATTGATGTTCATATTGCTGTTGCTTTGTAGTATAGTTTGAAATCACACAGCATGACACCTCCAGTTTTGGCTACTCATGGTCCTTTGTGTTTCCATACAAATTTTAGAATTATTTGTTCTGGTTCTGTGAAAAATGTGATTCGCATTTTGATAGGGATTGCATTGAATCTTTAGATTGCCTTGGAAAATATGGTCATTTTAACAATATTAATTCTTCCAGTCCACAAGCATAGTATATCTTTCCATTTGTTTGTGTCATCATCAGTTTCTTTCATCAGTGTCTATAGTTTTCCAAGTATAGGTCTTTTACTTCCTTAGTTAGATTTATTCCTAGGTATTTAATTCTTTTTGATGCAATTATAAATGAGATTGTTTTCTTAATTTCTCTTTCTGACAGTTTGTTGTTAATGTACAGAAATGCAAGAGATTTCTGCATATTAATTTTTTACACTGCAACTTTATTGAAATCACTCATTAGTTCTAATAGTTTTGGGTGATGTCTTTAGCTTTTATACATACATTATCATGTCATCTGCAAACAATGACAGTTTTACTTCTTTCAGTTTGGATTCCTTTTATTTATTTTTCTTGTCTGATTGCTGTGGCTAGAACTTCCAACATTATTTTGAATAAAAGTGGCAAGAGTGAGTATCCTTGTCTTATTCCTGGTCTTAGAGGAAATGCCTTCAGCTTTTCACCATTAAGTATGATGTTGGCTGTTGGTTTGTCATATGGCCCTCCATACCCACTTTGTTGAGAGTGTTTTTAAATCATAAATAGATGTTGAATTTTGTCAAAACTTTTTCTGCACCTATTGCAATGTTCATTTGATTTTTATTCCTCAGTTTCTTGATGTGGTACATCACATTGATTTGTGGATATTGAATCATCTTTGTATCCCTGGAATAAACCTCACTTAATCATGGTGTATGATCCTGTTAATGTATTGTTGAATTTGGTTTGTTAGTATTTTGTTGAGGATTTTGCTCCAGTAATCTAAAAAAGTATAGTACTGGCACAAAAACAGACACATAGGTCAATTGTACAGGATAGAAAGCCCAGAAATAAAACCACAAACTTATGGTCAATTAATCGGTAACAAGAAGACAAGAATATACAATGGAGAAAAGACAGCCTCTTCAATAAATGATGTTGGGAATACTGGACAGCTACATGCAAAAGAATCAAACTGGACTACTTTCTCACATCGTATACACAAATAAACTCAAAATAGATGAAAGGCTTAAATGTAAGACCTGAGACAATAAAACTCCTAGAAGAAAACATAGGCAGTATGCTCTTTGACATTGGTCTTAGCAATATTTTTTTGGATATGTCTCCTTAGGCAAGGAAAACAAAAGCAAAAACAAACAAATGCAAATATTATACCTGATAAGGGATTAATATCCAAAATATACAAAGAACTCACACAACTCAAAAACAAAAATCCAACAACCCAATTGAAAAATGGGCAGAGAACCTGAATAAGCATTTTTTCAAAGATGATGTACAGATACCAACGGGCACATGAAAAGATGCTCAGCATCACTCACCATAAAGGCAGTGTGAATCAAAACCATGAGGTACCACCTCACATTTGTTACAATGGCCTTTATCAAGGAGACAACAAATAATAAATGTTAGTGAGAATGTGGAGAAAACAGAACCCTCAAACACTGTCGTTGGGAATGTAAATTGGTGTAGCCACTATACAAATAGTATGGAGACTCCTCAAAAAATTAAAAATAGAACTACAATACCATCCAGTAATTCCATTCCTGGGTATTTTTCTAAAGAAAACAATAACACTAATTAAAAGAAAGACATGTACTCCTAAGTTCATTGCAGTAGTATTCACAATAGCCAAGATATGGAAGCAGCCTATGTGCCCATTGATAGAAGAATAGATAAAGAGGATGTGATATATACATGTGCACATAAATATAAAATAGAATATTACTCAGTCATAAAAAATAGTGAAATCTTGCCTTCTATGACAACATGGATGGGCCTTGGGATATTCCATTAAGAGAAATAAGTCAGATAAAGAAAGATAAATACCATATGATTTCACTTATCTGTATAAACTCAAAAACCAAACTAATGAACAAACAAACAGAAACAGATTCCAAGATACAAAGAACAAGCAAATGTTTGCCAGAGAGAAAGTGGGTAGAGGGGTGAGTGAAATGGATGAGGGAGAATAAGAGGTATAAACTTCGAGTTACAAAGTAAATGAGTCACAGGAATAAAATGTACAGTGTGGGGAATATAGTCAATAATAATGTATTATTTTTGTTTGGTGACAGATGGCAGCTAGACTTAGGGTGGTCATTTTGAAATGTATAGAAATACTGAATCACTATGTTGTGCACTAGGAACTAACATAGTGTTGTAGGTCAATTATACTTCAAAACAAACAATCTTATAGAAAAAGAGATCAGATTTGTGGTTACCAGAGCTGGCGGGTGTGGGTAGGAAACCAAAAGGTACAAACTTTCAGTTAAAAGATAAGTACTAGGGGGATAATGTACAACATGATTATATACTTAACACTGCTCTGTTTTATATGTGAAAGTTGTTAAGAGAGTAAATCTAAGAGTTCGTATCACAAAGAAAATATTTTTTCTTTTTCTTTTATTCTGTATCTATATGAGTTGATGGATGTCCACTAAACTTATTGTGGCAATCACTTCATGATGTATGTAGTCACATCATTATGCCGCACACCTTAAACTTATACAGTTCTGTATGTCAATTATAAAACTAGAAGAAAAAATAACAAAACACAGATAGATACACACATGCACACAGAAGTAAATTCAATTAACTATAACCCATGATACATTAACACTGAGTCTATGCTTAAACATTTTAAATCAAATTTGACTTAAATAAAATTGGATATTTTAAAGTTAAATAAATAAATTGGTTAATGTTCCAAAAAACAATGACAGCAACAACAAAAACAACACTGAGTTCTATTCACTATCCCTATTCAATGCTGAAAACCAGTGAGAATTCAAGTCCTGTTAATTTCATCATAAACTCAAAGCAGTGCAGCCTGTAGGCAATATAATTGGGTGAGTAATTATTATCTGAATGAAAGATTGCTTTGCCTAATATTCTAAATTTATCTTAGGTCACTGAAATAATAGCGTCCAAGTGATAATACAGTTAACACTATGACCTGCTGTGAAAAGGCTGAGTGACCTAAAGGAGCAGGTGCATTTACAGCTTACCATGAGCCGAGAGAGGGAGGGGCAGGGTGATTTGGTTTTAATAATAACTGTCTTTATCTTGATATTTTCTCTCACTGCCCTTCTCATCCAAGCAGACAGGCTATCCCAGGAGGGTTGTAACAACAACCCAAGAACCACCTCCTGGCTTTGGTTTCCAAAAGCCTGGGGCTCTAGCTAGGAGGTGGTTGAAGGCAACTGCTTTGAACTGAATGTTTGTGTATGCCCCCAACCCCCACCCACCTCCACACACACACGCAAATTCATACATATTGAAACGCTACACCCCAATGTGGTGTATTCCAGAGGAAGAGCCTTGAGAGGTAAATAGGATTAGATGAGGTCATGAGGGTGGAGCCCTCATGGTGGGATTAGTGCCCTTGTAAGAGCCAGGAGAGCACTTGCTTCCCCTCTGTGCTCTTTGCCACGTGAGGAATTTGTTTTCCCTCCAGGAGTGCCTGCTTCCTCCGGCTCCTGTCCGACCTGTCCACCCTCGCCCTCACTCTCCGGGTTCCAACCACAGTGGCCTCCCTGGAGCACCTGGAACGTGCCAAGCCTGTTCTTCCTTCCTGGTTCTTCCTGTCCCTTCTGTCAGGACCACCACCCTCCCAAGTTCTTCACACAGCTGGCTCCTCCTCTTCAGCTCTCAACTTCTGTCTCCCCCAGGGTCTGGTACAGGCACCCTGTTTTTATCCTCCACCCTAGAACCCCTGTATTTCCCTCAAAACCCTTATGACCACCTGGGCTACTCTGTTTATGATCCATCACCCCCCCTGGAGTGTGGTCCTCTGAATGTAGGAAATCTTGTCGACCTTGCTCACTGCTGATTCTCAAGTATTCAGAACAAAGCCTGTCATGGAGGAGTGAGGAGAGATAAGTCAGGAATACACAATTAACAGATACACACTACTATCTATAAAATAGGTAAACAACAGGGATTTACTGAATAGCACAGGGAGCTATTTTCTTATAATAACCTATAATGGAAAGAATTGAAAAAAAGAATATAGATTATACATACATCTGTATAACCGAATCTCTTTGCTGTACACCTGAAACTAACCCAACACTGTGAATCAACTATACTTCAATTAAAAAAAACGAAAACCTGGCACACTTGTTGCAGGAGCTGGTGGTAGGCAGAATAATGACCTGTAAAGATATCCAGCTCCCAGTCCCTGGAAACTGTGAATGCCCTTATAGGACTAAATGAGACTTTGCAGATGTGACTGAATTAAAGACCTCGAGATGGGGAGATTATCCTGGATTAAACACCTGGGCCCTCAATGCCATCACAAGTGTCCTTATAAAAGGAAGGCCAAGGGAGATTTGACACAGACTAGAAGATCATGTGATGAAACAGAGGGAAACAAAGTCAGAAGAAGAGACGTACACAGCTGGCCAGGACGATAGAGGAAGACGCCATGGGCCGAGGAAGATGCCATGGGCCAAGGAACACGAGCTGTAACCCCTGAGCCTCCAGAGGGCTGCTGACACCTTGATTTTGACCCCATGAGACCCTTTGCAGACCTCTGGCCTCCAGAACTATGAGTCTAAATTGGTGGTGTTTTAAGGCACCAAGTTCATAGTAATTTATTGCAGCATCTGTAGGAAACAAATATAGTGTCCAATAAAAGTGTGTTGAATAATTAACAGTTAAGTGAATCTGTTGTAATCCATTCGGTGAACATCGCCCAGAGCATTCTGAGCGTCTAGCAACACGCAAGGAGCTAGTGATAGTGCTTGCTCTCAGGTGCTCAGAGTTTCAGAGAAAGGCTGTCAGAAAACTTGGAGGTAATAGGCGTAAGCGCAGAGCCAGACAAGGCAGGAACACATCAGAGCGCGGAACTGACCGTGCTTGTCAAAAAGGTATTTTGTTCTCCCTTAGTTTTCTTTTTTTTTTTTTTAACATTTTTTATTGATTTATAATCATTTTACAATGCTGTGTCAAATTCCAGTGTTCAGCACGATTTTTCAGTTATACATGAACATATATATATTCATTGTCACATTTTTTTCTCTTTGAGCTACCATAAGATCTTGTGTATATTTCCCTGTGCTATACAGTATAATCTTGTTTATCTATTCTACAATTTTGAAATCCCATCCATTCCTTCCCACCCCCTGCCCCCTTGGCAACCACAAGTCTGTATTCTATGTCTATGAGTCTATTTCTGTTTTGTATTTACACTTTGGTTTTTGTTGTTGTTTTTGTTTTTTCAGATTCCACATATGAGCTGATCTCATATGGTATTTTTCTTTCTCTTTCTGGCTTACTTCACTTAGAATGACATTCTCCAGAAGCATCCATGTTGCTGCAAATGGCATTACGTTGTCGGTTTTTATGGCTGAGTAGTATTCCATTGTATAAATATACCACATCTTCTTTATCCAGTCACCTGTTGATGGACATTTAGGCTGTTTCCGTGTCTTGGCTATTGTAAATAGTGCTGCTATGAACATTGGGGTGCAGGTGTCATCCTGAAGTAGGGTTCCTTCTGGATATAAGCCCAGGAGTGGGATTCCTGGGTCATATGGTAAGTCCATCCCTTAGTTTTCTTTATGACCACACTCCAGTCTTTCCCTTCCAATCACCACAACTACGATGACTCCTTTTGTTTGTTAGCTGAATACTCTCCCCTTTTAATCCATAAGTTCCAAAGTATGAAAGTGTCTACCAGAGTCAAAAACCAAGTATGAGACAGAATTCCATACTAGAAAAATAATCTCTAAGTTGATTGCTAAATTAAACATACAGGTCAGAGCGTGTGGTTACTCAGGGAGGAACGCTCTGTGATGGCTCCAGCTTTTGTGGTGGGAATCGAGGGGCAGGGGGCGCTTGCAGTGGATGTTTGAAGACCTTTGGGCACAGACTGAACTGCTGGGTGGGTCCCAGCCAGGGTCAGCGTGTTAGTCTCCTCTGGCTTCCGTAACAAAGAACCATGGTCAGGGAGGCTTAAACAACAGAAACGCATCGCCTCGTAGTCCTAGAGGTGAGCTGTCTGAGATCAGGATGTGAGGAAGGTTAGTTCCTTCTGGAGGCTCTGAGGGAGCATCTGTTCCCGGCCTCTCCCCTAGGTCCTTCCTGTGGTTTGCTGGCAGTCTTTGGTGTTGCCTGGCTTGTGGCTGCGTAACTCTGATCTTCACGTGACATTCCCTCTGTTTCTTTATCTCTGTGTCCACATTTCCCTTTTTTATCAGGGCACCAGTCATTTTGGATTAGGGGAGGGGCCCACCCTACTCCAGCATGACCTCATCTTAACTAATTCCATCTGCAATGACCTTCTTTCCGAATAAAATCACATGCTGAGGTACTGGGGGTTAGGACTTCAACATATGAGCTGTGTTGGGGGTGGAGGACACAACTCTACCCATAACAAGGAGGGAGCCCTCTCCTACCAAGCACAGAGTGGGACCCACGGAGCTGGCCTGTGCTGCTCTTGCTGTTGGCATCTCCTTGCACCTGTCTAGAGGACTAGTCTACTAGCTTGGCTTTATCCAAAAGCGTTTTTTCCATGCCTTCCCCCATCCTTGTTGCTCAGAGCAGAACTGAACGAGGCTGCCCAGAAACCACTCTCTCAAGCACCATAGCTCTTTCGCTGGGGACTTGGCCTCAGGAGATGCCCCAGGGAGGAGAGGTCTTGCAGGGGCTCTGAGAGCTTTCAAGTGGAAATTTCTCACCCTGTAGGAGACAGCTCACCTTCAAGCTCCAATCTGGGAAGGCAGCTCCCTGGGGCTTTTTCTGACACCACTGTTTTGGGTCTTACCTCCCTCTTCTGAGAAGCCCTCCGTGGCTGGCTGTCCCGGACCTCCCAGGACCCCTCCAGAGGTGAGTGGCTGGTACGCCTCCTCACACCCCTTCTCATCCCATGCACCCATCACAGCCTGTTGGTTTGTCTGCTCCCCCACTGGACAGTCAGCTTGTGGCAACAGGGACCGGGTCTCAGTCAATGCTGTATGCTTGTGCCCAGCCCAGAGTCTGGCCCCTAGCTAGGCTGGGGGTCAGCAAACTACAGCCCATGGGCCTAATCCCATCCACTTCCTATTTTTAATTGACCTGCAAGTTAAGGATGATTTTCACATTTTTTAATGGGTGGAGAGAATTCAAAAGAAAAAGAATAGTTCATGACACATGAAAATGACATAAAACTCAAATTTCAGTGTCCATAAATAAAGTTTTATTGGAACACAGCAATGCTCACTCATTTATAAGTTATCTGTGGCTTCTTTAAATTGTTTTCAGCTTTATCTAGGTAAAATTGATAAAATTGTATGATATTTAAAGTGTACATCACGATGATTTGAAATAAATATACATCGTGAAAGGATTTCTCCCATCTGGTTAATTAATACATCCATCACTATGTATATGTGTATATATATTTGGTGAGAACATTAAAGTTCCACTGTTAGCAAACTTCAATGATACATACAGTGTTATCAACTATAGTCACCATTATACATTAGATTACATTATACCTTAGATCCTCAGGCCTTATTCATCTTATAGCTGAAAGTTTGTACCTTTATACCAGCCTCGCCTTGTCTCCCCCACCCCCTACTCCTGTCTGTGGCTTCTTTGGTGCTACAAGGACAGAGGTGACTAGTTGTGATGGAGACCATCTGGTTCACAAAGGAGGAAACATTTCACAATCTGGCCCTTTACGGAATAAGTGCACCAACCCGTCTGCTAGACCCTCAGGAGACCGACATTGACTGCCGAGGAAAAGACTGGATAAATGGTTTCGGTGCTCACGCAGCCCAGGCCGCCTTGTGCTATTAGCTATTTTTATATGTGAGATCCTGGGGCGAGGATTGGGTCTTCTTTTCCTTTTTTGGCTCCTGCATGTAGTCAGCTGTTCTTGGAAAATGCTGATGCTGATTTGCTGCCTCAGGCGCCAGGGAGCAGGGATGGGCTGGAAGGATTCTGAGATGCTGGGGTTCCTTCAGGGCTTCCCCAGGGGGAGCCTTTAACCTCAAGGTCTGGCCACCCCAAGCTGAGGAGCCTCCCCTCCCCTCCCCTGAGGAGGTGAGTCCCCAGACCTGCTAGAAGCACCAGGGAATTTGGCCAGGTCAGCAGCTGAACAAAGAATTTGACTTTCAAGTAAAAAGCAAACACAGCACCAAGGAGAACGTAAGAACTAGATACTGGTGGCGCTGCGTTTAAGCCTCATCTGTGATTCTTGCTAACTCTGTGACTTTCATGCAAGCTGCTGAACCATGTTGTCTCAACTGTGAAGTGGAGACAATAAATACCTCCCTTACTGGGCCATGCTAAGAACTAAAATGAGTTTGTGTAAAGGGATGTTGAGCGTTTTACCAATCCTCAGTCATTCATTCAGTAAGTATTGAATATCTACCTTCAGACATTCTTCTCCCCTTGTGGGGATAGATCAGTGAACAAAACAGAGAAAGTGCTTCCCCTAAAGGTGCTTATATTTGGCAGAATTATAGAACCAACTAAAACACATGTAAATTAGATAGTGTATTAGCAACAAACGTAAATAGGAAACCGACAACCTAAGAGTCTATCCGTGGGTGAATGGATAAAGGAGATGTGAGGTGTATATGATGCAATGTTATTTAGACACGAGAGAGAAGGAAATCCTGCCATTTGCAACAACCTGGATGAAACTTGAAGGTATTATGTTAATTGAAGTAAGTCAGAGAAAGACAAATACTGCATGGTACTACTTATATGTGAAATCCTAAAAGAAAAAAAAAATCAAACTCCTAGAAACAGAAAGTAGAAAATTAGTTGCTGGGGAGGTGGATAGGGATAGGAAGAGGCTGGCAAAAGGGTACAGACTTCCGGCTATGAGAGGAGTAAGGTCTGGGGATCTAATAATGCATAACATGATGATCTCTTTCTTTCTTTCTTTCTTTCCTTTGTATATATATATATATATTTATTGAAGTATAGTCACTTTACAATGTTGTGTCAATTTCTGGTGTACAGCACAATGCTTCAGTCATACACGAGCATACATATATTCATATTCATGTTCTTTTTTACCATAAGTTACTACAAGATATTGAATATAGTTCCCTGTGCTATACAGCACAAACTTGTTGTTTATTTTATATATATCAGTTAGTATAGGCAAATCTCTAACTCCCAATTTATCCCCTCTCACCCCCCTCCCACCCTGGTAACCACAAGTTTGCTCTCTATGCCTAAGAGTCTGTTTCTGTTTTGTAAATAAGTTAATTTGTCTTTTTTTTAGATTCCACATATAAGTGATATCATATGGTAATTTTCTTTTTCTTTCTAGCTTATTTCACTTAGAACGACAATCTCCAGGTCCATCCATGTTGCTGCAAATGGCATTATTATATTATTTTTTATAACTGAGTGGTATTCCATTGTATAAATATACCACAACTTCTTTGGTGACCATTGTTGATAACACTGTATTATATAATTGAAATTTGCTTAGAGAGTAGACCTTAAACGTTCTCACCAAAAAAAAAAAAAAAAAAAGATAAATATGTGAGGTGATGGATGTATTCATTAACTAAATGAGGGGAATCCTTTCACAATGTATATCAAATCACCACATCGTACACTTTAAATATTTTACATCTTTATTTGTCAATCGTACCTCAATAGTGCTGAAATAAAAAGAAAAGAAAAATCACAAGACATAATTTTACCTACCAAAATACTCATTAGAAAGAAAAAATAAATAGAAAATAAACATAAAACTCATAAATTACATAGTGTACTATCAGGCGATAAATGTTATGAAAAAAGAAGCAGGACAGGGCAAGGGTGGGGCAAAGACGTTAGGCGGCCATTCAGTCGGGGTGCACTTCGCAATATTAAGTAGAGTGATCAGGGCAGGTCCTCGTGGAGAAGAGTTTTGAGCAAGTACTTGGGAAACCAGGAACATGTCTCTTGAACAGAGAGGTGTTTGAGTTATAACTTGTCTGTAGTTATAACAGCTACTTCTCAGGACCGTTGTGAGTTTTACAGGAAAACGGAAGCACGAAGCTTGGCACAGAGTAGGAGCTCAATATAATGATTACCTATCGTAGGGGAGCAATGGTGGTTCTGCTTTTCGGTGGAGGGTTGCTCATTAAATGGAGACACATGGAAAATTAAGGGACCCTCCTTCACACCTCATGGGGACGCGTCTGAGAGAACACTTACTGTGTGCCACAGAAATCTCCCCATCAGACACTGGGGACGCCAGAGTTCTTTCCAAACTTTACCCAAATCAGAAGACTCGGGGTGTGTGTGTGTGTATGTGTGCTGCTATTGTGGTGGTTGTGCTCAGACAGTGGGTTGCGTGACTTGTCAGCTCGAGTGAATGTGCTGCCTATTAAAAGCTCTGAGGTCACACCCTCCCCTCTCCTTCCATGCAGAGCAGCTACATGATTTGTGGGGCCCCATACAAAATAAATATGTGGGGCTCCTTCTTCAAAAAATGGGGGGGAGGGGAAAGCACCGTTAATAGTTCTAAATTACAAAGTTTTTCCTTCCCTCCGTGGCTCCCTCTGTCTTGAATTGTCATGATGTCTCTTATTTGATAGGCAGATTCTAAGTAAACACAAATTAAAATTGGAGATTTTGGCATAAATTTTACTATTCATTTTTATACTACGCAATAGTCATTTTAAAGGCAAATATAAGCGTATTTAACTATCAAGGAAACAAAATCACCAGTCTTGGAGAGCTATCTGCACCCCCATGTTCGTTGCAGTTATTGTTTAAGACACCAAGTCACGGAAACAACCTAAGTGCTCATCAAGGGATGAATGGATAAAGAAACACACACACACATATACACATGTGTATATTTCAAACATGAAAAAGAAGGAACGCCTGCTATTTACAACAATATGGATGGACCTTGGGGGTACTGTGCTGTGGTTGAAGAAAACATTTATGGGCTGGGAGGCAGGCTGGGAGGTGGGACACGGAGGGGAGCAGAGTGAGAAGAGCATCCCATGTGTATTTTGGGGGCTGAGGCGTGGACATCTTGAGGGGAGGGGGCAATATTCTGCCTATCACGCTCAGCTATTCCAAGTGCTCTGCATTTGCTAGAATGTGCGTATGTGAAAGGATAAGAGTGACAAGATTTGCTGTTTTCATTAAGACAGGTTCCGGAAGGCCTCTCTGACATTTGGCCCACAAGCTGAAGAGGCTGAAGGAGGGAGCCATGTGGACATTGGTGGGAAAAGTACTCCCGGTCCAGGGAATAGGAAGTGCAAAGGCCCTGAGGTGGACTTGAAACAGTGCAGAAGCCAGAATGGCTGGTAGAACGAGAGAGAGACAGAAAAGTAAGGGACGACAGACAGCAAGGAGCTAATCTCAAAGGCTCTCCTGGACTAACGTCAGGACCTGTGATTCCTTCCTACATGCAATGAGACGCCAAGGCGGGCAGGGTGGCGGGGTGGGAAGCAGGGTCTGAGCAGGGGAGTGACAGGATCCAATGTAGGTTCTCCAAAGCATGCGGAAGCAGGAAGACATGTTAGTATGTGAATGGAAAAGTCAGCAGGGATACGGTCATTAAAGACCTTATAGCTAGGGTATGACTTGCTCAGATTCATATTCTAGAAAGATCACTTTGGCGGCTGTGGAGAATGACCTTAAGATGGAGAGTGGGATGGGAGGAGACGGTTGACTAGGAAGCCAGGTGAGTGACCATTAGAATACTTCCAAATCGTCCCCGGGATCAATGTTCTAAGCATCTATAAGTAGTTTTAAGCAGGCTGCAGCTCTGGTTAGTTGGGAGCTCTGGTTAACAGAATGTCCGATGCTGGAGAGCTTCCTCCTTGGAAATCCCAGAACAAAAGGACAGCGTTCTCCTCAGCTCTTTCTCAGTGTTTTACCTGGAGGCAAGATGAACAGCTGCCCTCTACATGGACTTTTTTCCTCTTTTCTTCAAACAAAATTGCAACCAGAGCAGAGCACAGCAGAACCGAGAGGGTTTTGCTGCTGTTTTTGGTTTAGCTCGGTTTCCCGGTTCATAGTCACTCTTGTGTGGCCAAGAGGAGCTGCTTTATGGGCACGTAAATGAAGCCCAGCTGTGAGCGAGGCCAGCGAAAGAAGGGTCATTATCATAGCCTCTCATCTGAATTTCATTCTAGCATGTCCAAATGCCTGCGGAAAATTGAGAGATTAAATTCACTGGGAGCCAAGTGGAGCTTTTTTTTACTTGCAAAGCAATGTTGGAACTGCTCGCTGAAAAAAATCACAGGAGGCCTGGAGACCAACAGTCGTTTTCAAATCTCACCATTTCAGAGAAGACCTCTTTTAGGGTTTCAGCTCAGAAATGTAGGGTTACCATTCAAAGGAGAGTAGGAAGAATTCTTTTTTATGCTTTTTAGGGAGCTAGGGAAGAGGTTTCAGACATTGAACAAATATAAGCAAACCAGAATATTGCTTTTCACACTCAAAGGCAGTAGAAATAATACAAAAGGCACTCCTTTTCATGTGAAAAGCAGGGAGCAGGGGGGGTGGTTACAAGAAAACAACAGGAATTTGGAGTTCAGCGGATCTAGGTTCAAATCCCAGCCCTACCATTTACTATGATCTTTGGACTAAACCTCTCTGAGCCTAATTTCTTTTCGTAAAATAGGGATAAAATGCTTATCTTTCAGGATTGTTGCAAATATTAAAGAGTGCTCATAAAGCACTGGACAGGTAGTAAGTGCTCAATAAAATATTTAAACAACATTTTACTGTATACATAATGCTTTCATATGTGTGATTGTATATACTCAATAATAACAGAACATATTGGAAACATCAAGTAAGATGGTCATTTGAATATTCCTCTACCAGGCCTCCTACATGGTGCTGCAAGGGCCCGTTATTACCGGACCCCCTTCTGTGTTAGATTTCATGCCAGCCCAGGAGGCATTCCCAGGAGCCCCCAGGCCCTCAAAGATCTTCAGAGGAAATAATGAGGTCCCAGGAGCTGTCGTTGGCATTTCAAGAAAAGACCAATGAAGAGTTTGCTCTGTGTAAACCTGCACAGACTGTCTAAAAGGTCAGGTGCTGTTGCTTTTGTCTGGAATTAAGTCAGCCCAGGTGTTAACTCATGCTGAGCAGGACCTCAGAGTCTTTGCCAGACATGTCTTTGATGATTAAAAATAGGCAAAATGAATTATACATTTTTTACTCATATTGTCTTAGTATGTTCAGGTGACACAACAAAATATCATAGACTGGGTGGCTTATAAATAACAAACATGTATTTCTCAGTTCTGGAGGCTGGGAAGTCCAAGATAATGGAGATATATATATATATATATATATATAAACTGAATCACTTAGCTATACACCTGAAACTAACACAACATTGTAAACCAAATACACTTCAATTGAAAAAAAGCAAGCAAAAGAATCTTTGCTAACAGAAGTATAGGAATCCTTCATCTAGGACAGTGGTTCTCAAAGTGTGGTCCCTAGACAAGGAGCAAGGGCATCACCCGGGAACTTGTAAGAAATGCAAATTCTTGGTCACAACCCCAAATTCTTAGAAGCAGAAACTTTGGGGGTGGGATCCAGCAAATTATGTTTTAACAAGCCCTCCAGGAGATTCTGATGTGCACTAAAGTTTGAGAAGCACTGATCTGGAAGCAGGACTTTGGCTGCAGCTAAGTGGGAATGCCAAACCCGAACGCCACAGGGATGAGGCAGTGCTAGAAAGGGTCATAGGCAGAAGGGAATGTGGTGGAGACTTGAGTGAACTGTAGCTGATTTTTACCACATGAAAAGGAAGATCCAGGATGGTCAGTTTTTCTAAATTTGTAAGAGAGAACAGAAATTTGCATCTTTACGTATAACGATCTCCAGATGCTTAAATGTCCGCAGCTAATCGGTTTTGTCCTCCTAGGTCAATTTAAAGGTTTGCAGGTGCTGCCTACATCATCCTCCCGTTTAAGCTGAGAATCACGAGTTTCCAAGCCATGCTCTTGGGTCTGTTGTTGTCAGTTCAATTTTTAAAGCACAATTAGATGTGGAGGAGTGAAAAGAAATGGAGACTCTCATTTAACATGGATTTTGTGCCAAACGTTAAAATGGGATTTTACATTAATAAGGGGCTATGGAGTAAAGGGCCTGTAAAATGGCAGTGAAATGGCGGTTGAACTAGTGTGAGATACTGTCTCCGGGCAGCCCTTTTTATTTCTATCCATATTTTCTCAGAAAGTCGCCAGGGAATCCGTTTTGTTCCCCGCATCTTGTTTAAAGCCAAGTCTATAGCATATGCTGCAGAGCCTTGCCATTGCCATGGCAACCATTATCTTCTCCTAATTCCTTTTCTTTTCTAAAAATAAAGTGCCCTTTCTCAAAGGATCTATTCTGATTTTTATTTAAATCTCACTTTCTACAGAGGTTCTATCTTCCTTTGACCTGAATGTTACTTTTTGTTTTACTCAAGAAGAGACGGTGATAACACGTGTTCTGGCTCTGACTCTGAGCCACCTCCAAGTATTCAATTAGAAGACTAATGAGAGCTTCAGACACAGGGAGGGGGGCGGCTATGAAACAGCCCCAGCGATTTCACAGAGTGGGGGTCATCGTCAGGTTCCTACAGCACAGATGCCACTTGGAAGCGTGTTTCTCCAGCCCATTATTTCATCTGCTGTTTCCAAAGAACTGTATTTCCACTACATAAGAGAACAACCAGGCAAAGAGATGGGCTGAGAGCCCAAAGTGTAATCCTCTGATGAGGGATGGAGCCTTGGACCCTCACTCCTTTGATCCATAACCAGACATTTCCCCCACCTACCCCCGGTTCCTGGTTTCCTTTGCTTGCAGAGGGGTCTGGATGATCCACTTCTGAGGCCTCAGAAGAGCTGGAGGGAAAGGAAATGTTGAGCAGCAGTCTAAATTCTGCAGCCTTTGTACATCAAAGACCAGGCCTTGATCAAGACGTCTGCTAAAAGTGACTGCCTGGAACTTCTGAACCGAAACGGAAACACACTATAGATTGTCCTCTCTGGGGCCATTTGCCATGCTGAGATGCTACAGAGATGCTACAAAGCTTGGGTCCTGTCATGAGATAAGATGAAAAATATCTGCCCAAGACAGAAAAGACAAATAGGTGTGCTCCCTGCCTTCTGTGAGCTCACACCCAAACGGGGCCGCATTCATGGGTCCAAGCCAATTAGGAGAAGATTTTGTAGAGTCATGGAGGCATCTCTGGCTCTCAGGAAGATGTGTACTTGGAGTTTTCTCCACAAGTTTCTGGGCCATCCATGTTCCTCCCTCTCCATCCCGACCATAGCCAGCCTGCTCCTTGACGCCAAGCCTCTCTGTTAAGTCTGTGACAATGAAAAAGGCAGGTTCTGCTCTGCCGAGCTACGTGGCCAAGGTAGAAATGGGAAATGTGACTCTGGTTCATTTATACCATAAACGGCTTGTGTTTGGGACACAATGGGTCAAATGGGAGTGTTAGAGTTGGCCCATTACAGATAATGCAGTGTTAGACAAAAACTTTATTTTTTCCCTCTTGCAATTTCAAAGGCTAGTTCTGTCCAACATTCTATCCCATTGTAATGTTCACTTGGATGGTGGCCCTTTGGCGTAGCTCATCTGGGGCCTGAGCTCTGCAGTGTCTTTGCTGAGGGAACATCACCTACCACGACCCAGACTGTGTACCATGGCTGAAGCCAGGCTGGATGTGATGGACCAGCCACTTGAGGCTGAAAACAGATGATCAAGGATTGGTCCTCTGGACTAGACTGCAGCCAAGAAGGCCAGGGCAAACAACTGGGGTCCTGACCATATTTTCATATGGACAAGCTGCTCACAGCAGAGAGCACTGAACTAGCTTGGAGGCATGGCCAGCCATCCTATGAGAAGGACAAAGTCCAGGGGTGGAGACTTGTACTGTTGGAAAGTGGGGTCACCAGCCCAGAAAGAAGGAAGGTGCCACTTCCCCAAGAGTCTCATAGTCTGATCCCTAAAGTCTCACATTCACAACACTTTCTCTAAGGTCTCATTATAGGCTCAATAATCTTCATGTTAATACTGGATCTTAAAAACACTTGCTGATCCCAAAGAACGGCAAGTAGGGACTCAAACAGCGATTTGCACACCCATGCTCATAGCAGCATTATTTGAAATTGTCAACAGGTAGAGCAACTCGAGTGTTCACCAACAGATGAAAGAAGGAACAAGACGTGATACATGCATATAACGGGGCATCATTTAGCCTTAAAAAGGAAGGAAGTCCTGTCAAATGCTGCAACATGGATGAACCTTGAGGACTTTCTGCTAAGGGAAATAAGCCACTCATGAAAAGACAAACACTGTATGGTTCCACTTACATGAGATACTAGAGTAGTCAAATTCACAGAGACAGAAAGTGGACTGGTGCTTTCCAGGGGTGGAGGGGGGAAGATAATGGGGAGCTGGTGTTTAATGGTACAGAGTTTCCATTTTTCAAGATAAAAAGAGTTCTGGAGATTGGTTGCACAGCAGTGTGAGTGTACCTTAACCCTACTGAACTGTACCCTGAAAAGTGATTAAGATGTTAAATTTTATGTTATGGGTATTTTACCACAGTAAAAGCAAACAGACCAAAAGAAAAAAAAAGTGTTTGTTGAGTAATTCCCCCTTTTTCCCCTCAGCTACTCCACTGAGATGAATTGATGCTCTCGTCCTGATTCCAGAGCTGTTACTTGTAAACCCCGTGACCCTGGGAAGCACACAGACACTCTCTTCCTTCATGGGGAATTGGCAATAATAATAGTGACCTTGGAGGATCACATGAAAAGGGTTTTTGAATTCAAATGTGATTAACACTTAAGGGATAATGAGGATTGTAAAGCCATTATAACTCACCCGCCACTGAGGATGAGATCTTGCATTTTTTATGGATTAAATGTGGGAATGACTGGATGGATGAAGAGATGTGCCCAGGGCAGCCACTGACCCACTGTGCTGAGATGGAACAGTGAGCTCAGTGAAACTGGCCTTCAGGCCCCACTTGATTTGGAAATCTTCTTACCCAACCCAGACGCTCAGTGCCCTCATTCCAGAAAAGTGCCCCTTCCCAGAAAAGGTGAAGTTTTACACTCAGATCTCGGCTCACAGACATCTGGCAGGGTAGCTGCTCTTTTATGAGGAGCGCTCAGGAAGACAGAGCGCTGACTCCAAAGAGTAAACTTCAACGCTGGAAGTTCAGGCACTTGCGATTGTACAATATGGAAGACGTCCTGGGGGTAGGGGGCAGGAGGACAGAAGTGACTTCCTAGCCATCTTTGAATCACAGCATGCAGGTGGGTGCCCGGTCCACCACCAGCATCTGCCCACAGGGAAGTCGATAGTTCAGTGCTAACTAAGAACAAGGACTCGGGAACCCAACTAACTGGCTTTGGATTCTGGCTCTGCTACTCAGCAGCTGTGTGGTCTTCCACTTAGCGTGTAATCTCTCTGTGCTCCGGCTTCCTCAACTTTAAAACGAGGGTGTTGATAACAACGCCCACCTCACAGGTGTGTTGTAGGGATTAAACGAGTCTTTATTCACAGAGTGAGCAGAGAGCACTTAGCACATAGAAAGCGCTCTATAAATATTTGTTAAATAAAGCCCAGAAAAATGCTCAAACCCCAGATCTATTCCCTGGCATCTCCACCCCATTCCTTCTATCATCCTGATTTCCCAAGTAGAAAACGTACGCCTCCTCCACCCATGCCCTGATCACAACCAGATAAACCTTTCAGATCAGATTCTTGGCTACTAATAAAACTGGCATTCAGACCTCATTTTCTAGTTAGTTGCCTAATTTGGAGACCTTGTCAATTTGCATTACATAGAAATAATGCAATAGGACTTCAAAGCGAGTTGGAACCATGCCCCGCAGCCCACAGCTCTGAATCTTCCAAAGTGGGTTGGAACAATTGTAAATTATTTGAGAGCATGAAACTTCTCCCTTGCCAACTCTTATGAGCACTTGGCTAGAACACTTTTGGGGGTCACTGTATAGGAACAGATGCCAAAAGTGTGCTATTTTCTACCCATAGATGGAAGGCGAGCAAAATTAAATGTTTTCATCTTAATGATTTCAGTTATTCTGTTGTCATTGCTGCTCTTGTTCATTTCTTTCTCCTACTTCTTTTGTTATTTCTAATCTAGTAAAATCCCTGTTTGAGTTTCAGATAAAATTGTTAGAATGAACAAATACAACCTGTAACTAAATTTTAAAATATATATATTACAAGCCCCTAGAAGCCCTGTCATGACACCTTCTAGTCACTAACCCCCATGTCCCAAGCATGACCTTACTTTTTTATATATATTTTTTTATTAAAGAAAGTATAGTTGATTTACAATGTTGTGTGTGTTAACTGCTGGTGTACAGCATAGTGATTCAGTTCTACATATATATATTCTTTTTCATTTCATTTCATTCTTATTCATTATTATAAGCTATGACCTTACTTCCAAGGACAAAGAATAGTTTGGACTGTTTTGATACTTTACATGATTGCAGTATTATGGAATGTATGATTCTGTGTCTTTTTTCACTCAATGTTGGGTTTTCAGGATTCATCCACTTGGATGCTTTGTGTAGTTGTGGTTTGTTCACTCTCGTGGCTGTGTAGTATTCCACACCTTGATTCTGCCACAATTTATTCAGTGCGTCCTATTGCAATGGACATTTGTATAGTTTCCAGTCTGGGCTATTTTGGAATAGTGCTACTAGGAACCTTCTGGTATGTGTCTTTTGGTGAGTGTGTACAATCTAGCCTGTTTCGTACAGCTCTTTCATCTCCCCGCTTTTCTACCCAGCCTCCCTCCCCTTGTCACACTGAGGCAGGGTAACCAGAGTTGGGGGAGGGTGGGGAAGGGGAAAGGAAGGGCACCCTGACTGCCTGACTTCTAGCCTCCACCTCCATCCTCCCCAGCCAGCTTCCTCCGCCCCGTCTCTCCTACCTGGGGCTCCACCCACCTTCCTCTGCCCCGTCTCTCATACTTGGGGTTCTGCTACCCCAGCTGGTGGCTGCCTTCCTGCTGATGTGCTTCCCCATGACTCTTTCTTGGAGCTCCCACTCCTGCACTGAGATGATGCCACATCCTCCTTCTCTCAGCTGCAGGTCAGAGTTCCTGGGACCTCAGGTGAGCCCTCCGAAAGCAGACGCCTAACATCAATGGATGCTCACCTGTCCCATGTCTTCACTGGGTGCCATGATTCGCTGGCTCTGCCAGACTTCCTTCCATCCCTCATAGCCGTGTCTCCCAGGCTTTTGTCACCACAGCAAACTTGTCTTAACCACTTTTAGTAGTTAGGAGTGTGGGCCTTGAGGGCAGGATATCTAGATTTGAACTCTGGGTTGAGGCTTTAGTTGTTGTAACCCTTGCAAGTAATTTAATCTCTCTGTGTCTCAGTCTTCTCATCTGTGGTAATAGTAATAATACACAAAGAGCTCATAATATGACTGTTGAGTTAAATGAAATAATACATTTATTATTCTGCTAGTCATTATCATATATGCTCTGTATTGTGTATGCTGCTTTTTGCTCAAGAGAAATCTTTTTTTTTTCAATTCTTCAAAGTCAGCCAGTTCTTGTCATAAAAATTACATTGAGAATGCTCTTGAGAGGTAATCAATCAGCCTGATTCTTTCACCCTTTTTGAATACAGTGTAAAGACACAGGGGTTGGAAAATATTCACATTTTTAAAAAAGGACACAGGGTAATAATTTATATATGCACATATGTGATTTTCATTTTAGAAAAATCAAAGAAATATATAGAGAAAGATACTGCAAAGAAAGATATCAAAAGGGTAGCAATATTTTCCTTTGGATGGTGATATTCTGAGTGATTTTCATGGTATCCCTTATATTTTTCTACAGCCCCTGATATATATAGATACACAGACACATGTAAACACATATAATTTTATATATATACAATTATAACCAGAATTTGAAAATAAACCTAGTTTGATCAATGGAAAGGAAATCAGATTAATGGGCTAGTTATCAGAGAGTGGAGTCAGAAATGGTTTAGTATTAGCCTCCTGGGTTTCACTTGTTTTTTCTGTGCAAAAACAGCTTGGGAGCAAGGAGGACTGGGTGCCCCACCCAGATGACCCCCTGGAGCACCTCTTGGTACCTGCACCAGTTTGACCGTAGGTGCGTGAGCGCAGCAAGTCCAGCCCAACCCGAGAAGGGCGTGGTGACCAGGGGCACAGACCCCTCAGGGGGGCAAGTCTGAGTCACACTGCCAGGCCATCGAGAGCCACAGAGCTGCCGCTTGGGGGTGACAGGAAGGTGGAATGAATGGCCAAGAAAGATGATGAATAGCATGGTTCTAAGACCAGATGCAACAGCCAGGACTCCAGCTCGTCTTACTAGCCTTCCTCCTCTACGTTCCTCCCTGGAAAGAGGCCTAGGCAGCTGTGGAAGGTGCTGCTTCCAGAATGTGTATGATGAGTGGATCCAATTGCACAGACAGTGACCTATGGTGGTTGCTGTGACACATCACCTACGTCCCCTTTCGGGAAGGGCTTGTGGCCCAGCTGCTCAGAGTGCTGACGGTGACTGCCTTCAGCTGTCAGCCCTTCATGGCAGAGAAGTGACAGCACCAAATCTGTGATTAAGAAAGATTTCTCTGACAGTTGTTACAGGGAATAATCTAGATCTGTACACATGCATATGGAGAGATAACCAAAACAAATCTTGAGTGTAAAAATCAAGATGTAGAAAAATGTATCTAGAATGTAGCCATTTGTGTAAACCTTGGAACACATACCAAACAGAACCATATGGGGGGTGTGGTAATAGCTCAGGGGTAGAGAGCATGCTTAGCATGCACGAGGTCCTGGGTTCAATCCCCAGTACCTCCATTTAAAAAAAAAAGAACCATGCATTGCATGTGGATACGTATATATGTATATCAACATATACAAAATGAACACAATAGATACATTTGTGTTCATTTTGTAAACATTCAAGGGCATAAATATTTTGAATTAGTCAGGTTTTTTTTTCTTTTTTTGCTGTGTAACAAATAACCTCAGTATCTTAGTGGGTTGCAGTAACAAATGTTTATTTTTACTCACATTACATGAGGGCTGCAGGTTTGCCAGGCTCTGCTCAACTCTGCCAGGCTCTGTTGGGCTGTGGTAGGTTATGTCCTGCCTCCAGGTAAAACAACAGAATGAGAAGGCATTGTGGGGAAAAAAAATTAAAATAACACAATCTACCATACACACCAAACTTACAATGATGATTGCCTCTGTAAGAGCAGGAAGAAGAGTGAGAAAAGGAGTTCGTGAATAAAGAGGATGTTATTTGGAAGAGTGACATAATTTTAGAAAAGACTTGATGCAAATATGACAATTCTGGATGATGGAAATATAGATGATTGTTTAATTATCCTTGGGAATTTGCTTTCTATTTTTGCAGAAATCATAGGTTGATAAGGGAAGACATTAAAGATGGAGTTGGGAGGGGGTAGGAGGTAGAATTCCAGGTAAAATGATAAAGACCTGAACCATGACCAAGAGTAGAAAGGATATCAGGGAGTTACTGAACAGCTAGAGTTTATGAGATCTGATGACCAATTACATGTGAAGGGTAAGAGACAGATGAGTTAAGAATGCCTCCAAAGAGGAATCCTTACTGACTGCGGGGCTCCCAGCTCAAGTGTCTGGGTGTAGGAGGGACCATTTTCTAGGCCAAGGAGCAGAGGAGAGGCAGGTCCTGGGGTAGGTGGGCCAAGAGGAGGTGATGCCCGTCATTCAAGCTTTGGTTGATAACTCTGAATCTTATTATTATTTTACTTTTTTCCTGTTCATTTGTTTACTTAATCGTTTCTTTGCTTATTATTTCTCACTGTCAGTGTGCAAACCAGGAGTACACACACCGAGCCTTAGCTATTTTTTTGTAACAAGGCCCTTGATGCTGTGAGTTCTACAAAGACAAGGCCAATGGAATAGTGTAGGCTGGTCAGGGACTGAGTTGCTTGGAAGAAGAAAGTGACCCCAGTGACAATTCAATGATGGACCAGCACATACATATTGCAGACTTCTTAACTTCGCTTAGGACCCTCATTTACCATCATTAAACACATTTATGTGTTTATTTAATATGAACCTGGGGCTTCATACAGAGAAATGCTTCCATGAGAGCTACTAGACAGCAAAACAAGTCTTACAGAGTCTCAGTCCTTGTGACCTTCTTTTGATATGGGGTTCATATTTGAAACCACTGTTCATTTCTCTCTGTCATTTTATCTCACCTTCAGCTGTTCTGGAGGAAGTCCCCCCGCCCTGACTCCTAGGACCTCCCAAGGGAAATTTTTAAACAAGTCAATCAATATTTAATCTCCAAATTGTTTTTTTTTAAATCTCTCCAGTGCTTTCACATGATGAAATAATGAACAAAAAGGAAAACCAGAGAGCTGTAGCTCATTTTACGTGTAGAAATAAATCCTGAGCAGCAAAAGGACCCTTTTTTTCTGGTTAAAAGCCAGCCTGACATTGTACCTGGTTGTGTCTTAATTCTTCTTTGCTGGGTTGTACTTGAGGAAGAGACTGGAAGCTAACGGCTAACTCCTTACCCACCCCTACAACTCTATCCCATCCACAGCCCATCTCCACTATCGCCTACATCTCTAGCTCACATATCCAGCAATGAAGTGCTGCAATCTTATTCCACTTAAAAACAGAACTGCAAGAAACAGTGGTCCCCTGAAACTGCCTGGACCTCACCTGCAGCTTCCGTGCCAACTGTACAGAGAACGTAATACAAGAAATGCTGTGCTTGGAGACCCAGTCTCTCCTTTCCATTGTGGTTTTGAGCAAACCACATAATCTTTCAGAGGTTCCATTACCTCATCTCTAAAATAGGGAGAGTAATAACCATGATGCAGATTTTTTTTTTTTTTGAGGACCAAGTGAAATAAAGTATGTTAAAGCGCTAGTGTTTGTTAGAGCAGAGCTTCTCAGAAATTGATGCGAGAACAAATAACATGGGAATGGAGTACAGATTCTCATTGTAGGTCAGGAGTGGAGCCTGAGATTCTGAATTTCTCACAAGCTCCCCGGTGATGTCAAAGCTGCTGGTCATATACCATAATGTGAGTCAAAGGCTATTTTCTACCCTGTCTGTTACGGTAGCCACTGGCCACATGTGGCCCTTCAGACTTATATTAATTTAAATTAAATAAAATTTGAAATCCAGTTTGTTAATTGCAGTAGTAACATCTCAAGTGTTCAGTGGCCATGTGGCTAGTGGCTGCCATATTGAACAGCACACAGAGAGAACATTTCCATCACCATAGAAAGTCCTATGGGACTTTGCTGTGTTAGAGCATCACCGAGATGTCAGAGAGCCATTGGGCAATACTCAGACAGCACATAATGAGCACGTTCCATGCACCAATTTCCCAGGCCCCTGAAATACAGAAATTAGCAAATCAGAGAAAATTCTTGCTCTCATGGAGCTGACCTTCTAGTGATTATTGATTTGAAAAAATAAGAGATCCTTATTCGATGGATGTAGGCATGCCTGCTTTCCCATAAATGGACTCTAACTTTATCCTATGACAACCTCACAACAGAACCCAACAGTTGTATCTCCCCAAAGTATAGCCACTCAGATAACTGTTAAGTAAAGAATTGATCTGAAGATTTTACTGAAGATTTCTTAAAGGGTGGTAAAGGGAAGTATCTATTACATAGCACACTTTTCAATATTTTTAATATTAAAATGTTAAATTTTAATATTTAAGATTAATTTTCTCTTTACTTTTTCAATTACACAAGTAATAAATGGCAAATAGGATTTTACCTCCTTCCCACCCCTAAATTCCCAAAAATATCTCATGTGCTTCTTCCTAAATCTTTCTCTCCCTGACCACCCACTACAAAGATCTCCCCCAATGATCCTCGTTTTTATGCAGAGAAATTTATCTCTGCCCAGTTTTTCAAAGTGTGCGTCCCTGTACCTCTTACTTCTCTGGGTCCCACCACAGCTTTAACTAGAGCAAGAGATGAAGTCCACGTACCCTCACACTGCTGACAATGGGACACTGATGATGTGTTGGGGCCAGCTCACAACAACCCACAGGCGCCAACAGAGAACATTTCCCAACTTCTCATTCAGTGATCTCACGTTGTAAAGCTTGCGACTGGTCATGGTGGGGTATTAGTTACACTGCAGCACCTGGCACATGTGACAAATCAGAGAGCCAGTTGTTAAACATTTACTAACACACCACTGGGTGCAGAAATTGTGGGGAGATGACATGGTGCCCGGCGTCACTGAGAACTTGTTTGGAGGAGTCTCATTCTGCAGCCCCGGATGCTTCTTTCTCTTTGTTTTCTGCTATGGAGTCTGACCTGGGAAATCTGCCTTCAATTCTCTGAGGGGGACCCTTCCTGAGAGGGGCCCCTCCTGAGAGGAGATACAGGAGAAGTAGCCAGAGAATCATTTGCTTGGTTCAAATGACATGAAATGGTTCAAAACATCATTCCATGGCTTAAGACGGAGTGACCCCCCAGTGCCAGGAAAGACATCAGGCAGACAGTGAGACACGAGCCAACACCCCCCCACACACACACCCCACCCCACCTGACACTCGCTTGCCTGCAGGTGTGCTTCCTTTGGTTTGGGGTCAAACCAGTGGAACTCATTTCGTCTGTGACTATTAAATTGAAAACCCCAAATGTGCAGAGGTGATAAGGAAAAGCCGGGCTTACTTTTTCTATCTCACAACCATCCTTAGTGGGTCATAACTATCAAGGGAACACTCTGAAAGTGATGGTCACCTCTGCTGAGAACTAGGGGTGGGGGTGGGGAATTAAACACGATGATGCAAAAGTCATTCAGGGGACTTGACAGAAGCTCTGGGGACGGCAGCCCCCGGACAAGCTTCTCTTCAGCTCTGTTTTCTTTCTTTCAGAGAAAGTGTGGCAGAGACTGAGGCTAGGGGTAGCCTTGTGGATTGCAGTGGGAAGGGCCCCCTAAGAGACTCCTGCCTCCAGTCCCCTTGTTTTTCACTTCCCTCTTCTGTTTCCTCTGAAGGCTGACCTTGACATTCTGCAAAGCCTCTTTTGCTTTGGATCAAAGTCCTGGGAGTGGAGAGGGAGCGAGAGTGGGGAGGGTCCCACTGTGATATATCCTCTGGCATCAGCAGGGCCCCAGGCTCACCCCCTCGCACCAGCACTGGGTGTTAGGTTCTCCCCGAACCCCCTGCACCTGAGGCTTCAACGAAGGGGCCACAGAGATGGAGGCAGCTACCGAGGAGCAGGGGCTGCCCTGGCTGAGACGCTGGGAGAGAAGGAGAAGCGGCACCTCCGGGAAGCATAGGCTCCATGGAGGAGCCTCCCCAGCCCCTTGGCCCTCAAATCACTCCTCTGCTCCTTTATTCTATTTGGGTCAATTTCGGGCTCTTTCTCTCCTAATTATAGTCTACAAGGGCCAAGTTTTCAATGAGTTGGCACCTAAATTGAGGCAGCACTTTTTTCTCACTGCAGTTTGGGTTTTTTTCTTTTTTTTTTTTTCCTTTTTCTTTTTCTTTTTTGTTTTGTTTTGTTTTGTTTTGTTTTGTTTCCCCCACTGGTATTTAATAGCAGAATTAACCAAGACAGCCAACTCAGGGGAATCAGCGTGCCTGTAAGGATGTATCAGTGCTACCGGAGGGAAATGTCTTCATAAGGTGACCCGCTTAAAGGTAGATCCAGATGTAGAATGTCAACTAGGAACTCCGTTTCTCTAACATCTCCATTTTCCTACCGTGAAATAGAAATAATAATAGTACTATCCTCATAGAACTAAGATAAGGATTAAATTAGATGCGATATGCAAAGTGCTTAGAGCAGTGCCTGGCATATAGGAGATGCTCAAGATCTGCTGGAGCTGTGGTTGTGGTTGTTGCGCTTGTCTAACATTCTGTCTTACAAACAGGATGAGGTGCCAGCAGCATCCCTGAGGATCGGCTGCTGGAGGGTCACTGAGTGACAGGATGTGGGCAGGAACAGCATTGATGGCAACAGTCAAAGGACAGAAGCCATCTCAGGCAGCTCAGGCTGCTATTATAAAGCTACCGGCGACTGCAGGGCTTAGACCACAAATGTTTATCGCTCACAGTTCCGGAGGCTGGGAAGTCCAAGATCAAGATGCAGATTCAGTGTCCAGTGCAATCCCTTCCTGCTTTGCAGACAGCTGCCTTTGCGCTGTGTCCTCATGTGACTGAGAAAGGGATTATCTCTCTGGTATCTCTTTTATAAGGGCACTAATCTCACTTGTGAGGGTGCCATCTTTATGACCTAATCAACCCCCAGAGGTCCCACCTCCACATACCATCACATTAAGGATTAGGGCTTCAATATATGAACTGGGTGGGGGCACGGGGCACAGACCTTCCATCCACAGCAAAGGCAGAGAGCAAATGTCACCTTATCATGGGGGTCTTCCCTAACCACTGCTAAAACATCACACACAGACACTCACACTGACCACTATCTGATACATATACCCTATTCTAATATGACATTCATCACCCCCGATATACAGTTGTTTGTGATCTGCCTTTATTGTCAGCCTCTAACCTGACTCTGAGCTCCACAAGGGCCAAAATTCTGTTTGTTTTTGTTTGTTTGCTGCTTTATCTCCAGAGCCTAGAATAGGACTGGCAATACCAGGCCTCAATAAATATTTGTTGCCCAAAGGAATGAGTGAATGAATGGGCATATTGTTCTGTGTCCAGGTGCCCTTGGTCTAGTCTTTAGGGAAAGATGAGTAGTCAATGGAAAAAAGAAAGAATATCAAGAGAGCACATTTTTCAAACAAAAATTCTATGTCATATGGGGGCAGAGTTATATGCGGTAATAAGTTGGAGCAATGAACACAGCCATCTCCAGGACAAGGTAGCAGAGTGTGGTGTGGGCACAAGGCTGCTTCTGGACAGCAACAGAATGTGGTGATGGAACCAACAACACTGGCAGGGCCGGGTGGGGACCTAGCATCAGGACAGCATTCAGACTCAGTAGACGGTGGTGGTGGTGGTGGTGGTGGCGGTGGTGGTGGCGGTGCCCTGCAAGGGCACAGCTGGGACTCAGACAGCCTTAATAGCTGATGCCATCGCCCTCTGCTGCACATTAGGCTGGAACTGATAGCTCCTGTGGCCGGTGGCAGCAGCACCCTGGATGGCAGGTGCAGCAGTGGCCGGCAGCACCTGTGTCTAGTGGGTGCCAGACCCTTTAGTGACAAAGCCAACAGGAAAGCCAGAGGAGCACCAGCCTCAAAACCCCCTGGGGCAGATCCCATGAAGGAAGCCCTAGATGAGACCCCATCAGCTGACAAATGGTACCCAAGAGTAGAGTGTCTACCAGCATGCAGAAACACATCAGGAGACCCGCAGGAATACCAGGAGGGTATCTTAGAGAGAGCTGAAGACCCCGAAACTGTGGAGGGGGCACGAGCCAGAGAAACACTGGTTTTGTTAGTAGGGCCCTGGTATAGAGGGGAAAACTTGGATTAAACATTGTACTTGGATTAAACATTGTCCTAACCACCTCTGTATGCTCTCCCCAGCAAAACAGACATATTCTGTTAGGTTCTGCTGACCAGACGCACTCACCAAGGTGAGAAGTGGGGAGGAAAGTGAACGCCATTCCTTTCCTGGCCCCATTAGTGGTTCACCAGAGGGAATGTCAGGACCCAGGCCACTGCTGGGGCAGCAGCCGACTTCTGCATTTTCTGGACCCTAGGGAACATCATCTCTCTCTGCTTTCTGCTCCCCCAGCCCTTCCAATAACTTTGTCACCCAACTCCTATGTTAAATATCTTCCCACCTAAAGACCTAGAGTGGCTTCTGTCTTCTGACTGATAAAAATATGTATCATCCATTTGTTTAATGGTTTATGGTTTTTAAAGTATTTCAAATGATATTATTTAAATTCTATAACGATTCTGTAAGGTTGAGAAGACAGGATCATTGTGACCATTTTTATAGGGGTTAGAAAAACAGAGAGACTAACAGGAACTTCACTGCAGGTTCTGTCTTTTTTTCTGAACATCTGAGTGATTTGGGTCCCCTTACCTAATCTTTCCATGACTCAGTCTCTTCTCCTTTGAAGCAACTGGACTAGAATCATTAGCTTTCAAACAGTTTTCACTGAAACTCACACACAAAAAAACTATTTTATATCACTACCCAGTACTTACATCTGCATGTATATAAAAAACAAAAGTTATAGTTTCATGAAATAGGACCCCTAAGAAGCACAATAGACCCTGATTCTTTTTTTCTATTTATTCTATTTGTTTTTATGATGCTCCTGGTAACTGTTATGGACGAATGTGTATGTTCCCCTCAAATTCATATGTTGAAATCCTAACCTCCAATGTGATGGTATTTGTAGGTGGGGCCTTTGGGAGGTAGTTAGGTCATGTGGATGGAGCCCTCATGAATGGGATTTGTGCCCTTATAAGAGACACCCTCAGAGAGCTCCCTAATTGCTCTCTTTCTGCCGTGTGAGGACATAGTGAAAAGTCAGCAATCTGCAGCCCAGAAGAAGCATTCACCAGAACCCAAACATGTAGGCACCCTGATCTCAGACTTCCAGCCTCCAGAACTGTGAGAAATAAATTTCTGTTATTTAAGCCACCCAGTCTATCCTAATTTATTCTAGCAGCCTGAACAGACTAAGACAGTGATCTGCTACATTGATTTCAAGACTCAAGTACTTGGGAAAAGTAATATCTGTTTCCTGAGCCTCAGTTTTATCATCTGTAAAACAGGAGAAATAATACCTCCTTTATAGGGTTATGAATACAGTTCAGTGAGGACTAATTCTAGCTCAGGCTTTAGCCTCAGGTTGATGTTAGATTGACCCCTGAAACTCAACTGGCAGAATTAGATCATACCTGGTAGTATGGTTACATTAAAATAAAGAACAGGGTGTGAAAACAGCCCGGGTGAAGAAAACCTGAATTGTTTACAAGAATACTAGCTCTGCCAAGCAGTTCAAAAGCTCCCCTTCAGTTGCCAAGAATTCCATGTAGAAACAGTCCTGTGGCATTGTACATGCTTGGGGTCTGAGGGTGAAAGGAAAACAGCTCAGATTGGGAAAGGACATAATACCACCAAGCAGCGAGCCAGTAGCTGTGTAAGTGAGAAGTGGCCTTATTTTAAATGTCTATGCAGTGTCCCACTGGGGTATCTTATAGTCAGAATGTCTTTACAAGTTTCTAGTTGCCAAATACCTGCCTTCTGCTTTACAGCAATGTTATTCAATTGTTTTGCTCGCCAAGCAGTTGTGAGCAAACTGGATTTTTATAAATCAGCTATCACCCTCCCCCACTGGCTTACATTATAACTCACAGAGGTTTTGTTTTTAATTCCTGATTCGTTTTCAACCCTACATTTCATAGACAGTTTCCCTGCCTCCTCTACCCTGCCTGCATCAGTCGGGGTTCTTAGGTGAGAAAAGCAGAAGGCGTCCTAGCCGTTTACAGAGAAAACGGGATGTATTCAAGGATATGAGGTCTCTTACAGAAACTCCTGGAGGGAGATTCAGGCTGAGAGTTCATGAACACGTGAGACATGCTGTGGGGCAGCTCCAGCCAAGGCATCGGCACTGTCACTGGATACAGATCCCATGGTCCCCACCGCCACGCCCAGGTGCAGCATGCCAGCCCTCTCCCTCCTCTGTTTTTGGTAGCTGGATGCCTCGCTGCCCTGTCATCTGAAAACTAGATTCTGGCAAGCAGCTGATTCCCCATATTTCTTTCTTCCAGTTTAAAGTGTGATGTGGGTGACTGATTGGAGAGGTCAAGATCACACATCTGCAACTTAGCTGCAAGGGAGGCTGAGAAAGAAAGCCTGGCTTCTATGTAAATTGGTGGGGGGAAGTATTCATATCATGGGACTTTCCCCCCAAAATGTGGATGCTCATAAACCCTGATAATTGTCTACAACACACCATCTTTACACAATCCCTCTGTCAGTGTACGCGAAGATCTTCAAAATGGAATTAGAGACTTAATAAGCAGCTACTATTTCATGAAACCAAAAATGTGTTCAGTACTTTGTGGAAGTTTGTTCATGTAGAAAAGCAGTTTCATACAAAAAATTTACCTTTGAAGGAGTTAACTACTTATTCAAAAAATAGACAACTAGATGATACTAAGGATGGTGCATTCCAGTGGAGCAGACCTTTGACATTCAGAAGGACAATATCTGGAGATCTTTGGCATTCCCAGATTTGAAAATATGGATAATGTGTTCACGGAGAATCACACGTTTCCTGTGCAAATCCTCATTGCCTTTTCAATTTTTATTTATATTTTCTCATTAATCTGCGGCCATTTTAAAACAGAGAAACAGAGTTTGTTTCATTTCCTAAGGATACAGGAACAGAGATGTACAAAGAAAGCTGCAATGAGAATGCAGGTGATGAACTAAGGGTGCTCAGTGGTAGGGTCACTCAGGATCAAATAATGTGCTTAAAGAATTAGAGAAATAAGGTCAGGGAAGGTTCAATAGAGGAAGCAAAAAATTCAAACACTTTCCCATCATCTATAAAAAATAGTGTGATCTGGTCCATAGCCATTACCCATTACTGTATCCACATCCATTATCTGACCTCATCTGTGCTATTCTCCCCTTCATTCACTATACCTCAGCCTCTCCATGCTTCTCTCTGCTCCTCTACTGCACTAACTTTTCCTACCTCAGGGCCTTTGTACTTGCTGTTCCCTCTCCCCAGAATGACCTTCTCCCCTGATCTTTGCATAGCTTGTTCCTTCTCTCATTTGGGTCTCAGGTCCAATGTCACTTTCTCCAAGAGGGCTTTCTCTCAACACGCGGGTACATGGCCACCCTCTCCCTCTGCTCTGTAACACATCTCGGGTTTTTTTCCTTTAAGAGTACTTATTATTATCAGCAGTTACTTCATTTATTTTTTTCCAATTAACTGTTGGTCTTTTCCTTCTGGAACATAAAAACCATGAGCAGGAATGTTGTCTGACCAACTCACTTCATCTGAGACCATGAGGTGCTTAATAGTTATGGACTGAACAAATGGGTTAAATCTTAAAGGATAAACAAAGGTTTGTAAAGAAAGAAGATAGGGACAGACATTCTAGTCTGAGAGAACAGAAGAACATATGTAGTCAGCACTGAGGAATAAAACAGCTTGACGCTTTGGGGAAGAGGAAACATGTAGGCAGGCAAAGGTCAAGAAAGCCTTGTCTGCCATGCTGAAGAGTGGGAACTCCTTCCTGGGGGGAGTGAGGGGTGATTGCAAGGTTCTAACCAAAGGTAGAAGGAAATATACTGAGATGGGAGCATGAGATTAAGATGATGGAACAAGAGGGTACTTAACATCAGGCTGAAGTCCTTGTGTTGGATCTGCTACAGGCATTCTTAGAAAGCCAGGTCATTACAAATGCTTGGAAAACACCGTGTAAGATATGCTGGGGTAGAGAGAAGCTAGAGTCTATACTAATTAGGAGTCACGCACATCCAAGACAGTATGCATGGGGTCTAAACAAAGATGGCATAATTAACAAGGACAAATGAGAAGCCAGGAGACATTTTAAAGAATCCATAGGATTTGGTAACTGACTGGCTGTTGGAGTCAAAGGAAATGCTTGGGTTCTGGTGAGAACCCTCTTCCGGACTGCAGACTGCTGACTTCTGATTTTATCCTTACATGGCAGAAAGAAGGCTAGAGAACACACTGGGGTCTCTTCTATAAGGGAACTAATTCAATTCACGAGGGCTCCATCCTCATGAACTAATTACCTCCAAAGTCCCCACCTCCAAATACCGTTGGGATTTCATCACATGAATTTGGGGGCACACAAGCATTCAGCCCACTGCGTTGGCCATGACCCTCCCTTTCCTCCCCCTGGCTCCTGCTTGTCCCTGGAGCCTGGTTCTCCAGCCATCTCTCCATTTCTGTGATCTATCTCACCTCCTTCTGGTATGTTCACTTTCCACTCGAGTTAACCAGACTTCCTTCTATCTGCAGCCAGGAACCCCAACTGGCCCAGCACCTAATACATGAAAGTGACTTACAAAATGAGACCAGAACCAAAAAATGAACAAAACAAAACCCGAGATCGTTTGATTGTTACTTGAAGAATCTGAAGCAGTGAAAATAAAGAGAGAAGCATTTTTCCAAGTATATGGCAGTTGTATCTATACGATAAATGGCTCCTGAGCAGAAATCCCTGTATTCAGAATGAATGTTAATAAAAAGCAGCTGGAATAGTCATAAGCCGCCAGCCCATCCCTCTCCAGTACTCCGTATACTCCTGCAGTTTAAACCAGAGCAATAATATCCAAGTAATTGTGTGGAGTGAACACTCATACATGCCCAGGAAATAGCTGAGGTTTAATTCACAAGTCACAGGAGGCCCCCAGAGATAAAAGCTGGGCTGTTATAAAGCAGTCGGAAGAGATAAATTGCTACAGAACATAAAAGTTAAATTCTCTTTTTTAAGGTGGGGAGGGGGGCCTTAATTGGTACAGTAGGTGATGGGACATGATCTTCAGGACTTAATAAAGTTTTAGATGATGTGAATCAAATCTGAGGTCATTTGCAAAAGCGTTTTTCAGTATGAGTCATGTTACCCGGAGGTGCCGCAGCGCGGTGGATGCCTGCATTAACCCGGAAGGATGTTCTGCTTGTCAGGAAGCAAAGCTCCTGGAAAACCTATCATGTGTTACATACAAAATGTGGGTTTGACAGCCGCCCCGAGCAGTGGAGGAAAAGAAGAAATTCAGTAAACACAGAAAAACAGGCAGGTAAAGGTGGAGGTGGAAGAGGGTTGTATCGTCTCATCACCTCCTGGTCCATCTCACACCGGGGTTTCTGCAATGGTTTCCTAACGTCTCCTTGTTTTCACTCTTATCCCTTGTGGTCTCTTCTCATCCCAGCAGCCAGAGTGATCATTTCAAAACCTAAGTCAGATTATGTTCCCAGTCAAACTTTCCAATGATTCCCTATCTCATTCAGAAGAAAAGCAAGGTCCTTACAATGGCTTACAAGACCCTAATGATCTGTCAGTTTCTCCCCCCCCACACACACACACAGAGCCACACACACACACCTTTGTGACCTCACCTTGTGCTACTCTCCTGCTTACTCACCTCCAGCCAGACTGATGTGTTTGTTGCTCCTTGAACAATACCAAGCGTGTTCCCGCCTTAGGGCCTTTGCTGGAGCCGTTTCCTCTGCCCAGAACACCCTTCCCTTAGCCACCCACTTAGCTGACTCCCTCAGGCTTCCTTAAGTCTGTGCTCAGGTGTCCTCTTCCCCACCAGACCTACCCCATCCTCTCTATTTAAAATTGCAACCTGCTGCTCCCCTGCACACTCCTGATCCCTTCTCACGTTCTGTTTTTTCCCTCACATGTGTCCTCTCCTAATACTTTTTGTTCCATTTCTTGATTGTTGTCTGTCTTCCCTTCTTAACATAAAAATAAGCCCCACAATCACAAAGATTTTCTGCATTTTTTTCCATTACTAGATCCCCATAGCCTAGAACAGTACTTGGCATTTAGTAGATGCTCAATAAATATTTATTGAATAAATGAAAGAATGTCTCAAGGGAGAAGCATAGCCAGGCAGAAAATAGAGAAAGTCGTCCTGAGTTTCTAAAACTCGAAGCTTCCAAGTGACAGGAAGGATAGGGTGCAGACAAAATGTTTAGAAGAAACTTGGAAGGGAGAAGTGTTCCTCCCTGCCCACTTACTAGAAAAATATTTGAGGGGGTTGGAAAACAGTGATGAGAGCAGAGCGTGGTGAGTTCTGGACAGTGAAGTCTATGTCTCGTCTTGTGGACTCAGGCCTCAAGACCCATGAGGGGGATGCCTGGGCGCTGCATCCACGCAGAGAGGACCAAAAACAGTATCTCAGAGAGGTGCACACCCAAGAGCAAGTGGAACAGCAGAGAGAGGTACAGGACCGAAGATGGCCATGTGGCCAGAAAAGAGGGTGGTCTCAGTGAAAACCTGTGTGCCCAGCTGTCCCCTCCCCAAACCTGACAGTATGTAACCAACCTCCATCCAAAACTTCATACCACCCTAAGAAAGTATAGTGGTCCCAAAAGATTGATTGCATTTTCCCACCATCCCAGTGGGATAAAGGTAGAAATCATAACTAAGTTGGGTTATGTGAAATTAAAATTCTATTTCCTGCATGCCAAAGCTCCAACCTGCCTCATTTTATTTTATGTCAACACAAGCACTAATATTTTAAGGCATGGGATAAATTGTAAAGACATTTTGGTCATGTGCCAGGCAGAGACCAACTTCTCCCCAGGAGCCTGGGACAGGCACTCTGCGTCCTCTGCTCACCTTGTGTGCCCTTCTGTAGGGAAATCAGAGAGGCACTGGGCGCTGCACACAGCTGAGTAATTGCCATGGCAACCAGAGGCCCATCACCTGAGCTTTATTCCAAACTGCTTCATCAGGAGTGAATTGCAGACAATCTCAGAAAAATGGAACATGGAAAATTCATATTCTGTCTCTCTTTCTTTGTTTCTCCTCCTTTCTCATGTTTTGATACTGGAGTTCTAAAAGTGACCCACCCCTTCTCCTCCTAGAATTATTCTGAGTGCCTTTTATTTCTTTCTCTGATGTGCCGTCTGATTCATGAGTCCTTGTGCTTGACGAGGTGAGGGATTGGGATAGAATTAGCACACAGCAGATCCCCTGGGGGCCATCCCCCGTGTCACACGTTGGCAAGGCTGGCAGAATGACGGTGTGTCCCTGAAGAGGCCACCCTGGGGTGAACACATCTCTGGGCTGTTGAAAGGGATCCATGACCCTGTCACTCTATTGTCTGGAGGGGACCATAACCGAGATAGAAAAGTTGTCATGTCAGGCTGTTTCTGAGACTTGGAGTTGTGTTAATGAATAAATGATGACTTGCCAACCAGATCTTTGTGGGTTTGGTTTTTTTTTTTTTTTTCCTCTCTTATCTATCATTTAAAGTAGAAGACAGTAAACAGGAAATCATGTGGAGTACAGTTCAGGTGATGGGTTCTTTGGTTGCTATGGTGATAACTCGGCTATGAGTCGATGTCCCTTCTGAAAACAGTTCTCCTCCTTTGTAAGCTTACGAAATCAACCACAGAGCATGTCTAAAACATTTATTCCAGGGGACATTTCGTCCCCGGGATCTGATTCAGGAGGGATGGCCAGAAGGTCCAGGAATCTGTTCTTAACAAGCACCCTCTCCCTGAGCTGATTTTCTCTAGTATGGTCTTCACACCACACTGCAAGGAATCCAGGACTTCCAAAAGCTGTTCCTGTGAGTAACGTTCTGCTCCAACAGCATGGGTGCGGTACCCGCCAGTGAGTCCCAGCTGATCTGGGGGTGGAAAAGCATGGTTGCAGTGGGGTCTGCTACTTAAGTGTGTGACCTTAGGCCAGAAACGCGACCTGTTTTTCCATCTTCAAGTCCCTTATGCAGGGATACTTAGAACGCTTATGAATGAATAACTGACACAAAATCACTAACCCCTGAATATCCAACATTCACACAGGTAGACAAAGATAAATTAATTCTTGTCTGGCTCCTCTGAAAACAGACATCACTCTTTCAGAAACCTTGCAATAATGATTTTTGGGGAGAAGACACTCATTCTCATGTGGAAGGAAAGTTGTCTCCTAACTTGATGCTGAAATTGCATAAGAAATAGGTTTTATATCTCCAAGTCTCCGGTTGTAATAAAAAGTAATATAGATTTTATGAAAACTTCTGTTACTTTGCCTTAAGGGGATATACATACACATTTTAGTGTCAAAGATGTATAATCATGGCATATATGGTTATACTGGGCTGCAGAGAAATGAATGGAATTGAATTAACTGTTGGAACGGAACTAAATCTGTTGCTAATTATCCCTTGTAAAAGAACAACCTTTTAGGTCAGTTATAGCTTATAGATGAAATTCTGGGTTTCAAACAGAAAAAAAAAAAAAAAGGATCATAGAATTTCAGGTTGAAAAAGACCTAAGAGATCCTTCACTACTATTATTTACATTTACAGATTCTCAGAATTACCCAAATTATGTCGTACCAGAGTTTTATCATGCTGACTGTAATGAAATAGGTTCATAGGGCTTCAAATGTCTTTGTCATTCAGGTTTTATTTATTTGTTTGTCATTTCTTTGCCTTTTAGTATTTGGATTTGACTTCTTCAAACTCCATTTTGTTTTTTTTGTTTTGTTTTGTTTTGCTTTAGAAAATGGAGTCAGATGAAGGAAGTTGTTTAAAATAATAGAAAAGTAAGCTGATACCAGGACCTTGGCGAAAAACAAACAAAAAATACCAAACACATTTTTTAAGGGATAATAAGACTGTCTTAGCTTGGGCTACTATAGTAAAACATCATAGACCAGTGGCTTAAAGAACAGGCATTTCTCAGAGTTTTTGAAGTTGAGAAGGCCAAGATCAAGGTGCCAGCAGATTCCACTCCTGGTGAGGGCCCCCTTCACAGCTTGCACAGGGCTGCCTTCTCACTGTGTCCTCACATGGGGGAGAGAGAGAGAGATCTGGTCTCCCTTCTTCTTCTTACAAGGGCACTAATCCCATAATGGGGGCTCCATCCTCATGATTTCACCCAAACCTAATTACCTCCCTAAGGCCCTACTTCCAAATACCATCATACTGGAAGTTAGGGCTTCAGCATATGAATTTGGGGAGAACACAAACATTCCGTCCATAACAATGGCCTTGCAGAAAGAGCATTTGATGTGGCTCAGAAGACCCGGTTCCCCCGGCCATTGATAACCTCAAGCCAGGCCGGTCAACATTCTAGGCAATTTCCTCATCTGAGACATAAAGGGGAAGAATTAAACACTCTGTACAAGTTCTTCTGGCTTCAGATTGCTGTGACTCCATGACCAGCTAGTGGCTAGCTCCTGGTGGGCCTTCCAAAATGTGACTAAATGAATGAACACATGGATTGGTGCCTATGGAGAGAAAAGAAAGCCTCTGGTCTCTCTGAGCTTCCTGGACACTTTATCAAAAGTCACACTTTTGAGATAAAAGAAATCATACCACAATGGCTGAGGTTTATGTGCAAAACTGTTTTAGTGGAAGATGTTTCAACATTTTCCTTCTAGCAATTGCTTTTTTACGTAAATCCAAAAAGCAACACATTTTCCTGAATATCTGATAAGGCTTACTGTTTCTTTTCTCTTGACCTTTATACAACATCTAATATGACCTGGCTTAGGAATCAGCTTAGGTTGGCAGATCTGAGTATGATCTCCCCTGTACTTCGTGCTGATCTTGTCTGAATCTCTGTGCCTCATACAAACCCTGACATTTGCTATTTAACTCTGAGCCCGGTGCCTAGTTATTTTACATCAACACTCCACGCTTTAGTTAACTCAGTGCTTAAAACAACACGAGATCATCCTCAGATGAGCTTTCCTACATTTTTTGAGTAAATAATCATAAGAAAATATGTCTATATGTGGTATTTGAGTTATATTGAAGAAGAGAAACCTAATCTAATACAGGGCCTGGCATATAGTGGGCCTTCAGGAAGGGTTTGTTGAATGAATAAATAACTGCCATCTAAATATTCTTCCCAAGATAAATCTTTCCCCACTGCCTGCTAACATCCCTTCCTTTACTGGCCTTTCATGCCCTAGAATTTAAGCCCATGTGTTCAACGCGAAGATGTGGCCCCAGTTCTACACTAATTCTGCCACATCTATAATAGCCCTTATTCCTCCCAGCAGGCTTTTGTTACTCTCGTGTGGACTTCATCATAAACACGGCCCCCCGCTGGTAGTGTTTTCTTCCTTTGAGTCAGAGCTTTTTTATCAAGACTATGAAAAAAAGAGTAAGGAGGAGGTTCATTTTTCCAGATCCTGCAGGGTGTGCAGCCAGCACTTTTCCAATTTGCAAAAGGGCACTTCAGTCTCTCTTTTATTAGAATACCTTTCGGGTCGTGGCCCAGGAGGCCCCAGTAGCATTCTACCGTGTACAATCTACCGAGACCTTTGCTCTCAAAGTGACCTTAAAACCCTCTTTCAGGGAGGGATGGCCCCAGCAAAGGTGACTGGAAGTAACAGACTTCATTCAGAGAATCAGACCACTATACCCGTATACATCATTCCCAGTGGTAAGTTAAAGCATCCTCCAAATATTATTGACGCCTGGAATCTCAAAAATTTGGAAATAGAGTCTTTGGAGATGTAATTAGCTCAGATGAGGTCATATTGTATTAGAACAGGCCCTAAACCTAATCACTGGTGTCCTTTTAAGAAGAGAGAAAGTATACATACACACAGGGAGGCAGAGACTGGAATATGGCAATGACAAGCCAAAGTGGCTGCTGGCCACCTAGCCATGCCTTCAGAGGGAGGATAGTCCTGCTGAGAACTTGATCTTGAACTTCCAGCTACCAGCACTGTGAGATTCCCCAAATAAAATTATATTAGGGTAAGACAATATTGTTCTAGATTTTGTACCATCACACCATAGGCCATCAAAAACTTGGACTGTTATAAAAGGAGGAGAAAGAGAAGGAAAGAGACTGAGCACACACTGGCTCAGTGGAAAAGCACTGAGTTAGATGTTGGGTGTGTACACATACACAATTTTATTTAATACTCGAATCAAAACCCTGTGAAATAATTTATCAGTTACTATGCTTTCAAGAATCTGACAAATTTAATAGATAAAAAAACAGTAAGGACATAGATATCGTGAATAATAAAATCAATAGGAAAAAAGATTTATATTTTAGAGAAAAAATCTGACATCTCTTGCCCAGAGAATATACATTTTTACATCCAAGCAAAACATACCAAATGTATAGTAAGTCTCCCTGAGAATTTATAACCAGATGCCAGGAGTTACAAGAAGAACTGTGAACAAAGAAACTGATCATCACATAGGTATATCTAAACAAGCAATAGCAATAATAGTAAAAAATGACTCTTTTGAGAGTTATAGATACAAGGTGAGATTAAAGTACTTATAATATGTTACCATGTAAGGTTGGAGGGTTTTGAATTATGCAGGCAAAGGGTGGAAATATTAAATTTAAAATAGACTTAAATTGAGTATGCCTCTTAATATTAAGAATAACTACTAAAAAGACACAAAAAGAGATTATGAAACTTCCAGATCAGTAGAGGGAAGCTACAGAGAACTTTCTCTGACTCTTCTCCTTGGCAACCCTAACTCTTCACTGCCCTTTAGTTCACACCCCATGCGAGAGAGCCAGCCAATGAAATTGCTACTCCTGGTCCCACCAGCTGTGGCAGGAGGGGTAGGGGTCTGTGGATAGGGCGCAGATACCTCCAAGAGGGATCACGGCACCATAACAATATGCCTATTGAGTTCCCATGACTATAAAGATTGTCTCTGTATTAAAAGCAAATAGAAGATTTTGATTTCCCAAATGGCATCTACATCTCAACTCTCAGGATGAGATTAACTTGTAATAAAAAAAAAAAGAATCTGATGTCCTCCACCATATATACACCTACATACACACACATACACATGGATGTGCAAAGAAACCACCCCACAGAACCCCGAAGGTGTAATCTGCATGGCACCACGTGGGCAGAAATGGATGTGTGAGTGAAGCTAGCACAGAAAGTGTGTCCAAACACTTATTCATCCTCCCACTGCTTTCCAAAAACATTGCGTTGCTTTTTACAGCTTTGAAACTGTAATTAACACTTTTACTCATAGGAGAGTAGGTCCTGAGAATTTTAACAGGACATTCTAGAAACAGACTCAAATCTCAATGAGCAATGGTTTACCCGAGGGATAAAACAAGTGCCACCATCATTTCCTGGTCCCCTGGGAATCTGGAAACCAGGATGGGTGTGGACTAACCTTTCTTTGAATCCTACTGTCATTGTTGTCATATACGTCCATCAGATTCGAAAATTAAATGCCACCAAGTACAACTCCAAGCAATACTATGGTGAAAACCCAGGAAAGCTATTTAAATGACTAGGATGTAAAACTTTCTGGCTTTCTGCTATAATTTCATCAGCTGCTCCCATGGTTTTGGGATGTGTAAGAGCAGTGTCCCTGCCAAGGTGGTTTTACTACTGACTCCAAGCTCATACTGCACTTCATATGACAGGCCAATAGAGAGATGAGTTGTCGGGGCAAGGAATAGCAAGCAGATGGAAAAGATGGTGGACTAGTGTTCCAAAGAACCATCTTGCCCAGGTTTGGATACTAGTTTCTTTTATAGAACAAAGAGGGGGAGGTGAGGAGGTAAAGTAAAAAAGGTGATAAGTTGTTGCAAATGTTTCCTGGTTCCAGCCAGACTCTGGAGGGGGTGTGTTCATTTCCTCTTTCCTGCAGCCATTTACAGGTGAGCCTGGTCAGGATGTTTCCTGTAAGCTGAACAAAGGTATTTTAGCTTAACACTCAGGCATGGGAGGCAGGGTTCCCAGAGTTGGGCCATTATGTATACTTCAAGCTACAGGCAGCATCCCTTTATTGCTTAATTTGTAGCAAAAGAGATAGAAAATAAGGGTTAAAGTAAAAGAGATTCAATATGAAGTCAGATTTGTTCTTTCCTGTAAAAGTTGCTTTCAGGGTGTGAGCTGAGCTATGCCTCAGAGCTCTTCTTGCCCCCAAATATCTCTCATGTAAGTCCACTGTGATGCTTGAAATCCCATGTGAAACTACAAGTATTTTATTTAGGAGGGAAAGACACATGAAAGTGTCCAATTAGACAGTGATTTGGCACAATCTTGGTGGAAGAAGACACACAACTGGCAAATATGGGTGAAGGGCCACAAAAGTCCAGAACAGGAGACACTGCTGGACAGGGCAGGACAGGACCCTGAGCCCTGATCACAGGGGAAGGAGGCTGGGTGAGCCAGAGGGGGAGGTGGGGAGAGGAAGGTGCCAAACAAGGCAAATTTCAACCACTTAATTCTTCTACAAAGAGCTGAGAAATAGAAAGTATAGAGTGTGGGTACTGCTGGGGAAACCACAGACTACATTTTAGAACTTTGCCCTGGAACAGCTGCTTTATGTGAAGATGTGAGGAAAATACTATTTTTATATTAAAATAAATACAGATTTGCTTTGGGGTTAATTGCAAGATCCAGGTGACTGACTATTTTAAAGAGAAAAAACACAGGAGGCTCCAACTTCAAATGTCATGCTTAAAATGGACCTCTTGACGGTGACCTGGACTCAGATTTTCTCAGCTCGGTCACCTCCCTTCCTGCTAGTGAGTGTCACTGTAACACCTGGAAAAGCTGCTTGCTAATGAGCTTCATGGATATGAAACTAAGAAGACTTGTTCTGGGAAATTGTAATAGGGAAGAGCAAACATGACTCCAAATTGGATCTGTTTCTTTTATTGTAACATTTGTATTATATTGTTTTTGCTGCAAGTTAAGAAATTTGCCTACAGCTTCAGGACATCTTCTAAGTCTGCTAGCTTCCTAAATAAAGTTGTTATTCCCTGCCCCAACATCTTCCCTCTCAATGTATTGGCTTGTCGTGCGGCGAGTGGTGTGAGCTTGACCTTGGTAACAAAATCAGTATCGGAGCATAACACAGTACTAAGAACACAGGTGCTTTTCAGTCAAAGTTCTTGAGACATTCTCTTTCTGACTGAAACCCTATCAGGGACTATAAAACCAAAATAAGTCCACTGTAAGCTTGCACAGTTCAGAATGCAGGGTTTGAAACACAGCTAGTTTCTGGCAGAGCCATTTTGGATCTTCCGCTGCTTCCTTTGGGACCAATGAACATCTTCCATGCTTACTCGGTGTAATGTATCTAAAGACATGCTCAGAACTATTTCAGGTAACTGTTTCTAATCACAGCTCTCTTTTGCCTGGGAAGTTTAACACATGCAGCTGTGCCTTTCAGTTTGTCTCTATGTTACTAGCAGGCTGCGTGGTCGGGAGAGTGGAAATGCTTGGTGCAGCAGGGAATAGGAGACCTGTTGTTAAATCCCTCATCTGTCTCTTACCAGCTGTGTGACTGTAGGCAGATCATTTTATCTCTCGGAATTTTGTTTTTCCCATCTGTAGGATGGGGATATGAATTGCTGGACTGCTAGCCCCAGAGGGTTGCTGAGGGGATCGAAGATCATGAAAGCACTTTGTGACCCACAGAATTCATGGAGATGTCAGGACCCATTCTAATGGGAGACATCTCATTGTCTGTGAACCATTCGCTCCCTGTCACACCTCATTTCTCCAACTTGTGGGGAGCTACCACCTCGTCTTCTATTTTTGCTAGTTTATCTGTTCTTTTTTAAATTGAACTATAGTTAATTTACAGTGTTTGTTAGTTTCTGGTGTACAGCTTATTAAATTATACATATACATTCTTTTTCATATTCTTTTTTCATTATAGATTATGACAAGATTTTGAATGGAGTTCCCTCTGCTATATTTTAGGAACTTATTTATCTATTTTATATATAGTAGTTTGTATCAGCTAATCCCAAACTCCTAATTTATCCCTCATTGACACACACACAAAAAAAAAAAAACTTACAGCTTATCTGTTCTTCACTGGTTGAAAGAAGACAGCATGCTAGGATACCCAGCTATTTCCTGCCTTTTACTATCCGAGTAAACTTGGGCAAGTTATGTAACTTCTCTGAGGTTATCACCAGGAAAAGTGGAATCATAATAGTTAATGTGTAGAGTTGTAAAGATTGCAAGCAGTGGTCACATCATACATAATAATTACTTATCATTATGATGTCCTTTCTCCCCACCTCTGTTCACAAGTATTTTATGAGAGTCTCAAAAGCTGGCCTAGATCTTTCTCTCTTTTAAGGGGTCGGAGACACCTCCCACTGGCACTGTATTGGACACTTCCCATTCAAGTTGTATGAACAGGTAGACTCTTTAATAGATATAGGGCTGTTTAGGTTATCTGTTTCTTCCTGAAAGAGCTTTCATAGTGTGTGTTTTTTAAGGAATTTCGAGATTAAAAAATGCTCTTAGAAACCTCCTAGCAGAGGGAGGGTATAGCTCAAGTGGTAGAGCGCAGGCTTAGCATGCACAAGGTCCTGGGTTCGATCCCCAGTATCTCCTCCAAGAATAAATAAACTTAATTTACATCCCCCTCTGCCAAAATAAAATAATTAAATAATACAATTAAAAACAAAAAAAAAAAAAAGAAAAGAAACCTCCTAGCAAAGTGGTTCTCAAACTTTCAGGTACATCAGCATCACCAGAGACTTCCCCAAGACACTAGTTATAATATAGAAATCTATAGTTAGTATTAATGTTTTTGCATTTCCCCAAAGTTCCTGTTTCATGAAAAATAAAAATATTACATAACTCCCAGCCCTGCATTTGTGAAAAGACAGAAAGCTTGTTAAGAAAACTATTTGTTGCAAACCATAATTAATGAAGCACCATCTGTGATATTCAGTGTTCTTTGCATGAGCTGTGACTAGGTGATTTTTTACGCTTTTTAGCACAGATGGGAAAGAGAAAAGGGTGTAACCAAGCAGAAGTGTGGCATGAACTATCTGATCAGTTGCATATGCCATGCAGTTGAGAAAATTTTATCTATTACCTAGTGCAAATATATTCATTTTCTCACTCTTCCTAGAAAACTTGATTTAAAATCTATATCCAACTCTATATTCTTTAACTGAGCCTAAACGTTGTGTCCAGATCAATTCTTACAAAACTACCTGCTTACTTTTCAACCCTCAGGTAAAACTTAAAGGTTTTAACCTGGGATTCAAAACCTTCTACATGCCAGTCCTTCCTGAGCCTCCAGATTTAGCTCTCATGACCAGCCCACTCCTGCTGCTATTGCCTGACTTCCATGCAGCCAAATTCGTATCCCAGTGGCCCCCAAAGCCTTGCCTGGAATGCCTTTCCATAGCCTATCTCTCCTCCCTGATTGTCAGCAAACTACTGATCCTTCATCCAGTGATTTCTCCCATATGTTCTCAATCCTTCTTCTTTAAAAAAACTTTCATAGAGCTCCTAAACTTTTTAGCACTTAAAGTATCTGTAAAAGAAAAAAAATTTATGGTATTTCAGTTAATTGTGATATATTCATTTTTCCAATGTGACTAACTTTGCAGTTATAGAAGATAATTAAGTAATTAATTCAGGTTAAGTGAGAGTGGGGCCTTAACTCAAAATAGCTGGTGACCTTATAAGAAGAGGAAGACACGCCAAACTCTGCCAGGTGAGGACGCAGCAGGAAGGCAGCCATCTACAAACCAGGAAGAGTGCTCTCACCAGGAACCAAACAGGCTCTCACCTTGATCTTGATCTTCCCAGCCTCCAGAACTGTGAGAAAATAAATTTCTGTTGTTTAAGCCCATTTAATACAATTACCAATGCAATTAGGTTTAAATCTACCATGCTATTTGTTTTCAATGGGTGCCATCTTTTCTTTGTTTCTTTTTTCCTCTTTTCTGCCTTTCTTTTCTGTTTTCTGTTTGTTTGTTTTGGTTTTTTCTTTGTTTGCTGTTTTTTGTTTTGAGGCTACAGGAAGGTGCAGGTACATTGTTGTGGGAATTCAGAGTAGGAGACGTTCATTTCACCTAATTAGGGAGCAATTCCTGAGGAAGCTGGATCTGAAGGGGTCCTAAGTTTTCAAGATACAGAGGTTGAGGTTAGAAGTATTTAAGGCTGACAGAAAAATCACACCCAAAACCTCAAAAGTGCGCTGAACCTTCTGAGAACTAATAATTATGTTTGGCTGCCACACAGGTGGCCTATAGGGAAGACATGTAAAGGGTGGAACTGGAAGTAGGTTTGAACTGAATGCTGAGCGGTTCAAATACCTGAGACATCACTTCAACAAACTCCATTTTGTTTTAAGTACTACCTATATTTCTTGAAATTTGTGGAAATTAATAACTTGCCTAGAGCTTCCTCAGCCAACACATAATTTTCAGAGTTTTTTCATCAGAAGAAAATGCACTTCTCTAATTTTTCCTTTATTTACTCTGCCAATAGCACCCAGAATTACTACTTACACATGGGTTTTATCTATACCCATTTTCCCCTGAAAAAAGAAAAAATTAGTGTAAGTAAAAATTCAGTGAAGTAGATAGCTCTAAGATTTGTGAGAATGACCAAGCAATTCCTACAAGAAAAAATTGCAATGCTCTGATCTGGTAGAACAGCCTTTTAAAAAGAAAAAAAAAAAAATCATCAGTACATAATATAAAACAATAAAACTTCCATTAAAGTTTTTTAAAAAAATTTAATTGAGATGTAACTGACATATAACATTATATTGGTTTTAGGTATACATGACAATTCAATATATGCATATATTATGAAATGATCAACACAGTAAGTCTAGGTAACATCCATCATCATTCACAGTTACATCTTTTTCTTGTGATGAGAACTCTTAAGATCTACTCCCGTAGCAATATTCAAATATACAATACAGTAGTAACTATGATCATCATGCTATACATTACATCCCTGTGATTCATTATTCTGTAACTGGAAGTTTGTGCCTTTTGACCTCCTCTACCTATTTCACCCTCCATCACCACCTTCCAGCTCTGGCAACCATCAATCTGTTCTCTGTAACTATGTATCTATGAGCTTTTTTTCTTTCTTTTCTTTTCTTTTAAGATTCCACATGTAAGTGGGATCATGTGGTATTTGTCTTTCTCTTTCTGACTTATTTCACTTAGCATAATGCCCTCATAATGTCCATCCATGTTGTTGAAAATGGCAGGATTTCCTTCTTTTTATGGCTGAATTATATATATATGTATCTCATGTCTTCTGGATCCATCAGTTCATCACTGGCCACAATGTTTCCACATCTTGGCTATTGTGCATAAGCTCCAGTGAACAAGGTGGGACAGATACCTTTCTGAGTTAGTGTTTTCATTTCCTTTGGATGAATACCCAGAGGTGGAAATACTGGAACATATGATAGTTCTATTTTTACATTTTGAGGAACCTCCGTACTGTTTTCCATAGGCGCTGCCCCAGTTTGCCTTCCCACCAATAGTGCCACGAGGGTTCCCTTTTCTCTATATCCTCACCAACACTTGTTATGTCTTGTCTTTTTGATAATAGCCACTCTAACAGGTGTGAGGTGGTAGATCATTGTGGTTTGGGCTGCATTTTCCTGATGATTAGTAGTGATGTTGAACACATTTTCATGTACCATTGGCTATCTGTACTTTTTTTTTTTTTTTAGAAAAATGTCTATTCAGATCCCCTGCTCATTTTTCAATCAAATTGTTTTGGTTTGTTGGGGGGTTGTTTGTTTTTTTTGTTTTGTTTTGTTTTGTTTTCTGCTTTGGAGTTGTATGAATTCTTTATGTGTTTTGGATATTAACCCTTTATCAGATATATGATTTGCCATTATTTTCTACCATTCAGTAGGTCGTCTTTTCATTTTGTTGATGGTTTCCTTTGCTGTGCAGAAGCATTTTAGTTTGATATAGTTCCATTTTTTTTATTTTTGCTCCTGTTGCTTCTGCCCTTCATGTCAGATTAAAAAAATAATTGCCAAGACTTACATTAAGGATCTTACCACCTATATTTTCTTACAAGTGTCTTATGGTTTCAAGTCTTAACATTCAAGTCTTTAATCCATTTTGAATTAATTTTTATGCATGGTATAAGATAGTGGTCTAGTTTCTTTCTTTTTCATGTGGCTGTTCAGTTTTCCCAGCACCATTTATTGAAGAAACCATCCATTCCCATTGTATAGACTTTCCTCCTTTGTCATAAATTAATTGTAGGTGTAGGTTTACTTCTGGGCTCCCTATTCTGCTTCATTAATTTGTGTGTCTGTTTTTATGCCAATACTATTTTGATTTATATAGCTTTGTAATATAGTTTGAAATCAGGAAGTGTGATGCATCCAGCTTTGTTCTTTTTTCTCAAGATTGCTTTAGCTTTCCAGGGTCTTTGGTGGTTCCATACATATAGTATTGTCCTGTCTATTTCTATGAAAAATGTAACTTGAATTTTGACAGGAATTGCACTGAATCTGTAGTTTGCTTTAAATAGTATGGAAATTTTAACAATATTAATTATTGCAACCCTTAGGTGTGGAATATCTTTCCATTTATTTGTGTTGTCTTCAATTGCTTTCATCAGTGTCTTATGGTTTTCATTATACAGGTCTTTCACCCTGGTGGTTAAATTTATTCCCAGATACTTTATTCTTTGCAATGAAATTGTAAATGGGATTGTTTTCTTAATTTCTCTGAAGTTCGTGATTGGTGTATAGAAACACAACTGGCTTTTGTATATTGACTATATCTTGTAACTTTACTGAATTCACTTATTATTTCAAACAGTTTTTTTTGTGGAGTCTTTAGGGTTTTTCTATGTAATATTATGTTATCTGCAAATAGAGACAATTATATTTGTTCATTTCTGACTTGGATGCTTTTTGTTTCTTTATCTTGCCTAACTTCTTTGATTAGGACTTCCAATACTATGTTGAATGAAAGTGGTAAGAGTGGACATCCTTGTCTTGTTCCTCATTTAGAGCAAAATTTTTCAGTTTTTCATTATTGAGTATGATATGAGCTGTGAACTTGTCATATATGGCCTTTATTATGTTGAGGCACATTCCCTCTATACTTTATTGAGAGTATTTTAATCATCAATGGATTTTGAATTTTGCCAAATGCTTTTCTGCATCAATTGAGATGATCGTATGGTTTTTATCATTCATTTTGTTAATGTGCTGTATCACATTGACTGATTTGCAGGTGTTGAACCACCTTGCCTCCCTGAAATAAATCTGCTTGATCATGGTGTATGATTCTTTTAATGTACTGTTGAATTTGATTTGCTAATATTCTGTGGAACATTTTTGCATCCATGTTCATATTGACCTTCCTTTTAATCAAGTATTTTCATGATTCCATTTTGTTTCCCTTGTTTGCCTATTAGCTACAACTCCTTTGTTATTTTAACAAATGCTTTATAGTATACATCTTTAACTTAGTACAGCCCGTCCTCTAGTGCTATTCAATCACTTCATATATAGTATAAAAAGCTTAACACTGTATATTTCCATTCCTCCTCTCCTAGCTTCTGTGCTATTGTCATCATACATTTTACTTACGTATAAGTTACAAACTCCATACCACATGGTTATTATTTTTGTTTAAATAGTAGATTGTTTGAAAAAAATATTTAAAGAATAAGAAATAATAAAATATCTTATATTTTCAATCATGTAGTTACCATTTTTGGTGTTCTTCATTACTGTGTGTTGATTCATCTCTATGAGGGATTATTTTCCTTCTCTCTTAAAAGTTTATTTCCTTATAATGCTGTCCAAAAATCTTTATTTTGCTTTTATTCTTGAAGATGTCATCACTAGGTGTAGAATTCTAGGCTGACTTTCAGTTCTTTAGAGATGTTTCTCCACTGTCTTCTTGCTTTCACTGTTTCCAACAAGAAATCTGCTTTATATCCATTCCTTTATAAATAGTGTGTCTTTTTTTCCCTAGCTGCTTTGAAGATTTACTTTTTTTTTTTTTTGCGAGAGAGGTGTGTTTTGTTTTCATTAATGTACAAATAATTTTCTGTAATATCCCAGGGCAAACAGGGGAATTTGGCAGTCCAATTGGAGGGTCCCCTCAAAGACCCACGGGCTAGTGGCAGCAGCATGGAGTGCCCGGGTTCACAGTGTAGCTTGTCGCTCGTGTCCATCTTGCAGGCGGCTCTCCATCCACATCATGACTAGGGTCTCCAAGATGATGGGGGTGGAGAATCCTCCAGGTTCTTAGGAAATTTCTCTTTGCTTGCTTCTGCTCAATGGCTGTAGAGAGCAGGAAGTGGGCACTGGGGGATGGGGACCCCTGGCAACCCCCCAACTGAGATGCTTACAAACCTGGTGTGGGCTGAAGATTTTTACTCTTTATCAGTGGTATTGAACAATTTGATTTTGATGTGCCTTAATGTAATTTTCTTCATGTTTCTTGTTCATGGGGTTCATCCCATTTCTTGGGTTTGTGGATTTGTAATTTTCATCAGATTTGGAAATATTTCACCCATGATTTCTTGAAATATTTTTTGTCCCCTCCCCTCCTTTGGGGACTCCTGCTTGGAGTAGTCCCTGAACTCACTTATGCTTTATTCATTTCTTTTAGTGTTTTCTCTGTTTCATTTTGGAGAATTTCTATATTTTCATGTCCCATCTAGACTCTGAGCACCTCAGGGACAAAGTCCTTATCCCTGAGATGGAATATACAGGAAGAGAAATAGATTAGGAGAAGCTATTGATGAGTACTTCTTTTACTTTGAATTTGAGGTGGCTCTGAGCTATCCAAGTGGAGATTCCAGCTGAAAGCTGGAAATAAGGATCTAGAGTCAGAAGAGAGGATGGAACCTAAAATATAGACTTGGAATCACTAGCATGTGTGGTAGTTGAATGTACTTTGAGAGAATGCACTCTAAGGAAGAGCAAAAAGTGAAAAATTTAAAGGGTGGGGAATGGGACCCTGAAGAACAAGATTTAAAGGACAAGCAAAAGACAAGGCATGAAAAACTATTGAGCAATTTGGAGACTTTTATGAGACTGAGGGGTGCTCTAAAAAATAGGAGAACTCAGAAAAGGGATGGCACTACAGAAGTCAAAGAAGAGTTTTAAGAATGTGGTCAGGACAAATGCTGAGAGAGGTCAAGTGAGATAAAGACTAAAAACTAACCACTGAGACATCCCATGTTCAGGGACCAGACTTTATGTTGTTAAGATGGCAACAGTCCCCAAATCAATCTACAGATTTAACAAATTCTGCTAATGGGTATGACATTTCTATTGGGGATAGCAAAAGCATTTTTAAATTGATTATATTAGAAAAATACCGTATGGTATCACTCATATGTGGAATCTAAAGAAAAAAGAAAGAAGACACTAACGAACTCATCTACAAAACAGAAACAGACTTGCAGACATAGTAAACAATCTTATGCTTACTGGGGGTAAGGGGGTGGAGGGATAAATTTGAGAGTTCAAGATTTGCAAATAGTAACTACTATATAAAAAATAGATAAAAAACAAATTTCTTCTATATTCAGTATCTTATAATAACCTCTAATGAAAAACAATATGAAAACAAATATATGTATATAGATGTATGGCTGGGACATTGTGCTGTTCACCAGAAATTGACACATTGTAACTGACTAAACTTCAATAAAAATAAATAAGTAAATAAAATTGATTATAGTGATGGCTGCCTAACTGTGAACATATTAAAAACCATTAAATGGTACACTTTAAAAGTGAGAATTGCGTGGTATATAAATAGTATCTTTAAAAAGCTGTTATATTAAAAAAAAAAAAAACCCTCTGTATTTGCTTGTTGGGATCATTAGTGGCCTAGTGAGAGCAGCTGAGTAGTGGTAGGAGTTGAAGCCAGATTGAAGAGCATCAAGAAAGAAGTGGAAGATGATGAGTATCAAACATCACCTACCCTTTCAAGATGTTGTGACAAAGGAGATAGGCTAGTACTAGAAAGGGGAAGGTTTAAAGGGACTGATTTTTTAAAAAGACAATCCAGGAGAGAGGAAGAAATGGAAGCTATTAGATCAGAGCAGACGTGGGGCAGGTGAACAGTAATAAAAGTGCTGGTGCCCATAGAAACTCGAGTTTCAAACACAGGAAGAAGGTCTGCCTTCTATGATTTAAAACAGGAACAATCTTTCTTCCTAATTATCTGTCTAGATCTGACCTTTTCTTAAGATACTGTGGTTGTTTTCTCCAAAAGTTCCCATCATTTACATTTTACCAACAATTTACTCTTTATTAGTCAGGATTCAGGTTAAGAGAAAGGATCATATTGCAAGAAATATACTCCCTGAGGATTGTAATGTGATCTTTACTTAATCCTTATTCTTTAATCTTAAGAATTTGGCTTTACCATCAAGGAAGTAAAATGACAGCATCTCTCAAAAATGTCACAATCTAAGCCAGCTAAACTAGGACTAATGTCGTCTATTGAAGGATGTAAAACTGCAGTTATTTTCAAATTGATAAATAACTCCCCCCCACCCCCACCCCGCGCCCAGTATCTGAGCCTAAATAACCTTTCTGGAACTCTGGAATGTATCCATGGAACATTCCAATTTACCTACTCCCTAGAATTTAAAACTATCCAGTAATGGCCTTTCACCTAAACTCAATTTCTGGGCTCATTATTTTCCAAGGTTGAGCCTTCCTGGAGTATTTCTAAAATCTTTGTTGTTTTTCTGAATGCTTAAACACAATCCCAGCTGACAGCCCTTGATAGAAATTCACCATAATAATAAAGAGTTGGTGGTGGAAACTACATTAGAAGTACAGTAAGTAATGTGTTATCTTTATTAATTTTCTCTCTCTCTCTCTAGGCCATAAATTATATCCTGATGGGTACTCTGATTCTGGGAAACACTATTCAGAAATGTAACAGAACAGTAAGTACCACAGGGACCTGGTTCAGACATGACACATTTGGAAAGGAAGAACGTCTAACCTTGGCAATTATTCAGTGCAGGCAGCCTTCTTGCCCTATCTCATTTTCATCAGTTGGAAGCTCACTAATGTTACTTTTGGCTGAACAATTTGTATGTGGGTTGAACACTTTTTTAACCATGGTAGAAGACAATCGTTAACCTTCCTTATTAGAAGTGTTGGCACAGAGGCCAGAAGTTAAGCAGTCCAGGAATAAACTTGTTACAAAGATGCACGTAGCTTCCTGATGTACTATGTTATGTTATGTCATCCTTCTGCCCATAGCCATCCTGACTCATTCTTTGCATTGGTCTTCACATTGAATTAATATAAATTCCAGACAAAAATCTCTCCATACATCTTAGGAATACTGACTCATTTATTTTTTGCTGTGTTAATATTCCCTTATTTTTTCGACTTTACTATTGCATATAACATTCCTCTTAAACAATAGTAGCTTTATTTACAGGTGAAAACACTAAAAGGGAATTTGACATTTTAGTTAAGAACACATACTCAAGGGCCACAGGCAAATCTGCTGTCATCCTCATATCCATTTCTTTATGAACAATGTGCACTTGGCTCCTGGGTATATGCTCTTAACCACTATGTTGAATGTGTATTTGAATCCCAGCTCTGCCACTTACTAGCCTTATAACCATGGGCAAGTTACTTGACTGCTCCATGCCTCATTTTTTTCATAAGTAAAATGGGAATAACAGCAATTCATAGAACTGCAATGGAAATTAAATGAATTAATCCGTATGAAGTGCTTATAACTGTGCTGGGTACATACATCCTCAGTAGATGCTAGCCATTATAATTAGTTCTTAGTTTAAATTAACTCAGCAAATGGTTCACAATATAAAATTTGAACCTAAATACTGAATACAGTGTTAGGAAATTTGATAGTGCTTGAGGAAATTCTCACAAGCTAAACAAGCACTAACATATCATGGAGAACCGGCGGGAGGTGCCTGGGTGGTGGGTAAAGTTCAAGCCTGAAGTGAAATGTAGGAACAAGATCTTGGTTCCAGTCACACCAACCAGCAGTGTGATTCTGGGCCTGGCCGCCTTCTGTCCCATGAAGAGATTTATCCACATCCACGTATTCTCTGAAGTTACTTCCAGCCTCTAACAATCTATTCCTTGAATTCTCATTTTTTGTGTTCCATCAACTAAGTGGTACTATTTACATAAATGTGAACAGAAACAAATAAGTACCTGTAAAATAGTTTTCATGAAGTTAAAAAAAAAAAAGGAAAGGAACATAGACAGATCCCAAAGCCCAAAATAAGAATCTGAGTGGCCCTGTCCCTTTAACACATTTTCTTGTATGAACACTTCAGTGGAAGTTCCACTGAGTACTGGAGAGGGCTTTACAATGCACGGTACTGGGATCCAGTCCAACCTTCTCGGGGCTGACCGCAGGCGGGACTTCTGGCCCGTGGCTCCATTTCTAATCCTGATATTCTTATGTTAACAATATGATATCCCATAAATAGCTTCTCAGGAAAGAGCAAAATTGATGGTACATCATTTCAAATAAAATTAGAATAATGACTTGATTTCTAAGATTACAAGACTTCTGAAAAGTCTAGTTGTTTTAACTGAGAGGACTGAAATAAAAACTCATGAAAAATAACAGAATGGTTTATACTTATTTATTTTAAAGCATAATATATAAGAAAATGTAGAGTGTCTCACAAAGCATTTGATAAAAAATAGTTTAAATACAATTTTTAAATAAAGCCTCCACCTAGGATAAGTATATACACTTTTAGCCATAAAAGTGCAATTTTAAAGGCAGATTTAAGACCTCTTAAGCGATATGACAGCAAATGGCCAGCTAAAGTACATTAAAAATGTGCACTTATAAAAATTTGAGGAAATTCATGAAAATGTTTTGTAAATATTATAAACATCTACTGTATGATGTGGGAGATTTCATGATCTGCTTACAAATACTTATCTTCTATACTATTTTATAAATTTATTATTATAAAGTTTTCATTACACATTCTGGTTTAAATTCCCGTACGTCACCTTCACTAATACCAAGCACAGGTTTGTATTATACACACATATATACATCCTCCTTTTCCCCTTGTCTAATGCCCTTGCATAAGAATACATTTAGTCTAAGGAAAAATCAGAGCACAGCGAAATGCTGCCTTAACTGCTTAATTAAGTGTTGAGTATCCACGTGATCTGGAAATGCTGCTTCAGACTTCTGAGCAGCAACATAGCTTCTCTGTAGATCTCCAATCTGTAAGAAGTACCAGAATAAGACCACAGAAGGAGAAGAAGAAAAAAACTTTTTTTTTAAGACATAGTACCTACATAAGGTAGAAACCCAAGGGTTTTAACAGGTAAATTGCTCGGCTGTGCCACTTTGATTTTTAAATTTTTCACCTAGATTACAATTCAATCTTGAAAAAAATATGAGAAAAATAAAATAACCAATTACGTAAGTAATTCCTGCTCCATTACAGTTGTCTAGTTATGAATTCATAAACCTGTGTTTTCTTTTCCTGTCACTGATAGTATCATAAAAATAGAATGAAGTCTGCATGCTAAACAGCCAGCTTTGTACTAAACTATTTGTAACGCACCACAGACAAAGATATATTTTGATTAGGGTATTATCTTTCAGACAGAAAATTCAAGTAAAAACTATCGTATTTAAGATACAATAACATGCTCTGGGATCTTCTACTATGTTAGCAACAAGGTGATGTTGGGAAGATACCTGGTTTTAAAAGTTTATAAAGTGTATCTCTGATTTTCAATAAATGTTGTGTTAAAAGTCCAGTCCCAAAGAAAAACATACACAGTATCTGAATCCATCTGACTGTATCTTGATTCATATACACATTTCTAAAAAGAGAGAGCTCTTTAGTGTGTGCACACTAAAAATAAAAATCTACATCATTCAATCCTGGTAGTTTTTTGGTAACATGCATATGTATTGAAACCATAAGTTTCCTTTTTTTAAATCACAGCATTTCTTTTTAACATAGTACATTCTCTAATGGAAGTGTAGCCTTTTGCTTAAAGAAATATTTCATTTGCATTATATATTATTAAAATGTAATAATAGTCCTGAAAGAAAGCAATCAAGGCTTCTCTGTGGTCTCAGTGCCATAGCACTGTGCCATGGAAAATACATGGGCACTGTCGGGAGCTGGGTACTGAATTCTGAACCTGCCGCTGCCATGGGGCTCTAAGGAAGACTTTTAAGCTTCCAAGCCCTGGTTCCATTAGACTGTAAGCTGCATGAGATTGAGGTTTCTGTCTGTTTTATTCATTGCTAACATCCTCTGCACCTACAATAGTGCCTGGTATACAGCAGATGCTCAACAACTGACACATCAGTTGTATGAAAAGTAAGGAAGGAAGGTAAGGGTTGTTGAGAGAATCAGAGATGTGGCGAGCACCTGGAACAGTGGCCAGCACTTAACAAGTGCTCAGAAATGACAACTTACAAATAACAGCTTGTTTTATCTTCAAAATAGAAATGAGAGGGTGAATGGCTTCCCGTTCATGCTATGAAAAATGATTTCTATACGTCTTTTGGTCTATAAAGAAAGAGTCTTAACAGCAAACACTGTTAGCCCTTTCCTTATCTTCAAAACTCACCTTCCATGTTAAAGAACGGTTTCCGAGTAAACGTTATTAGATACCCTTTATTTGTTCTCTTCTTAAAATGGCACATGATTCTTTCTAGCTCTTGGATGTTAACTGACTTGTAACATAGTATCCATAGTTGCATTTCCCCCATATTGTTTGTAGCTAAAACAGCTTTTACTAATCATGGCAGACTTGGTGGCAATATGATCTACAAATAATATACAGGATTTCTTTGCTGTAAATGCCGATTACTAAAACCAGGAGTTGATGAGTCACTTTTCAATGATTAAATGTCATATTTTAAAACATAAAATAATTCTTCTGCAATCTAGAATGGTGTTAAGTTTAGGTAATATTCAGTGATAAATACATTTAAAGTATATTAAACCCTTGAAGTGAAGACATGTATACATAATTGCTCATTTCTTTCAGGAAGTTATGGTTAGAATTTCCTTATTTATCTGTACATTTTTTAAAACCAAGAAAGAAAAGCAAATAGATGAGATGATAAATTGGTAAAGAAAGAGAATACCTTATCAGAAATTGTTGCAAAATTAAAATGTGGCTCATACATGTGGGGTGCTAAAGATGACGCAGTTTGTAACAGTGCTCTTGCCTGTATGGAAAAAAAAGAAAAGAAAGGAAGGAAAAACCAAAGTTATATGGGCATATATTAACATTATATTTGTGTTTATTTTTTGTTTTTGTTTTTGTTTTTGTTTTTTAAGTAAAAGAATCCTTTACCCAGGATAGGACTTGAATAATAAACATGACCCCGTGATAAATACAGATGAATTAATTCCTCATGAAATACGATTTACTGATACACGAGTAACTACTTATTTTGTGCCAAAGTTCTATTAATAATAAAATGCTTCAAAACGTGGAGAAAATAATACAATTGAAAACTTAGAGTAGATTTAAAGTTACATAAGAACCACTGTTCTTACAAAGTTTATATTTCATAATATGACATACAACTCAAAATATAATCCTCTCAATGCTAAAAAAAAATCTTATTAATCTAGTTTTTGCTGCTGTTGATTGATTTAATTACCTGTCCTCTAATGCAACAACAAAACCCACCAAAAATCACTGTAAAATCAAATGCTCAAGTTTTGTGCTGGAGGACAGCAAACAAGCACTTATTATACTGCTGACCTGAAAATGACAACTGAAGGCAACTGAAAATGACAAGCTTTCTGTTCTCTCAAGTACTCCAAAGACAAAAATCACATCTTTTTTTCTTTTTTTTTTTTGTCCCCTATAGGCTCAAAGGATCATACACTGCAAAGAGCACTGAGTGACACTGAGATGCTTGTATGCTCACCGTCCAGACCACAAACTCAGCATTCCAAGCCGCTGGACCGCCTTTCAACTTGTAGCTGAACTTCTATGCCTGACCCAGAGGACAACCTCTTATATCTTTTTTAAATGGAAAGTGAATAGCAGTTTATATAGGATGGTGGATAGTCTTTTTTTGTTGTTTTATGAATCTCTATTTTCTTTTTTAAAAATTGAGGTATAATTTTTAATAATAATGAAAACTTTCAATAAAACATTTCAAATCGAATTATATACTAGAGAAACTACAATAAGTTGGAAGGAAAGAGAATCACCGACGTGGAAAAAGGGAAAATCATAAAAAGCACTTGCTTCATCTGGACACAGGCAAAGTTCCGTGACAGACAAGCTCCCATTTTAGAGTAGTTAGTTTTTGTTTATAAAATACAAATCCATCTTTCTTACTTTGGGAAAATTTTATGAAGCAAATGCAACATCCAGTGATGTTTTTTTGCTTGTTCTGTTAAGTCTGTCAACGTGCTTAGGAGACCAGGTTGGAGGTTAACGTCCTGGCACACCGCTGACTACGTCTGTGACCTTGGGTAATTACTCACCTTCTTCAGTCTCTGTTTCTTCATCTCTGAAGCAGAGAATGTAATGATATCTATCTTGATTGCCATTAATATTGTATGACTATATTTAGCATTTCAAGCTTGTTACATAAATAATAACAATAATAATACAATTTATTACTTAGCATGTGCTCAGTACTATGCTTTTACCATGCCAAGTGCTTTACATGCACAACCTGCTAATCGTCACATGAACACCTTCGGGTCAGTACTGTTTTTACCCTATTTTACTTATCACCCGTTCATTCCACAAACACTGACTGAGTACCTACCAAGTGCAAGGTAATGTTTTTGACACTGAAAATGTAGCAGTTGGAAGACAGAGAAGGTCCCTGCTTTCATGCAGCTAGCATTCTCCATTCTACACAGAAGGATGAAAACATCCGATACAATGCTAAGTATTATGAAGGAAAAAATTAGTAGGAGATGTGGTAGCACCTGAGGGCTCCTTTAGACTGATGTTCAAGAAGCTCTTTGTAAGGAGGTGGTAATTAAGCTAAGGCGTGAATGATAAAAGGAAGAGTCACTGCAGGACCTGCACGAAGTGTATTCCAAAGGCCCTGCAGCGAGCACGGGCGCTGCCCAGCAGCAGTCTGCTGACACGCCTGCCAGGTGGCGGTGAAGGGGCAGTGGCAGAAGATGTGGTCAGAGAGGGACCCAGGGGCTAGATTATGTGGGTCCTTGAAGGCTAAGGTCTGAAGTCCAAATTTTATTCCAAGGCCAAGGAGATGCCTTTGGAGGATGCTAAGCAAAGCAGAAATAAAATAATCTTTTTTTTTTTTTAATCCTTTCGGCTATTCTGAAGAAGATGTATTACAGGGTGTGCTCACTTGCTGATGTAAGTGGAAACAATAGCCAGGAGCCTCCTGATGTAAGTGGAAACAATAGCCTGCAGCCGTCCGGACAAGGGATGAGAGCGTTCTGGACAAGGTGGGTTGGAGTGGAGACTGAGGATGTGGGAGTAGAACGGATGGGACTCGCTGGACATGACGGAGGCACGGGGCAGGCAGGGGCAAGGAAGGAGAGGTTTCAGGGGTGGCTCCTAGGATTTTGGCTGGAGCAGCTAGATGGTGGATGAGGGGGTTGTGAATGGTGGAACAGATCACGAAGATGGGGAAGACTGGGGAGTGCAGGTTTGTCCTAATAAACTCAAGTGCTCTATTTTGGATACCGAATGGTTAAGTAAATTGCCCAAGGTCCCATCACTAATATGTGACAGAGCTGGGGTTCAAACACAGGCCAGTCAGACTCTAGGGCTCATTTTTAAATTGTAACGTGGAAAGACAGCTGCGCGTGACAGCTTTCCTTTGAGGTACCCTGGTAGTTCGCCGACCTGTTCCACGTGGCCCCTGCGCATCTCCAGCACGGCCAGGTTGTTGTAGGCCTCAGCGTGATTGTTGTTGTTCACCAGAGCCAGCCTGAAGCACTGATGGGCCAGGTTCGTATCTCCTATTCCCTACAGAAGAAAAGCACAAACTCGCACACGCAAATCCATTCACTTCCTCCCGCCGTCTCCATCCTCCTTTCCTCACAGAAATCTCTGCTACCATAGAAAAAGCAAAAAGCATTGCCACAGGGGTCAAGTGTGAACTGTGTGTCAGAGGGTTTAACCTGGGAACAGAAAATGAGTTGGGTGACTCCTAGGAAACTCGAAATTGAGACATAAGACCGTAAGCAAACCTGGATTTCCAATACCTGAAAATTTCTTCAAACGGATGTGTGGCTACCTTTTCTAGAAGAGAAATTATATTAGAGAAGCAACGTACCACAGCTACATGCCCCAAGTTGTACCAGACATCAGCTGACTCCTCTTCATTTTCAGCCAGAGAAAGGGCACGTTCAAAAGAGCTCAGAGTCATATCGTACTGCTGGGCATAGAAGCAGCAAAGCCCCAGATTGTTAAAAAGCTGGCAGTTATAAACACCCATCTGCAGGAGTCGCCTTTTGGAAAAAAAGCACACACATTTACTTTATAAATATTAAGACACATTTTTTTTTTACAAAGTTAGAAATGAATTCATTTTAGAATTTTTGGAACCATATCAAAGCACACGTTTTTCTTTTTGTTTGTTTGTTTTGTTTTTGTTTTATGAGGGGGAGGTAATTAGGTTTCTTTATGTATTTATATTTGGAGGAGGTACTGGGATTTGAACCCAGGACCTCGTGCATGCTAAGCACGCACTCTACCACTTGAGCTATACCCTCCCCACCGTTTTAGAATTTTTAATACCCTCCGAAGAATATAAAGTATTATAGCAAATGAAAAAAAACTTAAAGTAAATACAAAAGCATGTCTTTTGTAATGGTACTGGTCACGGGAAATTCGTTCAGAGGCAAGGTCAGAAATAACTTATGTAACATTTTTTTCCCCTAAAAGCTTTGCTAGAGAATCAAAATAATAAATAAATAATCATGTAAAGTAAAGCCCACACATTTTTGACTCATAAAGCTTTGGGGCTCGTAGGTAAGTTTCTAAGAACTTCTAATCAAATTTGAGGGCTGTGTTTAGCACTTACCTCCAAGTTTTCAGCTGAGTTGGATCCTGTTTTTGGTTATTTGTATTTTGTGGTTTAGCTGCATCTAGTGACCTCCCGTGAGCTCCCACCCAGGAAGACAAGATCATCAGTGGATCCCTATGTTGTCCACTTAGCTCTCATGCTGCAGCCCAAGAACCCCATTTTGCTTCCATGCATCTTTAATCCCAAAGGATAAGAGGGTTCAAATAAGCAAACGAACATCCACCCCAGCTGCCCTGAGGAACCCATGACCCACGCTGGGGGTGGAGGAGTAGAGTCAGCTGTATGTGCACAGGCTAGCATTCATATTATAGGTTTTATGCTTCCAGGGTATATTTGGAAAGAACTGTTGTCAGCTGCCAGTTATCTCCCTGTGTATTACCCAAGGGCTGAGGAGGAAATCGTAATTTTAAAATCATCTATAGGATAAAATAAGTATGTGCTCAGAAGAGAACTAGTGAACATAATTTATTTAGATTTTGAAAAAAATATCTGGACAAGAATTGACAATACATCACAAAATGGGGATCCTGTTTAAGGTCCTCATGGGGGCTCAGGGGGCCTGGGATCCACTGCTCCTTACAAATCACATTACTATTTTACCCTCAGGGTCTTTATATTACGTACAGTGGAATTAACGGAGGCAGTAATGGGGAAGTGCTTCTAGTAACTCTTATTATTGACTGATGACAGGATGGCAAATTCATAGACTGACACTGTGTTAAAAACTCAGGCAGTTATCCAGGTGTGTTTCTGCAAGATGCCAAATACTCATGCATTTCCAAATTATTACATACAGCTCTAATATTCATAAAACATCTGGAAGCTTGAATTTCTACTCTCATATAGACATGGCCTATACATCATTGCTCTGTATTTTAATTCCATCATTATTATTGTTTCACCAATATTTCATAGGAAAGCAGATCTACAAATTGAATGCAAAGCGCACCTGTAAAACCGGAGAGCTATTTCTGGTTGATCAGAGTAAAAGTGGTTGCTTCCAATGCATGCAATGGCTTCCACGTGAGTACTGTCCTGTTTCAAAACCTCTTTGTAGTATTCAGTGGCTGATGAAATATTGTTCATTTCCTATTCTCCATCAAGACAAAAAAGCAATACTGTATGAAAATTAGGACAATAAATCATTTTTATTCTGAGTGGTTTTCACTATTTTATTCAATCAAATACTTATTAAGAGCCTACCATGTGTCAGACTCTGTTCTAGGCCCTGCGGATACAATATGAACAAAAAGACAAAGTTACAGTCACCCCTCCATACCTGCGGGTTCCACATCTGCAGATACAACCAACTGCAGATTGAAAATATTCAGAAAAAAATTCAAGAAAGTTGCAAAAAGCAAAACTTGAATTTGGCACACTGGCAAATATTTATGTATTATTTACACTGTACTTAAAAGTTACATAGCAGATGATATACTACACATAGAAAATCCTGAAGATGCCACTAGAAAACTTAATGTATTATTGGATTTGGCTTGCAAATATTTTCCTGAGGATTTTTTGCATTTCCTTTAAGGAACAAAAACAAGGATACCCACTCTCGCCACTTTCATTCAACACAGTATTGGAAGTCCTAGCCACGGCAGTAAGACAAGAAAAAGGAATAAAAGGAATCAAAATTGGAAAGGAAGAAGTAAAACTACTAGAGCTCATCAATGAATCCAGTAAAGCTGCAGGATATGAAATTAATATACAAAAATCTGTTGCATTTCTAT